>NC_080839.1:55959803-56571209 GCF_030435755.1 Ochotona princeps | reverse complement strand
GATGAGCAAACTCGCCATTCTGTGTCTCAGTAACACTCTACTTGTGAAAGTTAACGTGTGCTCATTTGAAAATCCTTGCCCTGATACCACTTGAAATTCTTTCTTTATTTATTTATGTATTATTATTGGAAAGCCGGATACATAGTGGAGGAGAGACAGAGAGGAAGATCTTCCGACCGATGTTTCACTCCCCAAGTGAGCCACAACGGGCCGATGCGCGCCGATCCGAAGCCGGGAACCTGGAACCTCTTCCGGGTCTCCCACACGGATGCTGGGTCCCAAAGCTTTGGGCCGTCCTCAACTGCTTTCCCAGGCCACAAGCAGGGAGCTGGATGGGAAGTGGAGCTGCCGAGATTAGAACCGGCGCCCATATGGGATCCCGGGGCGTTCAAGGCGAGGACTTTATCCGCTAGGCCACGCCGCCGGGCCCACCACTTGAAATTCTTACACTCTTCCTTCTTTGGATTCTCTAGTATTCTGTTTTTGAACCAAATGAATAGGATATAGTTCATGGTTGTCATTCTCCAGTGTCACTTCAGTTACTTTCCAATAATGTCAATTTTTTACATAAATCCAAAGTTAATAAAACTCTACCAAAGTTATGAAACAAGTTCACTCAAGAGAGAAGGCCTAACAAGCCATTGTCTGCTCTAAAGTACTGCAGAAATAATGGCAAGGACTTTCAATATGTTTTGTTAGCTTTTATCTTCATAAGCAATTCTATAGGCAAGATATTGCCTGAAAGTATAGTAAAAGCACTATCTTTTATTATGACTTTTAGATGCAAGAATCTTGGATATCAAAAACTTAGAAATATCCCTTCCAGAGGATTCAATATAAAGAACATAGCACACAGGCTGACAACTTCCCAAGAACGTGTGTTAAATTTAATTAAAGAAAGCCATCTAATTGGTTCTCTTGAAGTGTTACTCAACGAAGCAAATTCCAGACTTTCTTACAAAAGACGTAAGAATCACAGCAAAACATGTGAGATTAGGTTGTACCCGTCTCATTGACATATCCGTCTTATTGACATACCCGTCTCACTGACATACCTGTCTCATTGACATACCTGTCTCATTGACATACCGTCATTTGGTAAGAGCAGATGCTATATCATTGTTACTGCCCATGACCTAAAGCTGTGTAAAAAAATCTTTATCAGGAATGTTTGTTGCTCTCTCTAAATATGTATTTAAAGCAATAGGATTTGATGGCATCAACCCTTTGGATACTACAAGTTTTAGAAAGAGGTGAGGACCCAGAAAATCTGAGTTTTAAAAATATACGGTGAAAAATAAATAAAACAATGGATAAGCCAGAAGTCTTTTCAAAACCAGAAAATGGTCTGCTGTGCCAAAGAGTTGAATGAGGTCTTGAGGCATCAAACTGGAAATGGCTCTGTTATGGATATTGACAAGCAGTTGGCAAAGTTATGGAGAAAATAAAGAAAATTATTAATTTCCAAGGATTAGGGGAGGGAAAATTAATATGAGAAGCACAGAGAATTCCTAGGGAAATGAAACCATTCCCTATGACACTCTGGGGTTGGATACATATCACGGTATATTTATCCAAACCCACAGAACACAAAGCACCAACAGAGAATCCTACTGTCAGTGATGTGCCAGTGTAGGCTCTATTTTTTCAAATGTACCCTGGGGACAGATATATTGGCACAGTAGATTAAAGTACTGCTTGGGATGCCCAAATACCATACCAGAGTTCCTGCTATCAAGTCCGGGAATATCAGATCCAGCTTCCTGATTTAAGTACCTGGATCCCTGCCACCCCCACAAGAGACTCAGAAAAGGTTTCTAGCTCCTAAGGTGATCAGGGTTAGATATGTAAATTTCACCACAAAGAGTTTAAAACTTGAGGCAAAATCTGAATTCTTTGGCTCTTCCAGTATTTATAAACAACAAAATTTTGATACAATTACACCAAGAATGAAACACTATCATCTTAATGTTAACCAACCAGGGTGGTCAGAAAGGAGTTGATAACTGTTTTCCTTATGTTGCACTTAAAGAGAAATGTTTACTCTTTTCTAAATTAATAATTCAGAATGTTATAAGTTGTAACCAATTAGCTGCAGTAATTTGCATTTTTATGTTTTTCATTAGTTTCCTTTGTTCTTTTCCATTGTTTCTGTAATGAAAACGCTGTCTGTCAAGGGTGAATTGCTTTTTTTTTTTTATTGGTTGGGTAATGAGCTTTCTTTAATTATCCGTTGGCCAATTTCACAGATTTCAAAGAAAATGTAGATGCTAATACTGAAAGACCAGAAAATCCCTGTATATGAGCCAGAGTTCTCCTGGAAAATAGAATCCATTTTATATACTCTTGAATATAAAGTAAATTTTTTATAAGGAATTGACTCAGGCAATTACGGAAGTAGACAAGCCCTATAATGTGTAGATAAGTCAGCCAGCTGGAGCCCCGGATGAGCCAAGGTGTTATTCCAGGCCAGATCTAAAGGCCTGAAAACCTTGAGGGTCAATGGCATAGTTTGTGGGAGCACCAGGCCCAAGACTCAGGAAAACCCAAGATTTTCTTGTCAGTTTGAAGACAACGACAGAAGCTGATCCCCCAATCTGGAAGTAGAAAGTTCTCTAACCTCTGACAGCATCAGCCTTTGTTCTAATTAGGTTGGCAACTCACTGCATACGGTCTTCCCATAATAAGAATGGCAACCTGCTTTCCACAGCCCACTAATTTCAATGTCAGTCTTATCCAAACACACCCACACACACAATGTATGTATTCATTTAATATTTGTCCAAATAGCTGGGCATCTTATGACCAATTAATTGTTTTATTATTTTCGGTTTTTTATCCATGATACATTTTTGTAGGTATAGGGTTCCCCCCACTTGCCCTCTCCTTTCTCTCTCTCCATTTTCCCCTCCCACCATTTACCCCCACATTATCACAGTAGTATGGTCCTTTCATAACAGCTATAAGGTTAGCATTCTGCTATTTAATTATATCATTGTAGGTATAGACAATGATAGAAAACCTAGTATTCTATTGTCCGGGTACATATAATTGTTTCATTAGTAGTCCTCCTTTTATTTGAGAGTAGAGATGCCTGTGACGTATCCTCACTTCCCAGGATGCCCCAAGTTAACTGACACACAAAATTAATCATCACTACATGTCATACTAAGCTTCATTCTCTACCTTGTTATTAAAATTACTTTTCAATTATTTTAAAAATACACTGGAAAGACATTTTTGTTTGTACCTGTATTTTGTTTCTGTTTATATTTATAGGATTATTTTTCTCAAAATGTCCCATGTGTTGAGCAAAGACTAATACTTGCCAAGAATCAACCATAAACTGCACAGTGCTGTATACTTGATCCATTTAATCCAAACTTCGGTAGTTTATGCCCAACCCCCAACCCCCAGAGCATTTCCAAAAGACAAATGGCAAATAACTGTTACCACATATGTGAAATCATGCATAAAAAATCACAATACATTTTTATTTTTAGGCTTGACCAACAAAGGCAAAAAGAACAAAGATGTGTGTGTTATATTATAAATCTGACAAGCTTTAAAAACATAACTTTATCATTATCATTAATAAATGTTAGTTATACTGGATTCTCCATTAACCATTTGTGGCTTTAATTATTAACTATTTAATTAGTATACTTTCACTCTAAGTGACCTGGGGGGTCTCCTATAATCGTCTAGATAGTTAAAACTGGTGAAGGCTGGTTGTAAATTTTTATAGACTTATGTCAGTAAAATAAAGCTTATGCATATTTATAGCACTAGAAAGGAAAAGAAGAGAAATATGGAATAAACCAAAATTCAAATGCAAAGTATCACACCCTTCACAAATATTACTTTAAAATTTATGACAGAACTAAATCTAAAATACAAAATTATAAATCTCCTAAAAGATGATGTAGGAGAAAATCTAGATTAGCTTGGATATAGTGACACAATTTTACATACAACATCAGCAGCATAATCCATGGAAGAAATGACTGATGTTGGGCTTTATTAAAATTAAAACCTCTCGTTGTCTGAAAGCATCAGTCAAGAGAATGAGAAGATAAGCCACAGACTGGGATCACATACATACAGAAGCTTATCTGCTAAAAGATTATTAGACAAAATACATAAAGAATTCTTAAAATTCAACCCCACAAAGACCAACCATCCAATCAATAATTGCGAAAGATCTGAACAGAATTTTTTACCAAAACAACTTGGGAATGGCAAACAAGCAAATGGGAAGCTGCTCCATGGCATGTAATCAAAGAGACTACATTAAAACAATGAGACATGACTACACCTTTATGAGAATGACTAAAACCCACCACACTGGCAATACCAAATGCTGTTGAGATGTGAGGTGACACAACTCTCACTGAAAGCTGGTGGGAATGAGAAGTGATACAGTCACTCAGACTAACAATTGAGTAACTTCTTCTGAAGCAAAATGCATTTTGAACATATGATCCAGCATTTACATGGCAAAAATATATTGACACAAAAACCTGCACAGGGATGTGTGTAACAGCTTTGTCCATAATCACCAAACATTGGAGGCAAACAACATGTCTTTCAGTAGGCCAGGGGTAAGCTGAGATATATCCATACGATGGAATATTATTCAGAAATGAGTTATCAGGCCATAAAAAGAACAAGGGAGGCATTTAAATACATGTGAAGGAAATCAATCTGAAAAGTCTATATACTGTGTGATTCCAACTATATGACATTCTTGAGAATGAAGAACTAGAGAAAACAATTTTTTAAGATTTGTTTACTGGAAATGCAGATTTACAGAGAGGAGAGACAGAAAGGTCTTCCATCCGCTGGTCCACTTGCAAAGTGGCCGCAATGGCTGGAGTCGAGCTGATCCAGAGCCAGGAGCAAGGAGTTTCTTCCAATCTACCTCAGGGATGCAGGGTCCCAAGGCTTTGAGCCATCCTCCACTGCTTTCCCAGGCCACAAGCAGGGAGCTGGATGGGACATAAAGCAGCTGGAACATGAACTGGCCCCCATATGGGATCATAGTGCATACAAGACAAGCATTTTAGCCACTAAGCCACTGCACCAGGCCCATAGGGAAAAATTTTTTTTTTTTTTTAATGAAACTCTATGGTTACCAGGGATTGGGTAGACAAGGGGTATATAAGTGAAGCAGAAAGGATTTTTAGGGTAATGAAAAGGCTCTGTATGACACCCTATGTCATTACACATTTGGATAGTACTTTTTCTCAAACGGTAAAATATAGCTCATGATTTCGTACTGTCATGAAATTGATTTTTTCATTCCTCATTCTAATTTTTGCAGATTTTCATCATTATTTCTTACTGTAATTTATATTCTGTTACTGATTGTAATAATTTTCTAGCTGCTCTGGTTGCCTTTAGACATCCTTCCTATTCACTTGGTCATAGGGCTGTCGTTTGGTCTTCCTGTTTCCCACTCTTGTCACAAGGTTAGGCTCTTTAGGAACTGTCAGTGATAAAACATCCTGTAAACTCCTTTGGGAGTGACTCAGAAATCCACCATGGACTGACTCTAATGTGGCCTTAGACAGCCTTTCCTTGTATTGTTTTCTATTACTTTTCTTTGTAAACCCCAGCTTCATAAATCATGTAAAACTACTCTGCATGAATTCCTCATCCTTTTCTGTCACTGTGTCTTTAGTCAATTTGTTTGCTTGGTGTGGTAAATTCACTCACCCTCCATCCTTCATGATGTAGCCTGCCGAGGGACTGAGCTTAAGCTGAGTTCTAGAGGCAAACTGCACATCACTTACTAGACAGTCATTTAACCTCACTAGGCTCTGTTTTCCTTCTGGAGAAACAGGAAAAAGAGGAGAGGAAAAATAATGGCTCACTTTGTAGGAATTAATATATGCTCAACATAATGTAAACGTGGTTAGCAATTAATAAAGCTTGATGATCATAGTAACCATCCCACTCTTATTGTCATTTTCTCTAATATCTCCAATGGAAATCGCTGCTTCCTCCTCGTTGTCCTTCTCTGACACATTTGCATCACTTCCTGTCAGAGGAGGGAACACAAGTCTCAACTTATCACTACAACCCCAACTCAATAATTCTCACACATTTGACATTAAGTTGAATGAACCAACTGTTGGTTGTCAGGTTGCATGCAACCATGCTGAGGGAAAGGGGGTATTTGCCACTCTTTCTTATAAGTTATTACCCAATCCCAGTTGTTGAACTTGTTTCATGGTTTCTCACTTAAGGCAATGTATAATAATGGAGTACTGGGGTCTATCATATACAGACGTGGGGGTATAATGGAACATGCATCCCTGCTTCCAGATGAAAGATGGATTTCTAATGAAACTGTTGGACATGTGTAGACAATGAGACGCTGGACTCTCTGATATTGTCTGTACCAACAATGTTGGGGTACACTTAAATAAGAAACTGATAGAATTATGATTCCTTATAAAGGACTACACTATTGTAACAAAGTGGGAAAAATCTGACAGGGGGTGGGAGTTGGGGGGAAATCCCAGCCTACACAAAATTGTACCACATAATTCAAAATAAAAATACATCAAAAAAATAATAAGTTATTATCCATATAGCAACCTGGAGAAAAAATTATGAAAACTCTAAGATTATCACCATACTTCATCCTTGCATGGATTCTCTTTTTGCATTCATTATTATTCTGCAACAGAAATAAAATTATCTGCACAAAATAGCTGTAAAAAGGAGCCATTCAAATATGGCCAACAACTTTATTCTTTGCTGCATAACAGCAAAAAAAAAAAAAATCTCAATGTCAACCAAGATCCACAGTGAGAGACTTTCATGATTGTTTTCTCCTTCTTGTAAATTTCTATCATAGTTTGCATCTGAATAATAGTGCCTTCATTCTACCATATATTATGGACATGCTCATTGCTTTGCTGTTAAAACAGAAGCTCCTATGATGATCAGCAACTATTTATTTATTTTCATCCCCTTTCAGTGTGCTAAGAATTTTAGGATTCATATGACATATGTGAAAAACAGAAAAGAAAATTTTAATTTGTACAGAGGCTAACAAATATTGAAATTGAAGGGCCTGGTGCCATAGCCTAGCAGCTAAGAAACCCACCTTGAACGCGTCGGTATTCCATAAGGGCATCAGTTGTAATCCCAGAAGCTCTGCTTCCCATCCAGCTCCCTGCTTGTGACCTGGGAAAGCAGTCGAGGATGGACCAAAGCCTTGGGACCCTGCACCCTTGTGGGATACCCAGAAGAGGATGCAGGTTCTTGGCTTCAGATCAGCACAGCGCCAGCCATTGCAGCCACTAGGAGAGTGAATCATCAGATGGAAGCTCTTCCTCTTTGTCTCTCCTCTTTGTATATCTGACTTTCCAATAAAAATACATAAATCTTTAAAAAAAAAGAAATTGAATGAAAGTACAGGAAGGATAACATTATATGGAAAGAGAGCCAAATAATATAAAATGTAGGCTGTATATGAAATAAAGAAGTATTCAGAAGGAGAAAATGAGAATAGATATTTAGCCTCATGATTTCAACACACACATTCCATATCACAACCCCAGGTTTAAATCCCAGCTTCAACTTCTGACATTTCCCAAAAACACGGACACTGGAAGGCAGCAAGCAGATGGTGTCTCACGTAATTGGCTTCCTGCTAGGCGCATGAGCGACGCGGATTGAGTTCTTTCCTCTTTGTTCCAGTCCCAGTTAAGCCCAAGCTCTTACAAGCATTTGGTGAGTAAAACAGCAGATGACAGCTCAATCTCTCTCTCTCTCTCTCTCTCTCTCTCTCTCTCTCTCTCTCTCTCTCTCTCTCTCTCTCTCTGTTTTTGTCTCTCCCCTTTCAATTACGTTGTTTTAAAAAAACTCAAGCAAGAAAGAGAAGAGAGGGGAAGAGAAGGGCATGGGAAGAGAAATATATTGTTAGAATTATATCTATGAGCTACAGCGATTCTGTTTTCTTTGTATTAACATCACATTAAGAGAAGTTTTAAATGTCAAGACAAAGTTCTTACAATAGCTTAGAAAAGAAACATGAACTTGGAATTTGATCTAAATAGTTTTAACCACATTTTTATCACTCACTAGATATTTAACTTGAATACATTATTTAAACATTGAGTTCTCAATCATATCATATGTAAGTATAATGTATGCTGCAGTATTAAAACAAGGCTGCAGCTCCTGATGGTGAGCACGAGAGCTGGGGCTGGGAGTGGGCCAAGTTGGGCAAGGATGCAACACCTTGTAGACTGGGTCTAGAGGCCTAGGGGTGGCTAGGCTGACCAGTTCACAGCATCTGCTGACACACGTGAGAGCCAGGATGAGGGCATAGATTGGACCAGGCTGGACTGCAACAACCGCCAGTTCACATGAGAGTCTAGGCTGGGCCAAGCTGCTGCACATACTGGCAGAGCAGGAACTAAGACTGGGTTGGGCTGAACCAGGCTGCAGCACCTGCCAGTGAGTGCTGGGACTGGGGGCTGGGGGCAGGCCATGTCAGACCCTCCCACAGCACCTACTGGCACATGCAAGATCTGGGGCTAGGAATAGGCTTGGTAGGTGAACTGCGGAGACTCCTAGGCTAGGCTGAAGCTCTTGTTGGTGAGCACAAGAACTAGAGCTGGGGGTGGGACAGGTTGGAAAAGGCTGAAGCACCCATTGGCAAGCATGGAGGATGGGTCGGATAAGGAGGGGCAGAGCTAGACCACAGCACCCATGTGTGTGCGTGGGAGCTGGACAGCATGTGGGACAGGACAGACTAGGCCACAGCACTTGCCAGGACACACATAAACCAGGGCTAGAGACAAACCTGATGGGATTATTGGGGATTGCTCCAACCAGGCTGCAGTGCCTGCTGGTGTGCCTTAGGACCAGGTCTGTGGCACACTGGACTGGGCTTGGCTACAACACTCACTGGTTTGCATGAGAGATGGGAATGGAACTGATCAGGCAGTGGCATTGACTGGTATGTGCACTGACTGGTACAAGTGACCAACCGAACCTGACCCTGCACTAGATGGTACACTCAAGAGTCAGGTCTGAGACTCCCCAAGCGAGGTTCATGGGGAACTCCACAACTAGACCACTGCATTCAAATTCCAGCCTCAGGGAAAATCATAATATACATGATCCAACCTTGGAGCGCAAGTACCAGGATTAGGCCTTCTCAAGTGCTGTCACCATAAAATAAAGACCCAGATGCACACGAAAAACATGACAATCAACCCATCTAAGCCAACAGAAGATATCATGTACCTCATCAAAAGATTTTCTCAACCCTGGTATGACGAAGCGGACAGCATCTCAGAACTACCAAGACCACGCAAGCAGCACCCTCAGAACATTCTTCTCCACATCAAGTCTCTAAGGCGACAACAAACGAGCATCTCCATCCTCGGGCACTGACTGCAATAATATGAGGTAAAATGGTGTGGGGGTGGGGCATGGAAGTAAGAGGGGAGACATAGACCATAACAAAGACAGGAGAAAAACATAGTATGTTTGTGAAAGTATTTTATGTTTCTCTGCAGAAATACTCATCACATGTTCCTTGTAGCCATAAGATGTATTTCAAGTCTTTTTCCCCTCCCTTCCAACCATTTTCTTCTCTGACCTTCCCCAACTATAGCTTTTGTACTTATTTTAACAATAACCAGAGCAGACAGGCCCCTGCTTTGAAATAAGCTGGTCCCCTTAGTTGAGTGGAGATTTAGAGTGAACCCACTATAATACTGACCAAGTAACTTATTTCCCATAATGGCAAATACACCAGACCACAAATATAAGTGCCATTGAAGCCCCAAAGCTAAATCCAAGTTGACTATAATAAAGTAAATTTAATCAATCAAAACAAGCTATAACTATTACAATGTATTATTGTATTACATTATTGTGTTATATGTTATTGCTGTTTTATTACTTATTTGAATAGAACTTAAATAAGCTGTTGTGGGGGAAAACTACTTAAGAGGATACTTATGAAAAAATAATTTCATCAGCAGAATGTGAAAATTAGAGTTAAAATTTTAAATATAAAAGTATACTATTAAAATTTGGGTTACCAGTTCACATAGGTTGAAAAAGTGATTAATTAGTGCATAGATGAGCAATTATAAGAATTTTTTGAAATGCTTAAGCCTGTTAATAAATGTTATAATGATATCTAATAAAGTCAAATAAAGCTATATTTATTTATTAGTGTCCCTTTAAAACTAAAAACAAAAGTTTATTCCAGAATGATGAGCTAAATGGAGTCTTTACTCTTACTAAATGCATCCTAATCTTTTTGCTTTTGGTATTCAGTGGATCCGTAATCAATGCATAAAATGTGTTTATTCCAAACTTGACATATCCAATGATTAAATTCTGCCACATAATCAATATAATCTTTAGTATATGCAATAATATAATAGAATTTAATTCTATTTCTAACACATACACACTATGCTAAGCAGTGTATATGCATTATCTCATCAGAAAGGCTGGACTAGCCACACATAGTTAAGTCATATGTTTCACCTAAAACAATTGTTATTTTTGTCTCCTAAAATGTTCCATGAGTTGTGTGACAGTCAAAAATATTGGTGAGATTCAAACTGTCTCATTTATTAATCATGAGTTAATGGTTTGGAATTAAAGCACAATCTTTTAAGCCAAACAAACAAAAAATTAGCTTATTAGCCTGGAATGTAAACAGAGAGCTCATTAACTGGCTACTGTGTTTTCCTGCTGCTGTATTTTGTCTTTAGTTAGCACACAGAATGTATAACATGAATAGAGTACGTTGGCTTTCCCAGGAAGAAAATAGATGAAATCTCTCGGCTCTGATCAAGTCCTCCACATCCCTACCAGCCCCACGTCTAACCACACAGTGTTCCAAGATGTTCTAGTGGGTTGAGACAACGCATTCACCTTGCCTCAGTAACAGAAGTCTGCACCTTTTTTTGTGACCACAGAAAACCTTGGCTATCTCCTTTGCAGACGTCTGCTGCTGCTGACCAGCTTGATCAGGCACCAGCCTACGAGTGATGTTACCCAAATACATCAGGACAAATGGAAAAACATGGAAAATGTCACTTGTAATGGCAGGTTAGCAAGTATCATTTCTGCACATAAAGAACAGGAACATTTACTATCTGACTTTTCATTCATTGGTGAATTGCTGTAGAAAGGCACAAGATAGATGGTCATAATATGAGAAAACAAATATTTGCTTTCAGTTGCAGTTATTTCTTCTCTGCTTTCTCTTCTGACATCTGTTTCTCAACAGTAGGTTTTAGAATTATAGTACAGAGGAATCGCTTCTCGGCCTTTTGGCTAAGATCAAGTGTAGAATTATAGTACAGATACTTAACAGGGCTCCGTTCCTCAGAGAAAAACAACAAAAATTAAGCCTGAGGGTTCCAATTAGCTTTATTACAGGGCCTGGAAATAAGACTGTATTACTGGAAAAATGCTCCAAGATATTGCTCTTTGAATCAGAATTATTAGCATTTAAATGGAGAAAATTATATTGCCCACGTGCATATTCACTCCAAAAATCTACAGAAAGTAAGGGTAAGGTCAAAGCCTATAAACTTCATAATGATATTGACCTGTGAGTTCAAACACGGTACTTATTTTGAAACTGACCGGAAGTGGTGAACAAGCATGTGGTGTTAAATTGCAACTAAACTTAAGATTCATGAGATAGATCTCCACTCTATATTTCCCTGATTTCTCTCATCATTACAGGTGTCAATGTACTCCCTTCTACTTTTAAGAAAAACAACCTGATATTGAAATATCCTAGAACATAAACTTGTCAAATTTCAGAAATGCATTTATAGGAGCAGTGGCGGGATTTTTAAATACATGCAAATTCCAATAATTAGCATCTTGGCATAGCACTTTCTATGTACTAGCAATAACATTTATTCCACATAATGAAGTCACAAGCTTGCCTGCTAAGTACACAGACATGCTGTCCATCTGTGAGTTTGATAAAGTATCTTATTCTTAGGGATGTATTTACTTCTATTTGAAAGGCAGATTTACAGAGAGGAGGGAAAGACAGACAAGGTCTTCCATCGACTGGTTTACTCCCCAAATGGCTGTAATACCCAGAGCTGAACTGAATCAAAGCTGGGAACCGGGAGCTTCTTTTGGGTCTCATATGTCGTTGCAGGAACCCAAGGACTTGGACCAGCCTCTTCTGCTTTCCTAGCCAAAAGCGGGGGGCTGGATCGTAAGTGGAGCAACCAGGATGCAAACTGGTATTCCTGTGGGATACTGATGCTACCTCCTATGCCACCGTCTCTAGTTTCTGGCTGGACTTAAAGTCTCCATGATGAAAGCATATTGATTGACTCACACACTGAAGGAGAATGTTTCACCAGGAAAACGCAAATTACAAATTCCAGGGGACTCTGGTGTGATTATCCCTGGGATAATCCCTGGGTAAACATTCCTGTGGGTCCTTTCAGTGTCTCAGTGGATGGTTGGAACCAGAAGAATCCATCGCACAGTTGGAAACCCCATGCTAGGGGCCTGAAGGCCACATAAGTGTAAAGAAAACAACTAATAACATAGCAGAGTATCTGTTATTCTATTAAGATGCTCACAAAAATTACCTTGGAAAAGATGGCCCAGCTTAACAAATATAGATACAAGACATCCAGATGCTTCAACTAATTTGAATTTCAAATTAAGCTACCACAGAGGTTTTTTGCTTTTTTTTTTTTTTTACTTTTTTTAGTAGAAGTATGTTCCCTGAAATACTTTGTACATACATGTACATTTAGAATTCATTCAATTGCCTGAAGATCAAATTGAAATAGTCATGTTTTATCTGCTATTCCTCTTGCATCTTGAAATGGTTCCTGTTTCAGCTTGAGTTACATTTTCAGTCCAGTTTTATCACAGCAGTGATTTGAAAGAATGGGCCCTGCAACAGCATTAGCTGGGAGGCTGTTGGGATTTCAGAGCAAGCCACTGGCACTGCTTTGGAGACAACTACATCCGTATCAGAATGTCTGGGTTTGAGTAGCAGTCAATCCAATGCTGACCCAGTTTCTTGTTTAAAGAAAGAAAAAAACAAAAAAATACCCTAGGAAGCAACAGATGACGACTCAAGTACTTCGGTTCCTGCCACCTACATGGGACACCTGAATTTCACCAATATGGGACTCTGCATTAGGCCAGCTCTAATCCTGTTGCTGTGGGTATTTGGAAACTGAACCGGTGAATATAAGACCTCTCTCTCTCATTTTCCATCAAATAAATAAATAATTTAAATGGGAAAAATGTTATCACCATACAGACCTGCTCTAAGAATCAGTTCCAGCAATTACCCCCTGACCATGACCCCAGGAAATTCTGCTCCATGCTTTCATTGGACAGTCAGATTCCCAGAGCAACAAAATACTCCTGAATTCTAAAGGCCAGGAGAGAAATGACTAAAAGAGAAGAGCTTGGATTTGGGAGTTTATGAAAAAAGGGCAATGAGAAACAGCCCCACACACATCAGCAGCATTAAAAGCATAGTGAGGTTTTTAACATTTTGCAATGTGACTGTGCCCACTAGGTTTTATTTCTGTCATTTACTAGTTCCCTCCAGCAATTATTAGTAAAACAGTTATAATGAAAAGAATTTGAGAGCTTATCTTCAGGGACTCTTAAGATGGAAATACCAGCCAATTCTGAAGGGAGAGTACCTTAATAGAAAAAAAGTGAAGTCTTGGGCCTAGAGCCAAAAAAAAAAAAAGAAAGAAAGAAATGGTCTCCAAGGCCTGTCAATTGAGC
Source organism: Ochotona princeps (assembly GCF_030435755.1). Lineage (NCBI taxonomy): Eukaryota > Metazoa > Chordata > Mammalia > Lagomorpha > Ochotonidae > Ochotona > Ochotona princeps. Next base: position 56,557,406 of record NC_080839.1, on the reverse strand, counting down.
CCTGGGGATTCGAAACAGAAAGATCCTCCATTTCTTCCAGGAGCATGTAGCTGAGCCATAAAGATGAACCCTGCTTATCTCTCTCTAGAAATGAAATACAGGGTCAGCTCTCTCTGTGTCCCTTGGGGCACCAGCCTGCAGTACTGAAGCGAGAAGGCTGTACCAGTGCCTCTGACTCACCACAATTCAGCTCAAGCTAACAATTAGACTGCTACAGAATTGGGGATGGGGTTGGGGACAGGGTCCTTCCTGTCCCTACATTTTCTGGAAGGCTGATCAGCTCCAGAACCTGCTCCACCTCCCATTTAGCAAAACCTGACTCGTTGATACTAATCAGGTCAAGCTCTCCTCTCCCTTCACAATTGCACAGTGAAAGAACAAGTTAACTGTAAAATTCCTCTTTGTTAAGTAGAGAGGGGCAGTGTATCCTAGAGATCAAAGACACCCGTCCTCCAGCTCTACTGTGTATTTAATAACTGCATCTCCTAGTATTTTCTCTGGAAGACATAGCCAATCCTAACACACACCTGGCAGTATTGCTGTGCATATTTAAAAACAAATGTTTTTATAAACTAGGCCAATACCTGACTCATAAGAAGGACTCAGTAAAGGTCAGCTAGTATTATTATTGCTAATTTTTACCACCACTGCTAATATTACTCTTAAGGACAGAGGTCATATTCTCTTGATTCAGGTTGCATATTGAAAGGAAGAAAAAAGACATAAGGTCAGACACATTAAAAAAAAATACTACGTTCTCTGGGTTGTGTCTCCCCGTAATTAGTTTATGCTTCTGAACAGTCGACTTAAAAGTTTATTAACTATACAGATTCTGGTTTTCCATGCCAAGCGTCTGGTTTGGTAGGCACAGTAGAGTGCCCACTGCAGGAGTTTCTGGCAGCTTCTGGGGGTTAGGAGACACCACTCTGGAACAGCAACCCTTCAAGACCCAGGCCACCGCAGCTTCTCCTACTGCTCATTCTTCCATCCCATCGATTTCTTCTTTCCACTTCAACGCTTAATCGATGCAGTGAATGGGTGATTTATTGTGAGACTCTCAGTTCTGCTGGTCTCAGAAGAAGATTTCTGACCAGGAACATGCATGGGTCATGACACTAAGTGCATGTGTTAAAGTATTTATTTACCATCTCTGGCATTTTTAAATATTACTTCCACCATTGCTAAGGAAATCGTATTATTTTACAGACAAGTGGAATTCCAAGGAGGTAAACATGTTGCCTTCCTTCATTCTACTACAAAATGTCAGAGCCATGGTTCAAAATTGTAAGATCACAGGGCTGAGGCCTCTTCCTCAGCCTGCTCTCTCCAATGGGAATGAGTTGGAGACGGGAAAAGCTTGAATCATCTGAAAAGATACATTTCTGGGCGTCCCCCCAAAAAATAATTCTAGTTCAACAGGCCTGCTATGACCTGGAAACCTGCCCTATAATAGGAAGTCCATGTAATTCTCACGCAAATGGTCTCAGCCTACAATTTTGCCAGCATTACTCAGCACAATTTATCTTACCTGGTTTGAATAAATTCCAATTATTTCCTTAAGTGATAGGCTTGTATTGCTTCTTCAATGTAAAGAAAAAAATCATATGATTAACTGTCACTGAGAAAATCTGAACACTAGTTATGGCCTCAAATGGCAGCTGATAGGTAACCAAAATCCCTTCAATCATAACTACAGAAGAGATACGACTCTGGGGAAAATTCATTGTTTTCAGAGTGGTGTTGTTGCTGCCTTTGATTTTTAGCCATGGTGCCAAGATGAAATATACTTCCTTTTGCATTATCTGGAAATTGCAAATTACATTACAGGTTCCTGAATGGAAGACACAGATTTTCTCATTTTTCTGCATTCTAAAAGAGCTACTAAATGCTATAAACATCCACAGTGCCAATGACAAATGAAAAGGAAATCACTAACATGTGCACACAGCATATGACAGCATCAATTAAAAGATAAATGCATAGAACCAGGAAAACAATGACCCCCACCTGCCTAACCTCAGAATCCGATCTGACCTTGATACACTTTTGCTTGTGAGCATTGATTGTGGATGTTCCTCCAAGACCTACGATGTTAACTCTCTTTGTACAAAGCACAAGTCACCATCCTGATCAATGGCCATAGGAAGACAAAGGAACCCTGGTCTTAAGGTATGACAGAGTCAAGACTAGAGGGATAGTGACATGTCCCTTTCGAGGAGCTAGCTCCAACCTTCTTGTTGCCCTCAAAAGCATCAAAATGGGTGGGCAGGTGACAGATGGAAAAGCTCAAGATTTAAACCAACTGTCTCAACCTTTTTCGCTCTCGGTTTCTTCATAAGTGAATTGGGTATAAAAGAGGAAATGGTGGAAGCCATTTCCTTCCTAATAGAATTGTTGTGATGATATCCTTTTTACGGAGCTCCTACCACAGTGTCTGGCACAACTGAAAGTACAAAATGCTGAAAATGCTGCCACTGTCATTCTGCCAACCATAAAGAAATTAGATTCTGAAAAGGCAGGAGAGCATAGCATAAAAGAAAAAGAAACTTAACTAGTAATCTCTAGAAAGCTTTAATAGTCACTATGTTGCTCACATTAGCAGTGTGCCTGGGTTTAAAATAAATAGTTGCATAATCCGATCATATAAAAGTATTAAAGTCATTTACAGACAAGGCAACCTGGTGAGTACACCTTTCATTAAGGTTTCAGGCAGCAAATTTTACCTCAATACAAATGAGTTCACATCAGGTACTTCCAAGGTGTCAATGTTCTCTACTCTAGCAAAGCTAAGAAAATCTGTTTATGTTCTTTTTGGAACAAACACCCACTAACTGGGAGTTAAAGATTCTCCCCGGCCCTCCTTTTCAGGTACAAAGCACTATTTATCTGATTAATGATCCAGATATCTGCAATAACTGCAAAGCCACCATCCTCTGCTTCCAACAGAGTCAGCTACTTCTGTCCAGGTTTTAAACGAATACCCCCATTCTGAAGGGGGTAGGGAATTCGGTAATTAGTAGTGCCAGCAGGTGTTTGCAGTTGCTGCTGTTCCTGGCAGTTGAGCATATGTGTCAGGTCCCTGTTGGGGGCAGGAAGAGGGTGAAATGAATGCTTCTCCCCAGCTCTAGCAAGGTCAGCTTTCTTGCAGAAAGAGCAAACTTTCTGAATCTGCACCAATTCTATCCTTGTTCATCCTTCGAAACCCACAGCTAATTTTGAATATTGGTTTTGGCACGTCCTCCTGTTCCCATTTACCAACACCTCCTTATAATGGCTTTCTCCAAATAGCTCCCTTGGAGTTTTCTGTGCTCTGGCTTTATGACCTGACATTCTACAACTAAAAACTCTTTATCTTGAATATTGCCACTTTCTCTCAGTCCCTACTTCCTGGATTTCAAGGAAATGCTTTGCCAGGCTGATAGAATAATTTTGTTGAGGTGTAATGAGTGCCCACATATTCCTACAAAGGGGTGGCATTCCCCATTAACCCCCCAACACAGTATTTTTCGAAGGTTTGCTGATAAATTGGATCTGTGGTGGGGGTTTGGGATGGTGATGTAGACAAAAATTGGTAGCATTTGCCAGTTTCCATAGTGTAAATACTTCCCCAATCAACGTCAAACTACACATTCTGACGAAGTTGGGAAGTACAGAACCAGCTCACACATGGCATGCATGAACTTCTGCATGCTCCGGGATACCAAATGACACAGCTGTTTCCTAAAGAGATTCTCAGGGAGAATATTATAACTAGATTTGGTTGATTTAAGAAATATTTTAAGACAAAGGAAAGAGTCTCACAGACTATATGAAACTGCATTGAGGACTTCTGGAAGATAACAAAATGAACTTGCTTGACTGATCTCTCCCAGGGAACCCTCTCTCTCTGGTTTCTTTTTTTTCATTTGGCACAATTTGTTATTCACATGAATTGGTTTTTTGTTGTTGTTGTTTGGTTTGGTTTTTTATTTCAGTTCATTTTATGACACAGTTTCATAGGTTCTGGGATTCCAACCCCTCCCCATGCTCTCTCCCCATGGTGGGTTTGAGACAGCCTATTTCTTCAGACAATCCATGGTAGTAAGGGATTATCTGGAGATTTCTTTCTCAGAATCAATAGATGCTGTCAATTGTGGTCATGTTGACCCCACACACCCCTACCTCCCACCTCAGGAGAAACCTACACAAAAACAACATCTCCTACAAATGAAGTCGGGCTTTGACCCTGTTAGCCTGTCTCCCATATGAGACGCTCCCTGTAGAGAAAGATGCTTGCGACTGTAGATATTAATGGACGGGCAGAATTAAGATAGGAGAATCTCAGAAAGGAAGCACCTGATGGAACATCCACTTAGCAGCTACTGCATCACTAAGACCATTTATCACTTATCAAATGCAATCAGTGTATCCTTAATGTTTTCTGAATGTTCAGGTCACCAGACAGCTTTTAAAAAATTAACAGGCGCAGATAGAGCTCTGTTCCTTAAAGGATGGCATATTTGTGCCTCTAGCTTCCTGCTTTTCAACTGCCTAGTGACATCTCAAGTCCCTAATTTTCTATTATTAAATTGTCAGCCGCTGTCTTTTACATCTTTGTGACACTGAGGGAGGGGAGCAGAGAGAGAGAGGAGGAAGAAAAGGGGAAGAACAGAAGGGAAGTGGCTCTAAGATATAGTTGAGTCAATGTCTTTATAAAAACAATCTTAGTAGAAAACTGAAAATCTAAGGTTATATAAAACCCTGCCATTTGAGGGCTTGTACATCTTTAGATGGGAACCTAAGTTTGATGAAATAAATAATAAATAAAAGTTGAGCCATTTAAACATTGTTGTCTTGTATTGTCCCAGGGCCAAAAACAGGATCTGCACATAGTAGGTCTTCAATAAATGGGTGTTGACTCAATACATCAATTCACTGGATTAACATCCATATCTTAAAATATTCTGCATAAATAAAACTAATACAGGACAAGGCGCTTTCAATTTCAAAAAAAAATGATCTTCTAAATTATAAAAAAATCAAAATATTTATCTAAACCTGCCTAAGAGCATGACGGGCTATGATACCGTGACTTGGGTTGGGGCTACTACCTGAAGGCTCTTGTGACTGGGAGGAAAAATCACGCTGGCTCTCAGTAATCAGTGAGTTTCCATCAGCCATTGATAGTGTTTTCTTTTGAGGAGGCTGCTGGGATCATTGCTCCATTGCCATGGAGCACATAGTCCGGATGGTCTTCTCATTGACAAAACAGGAAGGCAGCAAGAGACTGACAGCATTGGCAGAAGAGCAACACATGTCTTCTTCTGATATTGTAGGCTTAACTGTGCCGTTGGAACCCAAAGCATTTTGTGTGGCTACTTCATTCCATACTCTTTCCAGCAATTATTACACAGAACATGTATTTCAGAATGTTTCCTGTCTGGATTACATTGCCTGATGTCAGGAGCCCAACTGACAGATAGTATGGAATCTCCAAGGCCCCAGATGAGAGAGAGCAAATTGAGTATCAACTGTTTGAATGAAAAACAGAGGTGGGGAAATGAGGTTTTCTTAAAAAAAAAAAAAATTCAGAAACCTTGCATCACAGGATCTGCAGAATCCTTCATTTGATTTTCCTTTCTTGATTCAGAGAAAATACTGATTTTCTTTGAACATTAAACTTACATGTGTTCCCCCCTGTGAGGGTTATAAAGTCAGGTAAAACATTGTTCAACAAATACTTCCAGAACCTCTCCACTCTGCCATGCATGGGGCTAAAAGCTGGAGCTACAAACGTGAGTGTGAATAAGATACAATCCTTGCCTTCCTGGAGCTTCCCAGCCAGAACAGGAGTTCACTCAGAATTCCCTTTCTCCTTCAGTGCCAGGTGAGCTCCAGCAACTGAAACTCAGGGAACTTCTTTTCGACTACAAGTTTGAAAGACAATTTGATACAGGTCAAATTTCAGCCTTATTAGTTAAGGAGTGTTGACAAATGAACTAGAGAGGTACCCAAAGCAATTTTCTATAACATTATAACCTGTGTCTCTCCAGCCTCATGAGCAGAAGTTTACAGAAGCATAAATAGTGCACATCGTCTTGACTCTTCCTCCGCAAATACTCTCCTACTTACATCTGGGAATTCCCAAGGGTATCTCAGAATGAGGGCACAATCAGAACCCTCTTCCTGGCATATACTTCTCCTCTACCACCCACTTGACATCCATATCACTGAATATGTCTCTCCCATCACAGGTACCACTTCTTTCTTAGGAAGATTTGTGTCAGTGATGACTGAATCATTCCAAAAATGCCAATCCCTCCAGAACAAACAGTTCCTGGAGCTAAATTACATCACTCTGCATGTATGGGACACATCTCAGAGCCCTCATGGAAATTTGTTCTTTGCTTCCTGCATATAGTGAGGTCAACCACTGGCTGGCATGGCTGAAGTTCAAACTGGAGCCCTTGAGGAACAAGCTGAATTCTGGATTGACTCCTGTGAAAAAGACAGAAAATGTATGTTTACTTCACAATTGTTTAAAAAATTCAGACCACATATAGAAGTTTCACATTGGGAATATGTTAAGAAGACATAGTCATTGTTTTTATAGAACTAGTAAGCTGAACAAAGAGAAAAATGTAATTACTAATTGAGACAAATGAATAGTTATGGAAATAAGGTATCCATAGGCCAATAAAAATGCAATGGTCTGGGATGAGACCAAGTATTTCTGATAATGTTTTGTTTTTATTTCATGTGTGAATGAGCGCAAAGCTATGTAGTTGGAACAAAACATCACACAGGTAATTCTTATAGCTCAGTGGGTCCCACAGAAGGGGGCACCCTGTGCATTCTCATCTTAGAGATAAGCCACAGACTATTGTTAGGTCATTAAAGAGGATTTGGAACTGCTCTCAATCTTCGTAACTCCAAAGATTATGCTGTGTTCTTTGTGTGTAAGCTTCAAGGTGTTAAGTCCTTCCATCCTGGTGCTGTCTGAAGACTTGATAATGCTTATAATTGCATTATAGTTTAGCAATTAAAAAAAACCCCACTAATCCAATGTCATCCACTGACAATGTTACCCAAGTAGATAGATATTGTCAATACCACTCTAGAAGCTATTTATTCATGTCAGTCTCTTGTGGAAGGAAATAAAACCCACTAAAATCAAAATAAGTTGTCTCCATTGCTTTCAACCTTAGCACACTACGTGAAGGAAGCTCAAGTCTTTTGACATGACTAGCTCTTCACTTGGCCACCAAATGATAATGAACTACCCTTGCAACTTCCCTGCATTTGCCAGCTCAAGTTCTATTCCTTCTTAGATCAAGCTCAGAGCAAATCAACAGTGGCTGTGCACATTAGCCAACACTACATTCAGTCATTTCCCAAGACCTTATGTCAATTAGCTACTTTAAAAATGTATCCCAGTGACTTCAATTGTAATTACAGAAAACTGTGGTAGCCACAACACATGTAACTCTTACCTTTAGAATGCAAGCTGTCCCCCTCAGTGCATCATCTATAACCATTTAGTAATCTATTGTATGATGTGCTGGACAAATGGATAAATCAATTCACATGTTCCTTGGTCACCAAGTGTTAGTACATTTATTAAACTATTTATTCAAATATATTAAAGTTGAGGTGGGCACTATGGCTCAGTGGGCTGAGTCACCACTTGGAACTCCTACATCCATATCAGATCACCATTTTAAGTCTAAGCTGCTACATTTCTAATCCATTTTTCTGCTAATGCTCTTGTGAAACAACAAATGATGGCTAAAGTACTTGATTTTTTTGTCATCCATGTGGGAGACCTGGATGAAATTCCTGTCTTCTGACTGCAGCCCGGCCCAGTCCTGGCTGCTGCAGACATTTCAAGGGCAAAGCAGCAGATGGAAGATATTTCTTTCTGTCTCTGTCTCTCTACTAACCTACCTATCTACCTATTTCTCTCCTAAATGAATATATCTTTCCAAAACTAAAAATATCATTATAAATTAGTATTAAATTGGATCCTCTCATGGACAAGGAAACTCTGAGTATGTAGGAAATCACAGATCTCATGCAAGTTATTTCTAGCGTTTTAATCCACTCAGCAAATTCTTGACTGAATACATGTTCCTTTAATAATGTTCATGATGTATAGCAAGATATTCCTGAGTATTTCAGTGAAAGTATGCCATTATTTTTAATTTTAAAAAAATGTTAAATTTTTCTTTACTTACTTGTTGGTGATCTGCACACACAAATCAAATTTTCTAAAACTGAACAGTACGTTTTTTTTTTTCTTTTTTATAGGGTCAGGGATTTCTCTCTTCGGCTCTCCCATTTCTCCTCCCCCCACCACTGAAACAGTGAGTTTCCAAGGAGCACATAGCTGCAATGGAAGTTAGATTTTAAAATAACGATGTGTGCAAGAAATATATAGATCAAATCATATGAGTGTAGTGTAATGATCAGTATTAAATATATTGATAAATATTATCAGAAATATAATTGATACTAAGTCAAATGATGTTATTATTACTATAGGTGCTTTGCAGTAGGAAAAACAACAACTCAAAAACATGATTCTATAAAGACACAAACCTGAATGTAGAAAAGCTAGACATGGTAAGTTCAAGAGAGAAAAATCTTGTAATAGCAGAATTGGATCTAAGGATCTCTCAATGCTATTCAACTCCCTCTTCTAGTCCATATTCATACTAAAAATAAGAGATTCGCATATTGTAGGGGAATCATTTCTGAAGATTCTAAAATCAGCTCTTTCACGTGGATCCTTGTAGCAAATTGAATAGGGAGCAACCTTTTTAATACTAGAGATATCTCCTTACTCACCTTAAAAAAAAAAACAACCTCTCATTCCTATTATCCCAACACAATCACTACATCTTTTGTGGTATTTCCACACTCACACAGCCACACAAAACATCAAAAAAGGAACAATTTTTAATAATTTTATATAAGCTGCTATTGTATCTTTTAAACTCCATGCCTTTCTCAGTGCCTTTAAATGACTGTAGTGAAATTGTTTAAAATCTGTCTCCAGGGGGGTTTATTTGGTGTGGTGGTTAAACTGTTGGCTGGGATATGAGCATCTCACATCACAGGCCAGATTTCTGTATGTATGTATATATATATATATTTTTTTTCTCGCCCACAAACCCATTAGGGCTATAAATTGCATCCGTGTATTATCAATTTATATTTCCAATATATAGCCCAATACCTGGGACAGAGTAGACATATATTCAATAGGTATTTGATGAATTCATTAGATAATTAAATTAAATTGAAATTGACAACAGTCTCATTTCTCAGCTCTCCTGGAGAAACTGCATGAAATTGATTTGATACTTTCACTCATAACTTCACTGAATCAGGACTACTTCTATTTTATGGCTCTGAATTACTTTTAAATACTTTACTTGACATTATGTTGACCTAATCTTGCACATTTTTATGAAGGTGCATTACATCTTGTCAGTATGAACGTATGAATTGAAATGGAGAAAGGAAGAACACATCACTATAAGGCAAAAAGAGTGCAAACTTCAGACCAAAACCATGTTTCAAACCTTAACACCTGAGTAGCCCTAGGCAAGTCATTTAGCTGTCTGAGTCCCAGTTTTCTGATTTTTAAATGGAAAAGAGCACTGCCTATCTCTGGTCCTGCTGGAGAGAATCAATCATTATACACAAAGCCCTGAGAGACTGTGGGAGGCATAGTAGATGCTCAATAAACCATGGCACAATTATGCGAAAGTACTTTGTAAGCTATGGGGTACTACATGTGTCCAGGAAGAAGCCATAGTAAAAGTATGGCACCACTGCAATAGTGAAAAAAAAAAAAGGAGAAAAACAAGTGGAAACAATACACATCTGACTGATTTGTGTTGTTCTTCCCAGATGTATGAAAGCCTCCTCCTCTTTGCCACATAAATGAGGCTAGTGGTGACTTCACAATTCTTAATACAAAGAATTTGCCCAATTCTGTTAATAATAATTACCAACACTTCCAAGGCTGTGACTTCAGTTGTGGCTTACGTGTGTCTTCTCTGAGCCTACTCTGTCACTCTTACAAATCTTCCTCTGTTAGTGTGTTGAGGTTGCTCTAACACAATGTCACAGACGGGATAACCTACAAGAAACAAAAATATTTGTACTTGACAGTTTCTGGAGCTGGAAACGCAAAGATCGGAGAACCAAGAGATTTCTGGAGAAAACGCTCTGATACATTGCATTTTCTCTGTGTGTCCTCACGTGGTAGAGGGGGCTACCTGGCCCTCTAGAATCTCTTATACAAGGCTATTTCCCATTCATGTGGCATGATGATTAAAGCATCATCTAAAATGCTTACCTTTTACTATTATCACATTGTGGCTTAGAGTTCAACATTTGAATTTGGGAGGAACACAAACATTCCAATCACAGCATTTTCCCATATCAGAGGGGAGAGAACAAAGAATTAGACAAGAATTTCACATGGAAGGCTTTGGGAAGCAATGAACTAAGCCTAACTCCAGCTAGCTTGACAGGAAATCTAGGTGGAAATAAGCCAGAAACTGCAAGTGGGGGTCCAGAACAAGTGTCCTCCAGTTCTCATCTCTGTTTCTGTCTGCCTGATTAAGTTAATCTTTGTTCTCTGTGATCTTTCTGTTTTTCAATTCATAGTCACCAACCTCCCACACATTCACCTCCCCTTTCCTCACCAATGCTCAGTTTCCCTTTTGGCCTCACATATACTTGATCTTAGCCAAAAGACCGAGACATGATCCTATTGACCTCAGTTATGGTCATGCGTAGAAACCAACTGAATCAATTATGAGAATCGAGTGCAAAACTGTCGTGTGCTGTGAGCATGGGAGTCAGGTACATATCAGAATTATGAATCAAGTTATGTAAATTTGAATCTTGTTAATATCATCCTATCCTCCTGGCCAATGGAAGCTTTTGTTTAACAGAAGTATTAGTAAGTTGCAAGGCACGTACCATTTGTCTTTATTCCTTTTAGACTTCCCTCTGTCTGTTATTAAGTCATTCTGTTATCTCTGCTGTGATCTTTGGGAGAACACATGCAATATGAAAAGTAAGATCAGATGTCTATCTAAGTTCTGATTCCATGACCTCAGACAAATTTTTACTTCTCGAATCTTCAGTAGTCACTCTCGAGAGAAGGAGATGGTAGATTGGCCCTTTCTTCTCTCAAAATTATTAGGGTAGTATCTACAAATACTGTCAAAGACATTTTGAAAATGGAAAAGCTTTGAATGAATCATGATCATCACTGCAACTAAGAGCTCTGAAGCCCCTCTAATAGGGATGTAAACCCAGGCCCTCACAATTATTAGTAAAACACTCTAGGCAAGTTACCTTTCCCCTTTGAACCTAGTTTCTTTATCTGCAAAGTTGTTGTGCAAATATTACCTGATGGGATATTTGAAGGACTAAATTCAAGAACATGAAGAAAATGTGTTATACACTGCCTGACATCCAAAAAAAGTCTTATTATAAAACATGAATTCCTGTAACTTAACTGTTGGCCTCTATCCAAAGCTAACTTAAATCTGCAATTACTCCTCTTAGTGAGAAACGACCACAGCAGTCTTCTGTCTTAGCTCTCCTGATCCTTGACTCGTTAGATAGACTCTTGCCCTCACCCGGTTGGATCTGTTCTTTATGCTTCTTGATCTGTCTCCTCGTATTTGGAGGAGTCTGGAGGGAGACTCTGTCCTCCCTATCAGATCCTGCATTCAAGACTGTTAGTCACAAAGTCACTCATGAGTATCCATGGCCAGGGCACATGAGCTTTCCTTTAAGCTGGGACAGAATATACCCATTCCTATTAATCAGACGCTAATTTACAATTACCATCTGAAGCTGGTGTGCAGAAGGAAAAAGAAAACAAAACTTTCAAAGCACTGTTATCAATGTGGTAATACTGGAAGAAGCTCCTGGCTCTTGGCTTCGGATCAGCTGAGCTACAGCTGTTACGACCATTTGGGAAGTGAACCAGCAGATGGAAGATCTTTCTGTCTCTCCTTCTCTCTATCTGCCTTTCCAATAAAAACAAATTTAAAAAAAATTTTAAATTCTGTGTAGTGGCCATCTTGGATTTAAAGCATAAACAGAAAGAACTTAATACACCAGGCTTTTACATAAAAACATCCTTGCCCCCATTTTATTCTGGAAGACTTTCATTCTTCTCAGTTTCTCTTTTTTACTCGAGTATTATTCTTGTCTCCAAGTGCTGCACATTGAGAACCATTATAAAATAAAGTGTTCCATGTCCAAACGTAGGTGAATAAATGTTGAAGTAGAATACTTAGGGAAACATGGAAAAAAATTGTTTTCCTTGACAAAGGGAAATCTTCAGAATTGAAATGACAGACGCCTTCCACATGGTATCACTACAAATCAGTAATTTTTTTCCCATCATCACCAAAAAAGAAAGGGACTGATGGGAGGCTATCCAATAGGCACAAATGTGTTCCTAAGTAGAGCAAAGTTAGATTTATCTAGTCCCTAAAAATTAAATAAGCTATTTTAGGATATAGAAATCTTTCAGTCCTTAGAGATATCTTTTTAAGATTGATTTTATTTTTATTTGGAAGGCAGAGTTACAGAGAGAAACAGAGAGAGAGAGAGAGAGATCTTCCATTCACTGACTTAACTCCTCAAATGGCCACAACAGTGGGAGCTGGGCCAATTTAACCTTCCAGGTATTCCACATGAATACAGGGTCCAAACATGTGGGCCAACTTCTGCAGCTTCCTCAGGCACATTAGCAGGAACTGGCTCAAAAGTGGAGCAACCTGGACTCAAACCAGGGCCCACACGGGTACTGGCTCCGAAAGTGAAGACTTAACTTTATATGCCACAACACTGGCCCCATCCTTGGAGACACTTCAGCAGAATCTGGACAGCCATGTGACTGAAGGTTGAGCAGAATCAAGTACCACATGGAGACCGAAATGGATGTATCCGGAAGTTTCCCTTTGTGTGTCCCTTTTGTTCCATTAGCAAGATGAGTGTGGGAGAGGGGGCTGAAGCTGGGCATTATTTTCCAGGCTCAGATGACTGAAAGGAGATAACATCCCCAGGAATCAGGGTTTAAGCATGTGTCTGGTGGACTGCAGTTCACATTAAAAATAATAATAATAATAAATCTGTTAGCCATTGATTTCAATTATGTAAATCTGAATACCAGGGCCAGCATTGTAGTATAAGGCCAGCATCTCATATTGGCATGCTGATCTGAGCCTGGCTACCCCAGTTCCAATGCAGTTCCATGCTAATGTGCCTGGGAAGGCAACAAAAGATGGCCCAATTACGTGGGGCACTGCCACTCATTCCGAGATCTGGAAGAAGTTCCTGGTTCCTGGATTTGGACTGGCCTAGCCCAAGCTGTTGCAGCCATTCTGGGATTGAACCAGCAGTTGAAACATCTTTCTCTATCGTCTCTCTACCTATCTGTCTATCCATCTCTCTGTCTCCTCCTTCACCCCATTCCTCTGCCTTTCAAATGAATTCATGGATACATAAATAAATCTCAAACCCTTCCACTAGCATGGATTATCTCCCAAGTAGCCCTCTGCTGCCAAAGACACAGTTCAAATAGACAACAAATTGTGGAAGTGAAATTTCTTTTTTTAAATACATTTTTCAAACAACAGTTGTCTGACAAATCCACTGTAGGCCTAAATTTATTTTAAAAGTCCACATTTTTCCTTACATGTTATTTTTAACTTTACATGTTCAATTTGAGGATACCTATTTAAGCTTGGCAACCCTAGCAATTACAACAATAGTTAGTGATGAGATTGTAGTTACAGATTTCTTCCCAAACACCTGTACAATTTAGCTGAAAACAAAAAAAAAAAAAAAAAAGAAAAAAAAAAGAAAGAAATAGGTCATACTGACCCTCATGGTTAATTCAGTCTTTCTACGCCACATATCCCTCATTCACCATGTGCACATGGGCAACAGCTCTAATTACTGCTCTTTAAATACACTTATTTCCCAATGCTCAGTTCTGCATGTAGAGATGCCTTTGGAAATCTGACAAAACCAATCTTGGTCAGCCGCCCTGCCTCTCCACCCTCCTATTTCGTATATCCCAGCTCTTGGTCAGCCGCCTGCCCTCTCTGCCCTCCTCGATTAGCATATTCCAGCTGTTGGTCAGTAGCCCGGCATCTATGGCCTCCCGGATTCGCACATTCCAGCTCTTGGCCAGCCACCCTGACTCTCCGCCCTCCTCGATTCATATAGTCCAGCTCTTGGTCAGCCGCCCTGCCTCTCTGCCCGCTCCACTCGTATATCCCAGCTGTTGGTTAGCTACCCGGCCTCTTGTCCCTCCTCGATTCGCATATCCTAGCTCTTGGTCAGCCACCCTGCCTCTCTGACTACTACACTCTCAGCTGTTGGTGAGGCGCCCTGCCTCTCTACCCTCCTAGATTCGTATATCCCAGCTGTTGGTCAGCCACTCTGCCTCTCTGCCCACTACACTCCGCCTTTCTCCCTCCTGGATTTCCATATCCCAGCTCTTTGTTCACTGCCCTGCCCTTAGGCCCACTCCACTCATCTATCCCAGCTCTTGGTCAGCCTCCCAGTCTCGCTGCCCTCCTCGATTTGTATATTCCTGCTGTTGGTCAGCCAACCTGCCTCTCTCCCTCCAGGATGGAATAGTCCAGCTCTTGGTCAGCCGCCTGGCTGCTCCGCCCTCTTCCATTTGTATATCCCAGCTGTTGTTCAGCCGCCCTGCCTCTCTGCCTGCTCGATTCGTGTATCCCAGCCTATATTCCAAATCCCCTGCAGCATCATTCTGCTCTATCACCTTCACTGTCACTGCTTCATAGAAAAAGCGTCCTCTTTTATTATTGCCTGTCACTCATGTTTCTCGTTTACTTTCATCCATTATTCTTACTTCTCTTGCGCATCCACCTGAATCACCTGGACACACACACAATTTGCCTATTCCACTAACTCTTTGGTACAATATTTCAAAAACATGAATGGAGATCTGCCGATAGTAATGGATCAAAAAGTATTTTAATAATGGTCTGTCTTTTGGATACAGGAATTCTGGTACATTCTAGTATTTGTGTTCTTCATCTTTTTAATAAAGTCTTCACATAACTTCAGGACGTGAGTGGTAAGGATACCATTTAATTGTACTAAAAACATGAATGTTGGAGGTAGATAAATTTGCATTGTAAAATCACGTGACCGTTTCACAGTCAGGTGAGCTGAAATTGGTAGGATGGGAGGAAACAAGAATGAGCAAGAGCAGCCGTGGCCATGTGATGACACACAGCCATTCAGAATGCAGCCTGGCAGCCACTAGGGACATTAAGAAATGTACCCATGTATTACAACAGTCTCATTCCTGGATACATATCCACAGATGCCTCCACTACATAGGAGGATGTTTGCGAAGGTACTTACCAAGACAATCTTTCTGGTATCCAAGAATTGGAGACCCCTGAATCTCCATCAGTCTTATAAAGTACAAGGAAATCATATTCTAGAATACTAATAAATTTAGCTAAGTCAGAAAAATCAGAACAAATCCTAAAGGCAAACTTCCACTTCTATCTATTTAAACCACTTATAGGCTCAAATATTCTATAAAGACTTAGGTATGTATATATGAATACAAGTAAAAATGTAAATGACTAACTTTTAGTGGGACAAGTAGAGATTGGGGATGAAAAGAAAATAAAAAAAAAACAAAGTAGGCGAATTTCAGCATCGCAATATTATTCTAATCATAAACTGATTTTGCATTTCTATTTCTATATTTCTATGCTTCAGTTATGCCCATTCAAGGGTCAATAAAGTTGAGTATATATATTAGACAATAAAACAACAGTAACACATGCATGTCATAAACTTTTTAAAACATAAGAGTATAAAATAATCACTTCCTGTAATCTTTTGATCTCCCAGGTGTGTTAGTTTTCTGTTGCTACAAACAAATTACCACAATCTCAGAGACTTAAAGCAGCACACACTTATTATCTCAGTTTCTGTGGCTCACCTGTCCAACTTTGGCTTAGCTGAGTCCTCTGCCCAGGTTCCCAAGGGCTGCAGTGTCACCACCCAGTCCCCTCTACAGGATGTGCTGGTGGAAAATTTCACTTCAAAGCACATCCAGGTTCTTAGCAAAACTCGTTTTCTCTGGCTGTGTGGCTAAAAGGCCAAGAGTTTCGCTAAAACCTGGGTTTCCAGAACCTGTTCAAAGTTCATTACGTCATGGCTTTCTTCAATATTTTCATTTGTGAAGGTACTTAAAAGATTTGTATAAACAAACAGACAAAAAACCACGGAGTTAGAAGATAATTTCATTTTAGTGGAAAATAATCTTTAAAACTACGTACGGTCTAATATACATCAAATATACATTCTGCATGAAGTTTTGAGGCTTACTTATACTACATCAGGCCCTCAGAGAGGATCTGCAGCTCCAATAAGCTAAGTTTTACATAATAAATAATATAAGCTAATTCAGTTGTATGAATGAGCCTAATAACCATCACCTTTGCCCTATGCCCTCAGTGCAAAATAAGTTCTAGATCCCACCTACCTCCAAGGGACAAGACTTACACAAAGATGTGAAAGTTAGGACGTAGGTATCAGTAAGGTCACCTCAGGGTCTGCCCACCACAGCATGATGTGTTTTAGGGAGGTTTTGCCAGCAAGCCAAAGCAGCAATGAGGTAGGCAGTCTATAGCTACAGAGAGTAGGATCTAGTGCCTAGATTCCTGTTTTAGGCTCCTGTCCTGGACATACAGTCTTCATCTTGCCATTTCATCTTATAACCTGTCTTGGATAATTTTCCTTCCAAGTACTTAGAAAGCCAGCTTGTTCTTTAGAGTGCTTATATAAAGTATTCACTCAAGTCCCCATCCATGGAATCTGAGGTTGCATCGAGCTTTGTTGTCTAATCATGCTGCATAAATGTCATAAATGAGTTGTTGACTTCTTGTGCAGACTTAGCCAAATGGTGTGGCCCCTCAAGGTCAAATAGAGATTCTAAACTGTTTTAACCACGTCTATGCTTCGCCCCGGTTATAAGGGCTTGGGAAAGTTACCTAAGCCTTCGTATTTTATTTCCCCAACCTATTATGACATGCAGGTTTGAGTGAAATCAGGCACAGAAATATAGTTGTCCAGTGCATGGTATACCTTCTATGTATTTTCTGAACTATTTCATGAAACACATCCCAAATAAATACTGTTATGAATCTTCCACATTAGATGAGAAAAGAAAGGTCAGTGTAGGAGGATAGTAGCTTTTAAATGAAGATAGTCACTATCAGCCTTGCTTAATTAATTGGGTCTCTCTACCTTTCCTGTGACCTAGTCCTGTCCAACTGGATTATATTATTCAAATCCCACTCCTCCTCCCCTTTTCTTAATTAATAGAAGCACATACCTTTAAATATTCTACTCTCTATGCCTTTCAAAGAATACATATATATAATTTTAACTTAATAATTTACATAATATTTACATAACTTAATGAGACGTGGTGCACCATCTACAATAACATACAAACATCTACATAAGAATGCTTCAACTGTCAAATGTACCTGACCCAGGAATAAGTTTCATTTATTCAACCTTCCATGCAGTTTGGAAAAATATGCTAATGAAATGGGAATTTCAGTCACAGGGAGTATGAGGACACTTCAAAAAGTGCATAAAATGGAGTTAGAAATAGATTTATTTGGATGTAAAAGCAATGGATGTTAAACCCATGCATAGTTTTCATATCATTCACATTTCGTGGGAACATTCTGAGGACTTGCCATGCTTGCAGTCATAATTTCAAATGACACGGCGAAGGTGGTGACCTCATTCTCTTGAAGCTTTCCCTGTCTGCCAGGAGGGACTCGGAAACCTGAGGAGACGCTAGACTCAATGGGGTGTGACTTCCAAGTGAAGATTCCCACAAAGTTCACAAAACATGTGTCTTCAGCCTTCGACATGTTTCATCAAGAAAGCTTTTCCTTAGCTATGAAATCAAGAGGGAATGCAAGTGAGTGTTCTTACAGCCGTCAATAAAAGCTAAGTTAAACTCTTATTCTGTTGAGGAAAGAGGGACTCGCACTCCATGTGCGTGGTATCTTTTCTCTGCTTCATCAAGAAAAGGAGAACAGTGTTAGCAAGGACTCCAGTTCTCCTGCCTTTGCATCTACACACGCAGCAACCTGTACAGAGCGACACCTAGTGGTCTCCAGAACGCCTGTTAACAAGAGTGAGAAGGAACGCATGTGTGTGTGTGTGTGTGTGTGTGTGTGTGTGTGTGAATTTGTGTGCGCACGCGTGCACACATACACATTTGCCAAAGAGCCTTTTTTCTTCCTGCATATTCATAGGCGATGAATAAACTGAATTGTTAATTGATCTTGTTCCCAAGGCCACATCTTTCTGACTACATATTCACACCCATTGTTAAATGTTAGAGAAAGTTCATGTTTAAATTCTTTTTTTTAAAAAATTCTCATTTTGTTCGAAAGGAAGAGAGACAGAAGAGAGGGTGCAGGCAGACAGGGGTCCCATCCCATCTTCAGGTTCACTCCGCAAATGCCCAGGACAGCCCAGAATGGGAAAGGGAAAAGCTGGGATCCTTGAATCGAATCTGGGTTCCCCCACATGGCTGGTATAGACCTAACTCTCTGAATGATCACTTGCTCACTCCCAGCTTACACATTAGCAGAAAGCTGGAATGGGTGGCTGGGTCAGGACCCAAACCCAGGCAGTCTAGGAAGAGATGTGAGCATCCTAACACCATGCCACACACCCACCCTGAAAGTCAGCGTTCAATATTTGAACAACCCATAGAGAAGAAGTCTCTGAATGAAAAGCAATAGTAATCCTTACTTGTGAGAGAATATATTTCATCCAAATCTGGAATCTGGAAGGCATCCACACAGTGCACAATCCGGTCCAATTGATTGTAAAGAACTGGCAGTGTTGTGTGAATTAATTGTGCTACGTGCATATCAGAATGTATTTCTGCCAGGATTCCACCCTGCCTTTAACAGTTCATCTGGGTGGACCTGTCCAGTTGTCCATGGATAGGTAGACAGATAGAAAGACAGACAGGTGTAGTGATAAGATGAGAATATAAACTACAGAAGTTAGGAGGCTGAGATGCCTATAAGACACCAGACATATCCTAGCATTTTATTGCTATCTAGGAGCCATTTAATCCTCTTCCGTGGCACGTTGAGACAGGTGCTTGTACTGCTTTCTATTGACACATTATCTGCTGAAACAGGCTCCAGGAAATATGGAATTGACCTTCTTAGGGCCCCAGTAGACAAGAATATATTATTAGACCAATGTTGAAAGCAACCTGCACTGTTTGAATTTTGTAAATTCTATTTTAAAGATTAGATAGAAAATATGAGAGTTTTATCACCATGCAGATAATAAGAAGCAGAGAAATCAATATGAAGGAGAGAGAAACTAGTAGCAGAATTAAGTTACTCGCATGACTTTTATTTTCTGTCACCTTCAAATAAAACCTGTTTAAAAATAAAATTTTTCCCTCTATGCACTTTTTTAAATTGTATAAATTTTAATTTTGATACTTTTTACATATTTGATTAGGGTACAAAGGGTCAAGGGCTACAGAAAAGTGGGTGTGATCACTGTTTTCCACATTCTCTCTTTTCCTTTCTGTATCTAGGGAGAAGGGAGAGATAAGGGGAGAAGCCACACCCAGCCTCCCAACCATCCCAGGGTCCCCAGTGTGGGGCATGCTCCAAGGGTCCCGCTCAAGTGGTTTTGATAGTTCAACAGTTCTGAATTGCTGCCAGTCTTGCCACTCCAATCATGATAAAATCTCTCCAGAATCCTTCAGCTGACTTAGTCCATTGTAGAGTCTCCGCTTGCCCAGGTATTCACTGCCAACACTTGACCAGGGTAGTTGATCGATTTGTTCAGTCCTCTGTCCTCTGTTATGGTATCAGGCGTCCTCTGCAGGTTCCAATGTACTGCCAAATCCTCCATTTGCATGTGGATATGCTGTCCAGTGCTCCATCGAAGCTACTGAGGAGGCCCAGCTCTGACACCTGCATTCCATGGTCAGATCACAGATCCTGGAGTCCCCCCCTACATACTTTTGAATTTACAACTAATCGACTATGATCTAGATTGAATTAGTTCAATAAAGAGTCTCAATTTTTAAAATAAATCTAAAATCTGTAACTTTATGTTTAGGGATATGTTTGTTAGAAAAACAATATATATTTGTTCTTTCAAATATAATTTCTTTTTCATTTTTAAGATTTATTTATTTTTTGAAAGGCAAGTGGAGATAGAGGTGTTCTATCCACAGGTTCACTCCCCAGATGCCTGCAACAGACAGACCAACATCAAGAGCCAGAAACTCCATTTGGGTCTCCTACATGGGTGTCAGGAATCCAAGTACGTTGGCCGTTATGCACTGCCTTTGAGCCACGTTAGCAAGAATTTAGGTCAGAATCACAGGCAGGACTCAGTCCCAAGCACTCTGATATGGGAGGTGGGGCATGACAAGCAGTGATTTGACACGCTACACCACAAAGCTTGCACCAAAAGATATTTTTGAATAAATACTTTACAATGAGGCAAAATAGGAGCCTGTATAAATTTCCTTTTAATCAAGATCTTGACACGTGTGTGTGCTGCTTTTGAGAAGCATGGGTGCATGTACTCCCCATCTTCAAACAATAAAGGAATAAATAAGGGCACCCCCCCAGGTGTAGAGGTTTCATTCTATCACCAGGCATTTCGTGGTTGTCGCAGGGAATGGGCCAACTTCCCCAAGAAGAAGTATTAATTAAACTTTTAATGGAACACACCTAAACCAGCACTGTGGATTGGATCTCTGTTTGCAATGTCAATCTTCCACCTTCGGATGCTGGTTCAAGTCCCTCCTGCTCTCCCTTGATCTGGTCTCTTACAAATGCACCCGGGAAGGCGATGGCTCATGGCTCATGTGTGTGGGTTCCTGCTACTTATCTAAGAGACTCCTGTGGAGTCCCTTGCTCAGCACTATCTCTTGCAGTCGTTCGGGGAGTGAAACACACAGTGGAAGATCCTTCTTTCTCATACTACCCTTAAAGAAAACAAATCTTTTTAAAATACACAAATATAAATAGTAAAATAAGAAAAATTTAGATATTCCTAGAATTGTCTTTGCAAGCAAAGTTTAGAATGCATCTCTAGTCTTTTGAGGTAAAATCATAAAAGATCAATGTATGCATAAGTAGACATTTGTGAATCTATGAATATATATATGTGTGACACATTTTTTTTTAAAACCTTCATGAGAAGACTCAGTCTGAAACATTTGTTTAATGATTTGAAGACATAGTTACAGAGAGAGAGAAAATAAGATCATCCATTTGTAGGTTCAAATGACTGCAATGGCAAGTCAGAGCCAGGAACAAGAAGCTTCCTCTGTATCTGTCACGTGGGTATAGGGGTCCAGGCACTTAGGCTATTGTCCACTGCTTGCCCAAGCGCATCAGCAGGGAGTTGGATCTGAAGTGGAGCAGCCAGGGCTTGAACTGGTACCCAACATAGACACCAGCACTGAACATGGCAGCTTTCCCATCCGTGCTAACCAAACCCTCATATGTTTCACTATAAACTCTCATTGACTGGTTGACTGGTCAATATCCTGAGAGTGGGGCCAGTACTGTGCCATAGCAGGTAAAGCATTCCATATGTGTGCCAGTTCAAGTCCCAGCTGTTCTACTTTCAATCCAGTTCCCTGTTCATGTGCTCAGGAAGGCGACAGAGGATGGACCAACCTTGGACCCCTGTACCCACACTGGGGACTTACAGGAAGCTCCTGGTTCCTGGCTTCCGACCAGTGCAACTCCAGCTGTTGCAGCCATTTGATGAGTAAGTAAGTGGATAAAAGAGTTATCTCTCTTTCTTTTTCTCTCTTATGTGTGTGTGTGTGTGTGTTTCTGCAAGAACCCACATTTCCTGATGTTCTTTGACTCTGAACATTCCAAACTAACAAGACCACAAAATACCTAAAACAAAACCTGGCAGAATTGAACAGACGATAGAAAATTCAACAAGAATAAGTTAAAAATTCAATAACACACTCCCAATAATGGAAAGAACAATTTAAAAGAATGTATTAAGGGGCCCAGCACAATTGCCAAGTGGCTAAAGTCCTCACCTTGCATGCACCGGAATCCCATATGGGTGCCAATTTATGTCCCAGCTGCTCCACTTTTCTTCCAACTCCTTGCTTGTGGCTCGGGAAAGCAATGGAAGATGGCCCAAAGCCTTGGGACCCTGCACTCATGTGGGAGATCCAGAAGAAGCTCCTGCTCTAGATTGGCTCAGCTTCGGCCGCTGTGACCACTTGGGGAGTGAATCAGTGGATGGAAGATCTTTCCCTCTGTCTCACCTTTTCTCTGTAATTCTGCCTTTCCAATAGAAATAACTAACTCTTAAATAATACATCAAGGAAACAGAAGAATCAAACAAATCAGATGTAATTAGCATGCAGACAACACCATCCAACACCATCAGGCCACACTTTATTTTCAAGTGCGCATGAAACATTCTCCGGGACAGAATATGCCTGAAGCCACGAGCAAACCTCAATACATTTAAAGGAAGAGAAATGACACAAACAATGTTCTCTGACTGTAGTGCAATGAAACTAGAAATTGGTAACAGTAAGAAAATGGAAAGATTCACAGATATGTAGAAATTAAACAGTGCACTACCAAACAGACAATAGGTCAAAGAAGAAATGAAGGAAGAAACATTACTACCAACTGTGCAGAAACAAAAAGATGACTTGCTATCTCTAAAAGTCATCATATGTCAAGAAAGTAGCTGTACTAGATAATATGGGAAAATGCCTTTTCACTATCTAAGTGACTCAGCAAGAAGTAGAATACTTGCATATTGTAAGTAAAAATGTTGAAGCAGACATTTTAAAAGTATGACAAAAATCCATAGCCATTCTGTGACAAATTAGGAATAAAAGGGAATTAGGAATATCAAATTAGGAATATCAGTCTGATAAAGAGCATCTTTGAAAAATCCAGAACTGTCATACTAGCTGCTGAGTGCTTCTTCCCCACATCAAAAGGAAAACAAATCTATCTCTCTACTTTTATTCAGCATTCTATAGGCTGCTTTAGCCAGTCCAATTATGCCGGAAAAGAAAATAATGGAATTTATGTTGGAAAAGGAGAAAAGCAAACTTCCATTTTCAGAAGTTAAGATTCTCTACTTAGAATCTCAGGGAAGACACACAAAACAACCACAACTTGCAAACAAGTTCAGCAAAAGTACAGAACATAAAACCCATATACAAAAGTCAACTGCATTTTTATACACTAGCAAAAAAAATTGAAAAATAAAATTTTAAAAATAGCTCAACTTATCAAAAAGAATAAAATATATTAAAAGTAAATTTCAACATAATTTAAAAATCTATGCTCTGAAAATTATAAAAGTACATAATTATGAAATACATCTGTGAACATGAATTAAAAGGCTTAATACTGTTAAAATGGTAATACTTCTCAAACTTACTTATAGATTAAGTGGAATTCATATCAAAATTCCATCTGATTTTTACAGAAATTTAAAAACCAATGCTGATCTAACTTCGGACCAGAAATGGTCTCCCCAAGAAACTGTTCAACCCATCTGGACAATAAGTAGCTGGACTCTATGCTTGGTATACATTTGCAAGGAAAGAATCTTGATTGAATTTGAACTGTAATACTGCATCAAGGTGGAGGAATCCACCAGGGGGGAGGGGAGTGGGGAGGGGTGGGGGGATTCCCAGAGCCTATGAAACTGTCACATAATGCAAAATAATTAATAAAAAAAAACCAATGCTGAAATGTATGCAGAAAGCCAAGATACATAAAATAGCCAGAAAATGTGGGAAAAAGAACATAGCTAAATTTCCTGATTTCAAAATGTATTGCAAAGTTACAGTAATCAAGAGTATGTTACTTGTGTAAGTGTAGATCTAAACATCCGTGGAAGATATTTAAAAGCTCAGAAATAAATCCGATGTTCATAATCAGTTTACTTTAAGGAACCATTTGAAAATAGAGAAATCCATACAGAAAATAGATTCATGATTGTTAGGAGGTAGAAAGAAGGAATAGATGGAGAGTGACTGCTAATAGTTAACAGAGTTTCTCTTAGGGTGATGAAAATCTTGTGGAATTGTTAAGAGCTGATGGTTGCACAACTTTGTAAATACGTTAAAAACATGAAATTGCGCACTTTTAAAAAAAAGACATCCAAGTCATTCTCCTTCTTCTGGTCATTTATCAGAGGAAGTCCTATTAACCAATTAGCATCTATGGTCTCCCTCTGTAGCTTGTTGGAGAACCCAAATTACATACCATCCATCTTTGTGCTGAGCAGAACACATGTACCTGCTAGATTAATAAAGCCTTGTTGATTACGTTGGTATCCCCAACACTTCAAGCTTTCCCATACTTAGGGTTTCCTAAGAGCCTTTGAGACAGCTTGAGTAGATTTCAAAACCACAGCTCCAGCCTCTCCCACTCAGCTTCTCTGAGATTTGCAGCAGTTGCTCGCCAAGTAATTAGAACCAAGAGCTTGTTTATGTCGATGCTGATTTCACTGCATCCCTTGTCTGAAGAGCTACTTTGTTGGAGTGGTTTTCATCAGGTTCAGTCATTCAGCTCGCTGTGATCCTCATCTTCCCGGTCCTTCAGACCCCTGATAACCAATAATCCAGGCTTCATTGTTTTCCATCCCCTTCTTATTTAATCTCTCCCAGCCGTCTGCATCCCTTGCTGTCTAAATCTGGAAGGCTGTAGCCAAACAACAAACATCTTATGCATTTTTATTGTCTTGGTAAGTGCCAGTCTGATGGTTACCTGTCACCCTCTGCTGTGGCACTCTTTCATTTATTTGTTTATATAGTTATATATATGATTTTTATAATATTTTTATTGGAAAGGCAGATTTTACAGAGAGAAGGAGAGACAGAAAGATCTTTCATCTGCTAGTTCACTCTGCAGACAGCTGCAACTGCCATTTGGGGTGAACTGGGCTGATCTTAAGCCAGAGCCAGGAGCTTCCTGCAGGTCTCCCACATTGGTGCAGGGTCCCAAGGCACTGACTCATCTTCCACCGTTTTCCCAGACCACAAGCATAGAGCTGGATGGGGAAATGGAGCAGCCAGGGCATGAATTGACACCCATATGAGATCCCAACGCTTGCATGGGGAAGATTAACCAATTGAGCCATTGCACCAGGCCCCATTTATTTCATAAACATTTCCACACATCAAGTACATAGCATATACTCTATACTGCTGCATTTGCTTTTTCATTCTGATTACTTTTTATGTGTATTCATCAATGTGGAAATGGAGTGTGTGTTTACTTATGCAACTAGAGTAATTTATGGTGCATAGGTGAGAATGTTAGATCTGGTGTTTGTAGGTGCTAATACCTTGCAATAAACTGGCAGATTCACTGATTAAGAATTTCCATATTTGAAGGGTCTCAGAATATAAATCAACTCCCTTTCATCTACTATAGGCACCAGCATTTTAATTAATTCCAATTTCAAATCCATCTTACAATTTAAGCAAATTACCATCTGTTGCTCGGGCTGTACCGGTTATGACTTCAGCATTACAGTTACCTTCACAACTGAAATCAAAAAAGGAAAAGGAGAAGGAAAAATCGTGATGCATTAATATATTGCTTATATATACATTCACAGTGTGTGTTTACTGGCAACTTTCCAGGAAATTTGACCTAGTTTCAGGAAGTCTCTTCAGTCTGCCGAGCTAAAATATGCAAAACAATTTAATCAATTCATGAAATTGATTATTTGTACCATATTTTTCTCTTTTAATTTTTTTTAACAGTGAGGCAAAACCTGCCAGGCTCATGTTAAGAGGGCCCCAGAAAAACCAGCGCACTGCTTGTTGAGTCTGAGTTCAGTCACCCCCGGCCCAGTGTCGCTGTGATGTGCAGTGAAAGGTAGGATGGGCAGAATACCCACCTGCAGCCTGAGAGTTTCCAGGATACTCTGGGGCCTGCTCCCTTCTCCTGAGACTCCTCAGACAACCAGATATCCCCATTCATTGAATAGCAGCTGCCTGCCAGGAAAAGGAATCAAATAAGTCTCCTATGATAGCCCCCAAACACTAGCTGCTAAGCTAGTGTTGGATCAGTCTGAAGCCAGGAGCTCAGAACTTAATTTGGGTCTCCCATATGGGTTGTGGAAAGCCAAGTGCTTGGGCCATCATAGGCTGCACTCCCTCCAGGTGAATTAGCAGAAAGCTGAATCGGAATCAGAGCAGGTCCAATAGGATCTCTGGCTCTCTGACATGGAATATGGGCATACTGAGGTTCAACCTACCACACCACATATCCAGCTCCATTCTTTTGATACGTAATTTTAAACATTTTTAACTAATATACAGAAAGTACACATACCTATAGAGTATTAACCAATGTCTCAATACATGTGTGCATTGCATAATATTCAATAAAGGTAAATATATCCAACATACCCATCTCTGGTACCATTCTTAACACTCTGATCTCTTGCCCCAAGTCTGTTCTCTTTCTTGTCCTTGTCACTTGGTTCCTTCTAGGTTAGATTCTTGATTTAAGCCTCCATTGACTTCTCTGAGTTAGATTTCATATTTGCAGATTCATACTGTGTTTAGTGCCTTTTCAGGGCTCAACTCAGCCTGTCTTTTGCATTTTCATGCCTTATTTCTAGCCTATCATTGTAACTCTGGCTCCCCTTGCCTGACTGAATTCAGAGGGTGAAACCCACAGCTGAAAGCCACTAGCAAGGGCATGGTACCCATTCACATAAGTCTTGAAACTATTTTCTGTGCTATCTGTCCTTCAGTCTTGCAGTCCATCCTCTACATAACTGCCAGTTATTCTTGTAAAAAATAAAATGGGCATTATCCTCTGTAGATGTCCACTCTTCTGCAGGATCAAGCCAACTCCTTAAGAAGACATCCAAAGCCCTTTGCAGCATGAAATTCATTGCAAAGTACCTTCCTAGCCCTTGCATTTTAAGCTTGTTTGTCAACCTGACTTGTCTGACAGTTCACTTGTCAGGCCTCAGCGCAACATTGCTATGCTCTCTATCTCTCCAGCAGGTAAGTACCTACTAGTCTTTCTACCATTCCTTTGGTAGAGTCTGCTCCATTTCTGCCAAGCTGAGTTCCATGCACTATTGTTTAGGCACTGCAGTCACCTTATTTCCCCAGTGTTTGAGTGGTCAGTTGACACATAATCACAAGCTGTCTGTAAGCAGAAAATGTCTTGTCTAAATTGAGATATTCAGAGCCCAACACGGAACATGGTAAGGGGCATATTATAGTCAAATGAGTTCTTAGGAAGTTTACCCCAAGAAGTATTTCTGTAGGTTAAGTCACTTTTTCACTGTAATAATGGAGCTTGTTTTATAATAGCGCACAAGTTAAGAAGTTTGCAAATCTGAGTCTCATTTTTCCAAAGAATAGGTTTATAATATAAAACAATCCTCAATTTCTCTAAGTAGTAAGGCTTTTGATATCTATAATTATACCAATATGGTATCATGCTTATTATTTTTCCAATAGTATATATAATTTCTATTTTCTCTCTAGTTCAGGAACTTTCTTCTCCTTCTGAGTACTTAGTTTTTTTGTTTCAACTTTTGACAAAATAAGGTTTCTTAGAAAAAGATAAAGGGTAATACATGAGTCATAAGCTTATGAATATGTGGAAATACTACTTTTTTTCAATTTTATTTTTTGATGATTTTTACATAGCTGATTAAGGTAAAAAGGGTCAAGGGCTACAGACAGCTGGGTGAGATCGTTACTTCCACATTCTCTTTTTTCCTTTCTGTATCTGGGGGAAGAGAGGAGATAAGGGGAGAAGCCACACCCAGCCTCCCAACCATCCCAGGGTCTCCAGTGTGGGGCATGCTCCAAGGGTCCCGCTCAAGTGGTTTTGATAGTTCAACAGTTCTGAATTGCTGCCAGTCTTGCCACTCCAATCATGATAAAATCTCTCCAGAATTCTTCAGCTGACTTAGTCCATTGTAGAGTCTCCGTTTGCCCAGGTATTCACTGCCAACACTTGACCGGGGTAGTTGATCGATTTGTTCAGTCCTCTGTCCTCTGTTATGGTACCAGGTGTCCTCTGCAGGTTCCAGTGTACTGCCAGATCCTCCATTTGTATGTGAATATGCTGTCCAGTGCTCCATCGAAGCTACTGAGGAGGCCCAGCTGTGACACATGCACTCCACGGTCAGACCATGGAACCTACAATTTTCTGCATGGGTGAAGTTCTGAGTCCAGTGGTGCAGTTGGGGAAATCCCCATAGAAACTTCATCTGAGGTGATCCCAGACATGATTCTTGTGTGTGCTTTCCAATACAGGGTCCAGCACAGTCTGTTGCCCCAATCAGCTTATGTACACGCTGGTGGTTGCCATTGCTGGGTCAGTTCTGTCTCCAGCCCTGTCTTCTACACAAGCCAATGGATGTTGCATTCCAGCCCGATCCTGCCCACTATACACTCGGCCCTCATGCAAACAAGTGAGAGCTGCACGCTAGCCAGAGCGACCTGTAATAACCCTCACCAGGTCCACCCCCTCCCCCGGTTCCCGTGCTTGCCAGTATGTATAGCAGACTGGTCCAGTCTGTCCCACATCCCATTCAGCTCTCATACATGTCAATGGGTGTTGAAGCCTAGTTCAGCCTAACCAATCCCACTATCCAGCCCATACTCATGCTGGTGGATACCACTGTCTACCCATGTTTGCCCAGTCCTGGTTCTCATGCTCACCAGTAGGAGTGGCAACCCAAGAGGGAGGGGCTCACTGTTTCCCTACTGAGCCCACTCCCATTCCTGGATTATGTGCTCTCCAGTTGGTTCTGCAGGTTAACTTGACAGAATTTGCCCTCCTTGCCAGCATCTGCCGGCTGATGCTGTGACAAAGCCCAACCAAACCAGACCCACTCTGGCTTATGCATGCACCAGTAAAAACAGTCAACACAGCCTGGCTTTCCCCTGATCCAAGTTCACATGAGGCTGCCAGGTTTTGTAGCCCTGCCTTGCCTCGTCTGCCCCTGATCCCAGCTGTCACACTCACCAGTGGGAGCAGCGATCCAGCATGGGAACCCCATCAGCCCCCCTACCAGATTTCTGAGCAGGAGGTCTCCTGCTCAGCACACTCCCAGACTCAGATTTCACACATGCCAGCAGGTACTAGGCCCTTACCTGGCATGGCCTGCCCCATCTGTCCTGGCTTTTGTTTGAGCTGGTGGATCTTGCAGCCTGGCCCAGTCCAACCCAGACTCTGTTTTAGAATGTGCATGCAGGTGCTATTACCTGGACCTGCCCAGCTTGTTCCCAGCTCCAGTACCAATGAGTGTCAACGTGTTCCATGGTCACACCTAGCTCAGTCCATCACCACCCCAATTCTTAAACTAACTAGCAGGACTTCTACTTTTACAGGATTTGACCCACATATCCCCTCTCAAAATCTACCCCTGGACCTGGTTCTTTTGCTTACTGATTAGTGTCATGGCCCAGCCTAATGTGATCTGTCCCCTGTTTCAACACTCACTGATAGATAACGGGACTCAGCCCTGCCAGACAGGCCCCCAGCCCTAGGTTTCATGTGGGCTGGTGTGTGGTAGACAGCAATGTTCCATGTTAATCCATGTTAACAAGCCCAACTCAGGTCCCATGTGGGTTTGGTGTTATCAGTCTGACCCACAATGGTCTTCTCGTCTCTCCCCTCCAAACCACCAGGTCTCAGTCCCCTCACTTACCTACAAGTACAGTGATCTTGTCGTTGGGAGTCCTTTAAGAGTCATTCTTCACCTGCAAGACACTCCCATGGCGGTCCTCCCTACCCCGTACCCTCTTGCTCCTTTCCCTAATCAATCCACAATCTTTGTGCCCAGGAGTTCATGGGTTCTCCAGCCCGGTCTTTGGAAGCCCAGCAGGTAGTGTGCCTATCCGGAGTTCTGCTCATCCCCTAGAGTCCCAAGCTTCTGGCATATGTGCTGGCCTGGTGCCTTACCCCTCCACACACCCAAGTCCAGACCCATTGAAGTTCTCCAGGCCTGGTCCACAAGCACACCAGAGCTGACCTGGGGCTCCCCCCTTCCCTCTCCTCACCTTGCCCAGGACCAAGCACATGGGGAAATTTCCAGGTTCACTCCACCTGCCTAGAGGTGAGCTCCCAGGTCCCCACATGCTCTGCTAGTGCTATGCCCCTAGCTCTCCCCCAACCTAAGCCTGCATCCTCAGGACCACGTGGGCCACTCACCGCCCCGAGCGGCAAGCCAGCGTGGGAGAATGGTGGCGGGTCACCACCCCCTGGCCAGCGATCCGGTGTGGGAAGGAAATAGTAATTTTTAAGAAGTTTTGTGAAACTCCATTTTAATACACTTTGCTAATCTGATAGAACTTTATGAAGAGTGATGCATATTACATAATCTGAGGTACTATCAAGCTAAAACTGTTTTTAAAAAATTTTCATGCCAGGGCCCGACATAGTAACCTAGGGTCTAAAGTCTTCTCCTTGAATGTTTCGGCATCCCATTTGGTTGCCAGTTCTAACTCCAGCAGCCCTGCTACACTCCTCATCCAGCTCCCTTCTTGTGGCCTGGGAAAGCAGTCAAGGACAGCCCAAAGCCTTGGGACCCTGCACCCGCGTGGGAGACCTGGAGGAAGTTCCTGGCTCCTGGCTTTGGATTGGTTCAGCTCCGGCCATGGCGATCACTTGGGGAGTGAATCATCAGACGGAAGATCTTCTTCTCTCTGTCTTCTCTCTGTATATCTGTGTTTCCAATAAAAAAAATAAATCTTTTCAAAAATTTTCCATGCCACCTGATTCTGTGTGTGAAATTTTCACATACCAGTTTGCTGGAACCAACCAGCAAGCTATGGTTTCTCTTTGAAGGCAGAAAAGTGCCTCATAGGCTTTATAAATAGTGCTCTCTAGGGCTGTGCAGTGTACAACCAGTGCCACCATTCATGGTGGTCTTGAAATAAAAGACTAGTTCTCTCCTAGCTCCTGGTTGGGCCCTAACTGGACCAGTGAATTCACTCCAGTTTCGCACTAGATCAATTAAGCAGACTATGTGGAAATAAAACCCCATATTAATTTTTTCCAAATTTACAGGGATATTTTTTGCAGCTACCAGGATTGTAGAGGATGGGGTTCCTGAAGATGATAAGCTTCCTACATTTTACATACCAGTTCCTGAAACACAACATAGTCCTGCACCATTGTACAAAATCTTACCAGTCTTTTCCTATAGCTAAAAACAATGATTCATTATTACCTCACTCTAGGACTTAATTCTGCTTTCTATAAACACAAAATATTTTTGCAATTTCAACAGTAATTGATTTTCTCAGAGATGTAACCATAAAGCAAATAGCAGATTGTCCTTTTATTTAAGTTCAGAGCTGTAAGGGTGTTTAATGAATGGTTAGAAAGAAAGAAATATGAAAGAAAGAAATATGACTTGAAGTAATGCTATTTCTGGATTTTTCGTCACCAATTAACACACATTCATTGATCTTAATTTGTAGCTGTTAAATTCACTGGAGGCGCTATGCATAGGTGCAAACATGTGTCTATTTTTCTGCATCTTTTATTGTATCTAAGCACTTTTATATTGGAATGCATAGTACTTTATTATAAACTGTTCTCATTTCACGTTGCATCTCTGTTAGATGATTATATTGGTTTTTAAAAGTATGTATATATGTAGGTGAGTTATATCTTACATCTGAAGAACTTACGCAAGGTCTTGGAAAATGTTTGCTATCTCTTCTGGGGTCTCAAATGTTTGTGAATGACTGCCATAAGCTGTAACTTCTCACTTCCAATGGTGGAGTTTCGCTCTCAGCCTAGGGCCTGACTATACTCTCCTGCTTTACACTTGAATCGCTGACGCCTAATCATTTGTACTTGCGTTGGAAGATGACCTCTGTAAAGAGATCCCTGCTCCACACCAAGAGCTGCTTGATCTCTTCGGCACGATCACCACATCATGCATTTTCATTCTCTATGAAGCATTTATTACCAATAAGACTTCTTTCTGACTTGTGCTGCATTAATTTCAGTATACCACCCATAAAAGCAAAGACCTTGTCTGACTTCTTATTGAGAAACTCTGTTAATGACAAAGTGGTTACTCAATAGATAACTGCAGAAGTAGAATGGAAAGAAGAAATGGAGGAAGGAGGGAGACAATGAAGGAAAGAGGAAGAGAGAAAGTACTTAAAATGTCAATAAAGCAGAATCCCCCACATTTTTATTGTAAATACTTGGGGAGAATATGAAAACATGCTACAAGTGCTGATAACGTGACAAACTTTAACTCCCTGATCCTCCTTAAGGAAAGTTAATCATGTTCACCCTTGCACTGTGACAACACTTTCTGAAAGCCCACAAAACATTTTTCTCATCTTGTATTAGAATTATTTATTGATACAGTTGTCTCTTCTGATAACCTGTGATCCCCTGTGGGTAGAAAATGTGTCTGATTCATATTTATAGCTCTAGGGTCTGGCATGGGGCCTATAACGTAGTATAAGCTTAGTAAATCTTGAAAGAACAAATGGGTGAAAAAAAAGGAAGTAAACATTAGAATAACGTAAGATTATAACTTGTGATTAAACATTTCTCTTTTTTCTGGTGTGATTCCTTGTCCAAGTTATTCAAGATGAATGCATGAATGCATCCACTTGTAAGACAAGGTGTACACTAACAAGACATTATAGCATAGAGGTTGCCCATATGAATTAAAGAGCCAGTCTGTCCTTGTCCTGCTGGAATGACTTCCAGTATACCTAAATGACTTTGGGCAAGATCCTTAACGTTTTGTTGTCAGTTCCTCATCTGTAACACAGAAAAACAAAATATTCCCCAAAGTTTTACAAGAGTAATATTGTGTGTGTGTGTGTTATATGATACATTGTATATTTCCACAAAACTTAACAATGCAAAACAATAATGACTAATTCATGATTCTCTGGGTTGAGTTTATGCTGGGCTCTGTTAAATGCTTCTTCTGCAGCTATCACAAATCATATACATGCTGGTAGTCAACTGGCAGGTCAGCTTAGGCTGGCAGGTCCCAGATAGTCTCCTTGAATGTCTGGGCAGTTGACTTGGGTGACTGGGCAATTGCATGTGTATCCCTGCTACATAGCAATCCAGCCAGAGCGTCTAGCTATCTAGGTTCTAAAGGATGGAACAGGTCACACATCTGTTCCTAAGCATTTTTCAAACCTTTTCTTTTGTCTCCTGTGCTAATATATTCTTGGTCAAAGACACAGAGCCAAGTCCAGAGTTAAGAAGTGAAGTAATAGGGCCTGGCACAACAGTTCAATGAATCCTTGCTTTGTAAGCACTGCACTCTCATAGGGTTCCCAGTTCCTGTTCTGGTTGCTCCACTTCCCATCCAGCTCCATGCGTGGCCTGAGAAAGTAGTGGAGGATGGCCCAAAACCTTGGGAATCAGCACCAGTGTGGGAGACCCAAAAGAGACTCCTGCTTTCTGGCTTTAGATCAGCTCAGCTCTGGGCATTGAGGCCATTTGGGCTGTGAATCAGCAAATTAAAGATCTGTTTCTCCTCTCCACAAATCTGATCTGCCTTTCCAATTAAAATAAATGAATCTAAAAAGAGAGAGAGAGGATCAAGATGGCTCAATGAGATAAGAGCATGTTTAAACAGAGAAACAGTAGCCAGTGTGAAGCAGACAGAGCACATTCCAGGAAATAGGAGAGGACAGAATGACAGCAGAGGGGCACCTGGAAACTGATAGACATTAGGAAAGCAGCAGACACAAGATGTGGTGTTGCAGTAACCAATAACCGAGCAGCATTCAGCGAGCAGCAACCTGAATCACACTGGCAGCCAAAACTCCACCAGCAATAAGGTGGGAAGGGGCTTCACTGGGAGCTCAGGAGGTGAACCTAGACCAAAAAAAACTGCCCGCCCTGCTATTTTCACTGGTGTTAGGTGGCACCTCAGTGATGTCTTAATTTGGATTTCCCTGATTTCCAGGGAGCTTGAGCATTTTTTCATATGTTTTTTTGGCCACTTGGATTTGTTCCTTTGTAAAGTGTCTGCCCATTTCCTGTGCCCATTTCTTGAGTGGTTTGCTTGTTTAGTTGTTTTGGTTGTTCTGGAAATCTTTGTATATTCTGGAGATTAGCCCCTTGTCTCCTGTGTAGTGTGCAAAGATCTTCTCCCGTTCTGTGGGTTGCTTTTTTACTTTTTTGATTGTTTCTTTTGCTGTACAGAAGCTTCTTAGTTTTATGTAGTCCTATTTGTTTATTTTGGTCTTGATAGCTATTGCTTTTGGTGATTTTTTTAGGAAGTCAAAGCCTATAACTAACGCTTGCAAGGTGTTTCCAACAATTTCTTCCAAACATTTCAAGATTTCTGCATGTAGGTTTAGGTCTTTTTTCCATTTAGATTTGTCCAGAGGCAAAACAGAGCAGCAGGTCCCAGATGGGCGGTGCAGAAATAGAGTAGATTTCATAGCCCAGTCCACCCCCTTGAGCCAAATCAGGTGCCATTTTGTATAGGAAGGAAAAAGCTATAGACAGTACTGAGCATGCACTGAGATGGGAGTGAACTCATTTCCAGCTCAGTGAACTCCAACAACATGGCATCCTATAGGTTCCACCCAAGATAAGTCCTAGTAGCCCTCAGATCTCACTGAGCTCAGTGCATTGCTCTGGTCCCACAGGAAAATAATACCGACTTTGGCATCGTATGGGTCAAATAGGTCCATGTCATCCTCAGACCTCACAGCCAACAGGTTCTGGCAGATCAGCACTACCAACAATCTACTTATGCAGGACACCAGGTGTCTCCCTAATCCTGGGAACTGCCCCAACAGGAAGTGGGAGAAACGTTGTGGAGCCTCAGCACACTATCACAGGAGGTAGAGCCTGGTGAGACAGGAGCTGGGCTACGGAGACCATGGTGGAAATCTAACGTAAGAACCCATATCTGGAACTCACTGGAGGGAGTAGCACAAATGACTGCTAACAAACAGCGATGTGCCAAGCACAATAAGTAAAATAGAATTGTAGACCTGTGGGTGACACAGCTTAGAAAACTGCCCCAAGGAGAAGAATCTGATAACCAGGAGTACAATGACCAAGAGCAAAAGAAGAGACAAAGGCACAGTGAATATCACTGAAGATTCCCCTGCAAAGGGGCAAAACCCTTTGCCAACCTCAGAGTTAACTGAGGAAGACATCAAGAAAATGGGGGATACAGAATTAAAAACACTTCTTACAAAGCTTCTGATCAACAACAAGAAGCATATAATACAGGAGTTCAGGGAATTTAAGGAACATGTCACATAGGAAATAAATCAAAAAAGCTGATATATCAGAAATTAAGAATATAATGGAGCAAATTGAAAGTACAGTGGAGAGTCTTCAAAATAGAATGAATGAAGCAGAGGAAAGAACCTCAGAACTGAAAGATATTCCCTGTCACCAGGGGGAAACAAACAAAAAGCTAGAAGCAGAGTTGGGTCAGGCTAAAAAAAGTATTCAAGGATTGAAAGACACTATTAAAAGGTCAAATATAAGCTATGGGAGTCCCAGAAGGTGCAGAAAGAGAATCTGGGTTTAAAAAGGTGTTTAATGAAATTATAAGGGAAAATTTCCCTAATCTGGAGAAAGAATTGGGAAACAACATCCAGGAGGGGCACAGAACTCCCAACAGGGTTGACCAAAAGCAATCTTCACCACAACGCATGATAATCAAGCTCTCCTCAATTGAACATAAGGAAAAGATCCTTAAATGTGCACATGAAAAAAAAATCGATTGACATTTAAAGGAATGCCCATTAAATTCACACGAGACCTCTCACAGGAAACTCTACAGGCCAGAAGAGAATGGAGTTTTGGTGTGCAGCACAGACTTTGAAGACAATGTAGTACCTAGGTCCCTGGCCCTGTCCAAGGCTGTTCCCTTTCATCTGTCAGCCACTCTGTGAGCATCCCCCGAAAAAACCACAGCTAGAGGAGAGGATGGGCAAACTGAGGCCCTACTAAGCCCATCTGTTGCCAAACTGAATACCCCGAAATTAGCTTTAAGAATAATATTACTCTCCCTTCTTTGTACAATCCTCTCTCCACCTCTTCAGGTCTGATTCATTATAGAATTCCTCCCATGTCTATTATATTTAGGCTTTCATTTCATTTATTCCATTGTATTTAATCAGCGCATAAAGAAATCCAATTTTATAGACAGAGTCACACAAGGTCATTATCATGTTTCATGGCTGGAGAGGGTGTAGGCATCCTGCCCTTCCTTTCTTCTTCTCTCTTTCTTCCTCCCGTCCCTCACCCTTGCCCAGATCCCTCTCTGCCTGAAGGCCTTTGCCTTAGATCACTACCATCCTTGAGCATTGTGAGCAGTCTTTAGTGCAGGAAATGTCATCTGCCTTGTAAATCCTTTGTGGAAATACTGGTTCCTCTGTTCGTAATTGCAGGTCCACTGAATGGCCGATACTTCTCAGGATTGAGGGCCAGCCGCTCCGTGTAGCCAAGAAAGATAATAAGATTCTGACTGTCCCCTCCATGGGTGGCTCATCTACTAAGGCCAGGAGAAAGGGGTGGATAGTTGGTGACATCAGGAGTTTCTGAAGAGCACATAGGGGATCAAAGAAAGTTCCTTTTTCTTATTTTTCTCTCTGGCTTTACCATTTACAAAAATTACTTCTGTCATTTTCTCAGAACTTTTCATTACGCAGATTAAAGGGAACAAATCCACTGAGCTGCAGAATGCGGGTACCAAGCAGTGTTCTTCAGTCTCGTTAAGAAATAATATTCTTGAAAGACTAAGAAGTGCTACCAAACTGAATTGCTATATGATCTCATTTATGCTCACTTTGTTAATTATAGATCCTAAGGAATATTGGGATTATAGAGAAGTAATTATTATTGCTCATCGGATTGTTCTTCTAAAAGTGAATATGCATTTCCTTTGCATCAAAAAAGCGTTAGGATATTTTTTAAAGATTTTATTTATTTTTATTGGAAATTCAGATTTACAGAGAGAAGGAGAGGCAGAGAGGAAGATCTTCCATCTGCTGGTTCACTCCCCAAGTGGCTGCAATACCTAGAGCTGAACTGATCTGAAGCCAGGAGCCAGGAGCTCTTCTGGGTCTCCCACGCGGGTGAAGGGTCTTAACACTATGGGCCGTCCTCTACTGCTTTCCCAGACCACACGCAGGGGGCTGGATGGAATGTGGGGCCGCCAGGACACAAACCAGCACCTGTATGAGATTCTGGAGTGTGTAAGGCAAGGACTTTAGCCACTGGGCTACCATCCCAAGACAATTTTTTAAGGCAAAACAGGCACTAGTGTTGTGGCAGGGCTGATGGGAGTTGCTGCCTGCAGTGCCAGCATCCCATAGGGGCATCTCCTGGCTACTCCACTCCCATCCAACTTCCTGTTTGTGACCTGGGAAAGTGGTAGATGGTGGCCCAAATACTTGGGTCTTAGCAACTATGTGACAAATCCAGAATCTCCTGGCTCCCAGCTCCTGACTTCAGCCTTGCCCAACCCTGTCACATCATCTAGAGAATAAAGCAGTGGATGAAAGAGCGCTCTCTCTCTCTCTGGCTCTCTCAAATCAATAAGTCATTTTAAAAAAAGTTGCTCAATACTAACCTTAGGATAAAACTGCAGTCATTAAAAAGATCTGCAGACAATATTTAGGATCTTGAGAAAGTTAAAAATCAACTGACTTCTTGAATCACTTAGGATTCATGGGAAAATACATGTGTGCATACACAGTCAAGTCGTATTTTTGGCCTTCACTCCAACCCCTACTTATCACTTCAGGCCCATTTGTATTGTTTCCCTGCCCTTCTCAGCACGGGTGACATTTCCAATTCCATCTGCAGATTTAATTAACACTCTGCTTATTCACTCTTCCGCAGCACTGATAACAAGAGCCATAAAACTGGACTCAGTACTGACTGCTGTACCACCTCAACACCCACCTCCGTGACCAGATACCTCTTTCTGCTTTACCTAGTTTTCAAGCCAAGCTGATTGAAACTGATTTTGCAAGTTAAATCCACTCAGACATTGCATCCAATGATTTATGAAGTCCACACAGCCATGTGGTGTCCCATTAATCACAAGAACTACAATAATCTATTTGTGTGCAGCAGTCCTCATAAATCGGAATAAAATAAATTCCACAAGCCCATCTTCAGTTTTTGCAACAGGGCACATGTTTTTATTCAGAGCACTATCTAGATAATACAATATTAGCCGACTTGCAAATTCCTGAGCTTGGTCAAGCAAGTAAAAATATGCATTCATTTATCAATGCATGCCAAAGCTAAAGAAATTACAGCCTGTTCATCCACCGAAATGAGAGGATTTCTTTAGTGTTCAGCTCTCAATTTTTTTAATGAAAGCTTATGTAAATAAACAGAGCAAATGAGGTACAACAATAAAAGTGGTGAGATGATTTTTGTTAACAAATAGCCCAGAGTTTTCCCTTCCAATAAATGCTGAACACGTCCAAGGAACATCATCATTTAGAGTTTCCTGTTTCCATAAAGTTGTGAAACATTTTGCAAATTCTTTTGTGAGATTGATTTATGTTCCATGTAACAAAAGGATGTATTTGGAATGGCAGATTCACTTCATCTCTGACTGTATTTCTTTTCTTGGAAACAATCCAAATCTATGTCCAGTAAAGAATATGAAGAATCAGCTTGGTAATAGAGTAGTAATATCTTTTTTTTTTTTCAAAATAAAAACAAAACTTTGTTTTCCCAGTTACAAGGAGAGGACTTGTGAAATAAAAGCTTATTAAAAATACATGTGACAAAAATAAAAATCATACGAAATTCTAGCAACGGTAGTCACTCTCCAAAGTAGGTGATTCTTTCAGATTTTATATTCTCTGGAAATTTGGCTGTATGCATGTGGTTTTGTGAGATAAATATGAAAGTACAGACACAAATGAAATTCTGTAATTATTATGTTACTGACTACTTTTAAAAAACATTTATTTGTTTATTTGAAAGACAGAGAAAGAGAGGAGAGAGAGATCTTCCATCAGCTGGTTTACCCCTCCAACGCTCAGAAAAGGGCTCGGCAGCGTGGCCTAGTGGCTAAGGTCCTCGCCTTGATCCCATATGGCTGCTGGTTCTAATCCTGGCAGCTCCACTTCCTCTCTGTCTCTCCTCCTCTCAGTATATCTGACTTTGTAATAAAAATTAAAAAAAAAAAAGAAAGAAAGAAAAACCAGAGCAAGACCAGAGTAAAGCCAGGAGAAGAAAAGCACTAGTGTCTTCCACATGGGTCGCAGGAACCCAAGGCCATGAATGATTATCTGCTGCCTCCCAGAATGCTGTAGCAGAAAGTGATGTCAGAAGTACAGAATAGCCAGGACTCAAGCCAAACACCCTGACATAGGAAACGAGCAATCCCACGCAGCGGCTCAACCCACTGTGCTGCATGAAATGTCTCTATCAATTTTTTTTTTTCATTAGCACTATGTTGCGGGTATGTTTTCAATATAAATATAGAACCAGCTATGAATAATACATAATGAACATTCTGGTTGCTACGTATTTGTGCAATTCACTTTAATTTTTCCTTTGAAGAGTTCTTAGAATAAGAATTTGCCTTAGAAAAAGTTTTCTTAGAATTCCATTCTTACAATGAACTATAAAAATTATGATATCTGGATCAAGGACAAGTAGAATTAATACCTATTTTGACAAACTGCTTACTAGGAAAAAAGTAGCAGTTTAAACTACCACTAGTAATTCATGGACATACACATTGATTGCCAGAGTATCCTTGACAATTATAGATCTGTCAAACTAGAAACAGATTTCTCGTCAGATAGATGGAGAGTGTTTTCTCATCATTTTGCATGTGTTCCATTTGTGATTGGTTGAAAATACTTTCACATGTTTTTGGTTGTTTCTATTTCTTCCTGTTAGAATTAACTCTTCTTGACTATTGTGTATTTCCTGCAGGGGATTGGGGGAAAGTGGTCAAAATCCATTAATAGTACTAATGTCAGGAATTATCTTCATACTAAAATAATGATTTCTTTATTGAAATCAAGATATGAACCAAAAAATAACTTAATTTACTTTCAGGTTTTTAGTTGGATCAGATCTCAGTTCCAAAGGTATTTTCTGTATGGCTAGAATTTTGGTGGGACAGGTAAAGTCTCTACTGTGATGCCAGCATGCCACACATCCCTGCTGCTCAGCTCCCAATCCAGCTCCCTGCTATATGCCCTAGGAAAAACAGCAGAGGGTGATCCAAGTGTTTGGGTTGCAATACATGGAGGCTCTGTGTGTGTGTGTGTGTGTGTGTGTTCTGTATTCTGTATCAATCTCTCTCTCTCTTACTCTTTCAAATAAATAAATAAAACTTAAAAAAAGACTGTCTTTAGTAGATTAACATTCTTGAAAAGTGGGCATGTTTTCCAAGGTGATGATGCTAGTGCTTTAAAAGGCATCATTTTCTAAGTGATTCTTGAATATTCATACAAATGAAACATTATAGAAGTCCTTTGAAGAGGTCATAGCGAATGGAATTAGAAGATAGACTGTGTGGGGGGAAATTTTTGAAATCCATGCATCTCCATGCATAGCTTTCTCATAATATGTATTTTTCATGAACAAGACCTCTGGTATATATACATCTGACTGTGGTATACATATCGTCTAAGCGGGATTTAGGTAGCTTAAGAATAGGACAAGGCTAAATTGGATGCTAAAGAGATGGAAAAGGACCCTGTATCCCAGTGGGTTAGTGGGCTTGGGTGAATGAGTGGTTATGAATAGGTAAAT
Source organism: Ochotona princeps (assembly GCF_030435755.1). Taxonomy (NCBI): domain Eukaryota; kingdom Metazoa; phylum Chordata; class Mammalia; order Lagomorpha; family Ochotonidae; genus Ochotona; species Ochotona princeps. The sequence goes on along the minus strand of NC_080839.1, from coordinate 56,516,487 downwards.
GGCAACTGCCATCACCAGTGAGGATGTGGAAGCACCATGTAACCCAGCAGAGATGTTCTGATATGGAACAAGATAAGCAGACCAGACTTGGTGCAGTCAGTTGGCCCTAGATGCAAGAGCCATCCAGTTTCTTGGTGAAGCATGAAGTCATCAAGATCTGGACTTGACACTGATTCTGGAACAGGTCCTATGTCCCTGGGATAACTGCATATTTTCTCTGCGCCTCAATTCCCTGACTATAAAAATAAGCATGCTCATGTCCTACAGTGAGATTGCTTTGAGAAAATAAGACAACCAGAACATTTATATCGCCAGTTCCATGAGTTCAAGTAGTTACTATAAAGCAAAGGAGACAAGAAAATTATTGAGAAATAACAGGCATAGGCACTGATTAATCAGAACAGATACTTGGCCAATGAGGCCAATTAGAAGCGATGTCCAGTAAATAGAAAAATTGTCCTAATCACTAAGAAGGGACACAGACCTACCAGTGTCTAGCTCCCTATAGGGAAGACATGCATCTTTTTTTTCGACTGAATAAAGATATTGGAGTTTGGGCTTGAAAAAGCAGCGAGTGCTCAGCAGTTCCACATTGCCTGCCACACGGAGTCTAGAATTGAATAAAGGGACAAAAACAATCATGGAGGGGAGGGATTCTATTTTCTGGAGATATCTGCTTCAGGACCAGACAAAATACCTCAGGGTAGCATGACAATATCTACTGTACAAAAAATAAGCAGTACCTAGCAGATATTCAGGCACTCAGGAAGTACCCAGGCAACAGAGCCCAATGCCAAACACCATCACCTAAGCAGTATAGCTTAGGAGGCACACAATCATGTATCTAAAATAATAATAATAATAATAATATGTATGTATATATGTCCTATTATAGAGTCTGAAAGAAAAGAGAGAGGACCCAGTAACAAATGCACTAGTTTTACCCTTCTGAATTGTCTACTCAGAATTATAACTGGAGTCAGAGCTGATCTGGAGGCAAACAGGTAACCTATTGATACAGATGGTCACCCGTGAGGGTTCCAAGAGACACACTCTTACATATGACTGCCAGGAGTTCGCACATTTAAAGCAACCAGCACCCCTGGACTTTATTTTCCTCATCCACAGATGAATAAATTGGACTTTGGAAGCTTCTGTAAGAATTTTAAATGCTATGTATTTCAATTTTTTAAAAAATTTCATAGTAAATCCCACACACCACTGGATAGAATATTTAAAAGTAGTTCTTTTTAAGAGTACAAAGGGCTTTTATTTTCTTCACAAATTTTTGATACCTAAGCGATATTAAATACTGTTACACTTACTTATCTAGTGAAATATAGTTTTATTGAAAAGCTAGACCTTTTTCTCAGCTGGGCAGCTGAACAAAGAAAAGCAAAATAAATAACTAGAAGGAAAGCAGAGGGGTCGGTTTAACCTACTGAATTCAGAGTTCCTGGTTGACTTTGCAGTTCTAACACTATCAAGGTATATCTGGTTTTGCATCACAGCTCATTGTCTCACAGCCATGCTCTTTCATAAGTCCCCCAATGGATTTTTTGCTTCCATCCATTGTCCCTCTATTATTCTGTTGCCATAATTTTAATTTTCCATAAATATAAGATGTTATCATTTGTAAGCAACATCATTTTATGTATCACTGAGAAATAAAAGAAACTAGTTCTTTATTAAACTAGAGTACCATTGCTTGTAGGATGCTTGGTCCTCTCAGAGGTTTGAAAATATTCCAAAGAGTGTTCTAAAGTCACTGAAGCATAATATCTTTATACAATAGGAATCTGATGAGGTTGCTTGTCTGTGTAACAGCTCCAAATAGTCCCGGACAGAATAAGATCTAAACCCTTTGTTACAAACTTTGAACTCTCACCAACCAGCTTAACCTTACCAGCTTTGTGTCTTAACAATCACCACTGAGCATCCAGCTGCCTCAAAATTAATTTTGGGGGCCAGCAGAGTGGCATATCAAGCATATCAAGCAAATCTTCCACCTGGAGCACCAGCATCCTGAATGGTAGGCATTTCATGTCCTGGCTGCTCCACTTCCAATATAGCTCCTTGATTATGACCTGGGAAGACAGAGGAAGATGGTTCAAGTCCTTGGGTCCCTGCATCCACATGGCAGACCTGGAAGAGACTCCTGGTTCCTGGCTTCAGATTGCCTCAGTTCTGGCTATCATGGCCATTTGGGGAGTGAGCCAGCGGATGGAAAACCTCTCTGTTTATCTCTCCTTTCTATGTAATTCTGCCTTACAAATAAAAATAAATCTTTAAAAATTAATTTTTGTTCTATTGCAAAAGCACTTGTTCTCTTCCTTTCTGTAACAAGATTTATTGAATATTTACTGTATACCAGGACATACACTAGACCTTTTCTTAGAAGCTTTGCCTGGAATCTGGTCCCCCTCATACATACCCCGCCTTCTATCCTATAAGCCAGGTACCTATTTTTCCTTTAATATCCAATAAAACTATCTTCTGTTTTGTGAAAAAAAAAATTGTGAAACTTTCTTCAGTTTCCTCATGTTGACTTAGCCTGGGAAACTACTATCACATTTTGTTGAAATTGTTAATTTACCAGCTATCCATGCCAGGTAGTGGGCCCTTCAAGCACAAGGAAAGTGATATTTATTTTTGCAATCAGAGCTGCAATGAGGAAAATGGGATACAACTATTCTGCCTAGTAGACAATCACATGCTCTAAGAAGGGAGAAAAGTAGTAAAAATGACATTACCAAGAATGTTCAGACTGCTAGAAAGTAGAGTGGATTTGAAATCAAGTTCTCAGGTTTGAGCTTCCCTCAGGCCAGTAGTCCCATGTTCTTTCCAGACTTTATCTTGAAAGTTTGAAAGGGAAAAACACAGGCAGGTGTTGTGGGGTACAGTGATTAAGCCTCCCCCTGAGACGTCAACATCCCATCTGAGCACCGGTTTGAGTCCCAACTGCTTCACTTCCAATGCAGCTTCCTCCAGTGTGCCTGGGAAAGCAGCAGAAACCAAACCCACACCGGCGATGCAGAGTTCTAGGTTCCTGTTTCAGCCTGACCCAGTCCTACCTGTTGTGGCCAACGGGGAGTAAATCAGGAGATGGGAAATCTTTGCTGCCTCTGTCCTTCTCTCGCTGTCGCTCTGTCATTCAAATAGATAAATCTTTAACAAAAGAAAAAAGTAACAAGCATTTAGTGAGTACTTGTGTCTCCTGGTTTTTATTTATTTTATTATTTTATGATACAGTTCCATAGGCTCTGGGAATTTCCCCCCCCCCCAAATTCATTCCTCCATACACACATTGATTCCCCTATTTTATTACAATAATATAGTCTTTCATAAACAGTCATAAGTTCATCATTCTGTTATTTAAGTGTATTCTGACACTGTTAAGTAGGGACAATGGCAGAGAGTCCAGCATCCTATTGTTAAGATATAGTGAACAGTTTCATTGAGAGTCCATCTTTGACCTGGAAGTACAGATGCATACTGCGTTGCATCTTCACATCTGGATATGATAGTCTCTCTGACACAGTTAATAAACATTCCCTTAAGTGAAAAACCATAAAACAAAACAAACAGCATGAAGAAAAATAGAAAATTTACAAAATAAAGTTAAGTAGCATGCTACTAAATGACCGATATGTCACTGAAGAAATGAAAAAGAAAATGTAAAAACTTCTTGAAGAAAATGATGTTACTGTATGGCCTAGGAGTCACTGAAAAAAAATAGTAAGAAAAAAATTTTTGGAAGAAACGAAAACAAAAGTATCAAAACCATGAGATGTGGCAAACACAGTTTTGAAAAGCACATTTATAACATCAGGTGTTTACAAAAAATCAAAATATCTCAAATAAATGATAAAATGATGCATCTCAAGGACTTAAAGAAAAATGAACAGGCAGCAATAAGTGAAAAAAATCACAGCAAAAGAAATGGAATTGAAATTTTAAAAATATAATTTGCAACAAGAAAGAGCCATATTTTAGGAAGATGGGCAAAACAAATGTTTAGCCAGATTAACAAAATAAATAAATAAATAAATAAATAAATAAATAAAACCTAAGAGAGAAAAACCAAGTAAAATCAGAGATGAAAAAGAAAACATTAAAAAAAAACTAGTTAAGTAATCTCTTCTTGCTGAATGGATCCTTTGATCATTATATGGTGTCCCTCATCTCTTTTAATATTTTTCACATCAAAGTCTATATTATCTGATATAAGAATAGCTGCCCCAACTCATTTTTCTTTTCCATTAGCCTGAAATATCTTTTTCCATCCTTTCACTTTCAGTTTCCACATATCTTTGTTGATGAGATGTGTCTCCTGTAGGCAACAGATAGATGGGTTTATTTTTTTGATCCAGTTCACTAATCTATGACATTTTACTGATGAATTTAAGTCATTTACATTCAGGGTTAATACATATAGGTAGCGATTTGGTCCTGTCATTGTAACAATGGGTTGTTCATTGTTTGATTTAGTTTTCTTTTGCTGTTTTGTTGGGAATTCTCTACATTTCACTTTGGTTTTGATAGGTGTTATTCCTCTCTTGAATTTGAACTTGAAGAAGTTGAAGTGCAACAAATACAGGGAGGGCTGGTGTGACAGCTCAGTAGGCAAATCCAGTATCTGCTAACACCTGCATTTCACATGGACACTGCGTCATGTCCTGGCTGCTCCATTTCCAATCGAGCTCTCTTCTTACGTCCTGGAAAAGCATGGGAGGATGGCTAAGCCCCTGGGACCCTGTACACACGAGGGAGACCTAGGAAAAGCTCCTAGCTTCTGGTTTAGGATCAGCTTAGCTTCAGCCATTGCAGTCATATAGGGAGTGACCCAGTGGATGGAAGAATCTCTTTCTGTTTCTCATCTCTGTAAATCTACTTTTCCAGTAAAAATCAATGAATCTTTGAAAACATATCAAGATAATTATCAAAGACAGGACATGATGAACTTAGAAACCATTGTCCGAAATTATAATATTCCTCAAGTTCAAATAATAAATAAAATAGGGTGCTGATTTATTGTTCGTAACAAACCCATGGGATTTGGTGCAAGAAGAGTTAATATCAGTTTGTAAATCTTCAAAGCAGAATACATATGGACAGTATTATAAAGGAGACTTGAAAAGGAAACAATTGTTTCTGAGTGATTTAGAAAAAAGGAGGAAAATTAAAATCTGAAAAGTCTCATTCTTTTTTATTCATAATAAAATCCCGAGTGTGGATGTTCAGGAAATAAGACTCATGGGAAAGTATAAAAGAGACATTCTCCCACTGAGTAAATGAAAAGTTTTGATATTATGTATTTTAATTTCCAGTAATCTGTAATAATAACATACTAAAGTCTTCCTGGCATATTTCCATATTGAATATATCACGATTGGCAAGCCAGACATTATACATTCATTAAATTGCCAACAAAGAATGGAAGTTAGTCCTACGTGCATGTCAAAATTACATTTGTCTGAGAACATACATTGAAAAATAAGGTCTGAACAAACAGCTGAAGCAGTGTCTGATTAAGCTAAAATGGCACATAAAAGAAGGCCAACTTTGGCAACAAGCCTGAAATCCCCAGGAAGATTCACTTCTCACTCAAATTAGAGTCCGCTGAAATTGATGTAACACACTAATGAGGTGGGTTATATGAATGTGTGGATGTACTTGGGAGGGCCATTTCATGCACTCATCCCAGGACCCAATATTTAGCCATTTAGTGGCTCTAAAATCTTCTAGAGCTTCCATCGAGTCCTCTGTGGAAAGCAACAGAACGGGAGTAAGACAATATGAAAGAACATAGAGAGGTTCTCATATCAGGCCTACTACAGATCCTGGTCACTTCCACCCCACTCCATGGTTCCAGCCAATGGGAGAGAAGCTGGTAAGTACTGTGTAGCTGTGTGTTCAAAGCGAAGAGAAGTTACAGAGATGGTGAACACTACCACTTCCTACCAGAATATAGACCATGACTCCTCATCGTAGTGACATGACCATTTCACGCTGTATAGAATATAACATTCAAAAGAACATTATCATACCAGAACTGGGCCTCCCATGCAGGTGCAGGATCCCAAGGATTTGGGCCATCCTCTGCTGCTTTCCAAGGCCACAAGCAGGAAGCTGGACAGGAGGTGCAGCAGCTGGGACATGAACCAGCACCTGCACGGGGTCCCAGCACTAGCAAGATGAACATGTAGACACTGAGCCAGTGTGAAGGACCCGAGAATGTACTTCCAAACAGCATTTTAGAAGTTGTATTGCATAGTTTGGATTCTTGATCCAAACTACCTGGATATGAATTCCAAATTTTTCTTTTAAGTGGGTGTGATATTAGGAACAGTACATAACTTTTATGTGTCTTTGGTTTCCCGTGTATAAAATAATGCTAACTATAGTACCTACCTTATCAGGTTTTTATAAGGATTAAATGTGACAATAAGAAAATATACACATAACAAACATCACGTAAATGTTTTTACTTAGGAGTTAGGAAAGCAATAGATCTATTTCTATTTTGAGAAAAATCTCAATCATAAATTTTATACGCAAATTAGCAACAAGTACAAGATATTGTCAAATGTGATAACAATTTTAAATTGTATCCATAAAAAGCAAAACAACTGAAAAAAAAAAACCTCAAGCTTGAAATTACCCGACTTGTTGTATGAAGCAGTCACCCACACAAATACAGGCTCTCCAGGTAGAATTAGGGTTCAGTCCCAAACCCAATCCCCATATACAAACCTCTCTCTGTGCCATAGTTTGAATATGACTTTGCCCCCACATTCACATGATTTAAACTCCAAACTCAAATTAGTGATGTACTAGAACCTGAACTCAATGACTGTTCTCAAAGGTAGGGCCTTTAAAACGTGACTGATACTGCGTTAGGTCTTGTGGACACAGCGCCCTGAGTGAGTCTCGGCAGATTTACCAGGAGGGAGCCAGAGACCATAGGCTTTTATGTGTATCCAGACTCATGTGTGTTCTGTTCCACCTTGGGACCATGGCCAGAAAGAAGACTACCACCAGAGGATGAGCCAGCACCCTACCCAGCCCCACACTTGGCCTTGAACTTTAACTCTTTAAAATTAGGCTACCTTGGGTATTTTGCTATAGGAAGAAAAAAGCCGACATTGCATGAACCTGGTCAGTCATGCAACCTTCATACACCTCAGATTCTTCAACTGAAAAATGCACACAACATAAAGGTGCTGCTGGTGATATAGGCCATTAGTCTTGCGGGGCTAAAATAAGCTTTGCATGTTGACTAGCTATTAAAAAGCTCTTTTGCATGCCGTCTTTACTATCATCAGCATCATTGTTATTAACCACTACCTTTAATATTGGTAGTACCTGATTGCCAAATCAGAAAACCTAAAAAGGAAAGGAAGCAAATACCTGGTTAGGTAGATGTTGCTAGCAATGGATGCTGAAGTGTTACAGCTTGAGCATAAGTCTAAGGAGACACTCATTTAAAAGAAACTAAAAATGAAAATAGAAAAGGAGAACCATCATTCTCCCCACAAAGTGCTTGTGTGAACTTGTCTTCATTTTACAGAGTAAGCTGGTTCAGAAAGGATAAATACCATATTCAAACTTGAAAAGGGAGAGAGTCAAGATCCTAAAACAAACTTGAAAGTGAATCTGTGAATCTTATCCTTTTGTGCACAAGCCTAACCACTCTTCTGGTAGCTTTGCAGCTGTTAGCTACTGCACAAAGGTGGGGAAGATAAGAAAAGATCCCCTTGGAAAATGAGGCAGCAGGTAGTGACAGCACAACCCACGTGTCAGATGTACAGCCCAGGATCACATCTTAGCCATAAATTAGGAGTCCACCGATGTTACTGAAATGGCCCAAGCCTAGATTGACAATCCCATGCATGAGTGATCTTAGTGGGAGTGATCAGAGAGAGACAGGAAGGGAAAAAAAAAAGGTCATCCTGGTTTCTTCTTGGTACTTTCTCACCCCTCACCCGAGCACTTGGGAGTCAGCATCTCTTCCCTTGATGTCTCCTCCCATCCTACCCCACCGTGGCCAATAGAGGGCGGACTGTCTCTTCTTCCCAGATCCTTCAGAGCGGTGACTCCCAGTTCTGGGCTTTAAGACTTGTGCCTTTTTCCCTGCTGAGAAGATTCCCCCTTGCAAAGCCATCTTCTCACTGTTTATTTAACAGGTACTTAGTAGCACCTGGGGAGAGAGGCCAGGGCTGTGATTGCTCCCTCCTCCTAGGTCCTTCTAAATGGGTTTAAAGAACTACTGTGATATCACACGAGGAACACTGCAAGCACAGGTGCACGCGTTTCAGGGTCCGTACACTCCTCCTCCACCCGCTGTCTCCCTCGACACCAGACGGCTTCCATGTCGGATTCACCCAATCTCTGTGCCCTTTTTCGTTCCTCAGGATGGGAGAACACCTTTGGTGTTTGTGTCTCCCCTTCAATGATGGCCATGGCTGGCTTCCCTCGGGTCTCTCCTGAAGTCTCTCCTAGTGTTCAAAGAGCTAGCTGTCCTATAACTGAGCTCCTAGTTCACATGTTGACTTCAAATAAGCTGCATGTAAAAAAAAAAAAATGATGACAGTTCCTCAGCACAACCAATGGGAAGTGTGCCCACACCTTGTTGGGTTACCAGAAGCAATCATTTTCAACAGTGCTGTGTTTATTGTCTGCGATGTCCTATTAGAAAACCTAGCAGGTTTCAAATGACTTTACCACTACAATACTCATTATGGAACTGTACTGTAAAAGGTCTTTCAGAGATCAATGCCCAGCCTCCTACACAACCCTGCAAACTTTGCAACAGCTCTATCAGCTCCTCTAGGAAGTAGGGTTTCCTGACCCTCTCCACAGCTGAACACCTTTCCTCTGTCCCACTAACCATCAGTGATCATTATATGTATTTTTCTACTAGTAACTTCAGTCTGGTCTCAGCACTGAATATAGGCATACATTTGTCCAAGAACAGAAAGTTCCAAAGGTATGTTTGCTTGCTTTCTCTCTACACAGCCATGCTATTAACTTTTGGTTCTGCAGTCATGATTTGCAGGATCCAATTGGCTTCAACCTGCCCAAACCCTCTTGGATCAGGTGGTTGCCTGCCACAACGCATCACACCTGCTACAGGTTTGGGTATTTTTTTTTTTCACAGCGATTCAAGTCACGTTTTGTCAATTCACTAATTTGATTGACCCTGGACTTCCATCCTGCAGATGGTGGGCCACTGGGGAGCCGATCACCGCTTCACACCCATTCAGTGGACAAAGCTCTCACCGTGAAAACCTTCCCTGGTGGCCACGGCAGAGACAGCATCTCCATCCACAAGACACATCACTCCGTGGCTCCTTCACGTGGTTTGCCACAAAGGCGGTTTAACACATATATTTATTCATAGATTCACAACACACGGAAAAAGAAAACGCACCACTTTCGTCCACAAGCTTGAGACAGCAAGCGTCAATGTCAGATGACACGAATGACGCGTAAGTTCTGCGGGTGTAGTCACGTCAAGACTTGTAGTAATCTAGGATTCAGCCTCACTCCGGGGAGAAAGCCCGGGCGCTGCCACTCTCCACTCACCCCCTCCCACAATACGGCAGCTGAGAGCAGGGCGAGAAAGCACGCGGGACGGGGACCCTCCAAACCGCACCCAAGCCCGCAGCCCGCCCGACTCCTGCTAGTCGCGGAGCAGTCACCCAGCTCCGGTCTTAAGCACTCCAAACACCCACAGCTCGGCCGAAGACTCGGAGACTCCATTACATAACAGCTTTTAACAAAGTCTCTTCCCAGCTCGAGTGGAAGATGGATTCTCAGCCTGTTCGCGGAGCTTCCCTTTCCCCGAGGTCCGGCCGGCGGGTGTGCCCAGCTCAGGCTGCAGCCGAGGCTGGAGCTCCGAGCTTCGGTGGGGGCGCAGCGCCTCTCTCCCAACTCGAAATCTGGCCCCGGGAGGTGTGCTCGCCCAGCTCTCCACCCGGTTCTCCCGGCTCCCGGGGCCACGGGGCCAGGGGCGCTCGGGACGCCGGCCCTGTGGGCGCTCGCCGGCTGCGCCCCGAGCCGAGCCTGGCACACCCGCAGCACGGCCGCGAGGCCGGGAGGAAGAGGGAGGCGGGGGAGAAGCCGGAGGAGGAGGAGGAGGCGTGTGAGGGAGGAAGGGCCGGGCCGCCGGGGAGGGGGAGGGGAGGGGAGGGAAGGGGGCCGGCCGGCCGGGAGGGGTGTGGGGGGGCAGCCAATGAGCGGCGCGGGGGGGAGGGGGCGCGGGCCGGGGGGGAGGGGGATGAGGTAGGAGGGGGAGGGCGCAGCCCGAGCGGCGAAGGCTCGAGCCATAAACAAGCGCCCGGAGGAGCGGCGCAGGAGTGAGGCGAGCGGGGCTCGAGGAGCGGACGCCGCGGACCGTGTGCTGCGCCACCGCGCCCACTCAGACGCTCGGGAGGCACTGACCGGCCCGGAGGCTGCTCCTCCGCAGGGCCGGCTGACTGCGAGGAGGAGGAGGAAGAGGAGGAGGAGGAGGCGCCGCCAGCCCGGGCTGGAGCCGAGCGCAGCCGCAGCCGCCGCCGCCAGAAGTTTGGGTTGAACCGGAGCTGCCGGGAGGAAACTTTTTTTCTTTATTCCCCCTCCCTCCCGGGAGGAGGAGGAAGAAGAGAAGGAGGAGGAGGAGGAGGGGAAGCCACCGCTGCCGCTGGCGCCAACGCTAGTGGGCTCGGGGGTCGGCGCGGCCCGCAGTAGGGGCGCGGGCCTCGCCCCGCCAGGGGAGGCGCGCCCCGGGGGCGCCGAGGGGGGCGGCGAAGAGCGCCGGCTGCGGGTGCGGCGGCTGCGGCGCGTGGACCCCGCGGAGGGGAGGGCGCCCGCTCCGCTCTCGGCCCGGCTGCGAGGAGGAGGAGGCGGCGGCGGCGGCGGCGCAGGAGGATGTACTTGGTGGCGGGGCGCAGGGGGCTGGCCGGCTGCGGGCACCTCCTGGTCTCGCTGCTGGGGCTGCTGCTGCTGCTGGCGCGCTCCGGCACCCGGGCTCTGGTCTGCCTGCCGTGCGACGAGTCTAAGTGCGAGGAGCCCAGGAGCTGCCCCGGGAGCATCGTGCAGGGCGTCTGCGGCTGCTGCTACATGTGCGCCCGCCAGAGGAACGAGAGCTGCGGCGGCGCCTACGGGCTCCACGGAGCCTGCGACCGGGGGCTGCGCTGTGTCATCCGCCCCCCGCTCAATGGCGACTCCATCACCGAATACGAAGTGGGCGTCTGTGAAGGTAAGGCTGCCCGTGGCGACACCTCCACCCTCTACCCCGCCCCCCTGCGCTCGCCGCCCGCGCCGAACAAAGTTTGGCCGAGACTTTGGCGAGGAGTCTGGGGCTCCGAGGGAGGAGAGGCGGCCACCGCCTCCCGGCCACCCCCCCACCCCCGGACCGGAGCCCCCCGCGCTGTTTGGCTCCGGCTCTCCAGGGGGTGCTCAGCCAGCCGCGCACCAGGTTGGGTTTCGAGGGTGGGGGGCGGACGAGGGTGGCCCGGGCCCCGCGCCCACCCACCCTCGCACACACGTGTGGCCACTGGAGGTGGGGGCGCGGCGGGCGGGGCACTGCGGAGGCCGCGCGCGCGGGAGCGAGCGAGCCCCCGGGCCGTCCGTCTCCGCCCCCTGCCCGCACTGGCGCAGTGTGGCCCGGGCGCTGCGCACCGGCTGCGAGACGAGTCCCTTTTCCGCGTCTCCCTCCACCTCTCACTCCCCTGGCGACTCTTATTTTTTTTTTCCCTTGCGTTCTTGGTTCACCCCCTTCCTCCTCCGCAAATAAATCAGCTTCAGCTCCGGAAGATGTCAGCCTAGGGGAAGTAGCCTACGGTGGTGGTTACTCATTTATTTGCCTATTGGAAACGGCCAGAGGCTTTGGCTTCCGAAGGGAGAGGGAGGTGGGTGCTGCACCTGGCCGTGCGAAGTTGTTGCTTGCTGTCAGTGGCTGCCGTTTGGAGATCCGACGGCCGCGTGTTTCTAGCTGTGTTGCCGGTCCTTTTTTTGTTTGTTTGTTTGACAGCGGAGCGCCTTGTGTACGGACGGCCAGACTGCCGGAGGGAGATAGGGCTTAGATGAGTGGAGCCGCCAGGGTCGGGGCGTGCCGCCGGCGTGTCTCCCGCCCTCCGCGGCCTCGGGGTGCCTGTGCCGACGGGGGTCTAGAGTGAAGCTCCCAGCTCTTGCTATCAGCCGCGTGGGCAGGACTCGGGGGGGAGCCAGGGAAGAGTGGGTGCCCTGCTCGATGCTTTTCCGGGCCCTCCTGGCGAGTGAGCAGAGCGCAGAGGTCGGATTTCTGGGGGAGTCTGGCGCAGGACCAGGCGCCCTCTGTCTGGGTCCCTTCCGAGCCACTTTGAGCCTAGGAGCACCTGGGCGACCAGGGAGGGGCTTGTTCTGAGGCATCCTCGTGTGTGTGTGTGTGTGTGTGTGTGTACTGTGCTGGGATACAGAAAAAGGAAGGGACAGGGTGAAAGTTTTTTGCGTTTTAAATGCATCTACTAAAAGGCTTCAGTGCTCTCTTCTCTGTAAATACGGGTACTTATTTATATCTGCGGCCAGTTGTGGCTAATCGGGAGTCCTTTCTGATTTAAAAGCTAGTGGGCAGTGGTGAGTGAGGAACCTCTTCTCCCAGGGGAGGGGCCGGCTGTGCTGCGCCTCTAGGACGTTGGTTTACAAGGGCTAAGGGTTCCTTTGCCTGGAATAGGAAAGCCTCCCACCTGGCATGCAGTTGCATCCTGTAACGTGTTTTCAGCTCTGACTCAGGAAAAACGGCCATCAGACAGAGTTCCTATTCGGTTTTGGGTGTTTGGGTATTTTGAATGACATAGATTGAAAGGTGTGTGTTGGAACCCTGCCTCTTGGACCCTGTGGCTTGATCTGGCCTCTCCTGAGTAGAGCATACACAACAAGCAGGGTGAGACGCGCCACAGGCTGCTGTACTCGGAGACGGACTGACTTTGCCCCTTGTTTTGTGGCTTGCTAGTGTATTTCTGGAGAAGGAAATGCTCAGGGAACATTTACTGTCTTCCAGCTTGTTGGCAGCCGCCTCCCAGGTCACATTATGGAGCTCTGTTGGCAGTTGGCTGGGGAGCCTTTCATTCCTCGGAAATGATGCGATCCCTCTTAGCTTCCTTTCTGCCGGTAACACCCTGTGCAACTGGTATTCTGCCTGTGCAACATGCCTGCGTCTCAAGTAGTGTCCTCCAGAAACTGGACTGTGTTGAGCTGCCACAGTTGTGAGCTCTGGGCACTTTTTAAAAAGGATTCTAAAGCTTGCACAAAAGGTGCATTCCAAATCCACGGAGGCAAACAACAAATGTTACCTTGGCATGTTACAGCAGTTTAGTTGACAGGTATTTTCAGTCCTGTGTCTATAGTAATGTGAAGAAGACATCTGGAATTATAAAGTTTGTGGGAAAAGAATGAGTAGCCCTATCCCTTCTTTTGTAAGAATTGGAGGAATCAACATGTTGGTTATTATCTAGAAGGTACTCTTTCCTGGTTTTTCTTTGCAAGAAATTTTTTGGTGACTGGTGTGGTTTCTTTCCGTTTTCACTTTTATTTAAAAATTCTTGCATTGAAACATGATTTTTGCAACATGAATAGGAATTCTTTATATTTTGTTCATGTTAAAGTTCTTTTTGCTGCAATTTTTGCACTAAAATGACCCCTACTGGTTGTATTTGTTAATGAAAACTTTGAGAAACTTCGTTGGGCTACACTGAGAAAACGCAGTGCATGGGGTAGGAGTGACCTGGTGACTACCTGCTTTCCATGACATGACTTAAATACAAATTACATTGCTGTTTGTTAACTTGCAGTGTTTTTTATTTGTGTAGGGAAAATCATGTTTTCAATGGCAGCTCCTAAAATGAGTCAGATCAATCCTGGGGAGACATTTACCCCTTTCAACTTGAGATCCTTGCCTTGAGTTTAGCGCTTCCTGGCCAGCAGTGGGTCTTCACTGACAGTGCATTGAATAAGTGGATGAGCAGTCTCTACAAAGAAACAAGAAACTGTTCTGCAAAGTTTAAATAATGTGATGAGTTGTGTCTGAGAATTGTGTGAAATGCACATTTGGATTTCTCTTTATTGGGAAGGCAGATTTTTCAGAGAGGAGGAGAGACAGATCTTCCATCCACTGGTTCACTGCCCAGGTGGCTACAATGGCTAGAGCTGAGCCGATCTGAAGCTAAGAGCCAAGAGCTTCTTACAGATCTCCCACTCAGGTGCAGGGTCCCAAGACCTTGGGTTGTCCGACTGCTTTCTCAGGCCACCAGCAGGGAGCTGGATGGGAAGTGGAGCAGCTGGGACATGAACTGGCATCCATTTGCAATCTTGGCCCTTCAAAGGCGAGATTTAGCCACTAGACTACCGTGCCTGGGGCCCCATGCTTGGGTATCTTTGCAGAATAATTTAAAATGTTAAATGAGTAATTGAAAAGGAAAGTGTCTACTAAGTCATTTGAAGTGTGCATGATTTCTCTGCTAAGTCTAAAAAGTGCTTTCTGATCCCTGGGAGAGTAGAATCCCCTTCCTGTTTCCATTCATCTGGGTCTTCCTATGCCCTTTGTAGCAGTGTCCTACCTGGCCTGTTTTCTTGGGCCAGCCTGCCTGCCTCCAGGGAAATTACCTGGAAGCCCGAGAAACAAGTTTGGCTTTTGAACCCTGGAGGGAGACGTCTGATAGGAAAACCTTTGCAGAGATAAGACAACATTTAGAAAAACTAATAATTTTCTAGAAAGGCTATTTTGATGGGTCATACAAACTACCTTTTGAGCTAAGTGGCTTTCTCCTGTGTGAAGCAATATGGCACATATATATTTCAGGAGTGAGTGGCTGGCACAGGTGCAGGCCATGATCAGCCTTCTCTCCGTAGGAGAAAAGCAGATGGTGACTTGAGTTTTGAGGATAAAATGAGAAACCTAGTGGATGCAGCTGAGTTGCCTTGCTCTAAGGACCGCATTGTGTTGGGTCCTGGTGGTGATGGTTGCAGATAAGTGTGAACCGAGCATCTTTTCCCATAATTACATACTCAGTGGCTTTACCTTTGTGGAAGTTTATTTTCCAAAACCCTTGCTGTGCAAAAATTGCCTTTTTGAGTACACAGTCCTTCTTTATTTTGCCCTAAGTGCTTTAACTCTTTCCTTCCAGCTGTTTGTCATGGGGCAATGATTAGAGGAACAAACTAAGTGTGCTGGAGTTTTTACAACAAATTCCCAGTTTTTGTCTTGTGAAACAATTATGGTTTCTTCCCTTAATGCTGGAAGACTGTCACTGGAGACGGTGGGCGTTTCCAAGGCCAAGCATGGGACCCTGATGGGGCATTCCAGGGAGCAGGGCATTGGAGAGCGGGTAATACATCAAAAACACTGGGTAGTGTACTAGTCGCTCAGTGAGCTGCCCTCCCTGCTGTGGGATGGGACCTGGAGTTAAAGTCCTTGATTTTTACTAATTAAAGGAAGGGCAAAATCAACACTCATAGTAGGGAGTTTTTAAAATGAGTACTTCCTGGTCTCAGACTTTGATTTTGAGTAATGGGCTTTATTTTTCATCCCAAAAGTCTTTAGGTAAAGTGACCTCATTGCTGCCAGGAAGAAGGAAGCAGAGGGCCTGTGAAGTTATGTTAACGGGAAGGGAGAGAGCTCCCAGTGCCAGTACACCAGGAAGTAATTAGTTCCTCCCAGAAGTAAATATTGACGAAACATGGGGGAACCAACCATTCACTGCACATCTACCATTGACAGGCTTCAGTGGCCTTCACTTTGAGGGTCAGCAGGACTGAATCTTCACTGTTGTTGAGTCCTGTCAAACACGATCTCTGGCAAAGGAGAAGTAATTCACATAGCACAGAAAGGAAAAAGAGGTTCTGTAGGTATTTGCTGCCGTTAACACATGTCTAGTAGTCCAGCCATATGTTGGCAGTGCAGTTCGGAGCAGTTGGGTTAACTTAAGAAAACTGAACAGTCCTTCAACTCGGGATATTACATCCATTTGCAGGGGATAGGATTAATGGTGTGTTTCACTGCTTTGTGTGTCTTAGTGAAGGAGTTATAAGTGAACAGCTTGGGAACATTCTAAAGTTGGACGGTTTAGATAAAACAGATGACGTTATGAACATCACGGGTGAGAGGACTAAAGAATGATGAATGGAAAACGGGAAAAGAATATTGAATTCATCTTTTGAGGAATAATCCAAAACACAAACAGACGTTAATTGTGAAATTTCTGAAAAATGTGGGTGTGTTTAACATCTCTCGGGCAGTAGTGCCCGCAGGAGCAGTGGCTGTGTTGCTCTAGCCTGTGAATGCAGTGGGGTAGGAGGTGGTGAAAAGAGGGCAAGGTAAGGCCTCCGTTCCTGAGCACTGTGTTCCCCAAGAAACGGTAGGTACTGAGTTTTGGAAACGTACCAGTGGAACAGGAGAGTAACCGAGCATGCATGAATAGCATGTTAGAACCCTTGCTTCTCAGAAGTGTGCTTCTGCAGAGCTGCGGCTTCAAACATCTGACTTGATTGGCATGGAAATCTGTCACTCATTCCTTGCTATTGGAATCTGCACAAGGTCTGCTGGGGCAAAGGAGCAGCTGGGAAGCCTGGGGGACCGCTCAAACATGATCTCTACTCTTTGCACTCTTTTACTCAAGATAAGCCAGGAAACAGACCATAAAATGTCTGTAGTAAGTTCCACGAGCAAGTGATTTCCTGGGTCTGTATGTGATTAATCGGCAGGGGAAATAGGTGGATAACATTTGTGCCAGGAATCTCAGATCTGAAGTGGATCTCTTTGGGTGTGGTGGCAGACCCCAAAAGGGGAATTTTACTCCATACATAGTTTAAAGCTTTAAGTTGGAGCTGTCCTGTGCATGGGATAGGGGGTGCTACCTGTGCAACAGTGCAGAGTGGAGCGTTTCCAGCACCTGTAAAGGAGGCTGCTGTGCTCTCAACACAGTACCAGCTGGACTTCAAAATGGCAGGCTTCCTTCTGCCGGTTAGTTTCTCTTTGTTCTGACTTGTTGCCCTAGGCAGAAGAGCGTGGGCAGTGAACTGGGAGGTGTCCCTTTATCAGAAGCTCTTGACTGCACCCACTCTGCTGCTTGCCCTGGCCAGTTATCAGCGATCTCTGGGCACAGACGGGACCTGCCCAGTCCCACAGACAGAGGAGTCCTAGAGTCCACCTGCCTTCGAGAATGCCCTCAGGGTGAATGCGAGACTGAATGTTCATTTGGAACCTGCGGTGGGTGGGGGTGAGGTTCCAAAAAGATCCCGTTTTCCTTTGTCAGCTGCAGCGTCAACAGATGTCGGTCTCTACCACTCTTCCGCAACCCCAGTTCATTCACTCACTAGAAATACCCGAAAGTAATGGTCAGAAGCCATGGGGGAAATCCAGATGAAGCTCCCGGATTCAGTCTGATCCAGCCCTGGCCATTGCAGCCATCTGGGAAGTGAACTAGTACATCAAAGATCCCTGTGTGTCTTGCCCTCTCTCTCTCTGTAAATCTTTCAAATAAATCGGTCTTTTCTGAAAATGATGAATAATGTTTTTTGCATTAAATCATAGGAATTCTGAATTTAACTATCTATGGGCTGATATTTCATTTGAGCAGGAAAAAGAACCTAAACTCACTACAATAAAAAATGTATGTTTTTCTTCACGTTAATGTTCCAGAAGGTGATTTTGCTACTAGATCCTGGCATGATGATCCTGATGTGCTCACCCTGGCTTGAGCTGAGGGAACAGTGTGTATGGCCATCACGTGTCCTCTCAGGGCCTCTGTCCCACCTGCTGCCGCTCCAGTTGATATCGACTGTGCTAAACCAGAGATCAGAGGCTTAAACAACCCATTCTGATGATCCCTTTCTAACCCTGCCATCCTTCTGCCCAGAAGTGTATATTGAACATCACCCATGGATCTGGTCTCTGTTCCTTTTAGCACTTTGGTCAGCCAGGTTCTCTGTTAGCAGTTGGTAATCTTCTGGGGTTGCTGTGAAGATCAAATGAGATGAAACTGTACATCTGAAACATAAGTGTGCATGCAGATCACTTTGAGAGCTCATTAAAAATGCCACTCCTGGGGAAGGTGCATTGGCTCAACTCCAAGTGCAGGCATCGCATATGTGTGCTGGCTTATGTCCTGGCTGCTCTGCTTCTGATCCAACTCCTTGCTTGTGGTGTGAGAAAGCAGCGAAAGATGGCCCAAAGTCTTGGAACCCTGTACCCACATGGGAGACTTGGAGCAAGAAGTTCCTGGCATCAGGTCAGCTTAGCTCTGGCCATTATGGCCATTTGGGGATAGAAGACCTCTCTCTCCTTCTTTCTGTAAAATTGGCCTTTCTAATAAAAATGTTTTTTTTCTCTTTTCATTTATCTCAAATCACCGAATGGTTCAAGGCAATTTTTATTAGATTGCAAAGTCAGATATACAGAGAAGACAGGAAGATCTTCCATCCGATGATTCACTTCTCAAGTGACCACAATGGCCAGTGTTATGCCGATCTGAAGCCAAGAGCCAGGAACCTCCTCCAGGTCTCCCAGGCGGGTGCAGTGTCCCAAGACTTTGGGCCGTCCTCTGCTGCTTTCCCAGACCACAAGCAGGGAGCTGAATGGGAAGTGGAGCTACCAGGATTAGAACCAGTGCCCATATGGGATCCTAGCACATTCAAGGTGAAGACTTTAGCTGCTAGGCCACCACACCGGGCCCCAGAGTGTAAAACTTGTAACTGTGCCCGAACTATACTACTACTGTACTAATATGACATAAAATCATGGGAGGGGAATTTGGGGAAGGGAACATGATTAGGGGGGAATGAAAATCCCAAACCTACAAAACTATCTTGGAGAATAATCATACTTTGAGAAGAAGAGGAAAATAATCATACTTTGAGAAGAAGAAACAAAATTGCTGTTGGGGGTAAACTAGCCTGTGTTCAAATCAGATCTCATTGCTGGGGCTTTGTTTTTGTTTTGCTTTTGACTGGGCCTGGCTTACCTATTTTTCCCTGGGTTTCAGTTTCTTCATCTGTGGACTATTAAAAAGTTTTCCTCAAATATTGTGCTGAGGATTAGAGGTAATTCCTACAGTGCAGTGTCTGATCCCATGGTGTGTGCTTATGTCTGTATACATACATACATACATGCATACCTGTATGAGACGTGATCCTTGCTAGCAGTTACTGATATCGAAGAGATTTTAAAAAATGATTCCTACTTGATTTTTCCATCCTTACTCCCTCTTCCTTTTGTTAGTCTCTACTTTCAGAACACCCTCGCACCTGCTCCACAGTGAAGTCTGTCTCTGCAGTTGGGGGCACAGGGTGGGAATTCTAATATGGGACCTTTAAGAGCCAAGGACTGTGCGTTACTGGGAGTGAGAGGTCTGGCTGCGCTGGGCCGTCCGTGGGTTGCAGCCAGCATGAACACGCTTCCTCACACTTTTGGAGTTTTTGTGATTATTCATTTGGTTTTATGGTTTGAGTCCTTCCTCTAGTTTTCAGAGGCAGAGAGTGAGATACCCCATTGACTGATTCACTCCCCAGATAGCCAGGTCAGCAGAAGCTGGCCCAGACTGAAGCCAGAAGCTGTTACTGGGGGCCTCCCTCATGGGAGACAGGCATCCAAGGATTTGAGAGATCGGCACTGCCTCCTAGGGTTCCTGTTAGCAGGAAACTGGAATCCTAAGTACAGCCAGCACATGCCCCCAGGCAGTCTGATAAGGAATGCAGGCTTAACCCAGCACCAAATGCCCACCTCTAAAAGGTGACATTTTGATGGCTCCTGGCTTCATGAGAAGGAATTAAATCTTCTTTGATAGACGTTTTCTGTAGATTTCTGGCAGCCATTGCTAAAGACACCAAAGACCCAAGGAGCGGGCAGAGGGAAGGCTGTTATTTCCTAATGGGGTTGTGGAAGGAAGAGGCAGCAGAACAGGCTGCATTCAGAGACTGGCAGTAGCAACGGAAGGTGTCGGGGCTGGGGCCCACATGCCTCGCTTTTCTTGACCATAGGCCTTCCCCTGTCACCTTTCACATGGTCTGGTGCTGCAGGCTGGGCTGGGGTTTGCATTGTGCTGCTGTAGAAAGCTGGGAAGGAAGAACACCTAGGACTAACCCTGGATTGATTGGCTCCGGTTCCTAGTGTAGGTGTGATCCTGCAGAAGACCAGAACTGCATATTTTAAACTGGGATTCTTTCATGCCTGGGAATCGGCATCAGAAACCTCAAGGCAGATGCTTGACATTGGCGATCACAGAACAAAAATTAAGAACCTAATGAGGGTAAAGTCCTTGGAATATGTAGGTTGTAAGTTTTTTGACAATCAAGCTTGATTAGCATATAGACATTAGATTATGTCTTCAGAAACCTTTTTGGTATCATAGTAGTACCTTGGATCAACCTTGGATCAACAGTGCTGGTATTCACACATTTAAATAGTAAACTTAATTGTTTCAGGGCTTTGTTTAAGTACATGTTAGTTTCAACACTAGCAGCATAAGGTAAAAGTCCCTGGGAACATTAAAAAAATATTAAAGAGTTAATTGTTTTACTTTTGTAATTTTATGTTTCAAGTTCCTGAGAATTTGGAAATTTTAACTTCTGAGCAACCACCTACTCTCACAATGGCAAGGTTAAAAAAAGATATAGGCTGTAACTAGAGACTATGCCTGTCTTATTTAGCATTTCAAAACAAAAACTATAAACAAACATCTCAGATTCAAAACAGAAAGGAATTTCTGGCAAGGCAGAATGAAACTGGAGCCTGCAGTCCTGGTCTAGGAGAGGTAACCTATTTAGCTTCTTATCCGAAGGCTGCAAGCGAAATGTTCCATGGCTGTGATAAAACAAAAGGCATCTCAATATTGAAGCATTGTGATACCTCACTGAGTGACCGCAAGAGCGCTGCCAAAATAAGACCAGGCTACCTCGAGCATGTTTGACCTGGACTGGACTGTATGAGTACGAATTGGACCGCTTTGGACCTTAAAATGTGTGAGGAATCTTCCACGTGGGTTGCATGGGCCCCATCCCCTCACAGTGTTTATAATTCTGCAGCAGCAGAACATTCCATTATCTTATCAAATGCAGACCTTGAAAACTTTTTCTCACTTTCACAGTTGGGAGTTCTGTTTTTTTGTTACCACTGCCTTGGACATTAACTCAAGACCAGATACATTTCTGTGTTTTTAATCAAGAAAGTGAATGTATTATTAGATCTTAGCTTGTTTCAGCAAGGATTTGAGGCTGTTCAGAAAGATTAATGTGAGAGAATGTGTATAAGAACTGCATGATAAAAGAGGACAAATAGTAGTCATGGCTTTGGGATCTTTTCTTTCCTTGATAGCTCAAGGCTTAGATAAAACCTCCTGCACTTTCCTTGGCTTCACTTTGGGTAAATTGTCAAGATACAATTAAATGGATACCTGCCTGAAAGTAGGAGTCCTGAATCAGATGTTAACTGGGGCCACTTCTGGTCATCAGATCTATGCATTTATGGTCTACAGGTGCTGGGCAGGAGTCAGGTATTACCTTGTATGTAATTGCAGATCCAGGGAAGGGGAAGATGGTAGTATCTACAGACTTCTACCAGGTGCTGGGACCAGAAGGCCTTAGAGGAAAAGACCAGAATCCTTCCCAGTTTTTTTTTTTTCTTCCACCGAGCAAGCTCAATATGCCTGTCTGGATTTAATAGGTGTGATCTTGTTTGAGAAAAGCATGTAAACATAAGGCCAGAGGTTATTAGTCTCCATCCCCAAAAACTGCTGGAGCACTCCTCGGCTCTTGTATAGCTCAATGACTGGCTTCACAGCATCCTTATACTGTCTTAGCCGGGCAGCAGCTGCTTCGGGCTTATCTTCCTCTTGTTGGATTAATGGTGAGCCAATGATGCCATCAATTCCATGCACATGAGGTGGGTTGAAGTCCATGTTATACACTCTTCTGCTGGGACAGTGAATCCAACGACGGCTGAGCCGATCTTTCAATTTCTCAAATGGAATGTTCAAAGTGATCACTAGATCCAGGTCACAGATTTTGTCTAGAGCTTCAGCCTGTACTCGTGTCCTCGGAAAACCGTCCAGAAGCCAGTGCTGGCCACTCCAGTTCCGAGAGCATCAGGTGTGTGATGACGTGATCTGGGACCAAATAGCCTTTCTCTAGGTATTGCTTGGCCATATCACCAACTTCCATGCTGGCCTTGATACTCTCCCACAAGAAGTGGCCGCTGGAGAGGTGCTGTGGGTGTTCTGGGCAATCATCTGGCACATGATGGCCTTGCCTGAGCCGGGCAGCCCGAGGATGACTGTTCGCAGGAGTTTGGAAGCCATTGCTTCAGTGAGGAGGCGACCCTGGGAGCTTGACCCCTGCCTCCGGCACCGTCTGCTCGCAAAGGAACTCGCTGGCCGTCCCCAGTTCTCTTTACCAAAAGGCAATGGGGACAACAAAACACAGATCTTGGGAAGTTAGAGACATCTTTTGCATGTCTGTGATCTTTAAACGGTGTTAACTGTAACCTAGCCTGGGTCCAAGGTAGACCTTATGCTTCACTTCTATGCCTATGCCAGCCAACTACCTTCGCTCCTTCTCCATCTTCTCATTGAAGTCATTAATTATGGTGGCTGTGAGGTAGGTGGGTGACAGAGCCTGCACAGGGAGAAGCCTGATCAGAGACAGGCTGAAACTTGCTCCCACGCTGCTCTTCTGCCTCTGATGCTCAGAGTTGAGTAATTGCTGTTCTTCCTAATACTACAGGCAGCAGCCAAATTCTCCGCATTCTTTTACCTTTGCTGCTGTTTTCACTTGCCTAGGAGTTTCCTTAAGAAGCAGACGGAATTGAAAGAGACCTAGCAGTAATCCTGCCTGAAAAGGAGTCACTGGCCAAACGTGGCACACAAGGGTTCTTGTTGGGAGGATGAAATGACGAGTCCCTGCAGGAGAATATGCCACAGGCTGCACCTGTGCCCTCGTCTCTGTGGAACACTGACTGGGAAACTGTCTTCCCGAAAGTGTACCTCAGGAGCAAACTGTGAAGCATGGAAAGTTTTCTTTTGTATGTTCTCCCTTGGCAGGATATCAAGAAAGGATAGGAGTGGGAATCTTCAACCTGGTAGAATACATGTTATTCTAACGAATGTGATAGCATGTCCTGCGCTGTACACCAGCACTCAGCTCAGCTTGCTTGTGCCGTGTGGATATTTTTGCCAAGAGTGGCCTTCCAGAATGAGGTGTTGGTTCATTCCAGCTAGTTCTCCATTTAATAAGTCTGCTGAAAGCCTAATGCTCAATTTGGGAAGATGTGACAGTAGAAAACTCAGTAGCTAATCCGTTATGTAGCTGTCTTTCGTGATTCTCATTTTCAGTCACCAGAGGCACCAATCCTTAGCAATATGGACTTATTTAACTTTTGGTTTTCTGTAATACTCTATTTTTTTTTTTTTTTTTTGCTCCCTGCCCCCAATGATTGGATGGGGCAGAGCTTTAGTCTGTACATCATGTAAGAGTTGACTAACAGCAGAGTAATTATTTTGTATTATACTGTGACTTGCTCTGTGTCTGCTTTTTTTTTTTTTTTTTTTTTTTTTTTTGCTTTCCTCTGAGGACGGATTTCAAAAGTTAAATCCTGTTCCAGATCTTACCATCTATCTACCAGGCTAGATTTCTGGATAGTTGCTAGTAGTGTCCTGTCTGAAATAGCCACGGACGGATGGGTGGTGTTAAGTTTACTAAACCTGAGCTTTAGTCTAAGATAGGTTTCCCCTTTCTCTTCTTTGGTACATAAACAGGTCTTTATTTGTTCGTCTTCCTGCTTCGTTGGTGCATGTTAGCCTGAGAATTGTTAGACCAGAGTGGCAGTGGTGAACTCTGGATTCCTGGTACCCAGCATTTTGCTTTTGGAAGCAGCCAGGGAGTGCAGTGCGAGTTTGCTCTTGTGAGAGTTTGTGCTAGTTAGGAGATTGACAGATGCTGCTCTTGCTCTCGTCTGTTTCCCGTTGACCCTCCTGTTTTGGCAGATGCCTACCGTGATCCATGACAGACTAGATCTCAAGTGCCCAGAAAGCCCTGGATAGATGCTTTCTGACCATCTTTCCACATGCCTCGGCATTGTTACCAGCATGCTTGCGTCCAGCTAGCTAGCCTGCTGGTTGGGACCTGACTATTAGAAGTTGGTGCCAAGTGTCCAACCCTCTGTGATGACCCCTCCCAATAACTGCATTTGCATTAATGGCCAAAAAAAATGTAGAAATGTTTGCTGGGATAACATCTGCCAGCACACCAAGGCCGTTTGACACAGGACATGAGGATATGGATCAAAAAGTGGCAATGTTTTATATAACAAAGTCTTAACAAAGTTGTATAGAATTGTTAGTTCAAAATGATGTGACCACAACAGAAAGATAATTTTCTAGCATCAGCAGTTGGGCCGCTGAATGAATACAGTCAGAGAATGTCTTTGAGAGAAAAACATTCCTTCTTTCAGTAAGTAGCTAACTTTGTGCCTTTATGTGTAGGGTGTGTGTGTTTTCCATTGCTCAGGGCACAACCCAGGCAAAGAATGTTTTGGGGTTGCATCATGGATGTGCTGAAAACAACTCGCCAGCTTGATGCCAGATGAGTGTAGTTATCTATTCTGTAGATTGGCAAACTGACAATGACTTCTGAACACATTAAGATTGTGCACTGTTTACTTTAATTAAAGTGTTTTGACTTTTAAACTACCTGCTTAATTGGGACATCTCTAGGTAGGAAAGTGGAATTTAGAGATTATTTCACATCTTGGTGATTATAACCCAACATGCCAGTATAGGATGATTTACAGTAAGCTGTCATTGACATCTGTGAACATTTTAACTGTGATATCAGAATTGTAGGGTGAGGACTAGAAGAGCCCTGTAAAAGTACAGCGAAAGAAGCCATAGGAACTCTTGCTAGGAGGAGATGAGATTGATTTTCACAGATAATATTGGGTAAAAATAGGCTCTTGGCAACTAATTTTATTGATTGTCTATTCCGGAAATCATACTGAATGCTTTGGAAAGAAAAAGGGAAAAGCAAAAACTCCCAGCCAACAAAGGGCTGGAAAACTTGAGGGAGATGAAGTATTTACATGCTTTAATAACAGAAAACATGTCCAAAAGAAATACATAATTACAGCTGCATCTGGCACTAACAATAGCCTGTGTGTTATATTTTTTCAATTGTGTGTGGCTATATAAGCTTATACCCTTGAGTCAGAAATGCTTGGGTGCTAATATTTGTTGAGAGGATGGAAAAGTAGAAAGGTGTTAGGAACTAAAAGAGGAGCAAGAAGGCATGAAAGATGACGAGTAGCAAAGAAGATGCAGTGATTTTTCTTTAAAGAGGGTGTATTTCATATACATAATTATTCCAACTACTTCCAACCTTGATATAATAAGCATTTAACTTCCCATAGGCCCACAGTAATTTGCATGTTATTACTAAAAGCCCACAGGTAAGGGAAAATTAGACTGCTAAATTAAGGACTTGACTATCTTGCTGCTACCGTTCTGGGTATTCTGACTTCATTTCCAGTTTGTTTTGGTCAAAGACCCTTGGAGAACTCAGAAAACTCAGGCATTCGGCCAACATGTACCTCCTATGATCTACCGCAGCCAAAGGTTTGGAGGGCAGAGCTGGCCACTGCACAGTGGGTGTGGTGCAGCCTTGCCAGTTCCCCAGAGCTGTCTTCATGTCCTTTCAAATGTGTTCTCGCCCTTCAAGCCCTGCCACTTCGTTCAGCTTCCTTTGTGAAGCTTTTCTGTGCTGCTCAGCAAGAGAAATGCCATCCTCCTCCCAACCCCTCACCTTCCAGCCCCAGGGCCCATAAATAGTCTGTTCTCCTTTCCCTGTTGTAGTACTTTCCATTCTGTGTCCAGTTCACATTTCTGTCTCCCTGTTTTGTTGTGATCCACTTTGGTGCCAAGATTGTGTGTTATTGTAGTACTTGGCACACAGGAAGAACTCAATGAGCATTTGTTGACTAAATGTAGACTCAAGGTCATCCAAGATATTATACACAAGCTTTTCCGTCTGAACTGTTTGGTTTGTATTGTGGAAACTGGAAGGAGCGGGGTGACCTGGTAAGAGAATCCCATAGGAAGTCTCATCATTGTAGAAGAGAGCTCAGCCTGGTAACCATACCCTCCCCAGTCAGAATTCCTTAGAATTGTCCCATGATGAGTCCACTTCAGCTGTATGTATTGAGATAATTGTGTCTGGGAGGATTGTTCTTCTGGCCAGTTTGTCATAAAGATGTCCTCTTTCATGTACTGGCCTCTTACTGGAGGTTTTTTAAAAAATTTTTTTTTCTTTGTAGCTTGTTACTTGTAATGTTTGTAGAGCAAGGGGTCTGCTGCACTGAGAGATACATACAGTTCACTTGACAAGATGCATTCTTGGTGGTAGTGGGAACAGACTGCTGGATTCTCCAGTTTAAGTCCAGGTTTTGTCTTACACATATTTTGTTGACTAATCAGGAGAGACTTGAGTTTATCAAACATGTATTGAATGTTCAGTCTCAGTGCCAAGAGCAGTGGATGATGCAACCTGCGTATAGCTTTAGGTGATCTCCAAACATCCCAAGGAATGTAACTGTACAGAGTCTTTGCGGAAGGAAATCCTAAGCCAACAACGTGGGACTGGAAGTGTGTGACTGCGAATAATAAAAATGCTTCACAATGGTTGGAACAGGAAGTTCACAGGAATTTAGGAAAGCAGAATCCCGTTTGGATTCACTCCAAGCCCTCTGACTTCAGGGACAGAGGAATTCTTGATGATTAGTGGCTGGAGCCCTGACTTGTTATTATTTAACAGTGTGGAATTGTTTTTCTTTCAGTCCTAGGCATGAATTCTTTGTTTTTCTGCAAGTCTTAACGTGATTTATGCGTTAAGACAGAGCAAGACGTTCGACACTGAAGGAAAGACTAGCCAATTAGGACCTTTTGGATGATACACCTGCGTACAAAACTGCTGTAAGAGCAATGTGGCCCAGGTAGAATACGCCACAGTGATGGAGACACGTAGAAAATCACACTGGATCTGAGCGTGGGGGTGTGTTCTGCCCACTTAGTTCTTTAAGGCAGGTGCCCTGAGAGCCCCATTGTTTTTCACCAGCTTCACACTGATACCCCCATTGTCACTTGTTCCTTACTGAACATGATAACCCCATACCTGAAAGGAATTGTTGGTGTCATAGTTGGTGTCTTTTCCTGTAACCCCCTGTAGATCCTTTCATTGATTACCACTACCTGTTACCAGAGTTTGGGGAAAAAGGAGAGGCAGCCTGCCCTGCTGGTGAAACAGAGTCCCAGTTCTGGAGCTCTGCTTGTCCGTAATGCTTGTGGGCATTCAAGTGAAAGGTGGAAATGAGAAGTAAAGACGCTAATCAGCAAAGTATAGAGAGTGGAAACTGTAGGCTGCCCATGCCCTGTGGATATTCTGCAACTGATGGTGTGTTCCTAACTTGTGTGTGCCTTCATTACAGTGTGACGTGTGAGACAACACCCCCAGAACCTTAGCGGCAGGTGTGTTCTCCTTCGAGTGATCCCTTCTCCAACACTTTATTAGCAGAAGGAATGTTCGACTTGATGACACATTGCCAAAGTGAGGCAATGCCACAGTTAACTTGGCGTAGCAGGGGGTGCAGGTGAAGGGCCCAGAGCTGTTCCTCTGGCTGACATAGCACACTTATCCTCAAGCTTCCGTAAAACACATGAATGGAAGAAAGGGCTGGGAAACACTCAAAAGAGGGAGTGCCCATCAGACTGTTAGCCAGAGTAAACACTGCTTGTAACTGAAAAATAGACTTCCTGGAAGGAGACCACTGCAGAAGTGGGTGTGAAGTGCAGCCAAGTACCATTTTCAGTCTTGCAGGTAGCAGGGGGGCTAGGCAGTCCTGAGAGGAATCTCTTGGAGCCTGGGGTGGGGGAAGGGGTCTGTGCTGTAACAGCCTTTGCACTGTCATCCACAGCAGGGTCTGGAGAACTTACTTTGGGAGGAAATGTCCCACTGGGGACAGAAAGCAAACAGATAGGACCTTATGAGAAGATTGGAAAGAGGCTGTCAGGGGTCCTGTGATGGAACTTGCAGGGGAGCCTGAGACTAGCAGAACCACAGTGGGAAAACATCCCTGAATCCCCCCGTGTAGAATCAGACATTCCTCCTTTGGTCAACGATTGGTCCCAGTGGGAAAGTCATTCTACAGCGGATGCGTCCTGTGTGTGCACATGTTGCAGATTATGTGATACATACATATTCTTGTGCTCCCGTGTGTACAAGCTGCATATATGTGAAAAATCCCTTCAGGATTACATACTTGTTGTGGCGATCTTTTAAGCTCATTTTTCCATGATGGTTGTGTTAGTTATTGATGCTGATAATTCTGTGAATTCCAACAAAACAGATCTTCTCTGGCCATCAGTGTTTATGTAGATAAGTACATGTGGATTGTCTCCTGAGCAGTTTACATACAATGTTCCACTGTCTTCTGCAGTTACTTGGGGACTGATTTGTAGTTGCTGCTGTTGTACCCAGGTCATATGTCAAGAAAGGCAGACCCATAGTAAGGATTAATGTGGAAACTTCTTAGACCTTCCATACTCAAGTGTTTCTGGGTCTTTGTTGCAGACGGGAAAGGTCCTTGACTTACAAAATGAGAGTCAAGCAGTTTTAATGGTCATGAATAGATTCAAGCTCTTTCAATGGCCACTCAGAAACATGTGGTCTGGTTTCAATGTAGTTTGTTTTGAACATCTTAATTTCCCTAGTTAATGTATGTTTTTAAGGAAATTTATAAGGATAGCACAGCTTAGGATTTAGTTTTCCAAAATAATTCTTATTCCAAACACAAGATTCATGTTTTCGTAGACAAACTTTTAAAACCAAACACCGTGTTTTTTTCCTTTTCACTTAGTGTTGTACCCTTTGTTTACCCATGCATCTTGTACTACTTTTTTTTAAAGATTTATTTATTTTTATTACAAAGTCAGATATACAGAGAGGAGGAGAGACAGAGAGGGAGATCTTCCGTCCGATGATTCACTCCCCCAAGTGACCGCAATGGCCAGAGCTGAGCCAGTCTAAAGCCAGGAGCCAGGAACTTCCTCCGGGTCTCCCACACGGGTGCAGGGTCCCAAGGCTTTGGGCCGTCCTCGACTGCTTTCCCAGGCCACAAGCAGAGAGCTGGATGGGAAGTAGGGCTGCCGGGATTAGAACTGTTGCCTATATGGGACTCCGGCATATTCAAGGCGAGGACTTTAGCTGCTAGGCCACTACGCTGGGCCGTATTCTATTTCTTTATACCAAGTGCATTTTCCTATGTTGCTGCATAGTCCGTTTAAGCTGAGTGATTAAGATGCATGGATTGCTGCTTTCCTCCTTTTTCTTTTACACCTTCCTTTCAAAACTATATGAAAAGCAAGGTAGGAAAACCTAGACATTCTGGGTGAGCTCGGCAGGTCCCCTCCCTCTAAAACCTCCCCCTGTGACAATCTTTGTTTCCTTGCCTTTCCAAGAAAATAATGTACAAAATTCTTTGTGGTCTTAAGGGAATTGCATTTTCCCTACTAACCTAGTCCTCCCATGCAGATGGCCATTTGTACCACCTGGCAAGGAAATGACCACCGGCTGCTCATGCGTCTGATCATGTGTGTCTAGGCGCTCAACATGAGGACCGTGTCTCTAGATTGCTGTCTTCTGTGTGTGCTACCGCTAATTAACCACTTGCAGGCTTTGTACAAGTAGAAGCCCACTGTATAGAAGCATTTCACGTCTACTGCCTTTCTTTAATGGAAGCATAGAACAGGTATTCCTTGGTTGCAAATATTTATTATGAAAAACGGATATAGTTAACTAGGTCCCACATAGGAACTGGATATGAATTCCAAGATAAATTTGCAATCTTTATGCTTTGTATGTACCTTACACTCCCCTTATCTAGAATTTCCATCCCGGGATGTAAAGCAATTTTCTGCGTCCATCATCTTTTAAATTAAAACCAGAGGCTAGGAATTTATCCAGCAAGGCACATACAAAAATTGAAAACTTTTGGATCATCATCAACATGAAATTTATTGAACTTCTGTAAAGGAATATTGACTACTTTTCTTGTCATTATTGGCCGTAAAACTAACAGTTTTTATAACTCAGATATTATTGGAAAGGTAAATACCAGTTTTGTAGTATCTCAGATTTCATTTGTGCGATCTGTTGTAAAATAAAAATTCTTAAAATCAGTTGCTCAAATAGTTTGTAAAATTGAATCATTGTTCAGAGATATTTTATAACAATCAATGCTTTCTGGACTACCAAAAAAAGGAGTAAATTCTGATTACCACCTTACCATTAAATTATGTTTTCTGTACTGTAGATCTGTGACCGGCTAATGTTTGGATAAACTTGGTGCATAAAATGCTGAACGTTACCTGCTGCTTATTAGGTACAGAGAGGACCTGCCTAAACTTCTTTAGACCAGAGCCTTTGGTTAAGTAAAACCTATAAATAAGCCAAACTTAATACTCTTTTGGATAACATTTTGACTTCAAAGAGCCCACTTTATTGAAAAAGAAAAAAAAAATCTTAATTGGAAGGCAAAAAATCACATCCAGCCTAATAGTTTAACCTCAGGTATTTGGGGATTTTAGTTATAATATGTAATAACAACATGAACTAAAGGCAGAACATGTAAAATATTTTAAAAGTACAAAGTTGATGGATGCTTACATGCTGCAGTAATAAATATTTGACACTCCTGCCATCAGCAGACATGTACGCTGTGGGTGTTTCCTCGGCATCAATAAGGAGGTGTGGGCAGGGCACCTTGCACGATAAGGTTTGAAAACGAACAAGGAGCCTAGGACTTTCCTAATCTAGCCTGATACAGGGCATGTAGGTCTTTTTAATTAAAGGTGAGAATCAATGAATTGTCTGCAGGGCTGTGGAGTTCATTTTAAACTAGTTGATCTCTATTATCAAGCGAAACGGCTGGTGCTTTCTGTTCAGAATCTTAACAAGGTGATTATAAATGCTTCCATCCATTTATAATGAAATCGCTTTGCATCTTCCTTGTTCCCTGGCAGTTGGCGAAGCCCCTGCAATCAGTGTAAGCTGCATGTCAGGCGAATGTTTAAACAGTAGGTGAGTGTTAGTACAACTCCGCTAGACTGCATTTCCTTGCTTACAGAGCTCTCTGGAGCTTGGCCAACCCAGGGGGAGGGGAGGAGGAGAGGTTTGACTGCAAGAGCCACACCTTTATTCCTGACTGTTGGGATGTGGGACAGTGAGCAGTGGTATAAATAGAGTTTGAGGGAGACTGCAGGCTAAGAACATCTCAGAGGTGCACGCAGGGTGGGTTTGTTTGCTTATTGCTGCTTCATGCTTTCACCTTTCCTGAGTTGGTGCTTGTGAACGGAGCATAGCTGCTTTTTTTTTTTTTTCTTCACTTTGCTTTTATTTAGCGAGTACCAAGCATCTTAGGGAAAAGGCCGCTATGTGAATGCAAGCCTGTAGTGTTTGGAGGGTGAAGAGGCAGGGTTTGGGAGTTGGAGGCTCCTTGCAGCTGTGCCTCACCATCTCGGTGCAGGGAGAAAGCAGTGCCTCATGAGCCCCGGCTCTAGTCTGTGACTTGGGTGTGACTTGGAGACTGATATTTCCCCCATGCATTTGCCTCGATCCACGTGGGTTTAGGCTCACAGCCAGCAGCTGTCCTCAGTCCCCCAGCCTCTGCTGTTGGGAACCTGAGAGCTCTTTCCAGTCAGCTGTCCACAGCCACCCCCATCACTGGACACTGGTCTGCATTGACTACTGGCACTGGTTCGCTCTGAGCTCTGCTCCTGACTCCACAGCCCTGTTGCTTGCTGCCCACATAGTGAGTCACTGTGGTGTTGAGGCATTTTACCCACTTGTGTAACCTGCACACATTGCTTCCATTTGCCAGGATTGTTAGGGACACGGTCACAAGAAAACCCTACTTCCTTAGCAAGCATCTGGATGAGAAATTTCTAGGGAGAAACCATGTTTTACTCATGAGACAAAAATGTTGATTTATTTCTGTAAACCACTGTTGTTGGAATATTTCAAACTGCAACATTTACAGTAATCAGTGATATTTTGCCCTTGTGGGTTTACATTTTAAACTATGTTTATGTGCAAGACAGGAGCTAGATAGGCAGAGGATATTAAATCAAACAGCCCACTGTGCTTGTTTGTGGTCTCTTAGTGCCTGGCTTTGGGCTGTGTCAGTGGCAGAAACAGTAATTGAGACCATCTCATTGATAGCTAGCAGGTGCTTCTTAGGGAGCTTGATTTGTGGTGTTCCTTCTAGGGAGGCATCGCCTAACAGGTTTCTCTCTTACTATTGGGGAAATAACCAAAGGCTGCTCTCAGTTACCACTCACCTCTAAGAGGAACAAATGGTCCCCAAAGATTTGGATGAGATGGCGGGGCAGGGTGCCAACACTCATCTTTGAGGTGACTAAGCCATATGTAGGAGGAAGATCACAGCTTGAACACAAAGAGGTAAGTCGTTTTTCTAAGTTATGGAAGTTTAGAAGCTTATGTAGGTAATTTTTCATGTGGCAAAAAGAATAAAGGACATATGTCCTTGTGCTCTCTTGGTAGGAGTTGAGATCCTAAGGACAGGAAGTTTTGATCAAGGATGGGTAATTGTAATTCAGGCAAGATGGTTTTAGCAAAGTGATGATTTCTATGGGGATAACAAGGACAGTAGCCCAAGGCCTGTAACGGTGTTTTCTAAGTAGTTTCTTCTTACTCTGAATGAGAATGTGCTGCTTCCAAAAGTGCTTTATTGCAACAAGATTGCAATAATAAGAATCCTTTATCTTTATGGAGAGACTTGGAACTTTAATACATATCCATTCCAGTGAAGCAGCTTGCCGTTTATTAAACTTAAAAATCTGGTTTTGTTTGCTACTGTCATTTGACTAGCTTTCCTCTTTTATCTGCATCCCCCCTCCGACCCTTAAGTCTCGGTGTGTTTTAGAATTCCTGTTAACCATTAAATGCTTCCCAGCTTTTCTAAAAATAATAAATATTTTAATGTAAGGATGTGCAGTATGGTTCTTGTGGGGCAAAATTATTTCACCAGTGGTTTGAACATTTCATCCTTTTGAAAAGGTAACAGAAGAGTATGCAATTCATCTTCTCAAGTTTCTCTCATGCCAATTGAAATGTTGCTTTAAAACCAAATCTTCACAAAAGAGCATGCTGCCTGTCCCTGCTGCTGTAGTTCCACACTGGGCAACCTGACTTCCACCCCGAGCACTGCACGGCCGTCTGCACACAGTGCAGGGAGAACAGCTCATATGCAGGTTTTTCTGAAAAGATCACGGAGTCATTTTGCTTGTGAAAGAGGTAGTTTGTATTTGGTGCGGGGGCAGACTTGAGTCCAAATTCTAGGTAATTCAGGGTGGTTTTCACTACATGCAGAGCATGGTTCTCTACTCCACATGTATTAGCAAAGAAAGGGATGTCCTGAGTTGAGCCCTTGTTTGACAGGAAAGGATGTGACTATTGGTCATGGATCCCTTTTCGGTGAGAGCAGTTGCTTAGAAGATGATCCCATTGTAACCATCTTGCCTACAGTCTTAGCTTTTTTTTTTTCCCGAGATTTATTTTATTGCAAAGATATACAGAGAGGAGGAGAAGAAACAGAGAGGAAGATCTTCTGTCTGCTGATCCACTCCCCAAATGGCCACAATCGCAGAGCTGAGCTGATATGAAGCTAGGAGCCTGGAACTTTCTCCAAGTCTCCCACGTGCGTGCAGGGTCCCAAGGCTTTGGGCTGTCCTTGACTGCTTTCCCAGGCCACAAGCAGAGAGCTGGATAGGAAACAGGATTAGAACCGGCGTCCATATGGGATCCCGGAACATTCAAGGCGAGGACCTGAGCCGCTAGGCCACCTTGCCAGGCCCCAGTCTTAGCTTTTGCTCTTAAACACTCATAAGGCAAGGGAGAAGATAGACGTTATGTTGAAGTACGTCAGTGGGTTATAGTCACAGGCTGTTTTCTGCATAGACTGTCTTTAGCAACAGAACCTGGCTGACCAATGCCTTCTGTGACTTTAACACCTGAATGGCTGCCCTAAGTGAGCTCCCTGTCACAAATCTCCTGAGGCGCATTTCCCATCTCCTCCTTTCCTAGGACTGTGTCCATCAATCGGGTACTGATGGGTGAGCCAGGTCCTCTTAATAGACACCAGTCCAGCCATGATCAACCCCTGGTCTAACTTGGGAGGAAGTACTGGATCTTTAGTCATTAGTGTTATGTTGGTTTCCCTACCTGTTTTCGTATTTGAGCTCAAATCCTCATTTCTCCTCCAGCTTCTCTGTTTTGGGTTCCAGTGGAGCAGACCTCTGTTTTAGAGGGATCTGATGTTGGAGGCCATGTAATAATGTTCTCTTTGGGTCCAGATGGGACTTAGCTGGGACCTTGGCTTTAGAGGGGATCATCATAGGATATGTATTTTCTGGAGCCTGATTTCTTAAGCCTTAGGACCTCGCACGCAGGGGCAGCTTAGTGATCCTGGGGTAGCCGGGATCTGCAGAAATGAGTCCATATCCTACAGAGTTAAAATCTAAAAGGCACAGAGAGGAGCCAAAGGAAAGCAGTGAGTCCAGACGAGTCCAGGAGATACTAAGTCTGAGAAACAACAGGCAAACAAACACATAGTACTGCAGAGGAGAAACTGCCTTTGGGAAGTTAAATAAGTTAAGTTGCCTTCCCAGTGGAAGTGGCGATTTGTTAGTCAAAAATACGTTAGACTGTGTAATTGACACAGGTTAGACTATTACCATCTGAGAGTTACAGACTGAAGGTTTCCTCAGAAAACATCTCTATGCAGTCACCTCAACAGATGCAATAACCAAGGTCCATAATATTCTTTGCATTCTCTTGTTCTAAACATCAAGGTGATGGCCTATTCCTTTCTAACCCACAGGAGACGGAGAAGCTTCCTCGTGCTCACTGTGGAAGGAGATCTTGGGGCCCCCGTTGTCTCCCTGTTCATGACTTTGTCCAGAACACAGAGCCCAGGGGGTTGGATCCACCTCTGCTGAACTTTTCCCTCCTGGCTCCCCTCCTTGCCTTTCCCCTACCCCCCACGAAGGAATTCAGAGCCCTCCCATGGTGGTGTGAAGCCACTGGAATGTGGCACTCTGACCCCTGGCAACTTGTGTCCCCAGTGGACCTGGCTCAGGAAACAGGAGCCATTCAGGGGAGGTAGAAGGATTGTTCCCTGGCCTTGGGGTGGGATGGAAGGAATGGAAACACTGGGCAAGGTGACCCCTACTTTGCCCAGGAGACTCCATCAGAGTGCTGGCTAGCAGGCAGAGCAGGCAGGTTTGCTCAGTCCAGACCCAGGGCTGGGGAATGCTGGCCAAAATGGGCTCAGTCAGGGCAACTGCCAGAGCAGCTGGGTGAAGAGGAGAGGAACTAAAGGGGAAGAAGCCACAGGCAGCCCAAAATGCAGATGAAATTTTAGCCAGAGGTGAGTTGATGGTTGTGCAGAAGGAATGTCCAGTGATTGTGCAGGCTGTTTTGTTCTCCTTTCCCTTAAGAAGATAAGGACATTAAAGAGTAGGAAAGATCTCCTAAAGAAATTTCCATTCCGCTTTCAAAAAGTAGACTACCTCTGGAGATGCTGCGCTCAGCCTAGGCACAGTGTCATGGGGTTAGTGGAGTTGTGTGCAGCTCCACTGTGAAGTCCATTGTAGGTTTTTCTGTGTTTTGCCACCATTGATAGACCCCTCTTGATATACTCTGGTTAGTTACCTCCCTACAGAGGTTTCAAAGAAACTGTTTATTTCTCTAGCTGTCAACAGCTATCTGCTTTTCCCTGGGATAAGGGAGTCTTGTGTCTTCAACTTCCAGTTGAAGCTTTTTTGCATAGCCATGGTGTAGAGCAAGGACTTAACCTCCTCATGCAGTCATGGAACTATGAGCCAATTATATTATTGCTAGACTGCATGTGAGCCAGCTTTTCATTGGGGGTACTTCAAATTCCATGCTCGTGGGAAAGATATACAAACGACAAAAGTCTGTTTCTCAAACACCTGTTAAGAGGAGAGACCTCCTGAGGCCTTAGGTTTCCTTTGCAGCTGGAACCTCCCTGTGCTAAATGAATTAACTCTTCCGGTGCCCTGGGTTGTCTAGGTTGATAGTGCTCCATGATCCTGGCATACCACATCGGATGCAAGAGTACTGATCTCTCTTCTACAGAACGTTACATAAGACCCTAGGGATAATGGCTCTGTTACTAAATAGAACTGTCTTGGTTATTAAACTAATTCACTGGGCAAACAGGTATGTGACAGGTATTCCTCCACTTGATTGATTCCAGAAGCCACCAGATGAAACCCAGGGGACTGTTGGCTGGCCCTGTGCAGTTCAGAAGGCCATTGTGCCCCTATTCCACGTGTATGTTTCCTGGTCTGCACTGAGAACTCATCTGTTTTACATAGCTTGGGAAATTCAGGGCAATTGAATTATTAAATAATACATTAAGTGCTTGTTCTAAAGTTTGAGGCCACATATCTGTGTGTTCTGATCCTTTAAAAATTGGTGATCTTTGTTAATTAGGTTGTGCATTGACTCAGTATCCTCTGAGAATTTTTTTCCATCTGGCATTTTTTTGAATATGATAAAAATTCTTAATGTGCACTAAACTTAAGAAAATACTAAGTTTTTATTTAAACTTTACAAGTAGGACTTAAGTTTAGATGTGTTTCCACAAATTTGGAGTTTCATCATTCAAATGGTTTTGACTTCTTTTATATCTTAAGGGCCAGTTTTAAATAGAAAATATGTTGTGGCCTGATGATGTTGAATAATCCACCAACTTGACTGCATATGGAAATGTGTGTCGCTGTAGTGTGTAGAAAAAGGATGGAGTAAGGCACATGTTTTCTTTTGGAAGCATTTTAAGTATTCTCTAGACGTGGATGTTTCTGAATGCATGTGCTCTCATTTGATGTATAGAAATATATAGACATTTAGGCTTGGTGTGGTAGCCTAATGGCTGAAGTCCTTATCTTGCACACGCCGGTATCCCGTATGGGATTAGAACTGAAGCCAGTTCTAATCCTGACGGCCCTGCTTCCCATCTAGCTTCCTGCTTGTGGCCTGGGAAAGCAGTCAAGGACAGCCCAAAGCCTAGGGACCCTGCAACCATGTGGGAAACCTGGAAAAAGTTCCAGGCTCCTGGCTTCAGATCAGCTCAGCTCTGGTCATTGTGGCCACTTGAAAAGTGAATCAGCAGACAGAAGATCTTTCAATCTTTCCTCCTCTCTGTATATCTGACTTTACAATAAAAATATGTATATTTTTTTTTTGCAAAAGAATGTATAGACATTTGAATTTGGTGCTGCTGTGTCTCAGAAGTCTTGAATCTTGCTTGTTTCCTAGTCTCTGAAAGGCATGAATTTTTATAAAGTTGACTGTTTTGTTTCTCAAACATCATGACACAAGATGCCAAATATGAGTGCAAAAGGAATGAGAAAATTAAGTTAACCTCAATCTTAGGCACCTGTGGCGTAGTTGGAAACCTGCTGCCTTGCTTTCCACATTAAAAGAGCATGTTACCTCCTAGAATAGTCCCCCAGTCAGGTTTCCCATTCATTTAGTTCAGTTAGCAAGTGAGTGTCTGGGTTGGCTCTGAGCTATTGCACAATACAGCATGGTTAAGGTGATGATGAGGCTGAGATTGGCAGCTTCAGTTCTGCCCAAAGAAGCCCGGATTCCAGCTGTGAATGAACAACTGTGAAGCCCTGAGATCAGCGGGCTTCTTGGAAAGGGAGAAGCAAGGCTGGGAGCGAATCAAATCGTTGTCTTTGAAGAAGACATTTCAGCTAGGTACAGCAGTCCCAAGAGAAGAAAGAATGAGCCTCAGCCAAGGAAATGGAATCAGCCGAAGCCCTTGGAGGTGGAAATGTGTTACGTCTTCAGGGGATGAAGTATGAAGGGTGTATTGTGTGCTGGGCTCGGTTCCACATACTAAAGCGTTAGCAGCAAACAGGATTGAAATGATTCTCCACCAAGTTGGGGCTCTCTGGGAGAGAGAAAAATCTGCAGGGTTAATCAGCAGAACATGCCACATCCCCAAAGGCTGTAAATACTGTGGAGGAAATAGCAGAGAAAGGAGACAAGGTTTGTAACGTTGTTAGTTTGCAGTGTTAAAGTAGAAAGGTCAGGGAAAGTTGAGTTTGATCATACCCCTGAAGGCATGAGGCTAAGAACTCTTCCTACACCTCAGGCCAGGCTTTCTAGGCTGAGGGGACTCAAATCCTAGGGCCCTGAGGCAGTGGCGGGGAAGAGAGGGGAGTTCCTGGAAGGCTAGCTAAGTCCCCAGCAGAGACCTCATTGTGTATAGGAGGCCTTGGGTTTGGCCCCAGGGACACAACAGAGCCATCATAGAGTTTTATGTCTGGCCTGTTGACTTGTTGCTGAGGGTCAGAGTCAGCAGTTAGTAAAAGCAAAGGAAACATTGGTTTTGTAAGAAATGTGCAGATACATACTTCAAATACATTTATATGTGCATATTAACTTTTTTTTATTGGAAGGACAGATACACAGAAAAGGAGAGAAAAATCTTCTGTCCGCTGGTTCACATCAAGTGGCTGCAATGGCTGTAGCTGTGTCAGTCTGGAGCCAGGAGCCTCCTCTGGGTCTCCCACACAGGTGCAGGGTACCAAGGCTTTGGGCCACCCTCTGCTGCTTTCCCAGGCCACAAGCAGGGAGCTGGATGGGAAGTGGAGCATCTAGGACATGAACCAGTCCCCGTGTGGGATTCTTGCACATGCAAGGCGAAGATTTAGCCACTGAGCCATTGCACTGGGTCCTTCAGACATATTTGTAAGGTTTTTAAGCCTTCCTGCATTCTTGTTGTATTTGTATGGTCTTTTTGTGGGCATCTCAAACTGGTACATTGCTGTGGAAGTTGCAGCCCTCCCAGAATGTTAGTATTGATTTCTTGATGTATCCTGAAGGAAAGGTATCCTGCTTTCATTGTCTTTATAATCTGTATTTGCTTCTTTCTTTCAAAGGACTTGATGGCTTTAAAATCAGATGAACCATCTGAAACTTCTTCATGTGGCACAGTGTGTCTCTGGTTCTCATTTCTGATGTACTGCACTACCACCCATGTGAGCACATAGAAGCCAGTTGGATCTTCATGATGTCGTAAGAGAAAAGCTCTGGACACAAGTATCTAACTTCCCCCTACGATTGAACTGGATAGCAGTAGGCGGTTAAATGGTGTGCACACAGCACGGTGCACGTGGAGTGTCGGTGCCCAGCTGCTTTGTCGCTAGGACCAGATAGCAGGGCATTCTCTGGCTATGCAGTAATAAACAAGATCAAACACAGAGGTGTACTTGCTGCAAACTGCCATCTTCCACAAGAAAAGTCAGGGGTTTGGGTTTTTAGGACAGATGATTCTTTGTGGGAATATTAGAGTTAACAGTAAAGATCTGTTAGAAATGTAATTGTGAAAATTAAATTGCTTTTCTACCTTTTACCTTCCACTTGGCTTATTCTGAAGAATTCAGATAAATTATTAAGGTAGAGTTCACAGCAGTGCTCTAGTTGATTTGTAAAAACATTCCTTAGAAAATGATTGCTGACTGATTTCCCAAAAGTTGTTATGCTGAAAAGATTTCTTAATGCTACTTACAGATCATTACGCCTTTTACAAATCATTATCTGCCCCTTGGGTGCATTGCAATATATGAAGGCATTGTTTGCCTTAACAAAGAAGCCCTTGTTTCTTCGATGATGGAGTAGTTCAGGTCGTGTTTGTATATTGGGTTTTCTGTTCCGATTGTTCCAAACGTGTCCCTGCAGCAGCGTCTGGGCTGCAGGGTGGCTTAGGAGAGCCGTTGCCACTGTGTGGCTTTGTGACCATCAGCAGTGGGTCTCTAGGCCTTATTTGTGGAAGGACTTCAGAGTGTGGAGAAAAAAATCAGTGTTTGTCTTTCTCCTAACATCGTCTGGATTTGCTTGAACTTGAAATTTTGCCCACCTTTTGACTCTTGTGTCCTCAGCTCCTTGCATCACTGTGAGGCGGTAAGCTGAAGTTTGGCCCTAGGTTACAGAGCTTCCTTACCTCAGCTAATCGTTATTCCTTGGACAGTGCAAAACCCAGCCTCTGGACGTCTGA
Source organism: Ochotona princeps (assembly GCF_030435755.1). NCBI lineage: Eukaryota > Metazoa > Chordata > Mammalia > Lagomorpha > Ochotonidae > Ochotona > Ochotona princeps. Next base: position 56,476,316 of record NC_080839.1, on the reverse strand, counting down.
AAATGTCTCACCATTTTGGGGTGAATTGTATGTTCATTCATTCAAATTGTTTGGTTAGTGTGATGAAAAACGTGTATCTTCCAGAGTTCTTTAGGATTTATTTCCTTTTTGTTGGAAAGTCGGGTACACAGAGAGGAGGAGAGACAGAAAGGAAGATCTGTTCATTGATTCACTCCCCAAGTGGCTGCAACGGCCAGAGCTGAGCCAATCCGAAGCCAGGAGCCTCTTCCGGATCTCCCATGCAGGTGCAGTGTCCTAAGGCTTTAGGCCGTCCTCGACTGCTTTCCCAGGCCACAAGCAGGGAGCTGGATGGGAAGTGGAGCTGCTGGGATTAGAACTGGCACCCATATGGGATCCTGGTCATGGAAGGCAGGACTTCTAGCCACTAGGCCACCGTACTGGGTCCCAGAGTTCTTACTTTCAAAGTTCCATGATAGTTTGTTGTTTAAAGTCGTGTTCCTGTTTCTTTCACTGTGGTGTTTGCACTCATAGGCGAGTGAACACCATTCCATGGCTAGTCTTCTGGATTGCTCTTGGTTATTTGACTCAGATTTAGGTCACAACATATATTGATAGTGATAAAATGGTAGTGTGTATTATATAGGTCTATAACTACCACTCTGGCAAGAAGCCTTAGTGTGGCTCACATCATTTTGTTATTGTCATGTGATAGAGGTGCCAGAGAAGGAGATAAGGGTTTATTATTACAGACCTAGTATAGTTGAAGTATATTATAATCATTCTCACCATTTCACGAATATTGATATGTGGGCTTATTGCTGAATACATTGTTGAGATTACAAGGAAACTTCAGTTACCGTCACTGTTTCACAAGTCTAAAGGCTGAGCGCCAAGAATCTCTCTCAGCTGTTTCTAAATAACTGACTTTCTTTCCCTAACACCATAGTCACTTTGCAGAAAGACTTGGGCTCATAGAAGAGTCACATTGTGTTACTGGGATTCAGGCCCTGTCATCTTCTTCCTCCATGTGCCTGTTCATTCTTTCTGAGCCATTTGCTGAGCCCCCTGATAACTCCATGAGGAAGAATAACACTGCATCTTTAGCTTTAAGAACTGTTGTTTTCAGTAGAGATTGAATCTGCAGTTTTATGGTTTTTCCACACATGGAATAATAGAAGTCCTGCAGAGGGCATACTACTTGATTCAGATCTCTAGGGTAGATGAGACCTGGAGGAAGTGTTAGACTAAAGGGAAGTCTTCAAAGCAAAGGAAGAGAAACGCTTCTGAGCAGACAGAACTGCATGAGCCAAGCCATGGGGTCCCTTAGCAGTGTGGGCCAGGGGTGGAACACGAGTCACTGAGTGTTGCTGAAGGAAGAAGAAGGCATACAAGAGATGAGGTGGAAGAAGTGGGTTTTGCATTTATGCCAAGGAGTTGCCTGAGCAGATGTTGGATTTTTTTTTTTTTTTTGAAACCCCAGGTCCTTAAGAAGTTTTATGGGCCTGTTCCCGTGATACCCCTCCTGGGATGTATAATGGCACGTGCCTGAGTGCACTACACGAATGTGAACCAGAAAAGGACATCTGAGATTTTCCTTTAGGAATGTTGGAGTTCACTCTGCAGGCAGAGAAAATAAGAGAATTTGACTCTGTGCTACAGAAGTTCCGTCAAACTAACTGTAGTTAGGAAAAAATTAAATAGACATCCAAATACCTGTCTTTGTTGTTTAAAAAAAATGTCAGACATGTAATCTTTCATGTCTAACTTTGTAACTTCTCGGTAGAACCACTAAAGAGAAACTGATTGAAAGAAATGCGTATATCGAAGTACCTAGATGAGTTAACAAGCTATGTGGGGCTGTTAATCATAAGCCAGCATGAGATGTCTTAATAATCTTTTTGAAGAACTAGTCTTTCACTCTCTGCATATGTTTTGTATAATTCCCATCATTTGTATTCCTTTGGGCTTACTCTCTCTCTTCTCCCAGTTTCTTCCACTGAATGCTTAGCTCGTGTTTCTCCCACCTTTCTTTGTCTTATAAAATTTCCTTTATACTTTAAGCTACATCTCATATGTTGACTGTTAAGTATTTGGTCAATTTTTCTATAAGCCTTGGCCATTAAAAAGCAAAGTACATTTTTAAAAATAGCAATTTCCCAATATATACAGAAGCTGAGACAGTTGTGCAGAAACAGTACTTCCACAATGTTCAGTGCAGTCAAGGCAGCGCTGTTATTAAATCAGATTTATGGAGGCCTTAGCTGGTGAATTCTTTAGGAGCAGTGGGGTTGGAGTGTTCCGGAAGGTGTTATTTGTTAAAAGCACTGTTGGCTTGTCTTAGCGCACATAGCAACTTTGTTTTCAAAGCCTCAGACTGTCCTGATAATGGGAAACTATTTTAAACTTAAATCGTGGCCACCCTACGCATGTGACTCTCTGGCGCTGTTCCCAACAAATTGTTCTACATTTTGCAATTTGAAAAAAGATGCCAGAATCAAAGGAACATGAGGATAAAATTGGAAGAAACCTAATGGATCACTTATTACACCTTCTTTTAGTAATGAAACAGTGGGCATCTGGAGAGGTGAGCGCCCACTTCAGGAACCCATGTGCACCAGGGTTTGAGCTGAGGTTGTGGTCTCTAGGGCTGGGATCCTCTGTAACATAGCACACCCCATCAGACTGCACTCTGTTCAGGTGCAGTTTGACTGTCTCGTCTTTAGACATAGTTGTGAAGGAGAGTTGTCTTATAGCCCTAATACTTCCTTTCCTCGTCTGTTTTTGAGTTTGTGAAATCCTTGCTTCTGGAGACACTGGTTGTTTTAAGTTCCTTCCTGTTGCCATGTTGTACTTCATGCTGTTAAGAAGGAAATTACCCTGCCCTTACTTAACCTTTTCCTCTGTCTCAGGAGTCCCAGGAACATTTTATTCACATATTTGGTCTGGTTCTGGCTCAAATTGTGAAACATTTTGCCACAAAGTCCCTTTCCAAACACTTTTTTAAAAAATAAAGTTATTTGAGAAGCAAATAGAAACAAAGTTTCTGTCTGCTGGTTCACTCCCCAAATGCTCACAAAAACAGACTGAGCTGAGGCTAAAGCCAGTAGCCAGAAACTCAGTCCAGATGCCCCATGTGTGTGGCAGGAACCCAGTCACTTCAACCATCACCGCTGCCTCCCATGGTTGGCATCAGGACAGACATAGGCATTTAAACTCAAATTGGAGTGCAGGTGTCTCAATGGATAGTTTTCACCAGTAGGCCAAATGCTCCTCTCTTTCCTAGCATGTTGAATTCTTAGCACCTTGTTCAGTTTTGTGTGTGTGCATAGTCGGTACCAGTATTGAGAAATGCATGAAAAGATGCTTGAATACATTTACATTCCGTAGTCCATCTTTGGTTGTCCTCGTTGCATTGCTAAGCTGTCTTATGGAAGTTATAGGAATGGGTCATCATCATCAATGAATGTTTTACTGTAAATGATAAATATAGTAAACTGGATCAGTACTGCTCATTTTTTCAAGAAATTCCTCCCCTGGAGATTTTACAAATCAGTGTTACTGCTTGTTGAGTGTTTAGAAGTTTGCAATATTTTAATAATCTTTCAGTGCATATCTGTGCACATTTTAGCATTTCTGTTTTAGAGTCTCAAGTTCTATATACTCTATGGTTATGTAGTCGTAAGATAATTTCATTCTGTGGAAATGCATATAAAGCACGTTTTGGAACCTGAATCATTTCTACTGATAACCATAAATTTACCCTTCCTGCTCTGTGCTGATTGCAGCACAAGAGGAGAGGGAAAGAGAAGTACCAGCTTTTGGAACATTGGCCTTAAACTTGCAGCAGGGAGCTCGCTGCCTTAGATTTCCCCTCAAGCAGAACTGAATGCCTGATAACAACCGGCCAGGAGCCGGGGGAGTTAAGAGCAGCAATTTTACATTACGCTGGAGTTTCTAGGTTGGCATGGAAAGAGATACCAGTATTAGCTATTTGCATCTTACTGTAGCCACAGGGATATGTGAACAGCTGAGGAATTAATTTGATATATATTCCCAGAAGCTTCTCCTCTGCCAACAGAATCCCATTACTGTGAGCTGCAGAGTGTGTACTGTGAATTTGTTTCTTGCTTTTTAATATCTGCTGAAGCATATTTCTGGTAAGTGGATTGCCCCGTAATGGGGTGCATCTATCCTGTGGGTTTGGAATAAACTCCATTGACCTAAACAGGTACAAGGTAGAAAAGGTAAGGCTCTGAGTATACAAATGCCTTCCACTTTCAGAAAGGCAGAATTCAAGTGAACTACATGGCACTTTTAATAGCAAGTATAGTCATAAACATGCCTGCGTGTTCTACTCCGTGTTAGTAATGTGTCAGGTATCAACTAGCAGAGAGAAAGATTTTGGGGGGCAGAAGGACTGAGTGTAGGACAAGGCTAGCATCTGCATGATGGGTTGGTTCCTGGAGCACCTGGGCCTGGAGGGGCTAGCGTGTCCCTGGGGCTTATTGGGGGTCACCCCAACTAAACCATAGCACCCACTGGTATGTATGAGAACCAGGTTTTTGGTGGGTGGGCTGGCTGGTTGGGCTGCAGCACTCATTGATCAGTTTGTGTGAGATAAGGAACTAGGCCAGAACTGACTAGGCATCCACTAGCTGCTTCCACTGGTATGTTTGTTGGCTGATGCAGGTGACCGGACTTGACCCTGCTTTGGAATTCCCCAACTAGACTGCTAGACTGAGACTCCGGGCACAGGGAAAATCTCAGGTGTATCTCAGACCTTGATCTAGGTACACCAGCAGGATGTTTTCTTTAGCATAGCGTTCTCAATATGTGGGCTGCAGACCCCTTAGTGTATTATGAGGGACTCTGAAGTTCTTTCAGATACTGAATGAGGTCAAAACTGTTTCTATAACAAAATTTCATTTGCTTTTTCTCTGTGCCAACCTTGCAAATGATGGTGCATTTGTTACACAAATGATGGTGGATGAAATTACTAGCATCTTAGTAGAGTACCAAACTGTGCTGATAAGTGATTGTTTGGACCACTTTGTACTTGCAGTAAAGAAAGAAAGAAAAAAAATATTTCCTTGAAGGATTCCCTTGATTGAAAGTAGTACCAGTTATTAATTTTATTACATCTCCATCCTGGATCCCCTATCTTCTTACGGTTTTGTGGGATGCAGTTGGAAGTAGTCATAACGGAGTTGTGCTGTGTGCTGGCATACAGTGCTTATCTCAAGGAAAAGAACTGTTTCTCAGGATGTCTTTGAAACATCCACATGCACATGTCAGGTCAGCAGATGCGTGTGCCTGGCTCTTGAGTGTAGTATTCCCTCAGGTGAATGTAATAGAAGATGTACAAATTTGGACTCACACCTCAGATTATTAGATCACTCTCACTTTATGTTTATCATCTGATTTGTTACCTTGCAAAAGTTATAAACTGAAACATTATTTGCATGGACACCTCAATTGTCTGGCCTCCCATGCTACCCTGTACAGAGTACCAGGAGGATACCCGCCTGAATATAAATAAAAGCCCATGGCTTGGTTTTTAGCTCGCTTTTCCCCTGAGCAATCCGAGGAGACACTAGGAACTGTCGAGAATCAAGACCTTGTTTCCTTGTTTATGGATTGTTATATGGGTTTATGAAGAGAAAGCTTTGAAAACAGAATTTGCTAGGTAAATATAAAATCTAGAATGCTCTAAAAGCAGAATCTTTTTTAATGCCAATGCAATGCAGAGTTTTTAAAACCATCCTAAACTGCAGAACTGAAATCTGAGGCACTTATGGTGCCAAGCACTTCTGATGATGGATGGATACTCAACTTAGCCCGAGTTCAGATTTGCTCAGATTTGATTTGTGTAATCACATTTTATTAAATTTTAACTTTCAATACCATTGATTTTTCTGCTAAATTGATTTAAAATATTGTGTAATATAAAACCATAAAAGCATTTGCCTCAAAAAACATAATTGCACTCGACCCTGATATTTGTTACAAGCCTGTTTGCCCAGAAAAGGAGGGAAAAAAAACATGGATGAGAAGAGGGCAGAGAATAAAAAGTTATCAGTCAAAAGCATGCAAGACATGGTTGGCTTCAGAGTCCTAGACGTTTGCTGTCTAGCCTAATGTCCGGGACATCTTTGAGGGAACTGTCGACCTTACCAGTGTGTCTGCAGGTGCAGCTTGGTGCTGTGACCAGGGAGCTTATGTGGAGAAGGAGCAGAAGAGAATGGAATCGGGAAGGTCAGCAGCGCAGCTGCCTTCCACATTTAAGGGAGATGGCCTTCTGGTAGGGAGTCGAGAGAAAATCATCTGGCAGTGAAAACAAATTGGCTGTGAGATTGGCTTCATGGAAAGACTGTGATGCCAGTCAGGTGGTAAGAGGTTGAAAGTCTCAGATTGGAGCTTGGAAAGAAATCCATGAGAGATGTTGAGTGAGAAAAACATTTCTGCAAGATGTGTGCTTCTCTGCCTCCCTCCATCTGTCTTAAGAGAATGAACTCCCACCTGCTGGTTCACTCCCCCCAATGTGCTCAGTGACTGGAGCTGGGATGGATTGGGAGCAAGGAACTCTGTTTGCCATGTGCATGGCAAAGACCCAATCACTTGAACCATCACCTGCTGCCTCTTAGAATCTCCATTAGCAGGAAGCTGGAATTGTAGCTGCAGCTGTAGCGTGAACCCAGAACCCGGACTATCAAATGTGTGGTACAGGCATCCAAGCACCCACCCTTCATTATACATATAAGCTTCCAAAATGGAAATGGAAGGAAGGCATTTAGCAGTTAACGTACCACTGAGGACACCCACATTCCATATTGGATGCCTTGTTCATTTCCTACCTCCTGTGCTTCCTATCCAGTTTCTTGTACATTTACACCCTTAAAGATAAGGGCTGATTGCTTAGATACTTGGCCCTGCCACCTATAGAGAGGACCCAGAGAAGTTCCAGTCTGCTGGTTTTGAGTTCGTCCGAACTTAACTATTGTGGGCATTTAGGCAGTGATAAAAGATCTATCTAGTTGTCTCTGACTTTCAAGTAAAATACAGATAGTATTTGAATCACTTAAACATGCTGTTTATCTTTAAATAGCTTTCTTGCTACATTAAATACATTTGCTTCAAAAATAAGCTTTTTGCTAGGAAAAATGAAACAGCTGCATTGACTGTACCATCATAAGGTTATTGAACACTGTGCAGAGATTTAAAGTTGGGTGAGGCTAAGCTGCTGCTGTTGAGGAAGGTTGGCTCACATGAACCAGTCTTTAGAGGCCAGAGGTCTGTGTACCAGTTTGCAGGAACATGGGGGCTGGAGAAGCTCATTGTCTTGGAAGTTGGAGACGATGTCTCAGACGAGATAATGCGTGAGCCTGGTGATGGAGACGCAAAGTAGGAATTGTGGGCAGGAGAAACTGCATAAGCAAAGCACGGAAGCAATTACTGCAGATTCCTGGCGAGAACCTCAGCATGTTTAGAGCATAAGGATCTGCCAGCCATGGTGGAGAGATGATTTTAGAAGAGTGAGCCAACCATGTTTTGAAGAACCTTATATTTGACATGAGCAAGTCTGAATTTCTTCCTGTTGACAGAACCATTGAGCACATTTTTAAAAAAGCTTCATTTATTTTTTAGCCCGGAGTGATAACCTAGTGGCTACATCCTCGCCTTGCGTATGCTGGGATCCCATATGGGAGCTGGTTTGTGTCGCAGCTGCTGCTTGTGGTCTGGGAAAGCAGTCGAGTTTGGCCTAAAGCCTTGGGTCCCTACACCTTCGTGGGAGACCTGTAGGTGGGCTCCTGGCTTTGGATCAGCTCGGCTCAGCTCAGTTCTGGCTGTTGTTGCCACTTGGAGAATAAACCAGCAGACGTAATATCTTTCTGTCTCTCTCTGTAGATCTGCCTTTCCAATAAAAATAAATCTTAGAAATGACTAATGTGTCACTGAAGAAATGAAAAAGGAAATCAGGAACCTTCTTGAAGAAACTGATGCTACTGTATGATCTATGAGTCAGTGGAAAATTAGAAAAAAAACTGTTCTGAAGAAATGAAAATAAAAACAAAAACATCAAAATTCATGAGCTATAGTTTCCGCTGATCTTTGTTGGTGAGATATATCTCTAGGCAACAAATAGATGGGTTTTGTATTTTTAATACAGTCTACTAGTCTATGACATTTGATTGATAAGTTTAAGCCATTTACATTCAGGGTTAATATAAATAGGTGGTAATTTGGTTCTGTCATTTTAGGAATGAATTGTTCATTGATTTAGTCTTCTGTTGTCATTTTACTGGGATGTTCTTCACCTTTGCCTTTCAGTGGGTGCTATTCCTCTTCTCTGTCAAGAGAACATCAAAGTATCATTTGTAGGGCAAGTTTAGAAGAGGCATATTCTTTTAACTTTACTGTGGAATTTTATTTCATTTTCAAAGACAAAGGAAATATTTACTGGGTACGTTATTCTAGGTTGACAATTTTTACTTTTAGAATCTTTGAATATGTTGCTCCATTCTCTTCTGGCCTGTAGATTTTCCAGTGCGAGGTCAGCTGTGAATTTAATTGCCATTCCTCTAAATGTCAGTTGATTTTTTTTTTCATGTGCACATTTAAGGATCCTTTCCTTATATTTCATTGAAAAGAGCTTGGTTATCATATTTCTTGGTGAAGATTGCTTTTGGTCAACCCTGTTGGTGGTTCTGTGCCCCTCCTGGATGTTGTTTCCCAATCCTTTCTCCAGATTAGGGAAAATTTCCTTTATTTCATTAAATACATTTGCAAACTCCGCTTCTCTTTCTGCGCCTTCTGGGACTCCCATAACTTATATTTGTCCTTTTAATGGTGTCTTTCAATTCTTGAATACTATTTCTTAGCTTGATCCAGCTCTGCTTCTAGCTTTTTGTTTCCCCATGGTGAGCAATAAATATCTTCCAATTCTGAGATTCTTTCTTCTGCCTCCTTCATTGTACTATGGAGACTTTCCATTGAATTTTTATTTGCTCTGTTGCATCCTTCATTCCCAATAATTCAGCTTGATTTTGTTTCAGTATTTCCTAAATGACATATTCCTTAAATTCCTGATTGTACTTCTTATTGTTGATCAGAAGCTTTATATCAAGTGTTTTGAATTCTGTATCCCCCATTTTCTCCACGTATTCTTCAGTCAGCTCTGAGGTTGGCAAAAGCTTTTGCTCCTGTGCAGGAGAGTCTTCAGTAATATTCATTGTGCCTCTTCTTTTGCTCTTGATCATTGTACTTTTCGTTATCAGATTCTTCACCTTGGGGCAGGTTCCCAAGCTATATCACACATAGGTCTGCAATTTTATTTTACTTACTGTGGTTAGTACACAGTTCTTTGTTTGCAGTTACTTGTGCCACTCCCTCCAGTGAGTTTCAGATCTACACTCTTGAGTTAGACTTCCACCATGGTCTCCGTAATCCTAGCTCCTGGTTTAGCACTCTACATTCTGTGATCCTGTGCTGTTGTTGCACAGTTGTCTGTACAATGTTTCTCCCACATCTGTTCATGCAGTTCCGGGATTAGGGAGACACCAAGTATCCTGAATAGCTGGGTTGCTGGTGGTGCTAATCTTGGTGGAACCTGATGGCCATTAGGTCTGAGGGCTCTATAGATCTGTGTTGACATGTATGATTCCCAAGTTGGTATTTTCCCTGTGGGCTCAGTGCAGTGCACTGCACTGAGTTCATTGAGTTTGCTCCCAGCTCAGCACATGTGCAGCTCACTGTTGTCCTTGTAGCCTCAAAGCATTTGCCACACTGTACAAAATGGCACCAGGGATGTGCCACTTGTGGAGTGTTGATATGCTGGCTGCCAGGTTTGGGGGCTACCGGCACCAATTTTGGGTGGAATCTGTAGGATGCAACGTTGTTGCAATTCACTGAGGTAGAAATGAGCTTAGTGCATGCATAGTCCTGTCCCATAGCCTTTGCCTCTCTACACAAGATGGTGCCCAATTCGACTCTACTGTGGGTTTGGACGTAAAATCTACCTTGTTCCCACACCACCTGTTTGGGACCTACTGCTCAGTCTCTGCTCCTGGTCAAATCAGAGAAGCTAGCAGGACGGGCAGTTCTTTGGGTTCACCTCCTGAGTTCCTGCTGAACTCTCATTCTCACCTGGTTGCTATTGGAGTTTCAGCTGCCTGTGTGGTTCAAATTACTGCTCGCTGAATGCCACTGGGGTGTCTGGTCACTGCAACACTACATTGTTGTGTCCGCTGCTTTCCTGTGTCTATCAATCTCCACGTACCCCTCTACTGTTGTTCTGTCATCTCCTATTTTCTGGAATGTCCCCTCTGTGCTTCACCCTGGCTAATGTTTCTCCATCTGTTTAAATGTGTCCTCACCCTATTCCACTCTCTTGATTCTGACTCCACATACTTTCAAAAGCAGTAATAAATATTTTCATTCTGGAATATGAAGAAGAACTGTAGTTTTTCAACGGTTTGAATGTTACTTGAATTTCTTGGTGGTGTTCTGGTTCCTAGGGTTAAACTTGCCTTGAGTTACAAATTTGTATACAGTGTCATCAAAAACTTTTTGTTTTATTTATCTATTGGAAAGTCAGAGCAGAGGAAAGAGAAAAAGTTTGTTTCCTTCCATGGATTCGGTCCCCAAATGGCCACAATAGCTGGAGCTGGGCTGATATGGAGCCAGGAGCTTCTTCAAAATCTGCTGCATGGGTAGGCTTAGGGACTCGAGCACTTAGACTGCCTTCTACCGTGTTCCCAGATGTATTGGCAGGGAGCTGGATCAGAGAGAAGCCAGAATGAACCAGTGCTGATATGGTATGCTAGCACTCCAGGCTGTGGCTTTACCCGCTCTGCCACAGCTCTGGCTGCACCAAAAACTTGACTAATTCCACTGAATGTAGGACAGTAATACTAGAAGCATGTAGTCACCAATTAAACATCATGTCATCATTTAAACGTAGAGAGAAGTTAAATAAGAGGTCAGTGACATAGTTTATAATAGAAGACAACACGTTTACCATTACAATATATTGCTTCAATATATTCTTTGTGGATTTTTCTTTCCAAGTATTTTAGTAATTTTGCTGTTGCCTTGAAGACATGAATATACCTTTTTGTGTATATATTCGTTATACATATTTATATATATTTCAACATATATAAGTACAAAACATAGGCCAAATAGGAAATCAGATTTTAAGACAGATAAATTGTTTCTCTTTAAGCTTTGAGTTCCAAAGATAAACATTTTATTCTGAGCTGAGGCTTTGATCAAGTGTAAATGGCATGATCCCCTGAAATCAAAACACAGGAGGTTCTATTTACTCTCTTAGAAGAATTGCCCTGAAGTTCTTTGTATTGCAAATGCTTTGTATTCTTCTGAAAACTCTTTAAGAAAATTATTTACAAGAAAGCCCTGTAAAAATTAGGTATCTGTTTACACTGTCTTCTGTAAAAATGTTTTTTATGCCATTTTATATGCATGTTAATGTATGCAACAGATTTAGATTTCTTAAATTCAGAGACCTTTAGAAATTATTCAAGATGTGCTCTGAAGCATATATTTGCATTGTTTTGTAAGCAGAACCCAGTGTATAAGTATCTAATCAAAACAACAACAACAAAAAAATGTTGAAGGAGGGGGGCATGTAATGTCCCTAGAGAAAGTCTGCTTTCCTACAAGAGGCAAGGCGTTCAACTAGAACGAATGTTCTTCAGAATGGAGCTCATCTTGGAGGTTTCTGGCGTGTTTGTTGCATTTGTCTGAGGTGGATCCCACAAATGCTGATTCTACAAGCCATGTTTTTTATTGGAGGCTTCCACATCCCATGACCAGGACCTAAGTTGGTCTTGGCTTCAGAAAGTGATGACTTCACCAGGCTGTTGCTCTTGGTTTCGCTGATACTGCTGATTTGGGCTGGGAGCAGTTGTAGATGCTAGCAGTCCATTCTGAGATGGTTGAAGGGACTCTGGCAGGTCTCGTTCTTGATGCTTCTGGTGCTGTTTTTGGATGTTTTCATTTAGCTGCCTTGTTATATTAAGTCGAAAGGTTGTTTTAAACCGGAAGTACATGTCAACTGAGTAAAATTTTAATTGAAAGATAATTTTATAGACTGATAATTGTAAATCTAATTGAATGTGGAGAAATCTAGGAATCTTATGACTATAATATTCTTATATAAAATGTTTATTTTATATAAAAATGTAAGAAAATCACAAAACATTTGTTTATAATAATCACAGATGTTTGACTCTTTAATGTCATTCTGTATGGCTGTATTCTCAGCCTTCTGTTATTGAAGGAGGTTGGGTTCATTTATCTGTAAAATTTCAGCCCAGCTTCCTTCCATTTATAGAGTGGAAGCTGACTGTTTTTGCTTTCAAATAGGCTGTTAAACAAAGTTACAAATGGTTGTTAATTTTTTTGCAGATGAGAACTGGGATGATGATCAGCTGCTGGGTTTTGAGCCATGCAATGAAAACCTTATCTCTGGCTGCAATATAATTAATGGGAAATGTGAATGTGATACCATTCGGACCTGCAACAATCCTTTTGAGTTTCCAAGGAAGGATATGTGCCTTTCAGCTTTAAAGAGGATTGAAGGTAAGCATTGACTTTCATGAAGTATCCGGTCATCAGCCTTAACTGCAGGTGACTTAAGCAGTGGTCCTATGTGAGCTTCCAAAAGTGAAGGGAGTGCTACTGAGCTTGGTAGCCTTTGTAGCCCCAACTCAGTTGCATGAAGTTTGCCAGGTGCTGATGTGTATGTGTGTGTTTCCTGGAAGCTGTGGAGTCGTAATGCTCTGGTCATCTGAGCAGGGTCACCTGTATCATCCTGCCCAGGCACCTCTGCCTCATAGGTAACTTCCGGAGTGCTGTGCTTGAGATCAGCATCTGTTGTAACCAACTCCATTCTGCTTGACTTACCATAGAATGGGCTCCCCGAGGAGAGGTTGCTACATAGAAGTAGAGTTCATCTGGCAAGAAAAGGTCTCTGTTTAGAAGAGATGGGGGAATCCAGCCATGCTGGTGGCGACAACGGAGGACTTAGGTTGGTTTTTTAGGGACAGGAATGCTTAAATGTAGACATACCTAATGAGACACTTCACATTTAGAGAGTGGTCAGACATTGTGTTCCATAGCAAGATAGTTGTATTCATATTGCTCATAACTTTGGTACATCCATGCACACAATCTAGAAGGAGGATTGACAGCCTGGAGATATGATTCATGACCATGGTAAACTTTTACCTAAGAGTAGTAGCCCGTTTGGTGCTGTGTCTCCCAGCCACAGTCGAAGGGGTGAAGCTTGCACTTGGTACCTCAGCCCTGCCCCCAACCAGCTTTAAACCCTTTTCCTCAGTTTCTTCTGGGAAAGAAAAGTGCTGGAAGAGACATGTTTAATTATGCACTTATCTCTAATGTGATTATGGTTTGGGCAGTGGGTGTTGTGGCACAGCAGGTAAGATGATGTGTTGGTATGCCTGCTTTCTATATTACGGTGAGCCCCAGCCCCACTTCTGATCCAGCTTCCTGCTAGCGTGCAACTTGGGAAGGCACCGTATGATGGCTCAAGTACTTTGGTTCCTGCCTCCCCTGTGGGAGTCCTGGATAGAGTTTCAGGCTCCTGGCTTTCGTCTGGCCCAGCACCAGCTCTTACAGGCATTTGGGGAGTGAACGAGGGTTGATCTCTCCCTCTCCCTTTCCTGTTCTCTTCCCTCTACCCCTCCTTTCTCCTCCCCTCTCCCACTGTCTTCCCCTCCTACTCTTTTAAATCAAGCTAAAAAATGGTGTTAGAAGTAAAGTTAGTAATATAGTTTGGAATACCAAGGATTTGCAAAGGCCAAAAATTGAGTTCCTAAGGGAAGTAGAACAGCACTGAAGCTTCTGAAATGTATTGTGTCCAACTTGTATTAAAACATAATAAAGAATGAGATATTCTCAATGACCTGTAGATTAACATTTCTCTTTATATTACCCAGACTGCTAAATCATTAAGAGAGTGTATAGTTGAAAATAGTAAAAATAAATAAGTTTTGGAGGGCTGTAGGTACTATCTTATCCAGTCCTTGAATTTAAACACTTGGGATTTGTTTCAGTGTAACTGCTGAGTAGCAGACCTAGAACTTCTACGCCAAGTGTTCTTCCAGTCACATCATGAATTTAGACAGTGCAGTTGCCTAACTCAGTTCTATCACCTGGTCACACTTTGTTCAACACTTCCCACAACCCCCTTGCCCTGCCAGGTAAGAGTGTTTTGTCAGCTTTGGAAATAGAAACATTTAAGGGTGTAGATGTTTGCTCATGTGTTTATTTAAGTAGGGAAAAAAAAAACCTAATTTGATTACTCATACATATTTAAATCCACAGTATATAAAAGAAGCAATTTAAAATTTGTAGTTTTGCCATTCTTATGAAACTGTTTTTATTGTGATGTTTCAAATGCCTCAGTAAGACTGTCTTTTGTCGTCATACAAGCTATCCTCATACATACCAGGCGACCTGCACTCAAGCGCCACCTCTCCACTGCTGGCCAAGTTTGAGATGTAGCAGATCTAAGTTTGATGCTTTTACAGGTAGTTTATTTCCCACACTCAATACCTACCCACACAAAATTGGGTTGGTTATATTTATAATTAGTTAGGAATATATTTCTGATGTTCACAACACAAAGAGTAACTTCATCCGTTTTTAAAGCAATTCTGAAAAGCTGTTTGCAAGATTCAGCACTTCCAATTGTGAGATCGTTTCCCACAGGAATAATTATTGTATCTAATTAAATTTCTTTACTTTTTTCTTTTAAAGATTTATTCTGTCAGATGCTCTCTGTATAATCTACAAAGTAAACTGCACTGAGGTCATATGAGGTGGATGTATCTTCTGTGGTGCTTTGTTATTCAACGTGAAGCACTCTGCAATATGTGAGATGTTGCAAGCAGTTAGGATTAGAGCACTTCTATTTTCTGAGCCCCAGGTTTGAAGAAAAAGCCATATATATGTCAGGTATTTACTGCCTGGGAGAATTAATGGAAAGATAGTGTGTAGTGCATATAATTGCCATTAATAGCCACAGAAATTCAATCATTGAAATTTCATACAGTTCAGAGTCAAAGTATGTCCTGGAGTTGCATGATAAGAAGGGGTAGAGCCTAAATAATTTAGACTTTGCATAATGATGGATTTCAGAAATGAGAATAACATGGACAAAAGAATCTAGTGTGAAAGTAAGAATACATAAGATATTGTGAAACTGGAAAGTGGTCTAATAGAGCAAGGTTTTGTGTCTATAGATAACAAAAAAGACGGGAGTCAGGATGGGGCTGGATTATGTGACATCTTAAACATTGTGCAGGGAGCACAAGCCTGGTCATAGGAGCTATGAGTAGTCATTGCAGCTTTATGAGCAGAGAGAGGCAGAGCGTTGTGAAACCAGCTTTATACAGACTAGGGTTTAGGGGACTGCAGAATGAATTAGCACAGATGCTACAGCCAGTGGGCTCATTGCAGAGCTGTTTCCATTATTTAAAGATGATGCCACAGGAGACCAGGCTACGGGGGAAGCATGAGGAAGTGTGGATATGTAGCGTCTTGATAGAAGGACCTACAATTAACAGAGGGTTGAAAATTTTAAAGATGGTTTAAGGGTTTCTAACCTGAAATAGAGTGAATAGTACAAGTAATAGAAAAGCCAACGTAGGTGTTACAGCACAGTGAGTTTAATTGCCACTGGGATGCCTACATTTCGTATCCCAGTGCTGATTGGAGTCAGGGCTCATCCACTTCTGAACCAGTTTCCTACTAATACACATCAAAGCAGAAGTCGATGACCCAAGTGGATCCAGCCGCCCACATGGATAATTCAGTTGGAGTTGGGGCTCCTGTCTTTTGTGGGCATTTGAATAGTGGAAGAGCAGATGGAAGATATCTCTCTCTCCCTTTCTGTGAGTTTGCCTTTCAGATAGAAAAATATTTTTAAAAAATCATAGGAAAATACTGTGATAAAATTGAACAAAAAAAAATGAGACAATTTTTTAGAGGCTGTAAGGCCAAGAGGGCTTCCAGCACGTGAGAGCTAATACAGTGTATCTGAATGGTAATAAGAATGATCTGGGGAAAAAAGTGGTCACCGAAGCAAAGTCTTTGAGGAATACTGGGAGCAAAATTGTTGCCATTTACAAGGTCATTATCTGACAGATGGAAGAAAGGGTATTGAATAATTGAGGGTGGGGAATAAAAATGTAAAATAGGACATCTTGAAAGAAAAGCACAAGTGCATTAATGAGAGAAATATAATAGGATCATTTACTGGTGCTAATAGTTTACTTAGGATTCATGGTTGTTTCTATATCAGGAAGGATCGAAAGCAGCGATATGGTCAGAGGAGGTGAGATCCTGTTGGGGCTCAAGAATAGAGAAGGAGGTTATTAAGGAAGTGAGAAAGAATTGTCAATTTGTGCTGATGTAATAAGCACTAAGAGTGGCCCTGGGTAGTGGGGTTGGCCGAAGAGGGGTAAAGAGCAGAGAGCCTAGAGGTCAGATAGGAATGCCAGAGGGAGTTGCCCCTGTGAGTGAGAAGGATGTATCATGAACAGTGGAGGGGATACTGTGGTTAAGTTTAGGAACTGCATGCAGCTGGTGAGGTAATCTCATCACATTTCAGTAAATGCAGTCTTGAAGAGGTAAAAAGGGAAAATGATATGAGAGTGACAGTATAAACTTTGAAGACTTATGGGATGTGGGAGATAAAGCCACTCTTACTTGAGAGGGCTTCAAGGGAAAGAGTAGGCGGGAGTTTCCAGGATCCCGCTAGAATGGAAATGTGAAGTCAACATCCAGAGAGGAGGATGAGCCAGACCGTAGGATCTGGAAAGCACCCAGAAGGGTTTGGAAGGGAGGGCTTTGCAGGGAGTTACTGCAGAGCCAGGTGGAGGTTAGAGTCCGGTAATGATGGTGTCACTTGAGGCTTGCTTCTGGTGATCTCTGGGAGGGTAATTCTGGCTTAACCCAGAATTTGGGCCAGTTTACAATCCTAAGGTATGTGGTATGATTGGGAGGGTGAGAAGAATCGTATTTTTGGCAGAATATGATGAGAAATCATGGGTTCCATTTCTGTTGAAAATGAGCTATAGGTATGATGGTAGCATTTTTTTAAGTGTCCTAACAGGACATTTCTGTCGCATTTATAAATTTATGGAGAATGATGGCAATTTCCATATATTTAAGGCTTATTTATTAAATATGATTAAATAGAAGCACTAGGTCCTTGATTTTTGCTTTCTGTTTTATTTCCTAAAAATATATGAATGTATCACCATAACTTCAGTTTGATTGTAGAGGACTAGAGTACTGGGTAAGAGTCAGCCATGAGTTTGCACAGAACACTTTGTCGCTGTGATCTGTGAGGACCAAGGAAGTCTGGCAAAGAGAATGGCCGTGTCATCTCACTGTGTCCTTAACCAAGCTCGCGATTCTGTACCATTGTGCAGATTCATCAGCAGTTTGGTATGTAGTATCCTGAGCATCACAAAAGTGACCCAGCTAGCAATAGCAAGAACTGGTGTGTGCAACTGTCACAAGGGTGTTCTGGAAGGGTCAATCAACATAGCAGTCATAAAGTCAGTGTTGAAGACTTCCATATGAAATAAATACAGAGACTTACATTCGAAATCAGTCGAACTTATAAATTTACACAGGATTCTAAGTTTGGGATGCAAGGCTTTAAAAATGATTGTAATTCAGAATGGTCCTAACAAATTGAACTATTCAGAAGCATGAAACAGTGTGACTTTCAGGGAAGGATACAAAACACTCTGGAAGACATTCATCTGTTTATTGGATCCAGAATTATTTAAGTGCCAAAAAAGATGCTAGGCACCGTTTCTTGTTGCTGCGGATCTGCTTCTTACGGAGCTGACATTCAGAGCAGGAGGAATGACAGTAAATACATAAAGGAATGAGCAAATATTATACAGCATGATAAAAGCTGTTAAAGGGTTAGGATGCTGTGAAAGACTTAATGGGGACATTGCGTTGTGTGGAGATGTCAGGAGAGTGTTCTGTGAGGAAAGGGTGTGTGAGCTGAACCAGTGTCAGGGTGATCTGAGGGACAATCTAAGTGGAGGGGGGCTGAAACTATAAAGTCTAGAAGGTAAAACCAGATGTATTATGTGGAAGAACCAGCAGGAGAGGCAAGAAGGGCAGTGTGACAGAGAAGGAGGGCAAGGGGAGAGACAGGAGACAACAGCAGACACTGGGCCAGGCACTTCTGGGTCTTCCACATGAGTGGCAGGGACCCAGGCACTTGGGCCATCTTCCACTACTTTTCCAAACCATTAGCAGGAAGCTGGATCAGAAGTGGAGCAGCCGGTACACAAACTGGCAGCAGCATTGCAGGCAGTATTTTAACTTGCTACTCCACAACACCAGTTCTTAGTAATTTTTAGTGTTACTAGCTAACCTCTAAATAGCATTCCTACTTGCATAGCTACCCTATTGAGGATTACAAACATAGATCCTGAGAGCGAAGTCAGCCCTTTCCATGAAGAATAAAACTTCACTAGGTGGGAAATTATAAAGAAACCAAAGAAATAGCCCAATTTGCTAGTGAGAATGTTATCATAGAGCAGTTGATCATAAAGCAGAAGCTAGCTGAATTGCTGTCAGGATGGGTTCCATGAAATGTGTTCTTAAATGTGCTTTTAACGTGTTGCTGCATCACATGTCCTACGAGTTGTTGGTGTGGTGATTAAGTGAAACGTAGTGCTGTTTGAGCTGTAAAATTAGCAATTTTGCAGAAGGAAGAGGATAATGAAAACTTTAGAAATCCCTCCTCTTCAGCCAAACACATAGAAATGCTGTGACATGCCTCTCATTTTGGACTGTATCAAGTTATTTTTTTCTCTAAGATATTTCAGTGAAAGATTGGACAATCAAAAATGTGATTTGATATATCACCATGTTATACAAAGTGGACAAGGAAGAATTGTTCGTCATTCAAAGATGAATACATAACAGAAGACTCTGGAAAGGAACAGAATGAGTCTAGCTCTACGAAGCGTAAGGGTTGGTGCGACAGCAGAAGGCGAGGCTCAGAAGGTAGATTGACAGAGGGTACTGGGAAGGGGGAAGTTAGGGCAAGTTCTGGTGACCGACTGGCGTTGGAGGAGGAGGAAGGGGAAGACGCCTAGATTGGAAGAAGGTCGAGAGAGGGGCATGATTGTCAACCCCAGTGCTTGGAAAAAGGGATGATGTCAGGTTAGATGTTTAGAAGACTGATGGTCAGTATAAGCAGCAGTATCATTTACTAAAATGGAAACTACCAGAAGACCAGCTGGGTGGGAGGTTGGGTGAGGTAGATGTTGAGTTTGTTTTTGTTGTGATTGAGGTATCTATGGAAAGTTAAGGGTGAGATGAGAGTTGGGGATCTGGGACTGCGATCTGAACTGCAGATAAGGACTTGTGAGTCAGCTCCCAAGGAGTGTACTTGAGTGCATCACATGGGACAGGGATGCATGTCCGGGGGACGATTAATGTGACAGGAATGTGGATCGCGGAAGGGGGAAACAACTGGCAGTGTTAGCACACCAGAAGTGAGAATAAAGGCCCCGTGTGATCAGCCAGGAAAACAAAATCTAAGGAGTAGTACAGTTATTGACACCCATGGGAGATACATATACATACACACACGTGTATATATACACGTAATGTATGATTTTAATGGTCAATTAATTAACTCATTTTACTGCCTTTTTCATAAAAGCCTTTAGAAGTGTTGGTACATGTGTTGATCAGACTTCCCTCTCAGATGAGAGTGGGTGAGCAGTGAGGGACATCAAGACAGGGTTATGGTCAGAGACTCAGTCTGGAGGAGGGCGGTCTCCAGCATTCTGTCTTGCTGCTGAGCCTTTCAAAGTCAGACTGCTTTAGTTATTGCTTCATTTATTAGCCTACCCGTGGATTCATTCAGAAAGAGCATGTTGAGCACATGCTGTGTGCTACTACCCCTGAGGAAACACCAATTTGAAACATTGGTTTGTTTTAAAGACCAATCTCTACATAGATAATAAAGATACAGGAGCATAAACTGTAGCATTAAGAGTTTATGCTTAGTATTTAGTGAGATTTGATACATGTCTGTATTTTAAGCATTCTACCATTTTATGTTGAATATATACCCCTAGGCAGGAACTGGAGATTAGACACAATGAGAAAGAATTTGATTATCTATAGTCTTATATGTGCTGCTTAAAACAAAAGGAATTTTGATTTTTCTCTTGTATGGCTCTGTTCTCTGAAGCTAAACTAATTTTGACACAAAGACAAATGGCTTCTGTTTCACAGACTTTTCCCTTTCAGTTTTTAACAACCTAGATAACAGTTGCCTCAGAGCGTTAACTTTTAATTATGCTGTGTTCCACATTTACTGTTTCAGTTCTGCCTAAGGAAATGTGAACATCATAAGTTTTTTACTCCAGTTTTGCACATTTCACTTATTTCACCTTTTTTTTTCACACAAGCAGCGTGTAAGTGCTGGATTTCATTCTTGGTTGTTACCTTTTTCTTGGTCTGTGGCTGACAGAACAACCTGTGCTATGTATGGCTTAATGAAATACTCTCTCGATGCCATCTGTAGGGTTTGTCAGTAAATAAAAAAATCAGGATTTAGTAAGAAATCATGTACTCTATGCTTTTATTCATCAAACTGTTCCTCAAACGGTCTGTGTGTGTTCCCATACATGGTAGGGATTAATGCTTATAAAAAAAAATCTCAAAAAAATGTAATCCTGCCCCAGGAGACGCTGATCTTGCCATTTTTGTACGCACTTTGAGCAGCAAAACTGGTGGGTTTTTGTGCTAACACTTCCTGGGGCCGAGAGAGGAATTTGTTGTGTGTGTATGAGAGAACATCGTATATGGATTGTTGTTGTGTGTGTATGAGAGAACATCATATATGGATTGCTTTTGATTTCTATTCCTATTTCCACTGTTTTTTTAAACAAAGCATGCGTTATAAATTGCTTTGCTTCAAATATCAATACTTAGTAATACTTTCATTATGGATGTTACTCTTTTTTTTTTTTTAAACAAATATTAAAACTTGGTGGAGGGAGTTCATTTTACATGTATAGAACTGTGTGGCAGAGGACAAAACAAACCCTGAGACGTTGGTGCCTGGTACAATCCCCCATCTTTAACAGAGTTGATCCTTAATGTAAGTTTACCATTTGGTCTTTGCTAAACTTTAGAAATATGTCGAAAATCTACATCTATGATCTTTTTGCAATTATATTGAATTCCTATGCATAATCTCCTTAAATCTTTCGTAATTACTCTTTACTATGGTAGAAATGATCCATTGAAATCATGAATTCAAGGGATCAGATATACTGAGATAGCACTTCTGCATTCTGTGAGGTTATGGTGTGGTGACGTTAGAATGCTGTGCTTACAACTGGTTACTACTTTATTCTTTGGAAGGGAAAATAGAAATGGGGTAGGTACTGTACATTTTATGAGGCTTTTGAAGCATAGAGGAAAACATTTGAGGAAAGCTTTTGGCCATTCCAAAGTGCTGTTAATTGACTCATCGATAGTAGAATACACATACTTAACTATCAAGCTACCCCTTCCCTCCCAACCCTAAATAATCTCCCAAACTCTGACTCTTCTTTATTCTGAAACCAGGCAGTTCATATACGGGGACCACACCATCTCTTCCCCCTGATTTCTCATGCATTATGTATGTACAGATTTCTAATCTGTAAGTTAGGTGCTTCGTTATTTACTCAGCAGATTCTATTTTTCCTAGCTTGGTTGTGCTTGTGAGTGTCTTGTTAAAAGCTCATACAAATTGTGTAAAATTCTTGCTATAGAGGACTCCAATTAATATTGCTTATCAAATTTAGGAACCCAGATGCTTTCTTTAATGAAAAACATCTTCCAGATAGTTCAGGCAAGTTATAACCATCAGGACCCAAGTGATTTGTCCTCTAGCTACCCAAGTAGGACACTAAGGCTGTAACAGTGCAACTTTAAAAGTATATTGCTGGGGCCCAGCACAGTGGCCTAGTGGCTAAACTCCCTATGGGTGCCCATATGGGCGCCGGTTCTAATCCTGGCAGCCCCACTTCCCGTCCAGCTCCCTGCTTGTGGCCTGGGAAAGCAGTTGAGGACAGCAGAAAGCCTTGGGATCATGCACTTGCGTGGGAGACATGGAGGAAGTTCCTGGTTCCTGGCTTCAGATTGATGCAGCACCAGCTGTGGCGATCACTTGGGGAGTGAATCATCGGACAGAAGATCTTCCTGTGTCTCCTCCTCTCTGTGTATCTGACTTTGCAATAAAAATAAATGAATCTTTTAAAAAGTGTATTGCTGTCCTGCTGTCTTTGCAAAGACAATTGCAAATTGATCGCTTGGCCTTCCTGTCGTGTAGTATATACAACTATGTACATGTGTGTGCTCACATGTATATATTTATCCATGCTCAAATCTATGAAATGATTTTAAAAATTAAATATTCCATTTTAGGTAGCCACAATGTCATAGGGGAACAAGGTGCAAAGTTGTGTTTGTTTTCATAGTATTCATTTTTTTAAAAGTTGAGATTAATACATTAGTAATTTAAAATTTTATAGATACAAAATCTTAGAAGGACTGTTCTTAAAATCATGTTTTAAATAATTGCTGTTTTGCTGTCTTGATAACTGATACAAGGAAAACAAAAAGGCTACCAAATGACGGAAACCAGTTTCAAATAACTGGGAAGTGAAAACAGGAAATTCAAGGAACTTGGCCCAAGACCAGTTGGAGAGGAGTTCTGGCTGAATAATTATACCTGCATTTTTAAGTGTTGGAAGTCCTACAGTGACCTTCTGGTTGGGATTCTTGTGCTCATGAAAAAGGTGTGTGTATGTATGTTATAAACCCCTGTTGCCAAGATGGTCAGGAAAGAGGCCTTTGTAACTTCCACCAGGATTACAAAATATATATATATATATGAGCGTGAAAACAAGTTTTCATTTCATCCATTCACTATATATATAGAGAAGCAGTTTTATGAGCCATTCATTGATTTTCCTTCTTGTCTTTGTTTAACCCATTAATTCTGCACCTTCAAGCCATGGCTTCTGTCTTGAGATGTGCCCGATCCAAACATTGTCTGACCTAATCATCACCACCACAGCTACAAGAGTACTGGGTATTGTAGGGGAAGTTTTTGCTGCAACTGTGTGCTTTAATGAAATAAAAATTGAGTAAAGATTAAATACCATGTCATTAATACACATTTTTAAGAAAGTATCTAAAGGCAGAAGGCTAGACAGAGGTCTTCCATCTGCTGGTTCACTCCCCAGCTGGTTGCAATGGCTAGAGCTTAACTGATCCAGAGCCAGGAGTGAGAAGCTTCCTCTGTATCTTCATGTGGGTATAGAGGCCTAAGGATATGATTCATTCTCCACTAGTACCCCGTGCCATAAGCAGGGAGCTGGACTGGAACTGAAGTAGCCTGACCACTTACTGCTACTTACATGGGATGCTGGTACCCTGGTACTAGACCTCTTATTATACATCATTCAAAAAAAGATTTATTTTTATTTGAAAGGTAGATTTTACAGAGAAATATCTTCCATCCATTGGCTCACTCCTCAAATGGCCATGATGGCTGGAAATGAACCTATCTGAAGCCAGGAGCCAAGAGCTTCTTTCTGGGGTCCCACATGGAGGTAGGTTCCCAAGGACTTGGGCTATCCTCCATTGCATTCCCAGGCCGTAAGCAGGAACTGGATGGGAAGTAAAACAACTAGGACATGAAGCAGTGCCCATTTAGGATGCATGCTTGAAGGTGGAGGATTAATGAGTTGAGCCATTGTGCTGGTTTCCTTAATAGTTTTAAAAAGATATTTATTCCTTTTAAAGGACAAAAGTTTTTAAATGACGTATTTAGCCAGTAGTGTCCTTTAACTTACAACTTTTTTTTTTTCCCATTTACCAGGGAAGCATTAGAGATGTTGGTTGCTCTGATGGCTGCCTATGGGTTTTCTTGCTGGATAGCCCTGAGCATCCTCACATGCGTCTGCAGTACCTGTCTCTGCTTAGACATCCTCTGCTATTCCCAGAGCGTCCCTCAGAGGTGCTGAGTTGCTGCCTGGCCCAGCTGTGTCCTGCTGAGCCCTGGCCCCAACAAAGGCTTTTCCCAACACAAGCAAAGAATCTGGAATCCCAGCCCAGGAGGCCTTCTGAGCCTCTGCCAAGAAGAACTGTGGGTGGAGACCACTCCCCACAGCAGGGTTCAGTTCTCCAAGAGGAACTGGCACTGTCCCATCTGTGTCCCCTGGGATCTCCCCTTCCTGCAGAGTGGAGCTGCTGCTCAGGCCAGTGTGTTGCAGTCAGCCAGGGGGCGTACATGGCTGCGGGATGTTGTTCCTGAGCTTGTCTGACACTGGTGTCCCAGGCCATTCAGACCTCATTAACCATTGAATTCAGTATTCCAGTACCATAGGCTGGGATTGTGGGCAGCTTAAGCATATTAGGTAGTCGATATTTTCTCTGTTTATGGGGAAGAAAGAAACCAAAAGGTTCAACAAAGAGGAAATTGAAGAACAAGGTTGGGAGCATAGTCTACTTGCAAACCAGGAATTGGCTGTCAGGTAAAAACTGGCCATTACACGTTTTTACAATTTTAGCAATGTAGGTAAGTGTTTGCAGTAGATGACTACATTTTTTGCTGCTTTGTCAGCATTGTATATTTACTAGTATCTTAAAAGATCCTTTCAGATGTAAAACTATGCTGAGTAGCATTTTAGTATTTTAAACAGTAGTGGGAGCAGAATTGAAGCCGTGTAATCAGAAAGCTACAGTTAGTTCAACGGTACCACTGTGACACTATGTGAAAATGGCCACATCTGTATCTTTTTTTTTTTTTTTTTGCTATGGCTACCACCTTCTGTTCTTGTCATTTTCTCACACCTCAGAACACATCATCATCTTTCTCTACCATCAGCACCCATAATTTGGGAAAACATTTAAATTGCTTTTCATTATTGATTGGTTGACATTGTAGAATGCTATCTCAGCCAGCACTCAGTTTTTACACCCTTTCTGGTTTGTGAAGTTGTAATGAAAGGTGTTCAGTCCAGAAACAGGGATCACCATGGTCAGTCCTGACCCTGCTCAAATCACTGAGGGTGGGTGCACCTGCAGTTGGCCTGCTGCGCAGGGACACTTCAGATGAGCAAGGGAAGGACCTTGCCCTAAGAAGTCTCAGGGGAGAGACGAGGACACAGAAGCCAACGGGAGCAGAGCAACTGCAGCCAACCTGGCTGAACAGAAAGTTACATGGAGCCAAAGTTAACTCACCTGAAAGTTGTTTTGTGATTCGTAGATGTTTGGTTTCTAAAACCTGTGCCTCTACCAGCTTGGTGAACTGTTTAACTCTTCTCAAGGAAGGTGTTTCACAGCACTGAAATTCAGTATTCAGACTTATTTTGGAATTTAGACCTGTTCTAATAAGATTTGACTCATTCCCCAGTTCGCACTGGCCTTCTCTAAACAACTGCCCTGGGGTGTTTGAGTAATTTATTTTGAAGCCTTTGAGACCGTTCTTTGGATTCTGCACCTTGTCTCAGAACCGTGGATTCATATCAATTGTTCCTTGTAAGCTCGTGGTATTCTTTTTTGTAGGGTGTCTTCCTGCTTTTGATTTGCAGTCTCTATTGCAAAGTGTTTTTTGCATCAGGAGGAAATGACAGCAGTAAGTGGTGCCTGTAAAGTTGGAAGAGGGAAGGGATTAACACAAGATGAATTAATGTTTGTGTGGGTTTTTAAGGGACTGGAATGTTCTTCTAAGTCAAGGATGTGTTTTTTGTTTCTGGCTGACAACTTCCTAGTTTTCCTGCACTCCATTATTCTTTTTTCTGTCACTGGGATTTTTTTTTTCAATTTCCCAAAAGCAAGTGAAGTGCTTTCTTCTTATCAGTGGCCTTTCTTTTCCTGTTCCGATAGCAAAAGAACAATACAGGAATTTAATACTGTTCAAAACTGATACTTACTTTTCTTAATAGATCCATGTTTATCTGTAGATAAAACTCAAGTTTTGTAGCAGTAGAGGAAAGCTTTTTGTCCAAAAATGAACTAATGATGTCATGCGTGCTTATCAAGATATTTGATTTGTTTTTGCTTTTTCTGTTCCCTTCCTTTCACTTGGTTTGGGAAACGGAAGATTTTTTTTTTTTTCATTCCAATTGTGTCTCCATGTTCTGTTAAGGTTAAAGTGCTAAAAATTAGAAAGCCAGGGAAGAAGAGGTGGAAGGGTGCTTAGAGGTGTCTAAACCTCATTCTGATCTTGTTCATGCACTTGCATCTTGCTAAGGTTTGTTATTTACTGCTCCTTCTGCTTCGCAAAACAAAGTGCAGGCCGACTCCAGGAGCTCTTGTAAATATGTCAGAGGTGTGTTTGTGCAGCGGCGGGCCTGGGAGAACGCTGGCTTCAGGGTTGCCATGCCATTTGCTTCCTGCCAGAGAGGAGGAACACTAACAGGAGCTGCTGGACAGTATCTTTGAGCTCTTGAAGAGGCTGAAGCCTGTCCCATAATGCTCCCGCCGTGCCCTCAGAGGACCTTGCTTAGTCTCTTTTCTTAAGCAAGAAACAAAATCTTGTATTTTCAGTTGGGTCTCAACCAAATCAAACTGGGAGACTAGTGGGGTTTGAAAAAACTGCCTGAACACCTTGCATGTAACATCTCAAGTGATAGTATCTTTGTGGCAGTAGAAAAAAAGCATAATAGTGTTCCGTTTAAAGGCTCTCCATGCCCTTGAGCATTCTGATTGTTCACCACTGTGGAGCCATCTGAATGCTCTCTGAATGACAGCCAACTTATTTCTGTTCCGTCAGGGATTTGTCAAAGTTATGCTGTGATGTTACCCCTCACTGCAATATGGAATTCCCAGAACATAATCTGTGTATTCTTTCCTGCCTGTTGGCCTGACTTTGTGTCTGCCTGAGTTGCAGCCATTATATTCTTGTCCTGTAGGGTCTCTTGGATATGTCAGGGATAAACAAACTTTTTTAGACAGAGTTCATCCCATACGGATTTATAATAGTATGTTCATGGGCACAGGAAATATCTGTTTCCTGTGAAAATAGATGTCATATTTGCATTTGTGTACTTTATGTGCCAAAAGAACAGAGTACATACATATGTCCTATGTTCACATATCTGTGTATGCAACTAAGAAGTGTACACATATGGTGCTATAATACATGATCACTTACTCTGTATGTGGGTGTCTGCATTTGCTCTGTTCTGATACAGGCATTCAGTTTTCTGGCTCTGAATTTGCTTAAAATTTTGCTCTTTTTTGAGGGTGGAAATTAAACACCATATACAGCAGTGATTCTTTTTGAGGAGTTGGTGTATGCACTTTGTAAACAGGCTGTGGAGGACAAGCTATGACTCTTCTGATAAATATTATTCAGACTCTTTCCACTTTCATTTCCCTTATCACCATAATAACCACACCCATCTTTGCTATGAAACTGTGTTGTCTATCTGCTTCCTACACACCAGGGAAGCTGACCTTAATGAGTAGCAAAGGAAATCAGAGATAAAGTTGAAGAATTATCTTACTTTGTTGACATTTCTAAACGAAGAAGTTGGAAAATGTGGCTCCCTCTGGGTAGACAGGAGCCACCATGGATCGTGATTAGATGGTATGTCTGTTGAACAAGCGGATTCCCAAGAGAACCATTAAAGGCATTCCTGTAAATAACCTAGAATTCAGGTAAACTAGAGGGTGGCTCTTAATGGACAGACAGGTCACTTCCATTTTCTACGCATGCAGAGTGGTGGAACTGAAGGTAGAGATCACCACAGATGGTGATCCGTCGCAACCCAGGCAAACCCAGGTGTGGGAGATGCGTCTCTATTTGGCCACCCAAAGCTCAGTAGCAGGACTTGGCTGCATTTTACTGCTGTCTCTATTGATTTGAAATCTTTGCCATGTATTACATTTGCGTTATTGTTTAGTCCAGAGGGAATTCTAAGTAATCGCATAGTAACTTTGATGTTTCCTGCAATTTGTTATTGGTCTGCTTCTAGGTCATATTAACCTTTCCACCAAACTTTTATCTCTTTCTCTTTAAAAAAATGCCTTTGTTTTAAATGTCTTAAACTTTGAGAGTCATATCACTTGTTATCCATTTACTCACCATTATGTAACATGATTGATCTTGTCATATTTCCCAGGGGTTGATGTACTGTTTTTTTTTTTTTATCAGAAAAACATTTCAGGTCTTCATAAATCTTATGTGAAGTGCCTCCTAAGAAGATAAATAAAATTATTATATATCATGTTATTTACTGTTATCTGTAGCACCAGAAATAAGCGAATATCTCCAGAGAAAAAGGCTATAAAAGCTAGTGCACACATAGACACATTGAAGGATTAGGAGGTAGTAAATGTGAAATGGGCTTAAGAATGACTTTATTTAGCCACTGGCATTTTGGGAGGAACTCAGGCTGTCAGGAAAATGAACCAATCTGTATTATAAAAAGCATAAGAAATTTAAATAAATCATGTTTGCAAGCACTACCAGAATTTTCCTTGAATGCTGCTGAATAAATTCCACTTGTTAAATGTCAGTTAACTGTGTGTCACTGGCAAGCATAAACTGTCAGGGCCACAAAAATACCCAACTTACAGCTTTAAGCTTTTTAAGCCTTTGAATGTTCTTTTGACCTTCAGCTAAAGGACATAGTCACATAGCAGAGGAAATGCCTCAGATTCTAGCATCTGGGTTTGTTTCTTTATACTCTTTTGGCACAGTTACAACAGTCGGACTTTAATTTTTTCCACGGCACAGTCAACATGGTCTTCTCACACAAGTGGCAAAGGACAGTTGTGAATCCAAAAGCAATGTTTTTGCCCTGTGCTGTGTGGTAGGGCCCAGTTGAATGGTTTTTTTGTTTCACAGGGTACACAGGATCAAAACACAAATAAACAGAATCCCACACAGATGCAAATTTCGTATAAAATTAGATACTTACACACATGCATAGAAGTATATTTTTATATACTCAAAATGTAATGCAGTCAATGATGTATTGAATCTTTGCCTCTATGTTCAGTTGATTTCAGCCAGCTATAGTTTTGGTATCCTCATCTGAATTGTCAGCTGCTTGAAGATGTTTCCCCAAGAGTTGTTTTTCTGTATCTGAGAACACAAGATAATTAAAGTCCTTGCAAAAAATGTATTATTTTGACAAAGATTCCTTATTTTGGCTCTGTTGATTAGTTCAGCCATATTTATCATTTGTCACTAATAAAAGGTCACTTGAAACTTGGAGAATGAAGGGAATGAGATCTGATTTTCCAGTCATTAAAGTTGTGCTATCAAATGATTATCCTGAAAGTTCTTACACTTGTCCTGTACACTTGTGTTGGAAAGACTGATCATCTACACAGATGCCTATGTGGTTGTTTCTTTTTCAATAATTCAGCAGATATTTGTGGGGCACTTGCTCTGTTCGAGATTCTGTGCAATATTCAGAGAGGCTTCCAATCACTCCTGAGCTTTGTCTCCTAGGGCATAAAGGTGTAGGAAAGTTTCCGGGGCTGGAGACTGAAAGGTTTAGTATGGTTGTGTTGGGATGAACGAGCGATGTGGAGTGTGGTACAGGAGAGGAAGAAGGAACTCGGTGATAGACTTTGGGGTTCAGAGTTTGTATCTGAGGCTTAGTATGTTGGGAATACCTGGTGGGGTTTTCAGTTTCCAAAGGAGGTGGCAGTTCATTTTTATGAGGATCAGATCTGTTTGTTCTGTAGAGATGGGTTTGCCATGTAAGACTTGTGTGAAATCTATGGGATTAGTTAGGACATGGAGGTGGAAGAATGATCCATTATCAGGCAAGGCTGCTAGCAATAGAGTTGTAGTGAAGGGTGTAGGATCTGTGTATTAAAGTACAGTTTATTTTTTTAAATATTTTATTATTGGAAAGCCGGATATACAGAGAGGAGGAGAGACAGAGGAAGATCTTCCATCCGATGTTTCACTCCCCAAGTGAGCCGCAACGGGCTGGTGCTGCGCCAATCCAAAGCCGGGAACCAGGAACCTCCTCCAGGTCTCCCATGTGGGTGCAGGATCCCAAAGCTTTGGGCTGCCCTCGACTGCTTTCCCAGGCTACAAGCAGGGAGCTGGATGGGAAGTGGAGCTGCCAGGATTAGAACTGGCGCCCATATGGCATCCCGGTGTGTTCAAGGCGAGGACTTTAGCCTCTAGGCCATGCCACTGGGCCCTAAAGTACAGTTTAAAGGGCTCAAATACCAGGTTTAGGCTTCAGCTTAGAAGGTAAACTCAAAAATTACCCCCAGGCTTCTGGCTTGAACACTGGTGCCATATCTGGAGATGGAAAAGATGGGATCAAAACCTGAGTGAGTCAGAATTACTTTTTGAAATAGAGCAGACCGAGGTGGACTGATTCTCAGTCTGTTTCTCCACATAGTCTTGGTAGGTGGAGATTCTGTCACTCAAGTGTTCCACCATCAGGAACACAGGGGTATAATTCTGAGGATTCCTTCCCGGTGATCTCAGCTGTTTTCTCCTGCTGCTTTATCAAATCCCCTCCCTCCTCCATGGCCTCTGCTTCTCTCCCCGACCTTTGGAGAATGCTTCTGTTTCTTCCCCAGGGATGCCAAACGGAACTCATACCCCAGGTTTGCTTGGCTTCCCTTAAAAGCAGTTCACAGTTTCATTCTGTAAGTTTTTGACAATGTGCATCTACTGTTTCAGGCACCATTCTCACAGTGGAATGCCAGCTGACCAAGGCAGCTGGGGGAACTGAAAGCTGGTGTGCGCCAGCATCCCAGGCACACCGCAGGTCACATGAGGCAACACCGTGCTCTTTCAGGCCTCCCTCCTCCTGAGGACCCATGCTTGTTTTTTACCTTCTCTGGCTGTGCAGTCACCCCAGTTTTTCTCTCCTGTGTGCCTGCCTGTAGAGATCAGGCATGCGGCTTACACCTGATAACCAAGAAGTAGACAGTTGACAAAATAGATTGAAACTGAATTATGAGACAGCTCGTGTCACACCAAGAGCATGTTGGACTCCGTCTCTTAGCCTTCATGGAGCTACTGTGGACTCCTGAGGAGAGGAGTTCTGGTTCTTCAATTAGCAACAACCAATAAAAAAATGTGCTTATAACAGATGGAGTTTCAGAAAGTATCTTTAAGTGTAAAATGCATCCAGAATTTGGAAATATGTCTGAGTCATGCTCATGAATAGTGATTGCCATTGACCTGATGATATTGTTACTAGAGATTTTCTGGCTGTAGGAAAAAGGGGACATTCATTCCTGTTGCATTTCTGAGTTTATTCTCTGAAAAGACTTAACAGGGCTAGATTTTTTTGACCCGTATTTGATATTACTAACTCCATTTCAGCTCATCCTTTTAGCCCTGGTCACATTTCTTTTTGTTGTTGTTTGCTAGCAGGGTTTTTGTTGTTGTTGTTGTTGTTGTTCAGATACAAAATGAAAATCCTACTTGCTGTGTGCAGTTGCAAGAAACTCTGGCATGGCTCCTCCAGAAACCAAAGAAAAATTATTAGCCATATCCAGACAGTAGCTGACTGGCCCAGATTCTTCCTCCCTTGAGCATTCCTGATTAATGGGGGAATCTGTTCTGTAGTTGAAAAGCCTCTTTCCTGAGCCCAGTCTGTCCTGGCTTCCGAGCATGGCCAGCTGCGCAGTGAAAGCCAGAGCCAGGGCTCTGCTTCTGATTGCACTCCTCGGCATGCTGGAGGTGGCGCAAGGGGAACCAGAGGTGAGGCCGGCAGCTCAGTCTGCCCAGACCTTTCAGCGGGTGTCACTGCACCCTGCACTCAGCATCCCTTTAACGCGCGGATGCTGCATCCCCTTCAGAAGCCTGGCCCTCTCCAGGCTGTGGATGCTGCTGTGTGCCTTCATTCCTGTGTTCTTGACTTTGATCCAAGCCACTTGGCTTCAGTGTCTGCAGTGATTAGTTTGCTGTGTGACTTCTCCTGACACTCGTTCACTCCTCCGCTCTCTTCCGCAGCTTTCTCTTCTGCCATTCCTCATCTCGCTCCTGTTAGCCCTCGCTGTCTCTTGGCCACTTGGCACATCACCCCCTTTGTATTGAAATAACTGTGTCGGTCTGTTTCCAGAAATACTGACCCATCTGGATTTTTTACCAACATAAAATATTTGCCAATTTAACAAGCGGAGTAGTTTATGGCATCATTTGGTGATTAAATACTATCATATCATATTTTATTTCTGTTGCCTTTCTGCTTTTTCTTCCACAGTCTAGACTCAGTCTATTTTATTTCACGTGTTATCTGGGTGATTAAAGTTGAAGTTCTTGCTTGGGTCTTCAAGGCTGAAAATTTACTGCTATATTGTCTGTCTTAAAAACAATTTTCATAACATCTATAAACTCTAACCCAGGGAGATTTTAAAATAGTTAACTTTCAAATGTATAACAATCAATAGGGTATGGACCTAGCTCAAGATGCTGCAAGTGTTCTTAGGATGATAGGCATTAAAGCCATTCATTAGAGTATAAGTAGAATAAAATAATTCCTTTAGTAATGAAGAGGAACAAGCGAAAAGCCACAAGAATAATTGAGAAAGGAGTTGTATTCTGGCTGGGAAACTGATTTTCCCTGAAGGTACCATTTTGTTGGAACTTTCAAGGAAGGATGAATTTCAGTAGGTGGAGAAGTACAAAGGCTGTCCAGACTCAGGCTTTGCCCCCCAGCGCCACCTTTGCAAATCCTACAGTGCAGCTCAGTGTGGTGGGCCCTGTGCATCTGAGTGAGCACTTGTACTTCTAAGAAGCATGTGGAAAATGGACATGCGCAGGTTAGAACTGCAGCCTAAAGGTAAGGCTAGGTCTCAAGGAGCAGAAGTTTTTACCTTCTGAACTTGAGAAACTTAACCATGTCTCCAGACAGAGAGAAAAGAGCAAGTGGAGAAAGTCGGAGAAGCAGGAACATGCAGTCCAAGATTTCATGGTGAACACTTTTCTTGATGTAGACACTTCGATATTGTTCTACATTTTCAAACTCGTTTTACCGAAAGTGGTGAAAACTGCTGATCCACAGAATCAGCCCCAGAAGTAAGTTAAAGCTGCCTCTCTAGGAAATCACATTACCTATCTATCCACCTCTGTACAGAAAGCTTCCAGGAGATTGTCTGAAATCAAAGTTCTCTTTGTCTTGGGCCTGAGGTCTCCAGGATTGCCTTTTGGCAAGATGTATAATCTTCCTTGCACATCACTTAACATGAAATTGTGATCCTGAACCTGTGGCTCAGGCCACAGTGTCACTATTGCTTACAGCTGCTTATAATCCAGGCACCTTCTCTTCTATTGCCTTCTGTCTTATTCTCCTACTGTACCCTCCAATCCCTTCCTCCCTCCTGCTAAAATTACTAACCATTCCCTATGATGGATGTGGCTAATTATAGAGCAAATGAGTAGTATGTAGGCTTCATGTTGAAGAGAATGGATTTCTAAAGCTTGAAACCCAAATTCGCCTTGCAGTCAAGATACCGAGGGTCCCACCTTGGAGTACCTAAGTTCAGTTTGTGGCTCAGCTTTTGATTCTGGGTTTCTGCCACTGCAGACCCTGAGACGCAGCAGGAACACCTTAGACATCTACAAACCAGCCACCTGCTAGGAAACCTGGATCATCTGGCTCCTCCCCTGGCCCAACCATTGCAGGCATTTGAGGAGTGAGCCAGTGGATGGAAACTGGCTTTCTCTTTCTTCCTCCTGTATTAAAACAACAGCAGCTAGAAAGGACGGGCATGAAGCCATGTTTGTAAAGAAGGCTCTTCACTATTAGGACAGCGTGATGATCTTGTTACGAGAGAATGTAATGGGTCTTCACAGTGTTAAAATGTTTTGTTAGTTTCATTCACAGCTTTTATCCTTTGTATTTGTATTTGTGAGCTCTTTAGACAGTTGTGATTGATATCAGGATGAGCACATGGCTAAAACCTGTAGCCCACTATGGGGCTGCTGTGATGTTGTGGGTAAACCCCACTACTTAAAAACATCAGCATCCATCCTTCTGGAAGCTTCAGTTTGAATCCTGGCCACTTAGGATTCAAATTCCTGTTAGTGCACCTGGGAAGTCAGCATAAGTTGGCCCAAATGTTGGGGTGCTTGCCACCAATATGGGAGACCTGGATACAGTTCCAGGCTCCTGGCTTCAGCCTGGCACAATTCTGATTATTGGCAGCTGTTGGGGAGGGAACCAGCAGGTAGAGGAGGTCTTGCTCACTCTGTTGCTTATCTTTTAAATAATGTTTAGCTCCTTGAAAAGTTAAGGCCTAGTACTTGCATTATTAATGAGTGCATTTATTATCACTAAGCATAGATTAATTGACATCCATGATAAACAGTGTGCCACATTCTTGGTACATGTACCTTTTATGTAGAATAGACTGAAAGCACTGACTTTTAGAAGTCTGTCTCACATTAAGGTTACTAACATTAACACAGAGAAACAGTGAAGGATTCTGTATTTGCTAACATGGAAGATTGAACTATTTGACGACAAGGGGGATTTTATTGCTTTTCACAAACTGTTTTTAAAGAAAATGTTAGGAATGTATAATGTACTACGGTGGCTTAAGATGATACTGGAGATGCCCACGTTACATATCCTACTGCCAGTTCAGGTCTGGACTGCGGTGCTTCTGATCCATCTTCCCCCCAAATGTGTACACCTGGAAGCAGCAAGTAATGGCCCACGTGCGTGGGTCCGTGCCACCCACACGGAAACACCAAATAAAGTTCCTGGATTTGGCCTGTCCCAGCCTTGGCTGTTATAGTCACATGGGGTGCTGGTTCACACCCCATGTGACTGCTTGCACTCTTACTCTTTGCCCTTCAGGTAAATGAAAATTAGCATATTTTTATGTGTAAGAGAGCATAATAGAAGTATTGAGTAGTGACAGGACTGGAATAGCTGGATAACATGCAGTGTAACTTTGAAGCACAGTATGATTTAAATGTTTAAGTATTTTCTTTCCTTATGGGCTTTATTCTTTTAGTTTGCTGTTTTGTCCTGTACATTGAATATAGCTGTTGTCCTATGATGCAGCAAGAGCTTCAGAGTGCTTGTATTAGTGTTCAGTGTTTAATTTGAATGTTTATGTGTTACTGTATGTGTGCAGATATTGGTTAATAGAGGTTCTGGCTGATAGAAGGTGGCAAAAGAAGCCTTTCTCCCTGGCACAGTGGAATAGTTGTAGGTGCCACTCAAAGTTGCCAGTGTGAAGGGCTGCTGGTTTGCCATGATAGGTGGTCCAAGAAGCCTGGTTCTTAGTAACTGTCAGTGTTTCTTCTTGAAATCTTAGGTCACTCCTTGTTCCTATTCAGATTTCCACATTAATTTAGTTGTGGATTTGTCATTGTAAGAAGGGGTGAGCACGTCCCATGGAGCCATCATGGGATTCAGATTTTGCATTGTCATCCATGTTGCATTCTGTTAATGCCGGGTCAGAGGTGCTTTTGATGCTGACTGCGGTTCCTTGGTTCCAGTCCCTTTGTCTTTTGTAGTCGCAGTTCCTAGGTTTCCTGCAACATGTCAGGTCAAGGGCATCATCCAGCCTAGACCTGTTTTCTGTTCTTTGTAATGAACCTTTCAGCATGTAGGTAGTATAAGAAATGGAGACAGCGTTCATAGTGCCTGCAACTTTGTGGGTCTGTTGTTTTAGCTGGAGATGCTCGGATACATTAGGATTCATTTTAGTACACTGTAGGCTTAAAAAGGGCAGATAAGTTAAATCAGCCTGTTTTCAGAACTGAGAATTTCAAAAGCCAAATACTACTGTATTCCAGGGACTTGCTCTAAGCCAACAGGCTGGAGTTGTTGAACCACATAACCACTAAAAGCTTTCAATAGAGTATGTTTTTAACTATTTAAAATAATTACCATGCTGGACCTGGAGACCTTTGAAAAGTCCATAAAGTTAATTATACCTTGAGACACACCCTCTGCTTAGTTAGGTAAGGACAGCATTAGTTTCACAATGTTCCTTTGTTTAAAAAAAAAAGAATCAATGCAGTTGGAGTACAGTGTTACGGTAAAGAGCAATTCGTTGTATGCAGACGTGTCTAAAAGTAAGATAATGGTAATAAATTATACAGCTGTTAAAGGCTTCAGCCCTTTTGGAATTGCCACATAGCAAGGAGCAGAAGGCTTTGTGAACTTAGTGCGTTTTTGCATTCTTTGGGTTGATACTGCCTGGTTAACGTGTACTAGAGGGAGTCCTTTAGGTTTAAATCCTCTGAGTCTGAAAGTTCACATTGTTAAATTTGCTTCTGTGACTTATAAAAAAAAATCCTGGAATCTTTCACAACAATTTGAAAATTAGTAGGTAATGATAAACATAGCCCATAATAGGTATTT
This sequence comes from Ochotona princeps, assembly GCF_030435755.1. Taxonomy (NCBI): domain Eukaryota; kingdom Metazoa; phylum Chordata; class Mammalia; order Lagomorpha; family Ochotonidae; genus Ochotona; species Ochotona princeps. The sequence continues at coordinate 56,439,915 of NC_080839.1, read as the reverse complement.
AGTGCCAGGTTGTATAAGCTCTTTAACATTTGTTATTTGTTTCTCAAAAAACCAATGAGGTGGAGACATTTATTAGCCATTTTTACATATGAGGAAACTGAGGCTACGGATGATCACTCATGGCCACATGCTAGTAGTATGAGGTGACTGCGCTGGGTAGGTGTACATTAAGAGATATAGAGATACTTGAGGTGGTCAAGAGTGGAAGAGGATATTGGTGAGGGATGTAATAACTGATTGGCTGCCATTGCCATCAGACATCATATTGGGCAGGGAGAAACAACTTTGTGCAAGACCAAGTCCCGCCCCATGCTAGTTCCTTTGGCCATGGATTGCCTTGATCTGAGTATGAATTATTAATGATGTAGTATGACGTTTTATAAAATAGATATCTGTAATATAGTCTGTTATAGAAATAGACTGCAAGAGAGAGCTAGAGTTGTTGGGGAGGCAGGTAAAGAGCTGTATCACAGCTTTTACTTGAAGATGACTGGAAAGCTCTGATAGACCGTGTGTTGTTGTTCAGTTTGGCATCTACAGATCCCTAGCAGAGTGCTCAGGGAGCAGTTTGTGCCCCCAAAATGTTGAGTGAGGCAGCAGCACTGTGGCCAGTGGGTTCATCCTGGGCAAGAGCATCTAAGGGGAAGGGCACAAGCAGCACAGGAGCCAGGCAGGGTGTGGTGTATGCTCTTCAGCAACAGGGCTGTGGATTGTCATCACATGAGGTGGTTGGTAGGAGTGTGGCCAGCTGCCTCATCACTCTCCTTTTCCTTACACTCCATCCCCCACTGGGAAATAGCCCCCACTCCCCAGATTCTCCCAACATCTGCTTTAAATCCTGTCCATATGTCAAGGCCTTGATAAAAAGTTTCACTTCCTCCCTGACGCTTTCTCAGCAGCAGTTATGCACAGTCACCTCTTCCAACTTCAAGTACTTTGAGAGTCACAGTGGGTTTTTCCCCCCCTCTGGTACTCATGTGCCATTTCCTAACATACTGCCTTGGCTCACCTCTCTGATGTGTTGTGTTATTCAGCTTTTTCTGTATTGGTACGTGATTGTTGATGCAAAGACCTAGGATTCCCCTGCCAGCTTTGCCATTGATAAAGGGAGAAGTAGAAGCCCATGATTGTGTAAGGCACAGTGCAAAAGCCCATGATTATTTGACTAGGATTTAATACATGCTGTCTAGTGTTCCTCTCCTCCTCGGATCCCAGTGCTGAGTTTGTGGATGCAGTGCATTGTGTATACTACTCACCGTGGGCCGAGTCACAGCTTGGAAATGTTAGTGAATGACGGAGTGAATACTGCTTTGGTGCTCCAAATAATTATGTGATTCGCAGCCTTTAAAAATAGCATCCCAGGAACTAAGCATATAGAGCAAGACCTCGACTACTGGATAGAATCATTCAGAAATAATATTACAAGAACACTAGGCAGAATTTTCCTGTTAAAACTCATTGAGCAGGAGCGTAAGAAGTAGCCACTTGATTCCTTGCTTCGCTTAGAAGTCACTTGGTCACTTAGATATATATCAGCTTTATATACTACTGCTCAGTGTTGAGTTGTGATTAGAAATTAATCTGAGTTTTTTTCTGATATAAGAAAATTGTTTTGGGCCCGGTGGCGTGGCCTGGCAGCTAAAGTCCTCGCCTTGAACGCCCCGGGATCCCATATGGGTGCCGGTTCTAATCCCGGCCGCTCCACTTCCCATCCAGCTCCCTGCTTGTGGCCTGGGAAGGCAGTCGAGGACAGCCCAAAGCTTTGGGACCCTGCACCCACATGGGAGACCTGGAAGAACCTCCTGGTTCCTGGCTTCGGATCGGCACGCACCGGCCGTTGCAGCTCACTTGGGGAGTGAAACATCGGACGGAAGATGTTCCTCTCTGTCTCTCCTCCTCTCTGTATATCTGGCTTTCCAATAAAAATGAATAAAATCTTTAAAAAAAGAAAATTGTTTTTTCTCTTAAAAGCTTTTGCTTCACAGTAACATAAATAAGGAAGGAAATTCCCTTAGTGCCCTTGGCATTGCTAATTAAAAATTCCTTTTCTGACCCCAAAATAGGCTCCCTGGCGACAGACTGTGTAGTCACCAGCGTTCTCATCTAAAGGTCAGATGTGGAGAGACCTTCCAAGCACACTGTTCAGTGGCTTTTGGGCTAGATGTCTTAGGTACAAGATTATTGCTCCTGAACAGCAATAGCTTATGAAAAATGTACCACAAAGACTTTTGCAGTTCATTGATTTAACAATGACAAATTAGGTTGTTCTTAATACACCAAGAAAATCCATAGCATAATAATAATCTGTTCTTGGAAGCAGATGTGTTGTGAAGCACCTATACAGGGGCAGATTGCTTAGAATCAACTATCCAAGAAGGAATCAACTATCCAGTTGTGTTTCGCTCATTATTGCATACGTCAAAAGTCATGAACTGGTGAACCTCTTTCTTTGTAAAAGAAAACTGCTTTCTAAGGCTGGGGATGGAAGTAAAGAGGAATACTGAAGCCAGACAGTTATGGATCTGTAACGGAAAGCAGAAATATGGGGGAAAAAATGAAACACTGTCATATATTTGGCAGCAGATTGAGTCTCTGAAATGCATGGGGTAGAATCGGGAAGAACAATTTCTGAAAAGACATAGTGAGTGTCCTGGCTAGTGTAAAAGTATACTTTCTGACAAGGATATTGGGGATGGTGAAAGAATCAGAGTGTTTGCACAAACCTTAATCTCTTGTGGAAATTCTGAGTTTACTCTTCTAGGGAATTACAGGAAACTTACAGAAAAAATGGAGCTAAAAGATGTGTTAATTTGGATGCAAAAAATGTTTGACATCCATGCAGTTTTTTCCTCATATGCATTTCCATGAACATTTTATAGTGGACACTGCAATGCTGTGCTTCGTAAACAGCTTCGTGAATTATACATTTATGTTTAGGATAAGTTGAGATATCTCAACTCTGTTGTTTAAGATCATCTAACATCCCTAATAAGCACCAGTAGTTACTAAGATTAAACATTGTGTATGTGCCGCCAAGGAGTATCTGACTGAGGCCTTTGTGTTTGCCTCTTAAAAAAATCTTGAATAGGGAAGACACTGACAAACTACATCTCCAAGTAGAACTGAGGATTGGGAGTTACCAGCCTGGATGACAGAGCTCTGACTGGCCCGTAAATCAGGGAGATACAGCAGCTTTTTAATTTAGTGGAGAAAAATTACATCAGCTTGTTCATCAGGATCCCAGAATCGCTAACGAAAGCCTGTGAGACTTGCTCTCTGCCCCCATCCATCTCTGACCTCTTCTTTTGTGTGTTTCATGCTATTCACTACAGGGTGCATTATTTGATTCGTGGTTACAATGCAAACAAAAGATAGCATTGATTTAAACTTGGAATTTTTGAAAGTGGCTTTCTCAAGGATGAGAGTAGCTGTGGTTTGAAGGCAGAGAAGCAAGGGAAAAAAAAATGAAGAAAACAAAATGGCCAGGTTGGGAGGAGGTAGAGAAGTCACACTCTGTTCACATTAGTTAGGCAAGATATCTGCTGCCCCCTCCCAAGACTGGGCATAGGGCTGCCTCTGCACCATGCTGAGCTGGCCTTTCAGCCCTTCACAGGAGATGTCCAGGTGCCTCAGGTCCACCACAAAACCAAGGAGCAGAATGAGAATACAGAAGCATTTTTTTAAACTGAGGAAATCAAGATATGATGGAACTTTGCAGACACAAGGGGCTTCAGAAGTGTTAACCACACAAATTAAGGACCTGGAAGAATATACACCAGGCAACAGTTGAGATATTCTACCATCTGTAATGCTAAGGGATCCTGTCTAGTCTTACCAGCTCCTCTGATCTGAGAGTATCCATTTTCTCTGTCTAGGCTTCAGGTTCTGAATGGGCTGGGGAAGATGCCAGATGTCTAAACTTCCTGGCGGTAAAATTGTTAGAGAACTCTGGTGGAGATTCTCTAGGGTAGTCCCATGAGAGCTGGAGTCTTGGGCCCTAGCCCCAGGATCCTCTGTATGGGCAGCTTGCTCTTGTATCCCATCTGCAGGCCTGCCATCTCTCCCACTGATCCCAGCAAGGCTCGCTCTGTGTGGGTGGTGAGCCCGTCAGCACCTGGATGCTGGACAGCACCGCAGCCATCCCTTGACCAGAGATGGCTCTTCTGACCTCTCTCCACCACTCCAATTATAGAAAGGGTTATTTTGGTTTGGTTTGTGTATTTTTTTTTTTCTGACTTCATGAAAAAACGAGCTTTGTGAATCAATTGGAGTGTAAGCCATTTGAAGTATTATGTAAGAGATTAAATAATTATCAGGGCAAGATGCAAGCTAGAGCCAAAAACAAAGAAGACTGTGGTGATGAGAGTGTGTCCATGGAACTGGAGTCGAATTTCCCAAGGGCCCTGGCTTCTGGCTCTGCCTCAGCATTCATTAACTGAGTGATCCTTAAGAAAGTCATTTGACTTTTTCTAAGCCACTTTTTTCTTCACTCGTATTTAAAAATTTATGAATTAGTTTTCTTCTTTCACTAGTAAGGACTTGCAGGCAGAATCATTCTACATTTTTACACAAGGACAAATATGCTGATTCTTCTACTCGATTGTGATTAGATCTCCAATCTCCAGCTTACCTGCCTTTCCCTCCTTAATTATTGGAAGGATTAGATTGGTTTGCTGAAAACTCTGAATCATGAAACATTTCAAAAGAGGCCTAGTCTTTCTGCTTAATGTTCATTTGAATGAAGAATCTAGGGTCTGTGATGAGTAATGGTTCTCTATTTCTCAGCTTTTATTAAAATGCCTAGCTTAATGTATAGCAGTTGTTTATTAAAGATTTATGGAGTTAGTGAATGAAGAACAAATCTGAGTACTTTTAAAGATTAAAGATTTATGGAGCTAGTGAATGAAGAACAAATCTGAGTACTTTTAATGAATAGATGTAGAGCTTTGGTAAGAGGCCCATGTACTACTCGCTTGAGTCTTTCTCATGTGATTCTTTGGCATTCTTTGTTTACTTCCACATTTGAAAGGGCATAGTACTGGGGCAGGCATTTGGCTATTTTTTTAGATGCTACTTACTTCTCATGCTCATATCCTGTGTCAGACTCGCTAGATTCAAGCTCCGGCTCTGCTTCCATTTCCAATGCCAGCTTCTGAATTGGAAGGTTTATACCTCGGGGAGGCAGTGCCGCCCATGTGGCAACCCCAAACTAAATTCCCAGCTCCTGGGCTTGGCCTGTCTTAGTCCCAGCCGTTTCAGACATTAGAGCAATAACCACTGAATGGGAACTCTCTGTATATAGTTATATATTTGTTTGAAAGGCAGAGTTACAGAGATAAATGGAGAGCTCCTATCCTATTTTGGTTTATTCCTCCAAAATACCTGTAACAGCTGAGGCCAGGTCGAAGCTGGGAGCTGTGAACACAGCCTGAGTCTGCAACAGGATGCAGGTCACATGCGTGGACCATCCTCTGTTTTCCCAGGTGCATTTTCAGGACGGATCAGAAGTGGAACAGCACCCATATGGGATGCATGTGTTACAGGCAACAGCTTAAACTGCTGTGCACATGCCAGCCCCCTAAAATAATTTTTAAAAGTTACAGACTCCCATTGTTTATATGATGCATTTTGTTAGGAAACTTGGTGCAGAGGCTTCATTGTTATACATCCTTTCTCGTCTTCCTGCACAGATAGGAAGTTTCAGCCACCCACAGTACAGGCTTACCTTTCTTGGACTCCGAGCGTGTATTTTCCACATCGTGAAGGTAGCCAGATGATGAAGTCCTGTTTTATGCACCACACAGAAGTGATCGGGCAGGATTTCACTTCATGTCAATTACAGCTGTACCCTTCCCTTCCTCTTCCCCCCTTCCTGCAGGTAAAATATTGTATGGGCAGCGGCTTCCCCATAGGGATTGAGGGATAAAAGCATAATACTCAACTACCCAGCAGCTTGGTAGAGTCTTTATAATATGCCAAGTTAAATTTGGTGACATTGTTCCTTCAAATTAATACAAATTCCCAACTCTCAGGGTGTGAATTTTGAGAGCTGGTTCACCGTGAGTCACTGTGTACTCTTGCTCATCATTATTGTACGTATTTGTGGAATCATTAGCTCCTATGACGTATTCGGAAATAAATGAGAAAGAACCCTGGGATTTGAGAGCGACACTGATGCTGAGTATAGTTTTTTCCTCAGCAGCAACTGTAATCTCCACTTGCTGTGGAAGCCTCTAACAGTTCACCTGCTCTGTCCCATCTGGTATTAGGATTCCGTTTCAGGTTTGAGACAGTGGGCCTTATGGGTTGCAATAATTTTATAAAGAAGACGAGTTTGGGACATTGATAAAATGCCTTGCTGCATTCTTACAGCTAGAATCAACTGTACTACAGACACATATATACACACACATATGGTGGTTATTTTGTGATGTCTGTGTGTATGTCAGGAAGAAGCACCCTCTAAGAGGAGCGGAAAGAATGGTAGACTTTTTGACCCTCAGGAGTCCATGCAAGTGTCCATCTTCAGCTGTCATCTCAGAAACTGTAGAGTTGTGATTCGGCAGCTTGTGTTTTGCTCAAGCCCTCCAGCATGCTCAGGTTTGAGAGCCTGTGATCTGAAGAGCGTTGGAAAGCCTGCCCATGGAAATCACAGGAGCAGTATCCTGATGGGCGTCGTAGGCCCAGAAAAACTTTGGCAGGAGTTAAAGGGCCAAGCTAGGTACGAGGTGGGGAGTTAAAACAGCCTGGGGTTCTTAGGATGCTCCAGAGACGAATCTAACTACTGGACTGCCTGTGTTTGGTGCCAGGATAGTATCTGGCCTTAGGCATCTGGCTCAAACACATCTCATCAGCCAGATGTGCAAAGGTTTCTTTGTACAACCTCATGTTCAAACTGTTATTCTTGAATCACTGGTGCTTTTGAAGTGGGAAAAGGTGCTTGAAACCTCACTGGCTGCAATGTACAGGGAGGGCTTTTTCCTCCCACCTCGCCCTAGAAGATAGCTTTGAGCCAGGAGCCAAGCCCTTTAATGGCTATGAAGAAAAAAAAAGTATAATTTCCATGTAAGGGCTACCCGAGAATATAAGTGCCTATTTAATAAATTATTTTTTGAAATGCCTTTTCCATTTTGGTAGCTGAAGCTTGAAAAATGTTTGGAGTACTATAATTATCATTTCTGGGAAAAAATACACATTGCAGTATTTTTGTTTTTGCTACAGGTCAAGTTGTAGTTCAGGATGGAAAGTAAACACGTCCCTTTGCTCAGCTGCAGCTCACATATTTGTAGTCTCTGGGTGCCCTCTTGGCGGTCGCAGTGGACCAGGGTTTACGCAGTGGGTACACAACGGACACAAAGACAGCATAGAAACGTGGGGCCCTTTCAGGGACTTGCCCCAGAACAAGTTTGATTAGGAAGTTTGTGCTGGAGCCAAAGGAATGGTCCAGAAGGGAGGAGAGGCCTTCAGAGTCATGGGAAGGGAATGAGTCTTTTCACGTAGATGCTGTCTTCACAATTTAGGCAGCAACTGTTGGGAGGCCTTTGTTTGCTCTCGGGGCAGTCACTCTTGGGAGGTGCCATCTTGTTAGCTGGACAACTTGTAAGGAAGAGTGACAGGAACTGGATACCAGCCTTCAGGGAGACGACTGCATACAGCTGGTTCCTTCCTTCTCTGCAGACAGAGGAGAGGATCTTCTCTCAAAAACGTGTTTGACTTTTAGGAATTAAGAGTAAAACTCTAACGCTAACAATGTGTAGGAGACATGTACATGGGGGCAATCTGTAGCACATTCAGGTTGACCCTTGTCGGGAACAGCAAACTAATAATCACATTGATCTTCTGAAATATCATGTTAGGCATTAGAACAAAGGAGCAAAAGGGCCCAAGAGTACTCCGTGTTATCAATAACAGCTGCTTTTAAATATCGCATGTATTACATCAGTTTTAAATATCTTGTGATACAAGTTGAAGGATAGGTATTTTTTTGGCTCCATTTAACACGAGGGTATACTGAAGTTTGATGATGTTAGGTAACTTGCTAAAATTACAAGGTGTGTGTAAGTGGTTCATACATGTGCATTTGCACACAGAGACACACAAGCTCTGACTCAATGCTTAGACTCTTTCTAGCAGTCAGTGATGGTAATGCAGAGAGCTGCTGCCTGTTGAGGACTTAAAAGTGTCAGGCACAAGGCTGTTGGCAATGCACATCTTACTTAATTGTTGAGAAGCTGTAACCAGAGAGGTCAGGAACCGTACCTAAGGTCTCACAGTTGTAAAAGAGCTAAGATTAGAACATAGACCTTCCTGGCCCTTAAACCTTGTGGTAAACCACTGGCCATATGGATTCTCATAGAAAAATATTAAAAGTATCTTCAAAGTAACCTTTGTTAAGTGACAAGAAAACAGTTCAAAACAAGTACATTCTTTTCAGTGAAATTAGTTAGACTAACAGCCTCACATCCGGTGGTGGGTTGCCTGGGTTCAGGCCCTGGTACTGGCGTCAGTGTACATCTTAGGCTGATCCTGGGAGGCAGCGGGTGATGACCGGGAGGTGGCAGGTGACTGACTCCCTGCCACTTACATGGGAGACCTGAACTGACTTCTACAATTTAGGCCTGCAAATGGCAGAGCATTAGGACGCTAAAGCAGAAGGTAGGAGCAGTATCTCTCCCCCTGCTTCTTCCTTTCTCCCTCTCTTTACACGTGTCAGTTAAATGAATATGTATCTTTTTTTGAAGAAGAAAGACAAGAAAAAAATTAATGGCCAAAATAGTTTTCTAAAAATCTCTTTGTACTTTTAGCCAAATGGGTTTTGTGATTTTTTTTTTCAGGATTTGCAAACCATGGTAGAGTTCAAGAGTAAAGTAACTGCTGATCTTTATTTGTGCTGCTGTCGTCAGCAAGGACAGAATAGCAGCAGCATGTTCTGCTGTTCTATCCCCTGTGCTTTACTCATGCTGTTCATCACCCTATCATTTCTCTTGATACATCGTTTTAGTAGCATCAAGAGAATCTCTCTGGAACCTCTGAAGACCTCAGATGAGAACATAATATTCTTTGGAGTCCTTCTAAAGTGTTTAGAAATCCATAGACCACATCTGGGACTCAGGAATTTATTGGCACTATTACTGATAATACCCTTAAGCACAGTTTGTTGTTTTTTAAGATGACATTTTCTGTTATACTAGAAACCCCAGAGAGTTGACTAATTCATGAACATGGTGGGTGCTGCTCCTTTAGTTCAGCAAGCATTTCTTGCTCTGTGCTTCATGAGCAAGGGCCCAGTGTCCCTGAAACCTGATTGCCTAGAAGGAGCTCACCAGGCTCCTGGCAGGAGCTTTTCATAGACATCCACAAGAAGCAGCCCTGCACTCACAGCTGAGGAACACCTGCCCTTCCGTCTCACATCAAGGCCTGACATTCTGTGCTTCCAAATCAATGTCGTCATTACACAAAGGAAGAGCTAAGTGGCAGTGGAGGAAACAGTATTAAACACCCGTTCAAAACCACGGTGTCCCTTGGCCCCAAAGAGGGCTTGTCTGTGTCCTGTAGAGGATGTTGCCTTCCATTCAGCACCACCCTGGGGAGTTCTCGCTTTCTAATGTTTATGCCTCTGTCACACTTTCAAGCAGTTATGAACAGTGTTTTTAAGATGTTACTGAGTTGCCTATACAAATTTAATTCATTTAGGCTGTCCTCATTAGTCATCTGTCTCATTCTCTAATCATTTGGATTCCTTTCTTGTGGGCTCATGGTTGTGGCAGAAGGGGATGTAATGTTCAGGAGAACTATGGCGCCAATCTTCAATTCTTTGTACATTTTTCTAAACCAATGGTAGATCTAATTTTATTACATGATTTTCTTTTTAAAAATTCATCACTGTAAATGTTTAAAATTATTTATAGTATGTCTGATTTGAATGTCAAATTCTTCTACAAGTGAGTTGAATTTGTTTTTCCTCGCATGAATTAACAGATGATCAAATAAAGTGTGTCTGGACTCAAACTTTGAAAGAAAAAAAAATCACAAGAAGTGATTTAAAATGTAGTCAGGCCAGATTTGAGACCTGGCTTTTCCACTGCCTGCTGCCGCCATCCCACCAGCTATATCAGAGGCAAAGATTGAAAACCTCTCAGTTTTTTTCTGTCTTCCCTTGAAATTCTGACTTCTGGAAAAATTAAGAATTAAAGCAGCATCAAATCCCATGGGAGTATGGAGAATGGATGCATTTCTGGGTGTTTCCTAGAACAGTGAATCAGCCTTGTTGCACAGTGGGGTCACCTGGGAGATTTTTATAACCACTGTTCTGGGGATGCTGCTTCTAATAGTTGGTACCAACTTAGGGGTAGGCTCTGAGTGTCCCAGGGCGTTGTGATAATGCAAAGGGGATTGAAATCCCTTTAGTGTGCATGACAGTCATATCAGTTGCTTGGGGCCTACCCTGTTGAGTTTCTGATTCTGTAGGTCTGATGTGGGGCCTTAGAATTTGGACTTCTGTTGGGTTCTGGTGCAGCTTCAGGGTTTGAGAACCATCACTCTAGAGCATTTTATCTCCCACTTTGTTGTGCATCCAGCATGTATTCTGAGTTTCTGTTTACATATGTTGTTGGGCTGCTGGTCTAGAGGCCACACTTGGAATAGCAGTAGCTCTAATATGAAGCATCATTATCAACCGACTTCCACAAAGTCTTATGTATAGAAGAAATGTGGGGTCTGGGAGATTCCTAGAGATACCGTCATGCTTAACAGCTCATTCATTTAGTGGCAGGTAGTTATCTGGAGGGTTCAGTGTATTCTTTGGCACTTGGCCAGCTGTGATTTGCCAGGGTGTTTGAACATGTCTTTGCAGAACTGCGCTATCACTAGTCAGTTGCATTGTCTAGATTCTGTTTGCTTGAAGGAATAAGGAAATACTACACCTGATCCCAGTAGCATCACTGGAGGAACCATTTTGACAAATGCTAATATGCAGGCTTCTCCGTACTCCCACATTCTGTTATAATTGGTTTGAGGTGGAATCCCACAGTGATGTTTTTAAAGCTTTGTCATTGATCCCAGTGCACATCCAAAGTTAAGAACTATGGAATTAAAGTTTCACATGTTGCAGTTTTACAGATCATATTTTCCTTTGTGTGTGGCTAGCTTAATTTCCACTGTGATGCAGCCTAACTTTATCCTGCAAATGAAAACAAATTAATATGCCCTCTTTAAGAAAAAGGCCCTGTGTAGATTCCATTGCTGTTAAATCTTGATTTCAGAGTAAAAGTTCTGGGAAAGTACAGTGGGTGTTTCAGAATGAGCTGAAATATGAAATATTTCTGGGACTGTGTCAACAAGCCTAATTTTTTCCCCTTGGGGTTATGATTGCGGAACAAGTCTTCACAGCAAAGCTTGCCAAAAAAGGTTATGATAAAATCATGGAATGTGAATGAAAAGAATTCACAGTGTAACTTTAAAGGAGTCAGTCTCCAAATTTAAAAGTGTAGGGATGACATATGCATTGCATTTGTAATAGAAGTGTTCAGAAGAAAATAATGTGTACCCAAAAGCCTTCTATTTCATTGCATGATAGCTCAAAGGCCAAGGAGAAATTGAAATAGGACAGTAAAAAAGTCCTGGAGACCCATTGAGGCCCTTGGTCCTCTTTATCCTTTCCAGTTAGTTTGATACTCTGTTTCAGCAAACTTGTATCCATTCACTACAAACATCCATAGATGAGAAGAGATTACCCAGGAAGTTGAAGCTATTTTGCTTTTGCCAGCATAGACTGATAGGAAAATTGTGGGATTGGACTTCTCTGCCATAGCTTGGTGACCTTGGCCAAGCTTCTTAGCTCCCCTGATGTGTCAAGTAGAGATGAAGATGTAATCTCTTCATACAGCATTACTAAAGTGAGAATGAGTAGAGACATGACTTCCACATACGAAGTGCTCAATTAGTAAAGATTTCTTTCATTACTCTAGTATGACTGTGAAAATTGAATCCATAATAAGAAACATTAGCCTTCAAAATCTTTGTCTGAAGCCTTTATTGATATTTTCTGCCTGTTAATTACACTGTTGTTAATAGTCATGTAGTGTACTATTTCTTCCTGAAGGGCAGGCTCCTCTTGGCTCCCAGTCTTTGTTCTAGCAGTTTCCTGTGTCTGAAACACTCTTGCCCTGTCTTATGCATGCTTTCTCCTTGCTTCGGGTTCCTGCTCAAACACCATGTCCTCAGAGAAACCTGCCCTAGCTAACTCACCTGGCTAGTGTGGTACACCTGCATCGTTGGTGGTGCTTCAAAGCCTTTATAACCACTTAGCGCTTGGCTGTGTTGTTCTTTGCTTTTTGTCTCTCTTGGAATTACAAATCCAGGAAGGCAGGGATTTTATTTAGTGCCTGCTTCAAATTCTGCTCCTAGAACCACTGGCACATGAAAGTCATTCAGTTGATATTTGTTGAATGAATGAATGAGAGTTTGAGAAGACCTCGTAGATTGTACTTCAGCTGGCCTATGAGGACCTTGGTCCTCTTACACTACCAAACCTCTCTAGGGACCTCTATGACACACAGGAGAATTAGGATAGGTTTTAGAAATGGATGGCGTATCTAGTAACACTGGCTTTGTAGTTGACTTTATAAATTTTACTCATCCATTTTCTGCTTCCTGTCTTTCATTTGTAAGTGTACAGTGTATCTTATTTTAAGTGACCTGTTTCAGGATATTTTTAATATAGAATAAAATTTTGGCTTTGCAAGTTTGAGAAATTTCAAGAATCAGGCAATATAATTTTCTCTTTGTTTCTTTCTACGTGGTTTTTTTATATACCTTCGTATGTTCTTTAATTTTTGTTTAAACAGAAAACTCTTGAATGCTTTTGCTACTTTTAGATTGTTATTACACTTTCTTGTTGACGTCAGTCTAGATGAAAATTCTAGAAATCGCCATGATCCAAACATTCAGGGCAAAATGTCAAGGATTGATAAACTTTTCATTGTTATTGTGAAATTACCCTTTATTTTTTTTTTAATTATTTATTGTTTAACTTCATTAATTACATTGTATTATGTGACACAGTTACATAGGTACTTGGGTTCTCCCCCCCCCCCCCTTACCTTCCCACCACGGTGGATTCCTCCACCTTGTTGCATAACCACAGCTCAAGTTCAGTTGAGATTTCCCCATTGCAAGCATATACCAAACATAGAGTCCAGCATCTTATTGTCCAGTCAAGTTCAACAGCTTCTTAGGTATACCCTCTCTGGCCTGAAGACAGAGCCAGCAGAGTATCATCCCAGTCAATTGAAAGCTCCAACATACCATCAGCAAAAATTTACATCATTATGGAATTAATTGACATAGTAATGAGTAACCAATATGTTGGTGTTTTAATGGACAATCTCTTAGAGGAATGTTATTAATATCATGAAACCAGTTTATTTTCTGTTAATTCTATTATAAGGGATATTATCATTTAAGTCTTTCTAACCTAGAACATATTTTTTAAATGCCAGTTGACATGTTGCCTGAGCAACCAGACTTGTGTTTGTTAATTAACATAAGTTTTATATATAGATTTGTTAGACACCATAGGGAAAGGGTGTGAAGAGACCTCCAATAAAATACAATTTTTGAAAGTAAAGTCAGGAAAGCCGTTTAATTGATGGAAAAATCATAATGTGACTACAATTGTCTCCTTATTTCTGTGTGAAAGAGAGGGAATAGAGATGTAGAAGAATCAATAAAATCCACATGCATTTATTTAGAAGCAGGCCAAGAAAGCAGGTGTCAGGAAACAGTTCCCAATGTTTGGGTAATGATTGGGCACGAGCGAAGGGGAAGGAGCCTAAGTGAATAGAGAGGACAGTCAAGTCACGAAAGCTAAGTTACAAAATAAAGAACTCACACATGTTAGGAATCTAAACTCTTCAAAAGCATGATTTTGTAATTTACCATGTCAACATTACAGGCTTAACATCCTAAGCCTGTTAGTAAACCAATTCTGAGTTCCAGTTGCTGCAGTTTCATTACAGCTCCCTGATAATGCCTTGGAAAGCGGCAGATGACCCACGTGTTGGGGTCCCTTCACCCCTGTAGGAGACCCAGAAGAAGCTCCTGGCTTCTAGCTTCAGCCTGGCTCAGCCCCAGCCATTTCAGCCAATCGGGGAGCGAACTAGCAGATGGAGCATTTTCTCTCCATCTCCTCTCCTTTCTTACAGCTCTGACTTTAAACAGCAAACAAAAACTTCAGAAAAACCAGTAGAGTAATGCTAACAAAATAAGCTTAAAGACCAAGAAGAAAGAACTTTACAAACTAAACAGGTATACACAATTTATGGAAAGGAAAGCTTAGTGACTGAAGTCTGAACTGAACAGTTTATTGAAAGAATTCATGTAACTGAGCAAGATTGGAATAAGGTTGAGGGGCAGGGCAGGAGAGAGAAAGGAAGAGGAGGAAAGGAATACTGAAGTTCATAAAGCTGAAAGTGTTTAAATGCTAGGAAATCATTCAGGATTTTAAAATAGAATTTATTCTGTGTATGAGTTCTGGTTAATTAGAATAATTAATTGAAGAGAAAGCCAATATGATCTTCTTAACAAAAGCTGAAAAAGCTTTTAGTAAAGTTAAACCTTCATTTTAAAAATTCCTAGCTCATTTCAAGGCCTAACACGGATTCATTTCTGGATCAGGCAGTTTTGTATTAGCCTTCCTCTCAGCTCTGCTGCTAAGGTGCTTCTTGAGAAGGAAATAAATCTTTTGAGGTTTGAACTGCAAAACACATAGCAAATTGTGACAATGTCGGGACTATTAAAAAGTACACACGAAGCAGGCACTTGTCACTATGGGTAAGCCACTTTTTGTTAACACTTGTGTCCCATTTCAGAGTGCCTGATTTTAAGTTCCCAATTCAAGCTTCCTAACTGATGCACAGCCTAGGCTAGTAATGGCTTATGCCCTTTGGTCCTTAAAACCTATGTGAAATACCTGGCCTGAGCTCTGGGTCCCTGACCCAGCCCCAGCAAGAGGCTACATCCTCCCATATGGGGAGTATGCTGGTGAATAAGAGCTCTCTCTCTTACTCTCTGTCAAATAAATAAATACATAAACATTGAAAAATAAAAATAGCTGAGAGTTAATATGTTGAGTTGTAATGGAAACATGTTTAGTTGAAGCACATGTTTGAGAAGTCTGATCATACATGCCCCAGTGTTTTGTAGGATAGAAGGTGAAACAGAGTAAGTTAATTACGGTAAATCAACACGAGCTGGATTTGAGTGCTATCAGCAATTAGTTGCAGAGCTTCTCAAACTGTGAAACAGTATGTTTGTGTTTGCCAATAAGCAGTCCATGTTCTGTGCTTTACACATCCTACTGAACCCCATGCTTGCTTGCTCTTTATTCTTCATTGCACTGGTGATGATCTCATAGTGGAGTTACTCACTACCTGATCCTTGGATTGTAGGGTGAAGGTGGGATAGTTGGCTCCCCTTCGGATAGGCTCAGGCCTGAGTGTAGGCTTCTGTAGCTTTGCCTCAAATTGCAATGCAGTAGGGCTGGATAAGAGGCAACAGGGGCCCAGCCAAACTGAATAGTATCCACGGAAATCACAGTTCTGATCAGGAAAGAAGCTGAACCCTGAGAAATGAAGGATAAGGAAAGCAGGTCAAGAGCACAGCTGAATACAAACCACACTGGTGATTCCGAAACAGGAGGCTTGTTAGCGCAGAGCAGCATGGCCAGAGCCAGATGAACCAAGACTCGTGCTTACATCACCGTTTGCTAGCTGTGGGCGCTTGGGCTGGGTTATCTGAAACCTCAGTTTCATCATATGTAAAGTGGAGCATCGCAGGGTTATTATAAGTAGAACTCGTGGAGCATGTGGGAACAACCTCTGCTATTAGGACAGAGGTCTGTCACTTTCCATTCAGGTTTCAGTTGCTGATTGCATGGCGGTTTGTTCACTGCCAGGGCAGAAGGCTGTGGAGGAGCTTTGCCCGACATGAGGGTGTGGATATAGAGAAGTGACATTCTTTCCAACAGGGATGTTAGAGGACCACTGCAAGTTCATTGCCGGAGAGAGGGTCACAGAACACTCGGGGTTTAAGCGCCTCCTCTCATCCCCCGTCAGCACACTCTGCAGTTGTGGCTCATGGTGCTTGTGACCATCTTCCTCACTTTCTCTCCAGATGCCTTCCCTGGGTTCTCCCATGGCTCCCCCCTCCCGCCCCCACAGGTAATCCGGGCCTCTTCACTGTTGCCCAGGGTCTCCAGACTCTGTTCCCAGAGACAGATCATTCTGAATTACTCTGCATCGTGCTATGTAATCAAAGCTCTAATTTATCCGAGTGAAGGCTACAGTCTTCAGAATGGCCTTGAGGACCCTGGAGGTTTAGGCTCCCCCTCTAGCTTCCTAGAAACCCCCTCTAGCCTCCTCTGTCTAACCCATCCAGGCTGGCCTTACTGTTCTCACCCTTGAGCCCGCTCATTTCCTCTGCTGAGCCACTCGCCTCTCAGGTGTCTCCGTGGCTCACCTCGTCACTCTTGCGTTCAGATGTAAGCTTCTCACTCTTAATCCTCACCAAATGTTAACTGTTCCTCCTACCCTGGCCTTCCAATTCCCTTTTAACTGGCTCTCTTCTTTTTCACCCTTTGCTACTACCTAACATACTTGTGTCATTATTGCTTATTTTGTCACCCTCTGCTGCCTTGTAAACATGGGATGGTAGAGATTCATGTGTGTTCTTTTCTCTGATGTGTGTCCCCAGTGCTCACTAAATGCTTTTGAGTTAATTAACCAGGGCTGAATGCGAAAGATCTCCTATACTGTATTTAATGAGATAAAAAGTGAAGAAGTTAGACAAAGAAAATGGCCAGTAGGATGAAAACTATAGCAGTGAAGTTAGAAAAGAGCAGGACCGAAGGCTGGATTTGGAGAAGAGACCCGCATTTGTACCATTAATAGCTGAGTGGACTGGAAGTGAGGAGGTCCAGATGCGTTAATTCCGTAGCTTTTAGCTGCAAGTTCTTTGTGAAGAGGAGACTCCGGGTCGAAGCCTGCTCTGTGATTCTGGCTTGGACTTTGGAAATCTACTCTGGTACTACACATGCCATTACATTCACCAAGTATTTTCTGAACTCCCCACTATCACCACCACCGAAGTGCCATGATGTCCTGGCTTTTTTCTCTTTTCTTCAAGGACCCTGTTTTCGTGAAGGTTTCTTAAAAGCTTAAATGAAGAAACCAAGCTATGTCCTGAATGTTCCAGGCTGCAGAAGCTGGGACTTTGCTACCTACTCTTAAAACGGTTGAGTAATATCGACCTTGATTTGTTCTTCCCATCTCTGAAATTGAGGTCAACAGAGAAAGGGAACATGGTAAAATTGATGAATCTCTCTCTGCTAGACATAAGGACACACCAGCTGTCACTTAAGGGAATCACATAGGAATTTGTCTCATTATCCATCTGGCTGAGCTGCCACATCATAGCATCACACAGTTTTAATAAGCTCATCTCCCTGAAACGTGGACTTTGGAGGAGAGCTCTTCCACGTTGATTATTACGAACATTGTTTCCAGCCCCTGAAGTGGCCTTGATTTATTTCTGAGTCTGGTTTGCTGCTTAAATGTGGATTGTTTTCACAGAACAGCTCTTCTTAATGCCCCCTTTGAATTCAGAGATCTTTCCTTTAGAAAAGAACTCCAAGCTCATATTTTGGTGTAATGGGCCCATCTTGGGAGAGACTTCATGGTTGGCTGAAGATTGAGCCTGTTCACCTGAGTCCTTTCTCTACTTTCTTCCTTGGTTAGTAAACAGACCATCAGGGCTGTCTGTACTTCTGACCAAAGGGCCCCATACTGCCTTGGGCATGAGCTAAATTCTTTCTCTCCCATTTAGAAGAGAAGCCAGATTGCTCCAAGGCCCGCTGCGAAGTCCAGTTCTCTCCACGTTGTCCTGAAGATTCCGTTCTGATCGAGGGTTATGCTCCTCCCGGGGAGTGCTGTCCCTTGCCCAGCCGCTGCGTGTGCGACCCTGCGGGCTGTCTGCGCAAAGTCTGCCAGCCGGGATACCTGAACATACTAGTGTCCAAAGCCTCAGGGAAGCCGGGAGAGTGCTGTGACCTCTATGAGTGCAAACCAGGTACGCGTGAGCTCTGTCTCAGCAGCCCAGGTCCTCAGGCCCCGCCTTGGCCACCCTTGGCCTGTCTCTCTTCATGCAGAGAGGAGCATTCCCAGCTGGGGCTAATTGCAACCTGACACCTTTCTTATCAGACTCAAAGGGATCACTCATTAGTATGAGAGCACCTTCAGGGAGTGCGTGGTTTTCTCTCCCCTCCCCACCCCACCAGGTCAACAAACATTTGATGGGGGAGATGTGGTTTTTGGCATTGTGGCTACTTGCTTCATTTTCCCAGTCAAGGCAAGCACCCTTATTTGCAGGTTTATGACTTTAAGGAATTATGTTTTAAAAAAGTCATCATGCATAAAATAATTTTAGATAAATATTGCATCAGTATGCCGACAGTTTTGTAACGAAATGCTCAGCCCCCATTTTCCTCCTTGCCAACTGCCAACCATCCGTCCCCTTGACTTTGTAGCATGTGCTAAGTCATCTTCGACTGTTTGCTCACCTCCTTTGCCAGCCTTTGATTTGTTGTCATGTGCCAGCTGTTCCTTGCTTCGTGTGATTTCTAACATCCTTGCTCTTGTAGCAGCATTGCTAATGTGGTCTGTGAGCACGGCTACGATGTCCTGGTTCCTTCTTTGCGAGTTTCTAACCGATGATCAGTTTCTTGGGTTTTTGTTTTTGTTGTTGGCTGGATAAATAAATGCTTTGAGCAAAACAGTGCCTTGTTTCTCCCTCGAGCTGCCCTATCAGAAATACCTCTAGCTGGCTGTCGCCATCCACGTAACCACCATTGGTTTAACTCTTCCCCATACTCCTGTCTCCTCCACGTGTATCTTGATCTCAGCTCATAAATGTCTTGTCCCTACCTCTGCCTGTACACAGAAGATGTGGAATGTATGTAGCAATTCCAGCACTAGGAGTAGGTTTGTAAGAAGCCAGGAAACTTTGGAAGTTTTATAAGAGCCCGTATTGCATGTGGAAACTCAAAATGCAAGTAAGAGTAATTGGTGCTTCTGTTTGCTTCTTGCAGTTTTCAGCGTGGACTGCAGCACTGTGGAATGCCCCTCTGTCCAGCAGGCGGTGTGCCCCCTGGATAGCTATGAAACACAAGTCAGACTCACAGCGGATGGGTGCTGTACTCTGCCGACAAGGTTGGTTTGCTATTAGTTTCTTGAGTGTTCTCCTGTCTTATGTGTTCAAATGCAGTTTGAAAAATTTGGTTTGTTTTTCCCATGGGAAACCTAATACCTCCCTGTTTCTCTAGAGAAATCACTGAACTGTTAAGATTACTTGGTATTTACATACATCAGATCAAAGCCAGGTGTCATCGGGCTAAATGGTTAAGCCTTATAGATTCTTCCTGTAGGAGTGCACGTGCACTTTGGAGGGCTAGAAGCAGTACAAGCGGATAGGCACCTACATGTGTGGAAATGGAGGCAGGCAGGGAGGTGTCTTGCAGAGATAGGCGTGTCATCTGATGCACTGTGGTGAATCCTGCGAGTGTTCAGCGTGGTGTCCAAAGCAGTGCAGCATTGCGTGCTTCCACGGCTGCTCCCCAGAGGCCCTTGGCATTTGCAAACACTCCATCCATTTCTTACAAGCGCTAAGAGAATTCTAAATTCTTTCAGTGCTTTCTGGGATAGCAAATATGTCTCTTCTTTGGCTTGATAGGTAAACAAGGCTGTTATTTTAATCATAGATGCAAGGTATTCACTTAGTCCCACAGAAGCAGACTTTTTTTTTTCAGAACAGAAATGTCTCTAGATTGTGTCCTTCACATCTTGCAAAGCACCAATGCAGAGCTTGCCTTTGACCTTTAACCTTGAAGTAAACTAAGACTGTACTTGGAAACACGGCTCTTGGGTTGGCTCTTCTGCTTCGTGATTCCCCAACTTTGCCACCACTTCCTCTCCATCTTTCACTGGACTATAGGTAATCTTGGAAACAAAGTTATAATCATTTCAACTCTAGTTCCACATTTAACACCAGAAGTCAAAACTGGACCTGTTTAATCCCATTTCTAACCGTTTCTCCCCACATCCCAGTGCTGCACATTTAGCTCTGGGATTGTCGGAAACAAAGTCACTCGGAGTTTGTGGCTACACAAAAGATGTGATAGGAATACATGCAATCCACAGTCAAAGTATCATGGGTTTGTTTTGGCCCATAGTCCGAGTAAATGGCCAGAGTGTGTTCTTTAAATTGAATTGTTCTTTCCTTCTGAAATACCTGAGACAGGTCTCTCCTGTCTCCTGCTCTTTGTTTTATCAGAAGCCTAGGATTCTCTCAATTCCTTTACATTTTATCATAGAATAGGTAACCAAGATTTCAGTGAAAATACTACACTGATGATGGTGCACCAGGCTTCTTTTGAGACTGCATGTAATGATTTGTGAGGAAGATGCTTGGAAATGGAGGAAGGGTGGTGCAGACATAAGGTACTGCTAATCAGTAATGGGGGAAATGGTACTTTGCTAATAATGGATGCCCTTTCAAGGTCTTCATGAATAGGAAGGAGGCACATTTTACTGGGGAACCCTAATTAATCAAAATGAGAGCTGGTCATTCACCAAGACATGCTTTATTGAAATACAGTTAGCACCATCAGCATGTGGGAGGCACAATAAGCTATATTTTTCTTCAGTTACTCTAGGGAGTCAAAATGGGTAGAAGTCCTAAACAGACTTACTTCATCTCAGTGTAAGGAAAAACTCAGTGTTCAGAAGTAAGTCAGACCATTTCCTGAAGCCAACTGAGCTCCCTGGCGCTGGTCAGATTTTCCTCCGTCTGGGTGGCCACCTACCAGGAATGCGTAGAAGCAATGTTTCCTTGAAGAGGAGGTGCTGCTAACTGTCTTCCCTTTTATTCGCAAGCTTCTGTGAGTCCAATAAACATAAGCCATGGGGTGTTTGTGTGTCTCGCCCTAATTTAGACACAAGTTTTTTTCAAAGTGAAGAGTTAAATGTGCCTGTAATGATGCATTCTGGAAACATGGAGAGGAAAGCCGCTCAAAATCCCACTGTAAATTATTTGCAGGAGAGGGTAGGTTCTCACAGCTCTTGAGTTTCCTGTGTTTCTGATAGTCAGTGACCCATGTGCATGCCCTGCGTCTTCCACACGCATCCTTGGTTCCCTGGAGCCAGGTCCCCCTCCTCCCTCGGGCTCTGCACCTGCCAGGGTGCCTTCTCCTTCCCCTTCCCATACCACTGCCCAGTGTCTGTCCCTGCCTCAGGACCACAGTTGCTTCTCTTGGAAGGATTTTCCTTTTAGCCCCAGTCAATGATGAATCTGTCCCTGTGTCTCTCGGCCCCATTGTAATCTCTCATATATCTCTTTACCAAGGCACTTTTCATACCACATTGAAATCACTAATTTTTGTGGTCCATCTCCTATTCTATTTGTACCCTCTCAGCTAGTATTTTGTAATCTGTCAACCCAAATGTTTTGATAAATGAAGGAGGCAAGGAAAGAACAAATAGGCACATTCTTAGCAAGGATGGTTGATATGTTTTTTTAGATTCTTGGGTCCTCTTGCCAGTGGATATTAATCCTCCTCCTTGTCTGTTTAACACTCTCGCACTTTTCTCCCAATCCCCTTCTTCATGGCCTGTTGCTGCTCAGCACTGCACACATCTTTTGTAGTGTGGGATGACTTCATCACTCTATTCTACCTTACCTAATTCTGTACATCCTGCAAGACTCCAGTTAAATTTTAGGATGTCCAGGATGTCTGTCCGTTCATCCTACCCCTTAGAAACTCCCAGCGTACTCTTTCTCGTGATGACAGAATATCTTATCCTTACTGGCATTTTTCACATGCCTGTTTCATGCATTTAGTCACGGCTCATCAACAAAAGGTTGTTTCTGCAAGTCAGGAATTACATCTTCTTTCCTTTAGCTCTGGCTAGTACTAACACCAAATGAGACGGTAAATACAGAATACGCCCAGGCCACTTTAACATATTACGTGTGTTCCAATGTATTAAGGAGGATTATAGGTCATTCTTTCATGGAGTAGAACCCCAAGCAATCATCTAAAAATGGAAATTAAAAACAAGAAAGTTTAGTATGTAGTAATTGCGATAGTATTTTCAGAAACAAATTTAAAGCATAGCTTTTCTCGCGTGTTCGGTACACGCAAAATTTCTACCAGCATGATTTTTTGGACCAGTATTGTGGCACAGAAGGTGAAGTTACCATATTTTAGGGCCGTTACAGGTCCTGATTCCTCCACTTCTGATCCAGCCCCCTGCTAATGCTCCTGAGAAGGCAAAGTAATTTTGCCTCTTCCATTCATGTGGGAGACAGAGAAGGAGTTTTGGGCCCTGATTGTGTTCTGGCCTGGCCATCTGGGGAGTGGGCCCATGGATGGGCATCTTTTTCTACCTCCCCCATCACTTTGCCTTTTAAATAAATGAAATATGTAATAAATAAATGACCCCATGATCTTTAAGGATAGTGAAGAATACTACAGCATATACAAATCTTATAACTGTTTGATCGTAGCAAGCATATGAAGGACTTTGCAGTTGTGGCCAGCATTATCGCAGATTAAGCCACCATGTGGCCCCACCCTGGCTGTTGCAGCTGTTTGGGGAGTGATCCAGTAGATGTAAGATTCTTTCTGTATCCTGCTTTCTCTCTTACTTTGCCTTGCAAATAAAATGGATAAATCTGTAAGAGAGAACAAGAACGAATCTAGAATAAAGTTGATTACATGGAGAAATCAGTGGGGAAAGCCCGCTGCAAATAGAACCCAATTAGGTTAAAAAAAAATTCAAACCTGAAACTACCTGTGCAAATTTGCCGCTGGTAAAAATAGTCATTTTTGTAAGGATTTCATGTAATTCCACAAGTTAAGAAATGAATGTTTATTTCCTCTCCTCCATTTTAAGGGATAAATTTCTTTTTCATTCGCTTTCAAATGGAATTGCTGGGGCCAGGCTTACGGCACCGTGAGTAAAGCCTGGCCTGCACCACTGACATCCCTCATGGGTGCTTTGAAGGCCCAAATATTGCACTTCCCACTCAGCTCCCTGTTAATGTCCTGGGGAAAGCAGCCAAAGATGGCTCAAGTGACTGAGCCCCTGGCACCCATGGGGCAGATTCAGATAAAGCTACTGGGTCCTGCATTGGCCTGGCTCATCATTGCAACCATCTAGGGATTGAACCAGCAGATGGAAGGTTTCTCTCTCCCTCTGTATCTCTATCTCCAACTCTGCATTTGAAGTAAATAATCTTTTTAAAAACTGCAATTGACATTCCGAGTAGACTGATCCATTCAGGCTCCTGACTGCCTTGCTTTGCTGTGAGTCGCCACTCCATCAGTGAGCTTTGTGTGGAGCTAGGCTGGTATGTTTTTAGTTCATTCATCACACGTGAGTTGACTCTTCTGTACGGCTGACACGACTCCCTACTGTTCTTACCATGTGTCCGTCTCTGTCCACCAGCACTCTTTTTCCTGTTTTCCCCTGGCCTTCGTAATTGTATGTCCTTTCTACTTTCCCTGTAGCATCTCTGCTTTCCTTCAGTTGCTCATTCTTTATTTTCAGCTCTTCTTGGGCCTTTCTAGACTTCATCCTTACGTTGATAGAATTAACTTTGACCAACACTAATTCTTTCTTCCCTCATCTTTTTTTAAGATTTATTTTATTGCAAAGTCAGATATACAGAAGGAGGAGAGACAGAAAGATCCTCCGTCCAATGATTCACCCCCCAAGCAACCGCAGCGGCTGGTGCTGTGCTGATCCAAAGCCAGGAGCCAAGAGTCTCTCCTGGGTCTCCCATGCAGGTGCAGGGTCCCAAGGCTTTCCCAGGCCACAAGCAGGGAGCTGGATGAGCAGTGGGGTTGCCATGACCAGAACCGGCGCCCATATGGGATCCTAGCGCTTTCAAGGCGAGGACTTTAGCCGCTAGGCTGTCACACTGGGCCTTCTTCCCTCATCTTGATTTACATTTCCAATCATCCTGCTATGTATCACTGTTGTACCTATTTTGTTGGCACCAGGAGGTGACAGAAGCTGTATGGCAACTCATGTCTTTCAGGAAAACATGGGAAGGAAGTGAGAATTACTGGCTCTTGGCCTAAATACTACATGGTGACAGAAAGGAAGTGGGACATTGGTAGAGCACAAGACTTCTATGGTTTTTGGAAGTCCCTTTCCACCTGTCTTCATGCCGTCTGTATTTACAACAGAGAGACAGTGTAAATGATGTCTGCAGGGAAGCGAAGTTTCTAAGTGGCATGTGGGTAACAATTATAATCAGAGATACAAAGCCTTTGTACTTTGAGTTTTCTTTTTCTTTTCTTTTCTTGATTATCACTGTAAACTGCGTGAGGTTATCTATCGGTCCTCAAATGGAATTTGAGAAAAACTCATTGTGGAAACTCAAAAATATTCCTTGCAGCAAGGAGCGCAGAAGGGCTTAAATCTTCACGCCAGGTGCTGTTCTCATTGCAATATTTCTGATAAGTTTTTAAGACAAGGAAATGGATTAGTGAGTAAAAATTCATATCTTGACCGTGCACAGTAGCCTGGCGGCTAAAGTCCTCGCCTTGCATGCGCTGGGATCCCATATGGGTGCTGGTTCTAATCCCGGGGGCCCTTCTTCTTATCCAGCTCCCTGCTTGTGGCCTGGGAAAGCAGTCGAGGAAGGCCCAAAGCTTTGGGACCCTGCACCTGTATGCTAGACCTGGGAGAGACTCTTGGCTCCTGGCTTCAGATTGGTACAACTCCGGCTGTTGCAGCTGCTTGGGGAATAAATCATCAAATGGAAGATCTTCCTCTCTCTCTCCTCTCCTCTCTGTATATCTGACTTTGCAATAAAAATAAATAAATCTTAAAAAAAAATTCACATCTCATCAATGTCAATTTATGTCAGCATGTAGTATGCATTAACAAATACCTGTTTCTGTTAGTCACTGCTGTGTCACTCCTAAGGGAGCTGCACACAGAGGTCTGTTCTTTCTCACAGTTCTGATATCAACCGGGCATAGTTAGCTGGCAGTCACTGGGGCTGGCGCTCTGTGTCTGGGTACTCAGCTGTGGGGCTGGCACTTAGTGTCCAAGTACTCAACTGTGGGGGATGGAAGTACCTGTCTCCCCACAAAGTCTTTACTCTTGGGCTTAAGCAAGAAACCAAAGCGCAAAGCCTGCAGAAACTTGAAAGCCACACATCACTCACAACACATCCTGCTGTTCAAGGCAAGTCATGTTTGAGCTCCCATTCAAAGCGTATGAAAATAGATTCCACTTCTTAATGGGAGAACGGACAAAGAATGTGTATGACACTTTTATCCAACTTTACACAACTTTGGCTTCAAGCCTCACCTTTGTCTCTCTAGTCCCTACCTGTTCTTGGCTCTCATCTGTAGACAAGGTAATTTTTCAGTCTTCACTCTGCCTCTGCAAGGCTTTGCCACTCTCTCAGATAGGGGCTTACAGAGTAGACATCAGTGAGTTAAAAATCAAGACAGTAATTACTCCTACTTACTCACTTGTACTGCAAATCGGGTGGGGTTTATTACTACCCTAGGCCTTTCAATGTGTATCTTTTTATATTAAGAACATGAATGAGCTTACTATATTATTGACAGTCACCCATTCTAAATTTATTTCCATGAGATTTGTCTACATCTTTTTTTTGTCCTAAAACATTCTGTTACCAATTTCTATCTATTAATAAGCCTTTCGTAAAAGTGATTGAAAAATATCCTTGCAAGTTATTTTGAGGTAGAGATGAATTGCGTCATTGTTTATCATGTTCAGAAACTTAAAAATAGGGTTTCTTCTTGATGGTGGTACATGCCTAAGATCCAGGTTCCCAAGCTCTCTCCTGACTCCTGCCTGCCTCTGACCCAAGGGCCCGATTCTCTTCCAGAACCTCTCTCTGGAACATTCTCTCGTTTTCTCAGCCAGTTTACCAGAGATGCTGTTTTATTTTTAAATCAAGACTTGAAAGCATTGTTGTACTCCTCTTTTTTCCCCTAGCCCTAGGGTCATGAAAAAGTTGGGGTTGCTGAAGCATTAGCTCACCCTGCAGTTTCTCTGTCACCCCCAACATTGAATAGAATGCGATGTGAGCACAGTTCATGGGAAATGCTGATGCACCAGTCACAGAGCTCGCCCCAGGAGGCTGCTGCATCTCTTGTGTTTCTTTGAGGAAGCTTGAGGAGCTGGAAGGGTCCTGCCTAAGGAGCAGTAGCAGAGCTAGGTGTGGGGAACACATACTGTCCCCCTGTGCCCTTGGGCTCAGTCATCACCAGCCCCTGTCCAGCCCCACCGCGTAGGAATCCTGAGCTTCCATATCTTGCCCTTTACCTTGTTCCCATTGTCGTGACGCCCCTGCTGTAACCATTCAGTAGCTGGAATACTCCTGTAGCCATCACTTGGTGCTGTTCACACAGAATACAGACTCAATACTAAGGAGTGCTGGAAACCAAGTCCACTCCTGCAGGCATCTGGAAAAGCCTTTCCCTGAATCTGGGTCTGTCTGCCTACCTAGGAAGGGAGAGCTGCTGAATCATCTCAAAAGTAATTTCTACCTCTGATTCTCTTTCTCTGACCCTTCAGAGAGGAGAATACAAGCCACCGGATACTCCTCAAAAAGAAGGGGGAAGGAAAGTTTTACAAAATTCCAGGTTTCAGAAGACAGTGCAGAGAGAGAGATAGCTTACCTAGGAACAGAACAGGAAGGGGTGAAAGTCCAAGGAAAAATAGTTATTCTTTTGTTTTTAATTTTCCAAAAAAATATTAGAAGATGCAAAATTAAGCAAATTGCTAGAGTAGTAATTTAAGCTAAGGTAAGCAGAAACAACTGGCTTGTGAAAGCTGTGTAATAGTCCAATCTAATAGATATTTTTTTGTTTTTTGGTCAGTGACTAATTGAATACTGTTGCTTACACTGTTGACATGTATTATATGTTCCCTGAATAGTAGGAGCAGGACTTACTGGCCAAAGGCTGAATCCACAAAGTTTTATTCTATTAAACTGCTTTCTCATGAAGTATTCATGTCCCTGCCTGCCAACCCGCATGGTGTGTGTGTGGTATGGAGGGTGAATTGCACTCCGTCCGACTGTGCATGGTGGCTCGTGGACCCTGCACCCTAGGCCTCACTTGTTTCTCCCCATCCGTGGCCGTACCACTTTCCCTGGGATTCTGGTGCTTTGACTGTCTTATTGGCACTCTGTTTATCCATCTCCTTCCTATCTATTGCTTTTTCTGCTTTGCACATTTAATTGGACACTCACATTGTAGGCATGGAAGAATTTTAGATTCTCTGCTCCTGATTGTGTGTTTGGGTCATTTATTTCTATGTCCCAGACTTTAGAAAGATAAAATCTTAAGCAAGTTTATTAGTCCTTGTTTGAGCCTCAGTTCTGTTTCTTCCAATAAAACACTGACCTTAGAAGACAGATTTCTACTCACGTCCTGTTACATTTTGACAGTCCAACACTGTAGCTGCAGGAAGGGAACTAGGAGGAAAGAAAGGATAATCCCATTATGTCTGAAAGACCACCAGAGAGCAGGCCATGAATCATCTGTACTCTCACCGTGTCATCTCGATATTTGTGCTCAGCTGCTTCATTAGAAAATGTACGTTGCTTAGCTGCTATCCTTAAGTCTTCGGGCTATCAAGAAATTTCATCTTGTTGATGCTGTGTTGCATTATGGTAATGGAATTTTAGCAGATTGCTTGCACACCAGTTTTCGGGAGTAGATGTACATATTTTAAAAGGGGGTGAAGGGGCTTCGGGATTTATAGCCTGAGATTGGTTCATGCTGGGTGGGGCCAAACCATTGTAATCCTTGGCAGGTCATCCCTTCCCTTTAGAGGCACTTGAGTTAAATCAGAACTAATCTAACCACAGCACTACAGCCACTGAAAACAAAGCACAGGTTTGAAAAATGCTCAGGTCTACTAAATAATTAAATACTGATTCAGAACTTTGTGGAAGATTGCATTGTACATCATGGTGGAATAAGGCAATAAAGGAAATGTGGCCCATTCTGCAAGAATCTCAACACCCTAGAAGTATGACCATTGCCACTTTGGTTTTTGTGTGGTTTTTTTAGATTAATGCAAAGGGAAGAGAGTTTCTGCAATCCATACGTACAGCTCCAAAAACATAACCCACTTCCTTGCTCCTTTGCTCCCCCAACCCCACCCCTCACCTACCCCTCTGTTCATCAGCTTTTGTTAAGACATAATTTGAACCCACTCTATGTTTATAAGGTTCTAGACCTTTAAAACTGAAGAAGCTGGCACAGGTGCAGATACACACACACACACACACACACACGCGCGCAAAACTGTCTTCAAGAGAAAAAAAAATTACCAAATAAGAGCTATCTAGCAATATGCCAACTTTTAATCCAAGCTAAAAAATTAAGAGCCTCAAAAGGACAAACAAGGACACTACTAAAAGCTCATAAAAATGAAATTAAAAACACATTTGTTGCAAGGAAATTCTTGTGATCCATGCATAGCTTTTTTCATAATATGCATTTTCCATGAATTTCGGAAGACCCAGCACACAAAAGATAATGGTTTTCCGGATCACCATCACCGCCATTGGCCTGTAATTTTGAAATCTTGAATCCTGCGGTTTGCTTCCTCCTGCAAGCTCAGTGCATCTTCTGACTTCACGAGCATCTCTCGCGTCTGAAGCAACAAGTCTCTGAGAAACAGTGTCGAAGTGCCACTCATCCTTGGGTGGTTGAGCTTCCTGGGCTCCTCAGCTAGCTGTTATCTCTAGAGACCAATGTGTAATTTTGCTGTTGGTAGCCTTTAGGTGGATATCAGGGGTGAAAGTGGGTTGGAGGATCACATAAGGGTCAGGGACCATCAGCAACAGGGTGTGTCAGTCTAATCAGACACATACATCAAAGCTAGAAACTCCCCGAGGTTAGCTAGGCACTGTCACATTCATGCTCAGAGATCAGGGGGAACTTATTTTTGTTTTTTCTCCTTGGAGACGGTGTTTTTTAAATCATCAGATAACACTTGTTTATAGACTCATGCTTTTTGACGTTGTGCTAGGTAGTTAAGTTGTTTACATCATGACTATTCAAACTAACCAGTAGGAATTGTCCCTGAATTTGCATTTTCAAAAGAACTTTATTTAATTAAGAGCCTTGTAATTAATTAGCAAATCCATCTGTTCTAAAATACCACCACAAAAAAGATGGCATTGAATAAGTTTTGGTGGTGGTTTTTTGGTTTTTGTTTAGTTTGGTTTTGGTTTTTAAGATCTTCTAGTAGACAGATTTCTCCAATTCATTTCAGTTTTTACTTGTTCCCTTTAATTTGGACAGTTTTCCCACCTGCTTTTTGGGGTAAATAAAAATTATGTAGTATGTAAAGCATGTATTAGCATAGCAAACTTCATTTCAGTCCAATGAGCTCAATGGGCCAGATTGAAAACATTGATGACTCTTGATGTGCTGTCCTGATAGCATGCTCTGTCTTTAAACATAAATGCAAAAACAGGGTGCATTTGAAGTGCTGCTTTCTCAACTAGTAAAAGAACATTTATTCTGTTGCCCTCTGTCACAGTAATTTTTGGCCCAGTGGAGCTAGTCATGACCAAAAAAGCCATAATCTATATTAAACTCTGATGTTTTAAGACAAAATAACTAAGAATTCCATGTTTTCATTGGCCCAATCCCCAGAATGGAAAAAAATACACTTTCCTAGAAATAAGGGCCATACCCATTGAAGATGAACTGTCTCCTTAATAGAGTGATTTGTCAATTTATTTCAGAATTGGACCTGGTATCTGTTTGTAAGTTGTATTTATTTTAGTCCTGAAAACTAACAAGGCTTTCAGAGAACATATAGTCTGGTCTAAGGGTAATAATGGATTATCAGTAGACACTGTATATGTGGCCATTGACTTAAACTGAAGGAAACTCCCCATTAAATGTAAAAGCAGAACCCATAGCATGAATAATACCGAAATTCAGTGGTCTTTTCCCATCCACCCATCATTTGCTATATTATCATCATGACACATACTAACTTAACCGCTCTGAACAAAAATTGCTTTGTGAAGTTATTTACACAACTAATAAATAAATTTAAAATGTTAATTTGAGGAAGTACCGAACATACTCCCGGATTCATGGAGTATATCTTGTTCTTCATTGCCCTGGATCTGATTTATCCAGGAGACGTTGGATTGCTTCACTGGAACCCTGGAGGGAGATACAGCTAAGTTCACTTGGACATCAGTGTGTCAGGGTGTTGTGATTACACCACCAAGACTGCATTGTAAATTATCCTGTCGTGACTTTGCTTGTGTTTGAAAAGAAGTTGCATTTATTGCCTCTTATGATGGTATTCCGAATTCTGTAGCTAGCTCCTGAATTTGGAGGAAGCTTATGACTCTTGCGGAGACATTAGATCCTACTCTCTGAGAGAAGGACCCACCTCGTATCTCTCTCATCAACATCTAACAAACACATGAGAGTAAAAAACACCTTTGAAGTAAATTATATAGGTTGTCTTTGGCAGATCCTAGATTCAGAACCCCATCCAATATTGTACCACTGGTTACAGTGAAGTGTAGTCACTCATGTCCAAGAGCAAACATGTGTCTGTATAAGGCATTCGATGCTTAGAAAGCAGATATGTACAACAGTCAAAGACTGAGCAGAGAGCTGGGTTCTGATGTGGAGAACTATGAGGTTTCAATTTTGAGCAGAGTCCTTCAGAATGAGTCTTATTTCTCCAGAGAGAAACAAGAGTCGAGTGTTCTAGGCTATTGTAGTCATTGGTTTTTTGACTTTTGTAATAGAACTTAACAGTTTCAAACATTAACCTAATCTTAACTATGTTTAGACTGAAGAAAAATGGATCATATGTCGGTGTTGGGTTTTTCCTAAGGTACTTCTCAGTGTGGTATACTTGCCCAAGCCTGGTCTACCTCCCTGACCGTGTATCTCCTACCAGTTCTCTAGCAGTATTCCCAGTTCTCATCTCAGCCCATAATATATGTCTAGTGAGCAGAGTCATTTGCTTAAGACTAAATACACTATCTTCTTTCTTGTGTCTGATTCGAGTAGGTTCTTCCCTCTGAAATTCTATCCCTCTGTTCCCACTTGTCATCACGCATACGCTAGTGTACACTTCTAATTTGTACCCACTCATCCACATATACCCCCAAATGCACAGGCTCAGCTGTTTATCTTTGTGCCTTTTGTTTGACAAGACATCATGGGAACAGTGATCCTTGGGGGCAAAGGAAGGTCTGCTGGGCCCCAGCAGGGCTGCCAGTGTTAGGGATAAGGAAAAGCTGCCAGCACGGTGTCTTTTCCTACAATCCCCACCAGCCTGAGTATCAGCCCAGAGGAAATAAATACTTAGAGAAACAATTTGTTACTGGCAGCGGTGAGACTGAATTTAGTCCCAAAGATAGATTTCGGGGGGGGGGGGGAGTCTCTTTTTTTGCATTTGCCATATTTATAATAGTTTATATTAGTTTGCTGTATTTATATTTATATATATATTTAAAAGCTGACATGCTTTACCTAGAATTCTGACTCCTCTTAAATGAGAGATGAGAAAGGGATGGCCACGTTCGCTTTGCATTTCCATGAGGAATAGTGATACCCCTGAGAAGTTTTTCTTTTTGAGTCTGTCCCGAGGCCCCTTTCCTCTTGGAAGGTACCTGCCTGATTATTTGCTGGGTTTATGTAAGTTGGCATTGGTATCAAGAGAGCAGACACAGGAGGAGGATAAACAGGTTGAAACTCAAGGGACATGTGTTAGAAAGATGACAGTTCCAATGTAGCACCTCAGTTTGGAGCTGTATGGTTGAGGAGGTGAGGCAAGGCTGCAGCTCAGGCTGTGGGGAGAAGTCTGAGGAGCAGGTATTCTCATGAAGATAACGAGCCACCAAGCTGTGAGCGTGGGTAGGAAGATGGGCTGTTTGGA
Organism: Ochotona princeps; assembly: GCF_030435755.1. Lineage (NCBI taxonomy): Eukaryota > Metazoa > Chordata > Mammalia > Lagomorpha > Ochotonidae > Ochotona > Ochotona princeps. The sequence continues at coordinate 56,407,858 of NC_080839.1, read as the reverse complement.
TCAGAGCACAGGATGTGTGACCTCAAAGATTTCAGAGAACTGGAGGCATGAGTCACTGCCCTGGAGAGGGCAGAGAGGGTCACAGGATTTCCAGAGTCCATGAGAAACCTTTGTCCACATAGATCCCGGAGCCTCCTCAGTTGTAATCGAATAGCTGACAGGTGTTATGCCTCTTGGTTCCGGGAGTGATCCTGGGTGCCTGTCGTCTCAGCTCCTTTCATCTTCATAGCAATCATGTCACATGTGTACATGGCACTCTATTTTATAGATAATGCGATTGAGGCTTAGAGAAACTCTGCCTGCTTGGCCAGTATATGCATACCTAACTGCCTGGTTTGATAGGTATTCTCTTTCTCCAGATCTGACCCTGAGGGAACAGAGAAAGGAATGAAGTTACAAAGGAGGTGTGTTAGAAGAAAAGCAGCCACAAGGGAGGAGCTGCTACTCAACCTGATCCTTCCTGCCCCCAAGTGAATGGAGGGAATTTGCAGGATGGCAGCAGGGAAGCCACTTTGCTAGGGGAGAGCCAGGTCGGAGTGAAAGATGTGAAGGGTGTGTTTTCAAGTGATGCACAGGTGCTGAGAGGGTTTTTCTGCAGGGAAAAGGTTGCAGGAAGCAGAGGGGGCTGTCGCACAGGCTGGGGAGCAGCACAGCGTATTGGGGATGTGTGCTCCCCAGAGGACAAGACAGTCTGATGACAAGGATGAGAAACTGCGAACTGATTGTCACATGGATCCAAGTGGACACACACTTCAAGCCATCTGTTTCAGTCCAGCCCTGGCCCCTGTGGCTCTGGAGGCCAAAGGAGTGTTAGCAGCCCGAGCAGTGGAGGGTGTTGTCAGGCTTTCAAGTAGTTTACTACAGGATGGAATGATCTACAGCCTGTCACACTTTCATTGGTGATTATACATCTACCAGCTCTCCAAAAACTAACCTTTCTAAACTGAGGCCAGGATGGTGTGTATCCCCGGCTTCACCCACTGGAGTGCCTGCTGCATGGACGTACTGACAATTAGTCGATTGCATGTTCCAAAACACTCATCTCTAATGCACTTGTTGTGTTAATGATAGTAACCCAGTCTTCATTTCCAGAGTGTGATGCTTCCCTTCTTTCTTACTTTCCCTAACTGGTACCGTGTGCATCTCACTTTCATGCCATCTTCTACTCCGCGGTTCCTACCAGCCACCAAATCATTTGCCAGTGATCTCCCCTAGGCCAAAGGAGGGAAGCCAGAGAGCCCTGCCCTCCTGGCACTTGGCTAGCTTCTGATGCATGATACCAGGTTGTTCAGCTGGACAGCATGATTCAGGATGTCTGCCACATCCCAGTCCCAGCCTTTTCAGCTGTTTCTGTGGCTCTGGTGCCCTGCTGCCAGCACTGAAACCCCCCCCAGAAACCCCAACCCCTGCCCTAGCCCTCTTGTCTGGCCTCTCACATGGAGGTGATGATGTGCAGGAAATACCGTCACTCTCTCCATGCCATGCTTATCACTGTGTGTCAGTTCTATGAACGATTCTGTACTTTTTGTTAGTACTATGTGAACTTGTGGTGCTTTTACCTCCAATTTATACCACTTTTTTCTTTCTCCACTTGGTTACTTAAGATAAGCTTCCCCCAGCACATCCAGTCTTACAGAGTGAGGTCCCTTGAGAAGCAAGCTGGAGGAATGCTGTAGTGATTGCTTTATCGCAGGCTTCCAGTGGACATTATTAGTATTACAAATATTGGGAATCACAAAGGAATATTTTTTTACCTGATTCCCCCCCCCTCAATCTACACTTCCTCTGCGTGGAAGCGTTACCTTCAGTTCCTCACCCTAGAAAAAAACATAAGACAAAAGAGCAGCAGCAACCACAAGAAAAAGCAATCGAATAATTGTACTTTGGAGAGAAGGGGGTGGAGACTGTGTAGACAGCAGCCCACTGTCCACAGGGGAGCGGTGGATGCTGGGGAGAGGCATAGGATTCTCAGAGCTGGGCTTCATTTGTTACAGCTACAGCACAGGTTTGGAGCTGGGATAGGAGGAGGCCAGTGCCCAGAAATGAGCTGGAGGAGGGGAAAGGGCGATGGGGATTGGAGTGACTGATGGTGACACATGATTAAAATTGGTAAATCTAGGGACGTCCCATGGAGAGAAGCACTGTTTCCAGTCTACAAAGTTGGACCTTTGGGTGGGAAACCTATTTCTTCTTGAATATTTTATTTGCAGTCTTAAAAAAAAAATCCTAGAAAGATAAGGCATCAGTAGAAAGATAGCTCATCGGGTTTAATTAGAATTGAAGCTACTTTTTCTAGAAATGGTGTTTTATGCATCATAATTTCCATTCCTGACAAGCTGTTTCATTAATACACCATATAGAATCACAGTAGAGCTTTGGCCTTTTAGTTCTTGATTGATTGTATTTCCTGACTGCAGGAAGACCTCCCTCCAGCCTGTGAATGGTGAGTTTTGATTTGCAAACAGTTGGTATCTCCCCTTTGGAAGGGCTTAAGGCCTCCATGCAGAGGTGGATGCAGTCCAGTGTAGGAAGTGTTCTCCAGGGGGCTGCTCTAACATGTTTTCCCTCTGGGAAATGTGTGTGCTTGTGGAAGGTGAGGAGTCTAGTCTGCTGGCTTGCTGCTCTCCATTATTCCTTCCTGAAAAAGGCTGCTATAGGAGGATGTTAGAGGAACCTCTGCCCTAAGCTCTGCTTTGCACCCACCCCCGGGCATTATTCCACGGTGCTGCTGTTCTTTGCTGCAAGGGCTTTTAGGGCAGCAAAGAGAAGTCCCAGCCCCAAGGTCTCCACTAGCAACCCTCTTCTCACAGGTTATCCTTAATTTCTCCAGCCTTTTGGGTAAAATGATTGATTCTTCAACTAAGGTATGAAGGATCACAGACATCCAGAGACACCACCATCTAGCTTGGTGGCTCTTCTGCATGGCATAGTGTCTTTTTTCCTATGAAAGAATAAGCTATAAATCTGTAATTATTACATTCCAGGAAGAAAAACAAAATGCCCCAAGAAAGCTTTCAGGAAAAGACCCCTGTTGGACTGGGTCCAAAGGTTGAGGTGCTTGGACAAGAGGAAGAGGGGTTTAGGGTGCAGGGTCAGTGGTGTGCCCCAAGGACATGGATGCACATGGGCAAGAAGAAGATGAGCTGTAATGAGAGCTTGATGGTACAGTGGTGGGAATGGCGATAGTAGAATTGTGGAATTTTTTTTTAAGCCGGAAAGGTTCTTTGTGGTTCACCAGTCTCACTTCATGCATAAGAAGCTTCTGGAAAATAAAAATTAAATGTTAGAAACCCAGGTCCTGGACATAGGAAGTTCTGAAAGCGGGTCCCAATTTGCCTTCAGTGGATTCTCCTGCAGAGTTTATTATGCAATCTGACTTTTACAGTCCCTCCTAAACTTGCAGAAAAACATTCCACAACATGTACCTAGAATCTGCATTTTCAGGTAATTCTATAGTCTTTCCTTCCACATACTCATATTGAAAAACATTGGACCTGTGAGCTCTGTGTCAAACTTACAAATCTATAAAAATGATGATACTGTAACCTCTGACTTATTAATTGTGAGGAAAAGGTTTGTTCCAGACTTTTTTAATATTGTGTTTATTCTTCATTTCTTTCTTTGGAACACAGATAGCATGCCCCTACTGTAGAGAAATTTATGAGAGAAGCAGAATGATTTTGATTTATTACGAGCACGTATACTTCAGGAATTCAATCCCCTTGTTTACTGTTGTACATTGAGAAGAAGAAAAATTAATCCTGGTTTTTGTTTCTGTTTATTTTTGCCAAAGAAGGCCTTGGAGAATGGATAGCGTAAGGACTGTGGGAAATTTTCCAGGGGCAAAGGAGAAGCAGGAATTTGAACCTGCATAGTGGGCACAGGAGTGATACAAGATCAGAATAGGGAATTCAGCAAATGGTAGCCTGCCACTATTGCTGACCCACAGGCTGTAGAACATGGAAGCTAAGAGGCAGGGAGAGGCCGGGTTTATGAGCAGTTTGTAAGCTATGCGCAGGAGCTAGGACTTTGGCCTCCTGGTCCAGCTGGGACTGTCTGTGTAGTCCAGGAAGCAAGGAACATGAAGGGAGAGTCAGGCTGCATTCCTGCCCTTCAGCCAACAGAACCAGCCGGCCTGAGCTCCCAAGAAGGTGAGTGCCCTCTAGGGGTTTAGAAGATTTCTGAGAACTGTTCAGCCTGGCACTCAGGCACTCAGATGTCCACGAAGCCAAACCCACTGCCTTCTTGAAGGAAAAAAAATATAATAAAACCCTTAACCAAGTCCCACCTGGCTGCAGCTGTGATTACATTATGCAAAAATTTATTAATGGGGTGCTTTGATTGATCATTATCTTAATACTGAGGATAACATGAGAGGCTTGAACTTTTCTCGCAAATTGCAAATACAGGTTGCTTCTTGTTTAAAGTTAAAAAGCCTTTGGCTTACATACTGTATGATCCCATTTATAGGAATTATCCAGAATAGACAAGTCCATAGAGACAGAGCTAAATTAATGGTTGCCAGGAAGTGGGGAGAAGAGGTTACAGGATTTCATTTTGAGATGATGAACATGTTCTGAAATTAGGTACCAGCGATTGTTGCACAACCCTGTTTAAAAAAAAAAAGTTGTGCAGTTTAACAGGGTTTAAGTATGGGTATGTGGCTTTTATCTCAATAAAACTTATTTTTTTTAAGCTCTTAACACTGCCTTTTGGTTTCATTTATATCAGCCTGGGCACTGTGCTTGTCACCTTCGTCTGTACCTTTTCTCTTGTTATTTTTTGCCCTCCTCTTCATCTCCAGCTTTTGTTCCATCTAAGAAATCCTCCTACAGTGATGGCAGGTGCAGAAAGAGCTATGGCGTGATTACTGAGCAGAGTCAGAGGAGAGCGGAAACCCTAGTGCTCAGGGACTCCGAGGAAGAGGCGCTATCTGGGGAGATAGCAGACCCAAGGGCTGGGTAGGAGGTATTTTGGAGCCAGTAGGGCAAGCAGTGCAAACGCAGTGGAGTGAAGGCTGGCCTGGAGAAAGGAGTGTGGCTGTAGGATCAAAACAGGAAGGGGGAACCCTTGAAGAGAAAACTGAGGAAAGTTATGTTGACTTCAGGGTGTTGAATGTCAGGCCGAGGTGGTGAGGCTTGTGTCACTGAAGAGCCTTGTGGCATCGGGAGGATGCGTAGGGTCCAGATCAGAGCTGGAGCCTGGGGAGCAGGGCTCCAAGGTGAGGGGTAAGTAAGGATAGCAACTTGGCCAGAGCCTCTCCTCCTGATCATCTCTTTGCTCCTAATCTACATTGTCTCCTTTGCTTGCTCCTCCTCTGAGGTGGGGGTGGTGTGGAATTGCAGAGGAAGGCGATGATTAGGACAAGGTACCGTTGACATGCTTCAGTTGCCCTGTAATGCAGCATTTCCTCTTCGTGACTCAGTAGAAGAGAATCTAATCTCTCCTGGTACAAAACAAAGCAAACAGGAAGCTCCATTTAATTTCAGGTCGGCTGATGAACCTGTGTACCTTACCACTGCCACTTGTAAAAGGGGAAAAATCCAGAGCCTCTCGGACAATCTTCTGACAGAATTTTGTCATAAGTACATTAGATTCCACTTAGTTTATAGAGTCCCCTTTTGTTACCTGGCAGAAGGTAGTCCTGGCTGTCAAAAGATAAATTCAGATGAGCTGTATTAAGTTCAACTACATGGAATTGCTCTGTGTCTGTTTCTGACCTGTAAAAAGGGCAGTTTCATAAAGCTTCAACCTAAAAGAGAGCTTCCTGACAGATACCTACCTGAACCCAGGTTTCCACCTTTTGGGGGTTCATTCATCTGTTCTTTTTCTGTAGAATGCTCGTTTTTCAGCTTCATAGGAAGCTTTGAGAAGTCAGAAGATGGCAGTCAGCACAGAGCGCTTTTGAGATAAGGGGGCAGAGAGAAGAGGGTGCCAACCAACAAGATTCAGGGTACACAAAAATTCTGCATGCAGGGTTTTCCTTTCCTGAGTGGTTTAGCAGACCACACTGTGCAGTTTTAGACCTGTAGAGTGCTAGACACAATCTATGTGGGTCTCTAAGGAAATGATAGATGGATGTAAACCTTTGGAAATAGATCAGACCTAAGAGAGGGAAAGGAAGATGACATGGGCACACTTAGTTATGGGCTTCGGTTTGGTGTGATTTCCAACAGCTGAACAGAAAGCCAAGCAACCACATGTTCAAGGACAGTATGTGAAGAGATTCTCTTTTGCTTGACTGTATACTCTTTGGTGTTCAAATTAGAATAACTCCCTGAGATGTGTCACATGACCAGAATGCGAATCCTAGAAGATGTGTACAAGAAGTCATTTGTTCGTTTGGAGTGATGTCATTGTAATCACACCCAGAGACTTGGACCAGGATGTGGCCTTTGAATACTTTACCCTTATCCATATTCTCTTAACAGTTCAGAGTTTGTGTAGGACTTCAAGTGCAATAAATGTCAACAACAAGATGTTATTGCAGTATCACAGCAGTATGATTGCAAGCTTCAGATCGCAGTGGCTACATGTGCATCCGTGAAAGGGGTAACCTTACCAGGCACTGCAAGCCCAGCTCACCTTACTCAGCGTTTGCACGAATACAGAACATGAAGTGAGACCTTCCAGCTCGACTTGCAACATTTATTTGAAGCCATAGACAGAAATATTTTTGCAGCAAAACCTTAGTCATCAAGTGACCCACCTGCCACTGCCTTTTCTTCCCCAGGAATCCAATAAAATTAACCCTTTCTCCCCATACACACAATTACCCACACCAAAAAACCCTTAAAGGCCAATAGAGCTAGGAAAGAATTCACACTGCTCCGGCAGCTTTCATGATCTTTCATCCAAATTTTTACTTAATTTCATTTCCTTTCTGCTACCACAGTTAACTATAAATATAACTACATCTCTGGGTCTGATTACCTAGGTATTGGGGACTACAAGCATAGTTTATTAATGGTCCAGAGAAACAGTAGGAGAACAAGCCAAACACTGAAGGAAAGAAAAGCACAAAACCAGAATTAATGGTTTTGTTAATAGTGCTTCCCTGCTGGGAATTTTACCTCCCCTGACCTTGACCACTGATTGTACATAAATACCTACACACTTCCTGCCAGGATGTCTCTTTTTTAGGATACCTTCCTTTTATTCCTGTCAGCCTGGGAATTCTTCACCATCCTCTGCACTCCCTGACCCAGACTTCTATCCCCAGAGGTGCCAGAGGACAGATGACCGACTGCTGCTTCTCTTACTGCGTTTGCATACCGACACATCACTGCCCTGAACTTCCTGCCTATTTCATTTTAGTGGAAACAACATTTGACATTCAGTCTCCTCTTACTTTCTTTACTTTCCTGTGTTCACCAGATTTCTATGTTTAGGCAAATTCCAAACAGAGCAGTTCAGGGCAAGAGCCGGCACAGCCAGCTGAAAGGTTGTTGGTCATCTCAACCGTGCCAGTAGAGATGAGTGCCCATGTTGCAGCTTAACAGGTCTTTAAAAAAAAAAAAAAAGACTTTAAGCTCCCAGCATAGCTATCAGGAGTTCCATTTACCAAATCCGTGCCCCTGAATAACAGAACATCTCAGAATTCTTTTTACTATGGAACACAATTACAAATTGTTGCCCAAGATGAGGATCCTACAATAGAATAGTCCACTGATACTAATTTGGAAAAGCTATTAATGTAAAAATCAGAAGGCCTGTGGGAAACACCACACATCAAAATGCACAAACCCAGGGACACAGGGATGCTTAGCACAACAGCATGCACTGTTAGCCACACTGAGTCTCCTGCCTTCCATGCATTCACAATCGTGCAAATAAAGCTGACCATGCACGTTCTAGGTAGCAGGTAATGCATTTGAGAAATATTTGTTAATGGTTCACATTAAAAGTTGGGGATATCTACATTTGAAAAAAAAAGCAGCTTACATCAGGAACCTGTTCTGCTCCCGTCCAGCACCACTCCCATAATTTCTCAGTGATACCAGATGCACAAGGCAGGGGCCTGTAGAGCATGTATCTTGCCACAGCCACTGGCACCTTGTTTGTGGTCTCCCAACTTCTGTGTTGTTGTTTATTCATGGGGTTTTCCTTCCCTTTTCTTTGGTTTCAGATGCGAGTGTCTCTCTGGCTTATGTGGTTTCCCCGTGTGTGAGGTGGGATCCACTCCCCGCATAGTCTCTCGTGGAGATGGGACACCTGGAAAGTGCTGTGATGTCTTTGAATGTGTTAATGGTACGTGGGGTTTCTCTTGTTCTTAGAGAGTGTATGATGGTGTAGGAGGAGGAGGAGGGAGGGTTCAACATAGCTGCCCCTGCAGGAAAGAAACTCGGAGACTTGCTTAAAACTAAAAAGTTCCTTTAAGGTCCCACCACCTAGGACAGAAATTGGCATGGGAGCTACTGCTCCATCTATCAGAAAGAGAATTTTGCGGGTATGATAGCAGATTACATATAGCAGTCATATACTCTGCTGAATCTGAGAATCTCAAAAGCTTGGAGCTCTCAAGAAAAGGGTCATGGAGCTAACAGAATCCTCCTGGGTCACTCAGTGACCCAACCCACTGCTGTCAGGAGGCAATCCAACTAAAACCATGTGGGAGCTATAGCCATTTGAAACAGAAAAGACCTTGTTCATCTGGTTTAGAGTGTTCCTACTTAGAATGTCTGTGACCAACAGTTGGTGATTAATATCAGCCTACATTAGACTTGACCCCTGTGGCACAGAAAAAAAGTGTGTTTTTTTGGTCTCAAGATCCCCCTCAAAGAGGCTCTATCTCTTCTGTTCATAAGAGTTTGGTGGTTGGTGGCATGATGTTCATTGAGATGCTAGAAAAGACGATAACCCAAAACATTCTTCACCAGAATTTTCAGGACGTAAATAACAACAACAAAGAATAAAACTCAAATTTTGTGTCACTAGTTGCACAGAGTGCATTGCCTGTATACTCGGGAAGGTGGATTTGGACAAATACAACCAAAATATGTATATTAGGAACAGCCATATTAACTGTAGGCTATATTTATTTGGATATCGCAAATCTTCATCCCAGATCCTTCTCCAGCACAAAAGATTGTTAAAGTCAAATCCTTTTTGACAGAGTCATGTTATATTGGGGTCCCGTGGCCATACATTGCGTTACATGATTTTGTTTTTGAAATAACAGTTGCAGTATGGCTTTCTGATTAAGAGTAAACATAAGCACAGATTAGAATTAAAGAGGAACTTAAAATTAAATCAGGAACTTTCCTTGGGCCTCTGCATACATATCTGAAAATTGAGTGTGAATAATCATAAATTGAATGAGATATTTTATGCAAAGCACTTGTAGTTGCGCCTCAAGTGCAGTTACGTTTTTTGTACTCTGTGTCCCCACTTTCTGTTCATCTCCCGAGACACTACCCTGGACATTGGAGGTGGGGGCTGGAGGTGGCAAGGCTGGCCTTCTTAGTTTACAAACCGTACAAATGCAAGGATATGGGGAGGGTATAGATCTCTTCTCAAGAGTTGCTCCCCACCCCTGTTACCATCTAGCCAGTAGTAATGCTTCTTAAACACCAGCAAATGGCCAACCATACTTTTCTCTGACACTGCTACTAATTAATTTATTTTAGTTGGTGTGCTCTGGAGACTGAGTCCTTTACACACAAAAGTCACTTCTTACTCTGGGCTCTGGGCATCTCAGGTGTGTGTCCTTTCAGTACTCATCACTCTGAAAATAGTGATGTCTGTCATTGTAGCAAGTGAACAGAAGAGTCTCATCACACGTTTGTGTGTTTGTGAGTATGGACAGGTTGCCTGCCTTACCAACGACTCCCAGGTGATCTGGAGTCACCAGTCTGATTTATCTCAACCTAATTACCTGTGCAGGTAACTGCTAAATACCAGCCCAGAGAAGGGTTGATTAGTCGGAATTCTCCATCTTTTAATTGTCCTCTTACATTTCAGTCTGAAGTCACTTGTCCCTTGGATGTAGCTCCACTAGTAATAAAATTTGCTATGGTTTCCTTTGGATGAGTAAGAAAGATGCCTTTATTTTCTCTTTGATTCTAGAACCTTAAGTGTCTACTTTTTTTTTATAAGAACAATATATATTTCTCAAATTTGATGTGTCTAGCAGACCTAATAGCTATATCCCAACCTCAGCCAACCTGGAATTGATTTTTATGACCAGCCCTCTTTATAGTCATTTCTGAAAGTATTGTCATAGGACTGTGGGATTAGGATTTGCCATCTGCCATGATTGCATGCTGAGATAAAACAGTCGCAGCATTTCTGATGGTTGTTTCTTTCATGCTCCATAAACTGGTTGGGTCATTTTGCTTTTATTTTTTGTCCTATTACAGTAATAGTATTTCTTACTACTATAACCAATACGTTATAGAAGAGACTGGAAACTGTAATATCATGAAAATTCATAATGCAGTGGAATAGGAGGGCCCATTAAAAAACTTCATAGAGAATCGAATTAAATTTTGTTACCAAAACTTTTGGAAAGCTATGCCTAGGTTTTTCATAGAACACATTTGTCATGAGCTTTTTTAAACCCCCGTGATTGCATGGATTTTGAAATCTTTTGCACCAAATTAAGCTTATCTTTTAATTTCACTTTTGACAAATTTATTGAAATTCTCTCATTTTTAAGGGTATTCTGACTTGGAACTGTGTGTTTTACTTTTGACATTCAAAGACATGCATATACTTGTTATGTTCATGCGTGACTGGGTGTTTGTAAGGGGAATTTGAAACAGTGACTGAAATGGAATTAAAAGATTTGTGCAGAAATATTAGCAATCCATGTATGCGGCTTTTTAGCATAATAGGCATTGACTGCAGCGAGCTTTTTTATAACCATGATGCATGAAGACATAGTTAGTGACCTGTACTCTGGCTAGTAGTCCTAAGATCAAAATCAGAAGATTTTATGTCGCTTAGAACAGAGGCATGCATCCACAGAAACAGGTGCAGCATCCCAACATGGAATCGATGATAGGCAGCAAGTACAGTGTAAGATGATTCCACCCAGTGGTGGCAGAGGTGTCTTAGTGTGTGTGAGCACCACCAGTGGTGTTGGTTCAGTGGCATCACTTACTGATAGATGTCTCAAAACCTTGCCCAGTCTTTAGGTGACATGTGTGTCTCTGTGTTGGAGAGGGTGTGAGGGAAACATCCACAGAATGAACACAGATTCAATAACTTGGTGGTGAAATGTTAATTAGAAAAAGAAATCATAGCTATAGAGATGTAACTAAAAATTAAACAGAAAGCACACACAAGCAGATTGGCTTTAGGGGGTCTGTGTAGTTGCCAGAGTTAAACATCATGATAAACCCCCAGCTTCCTGGCCATCTAGTGAGAAAGAAAGTGAAATCATAGACGATATTTATTTTCAAAGACTAAAACCTTCAGAACAGAACAATTCCTCACATGGAAATTAAAAAGTAACCTGAGATGGAAATCATGTCCTTCAGTTCCTTTAACACAAGTTTTTTTTTTTTTTAAATGAGTTTTCTGTGACTTATTTCCAATAAAAAAAAAAAAACAGCATTAAAATACCAAGATACAGCTCAGTGAAAACCTGTCCAGGAGTTCAGATTGACACAGCTGCAGCCGAAGTGCCTAGTGTCTTCACATTAAGAACCCCTCAGAGTGATGGAACTGAGCCAAAAACTCCAGTTTGGGAGACATAGGCTGAATTTTTATGGCACTGACCCCACATGCAGAAATGCGGATTGCACTGACAGTGCCCAGCTGCCTGGCTGCTGGTCAGGCGACTCATATGCCGATGTTATTTACTTAAATATAAGCATCAAAATGAGAGCAGAAGATTTTAAAATACACAGAATCAGGCAACTCCTGAGTTTTGGCAACACTAACTAGGTGGCAAGAACATCCTAAGTGTCCACTTCTCGTTGCAGTTTGGTTTGGTTTGGTTTTGGTAGAGGGAATGAAGGAGTTGCAGTTTACATCACATGAGCTGTATCCTCAGGGCCAAAAGTAAGATTAGTGAGGTGTTGGTTAAATGAGAATCCTGTTTTTGGAAAGCCAGGAAGCAAAGGCAATAGGCAGTGTGATTGAGTTCTTTACTGCCTGTAAAGCACTCCGAATCATCCCCTAGACGCGTGTGGCCTTTAAAGCAGTGCTGGAATGGTTCTAATGCCCTTCTATGACAGGTTTCTGAACCTGCTTTGAGCTCCAGACAGAGGGGCGTCAGCAGTCAGTTGCACCTGCCAGCCATCCTCTGCTCTCAGACAGGCACGTGTTTCTTCCCCATTTTGTCATAATTCCCACTGTCATTTTACCTACGACCCACCTCTCTTCTTGGAGTCATTTGGATATGGTCCAGTATTTTCCTACACACATCGAGATCAAATAAAGTGCCAGAGCCAGTAACTGACTCCTCCAGCAGCAGGAAAACTTCTAACAGTTTTCTAGAATGAGTAAACATTATATTCTACCATTGGATATAAACCAGTTGAAAGTAACCAAAATACGTTTAGCTTTGTCATATTGAGCATTGAGTTATTTATTGGGAAAGAGGGAACAGGATCAAGTATACACTGAGGCCGATCCACACTCAGCTGTAAGAACAGTCATCAGTAAAAAAGGAGAAAGCTGTCCTCCCCTTCCCAGTGGTTCCAGAAACCATGGATGGATGTGTAGGGACAGAAAGAGTCCCTTGTGTGTTGCGTCTCCCAGGAAGCAGTTTCAGATAGACATGAAGAAGTTCAGGCTGAGGAAAAACAAGTGCAACCAGCCTGTATATTGAGACTGTTTTTGGTGCCACCTGAAAAGTTTTTCAGAACGCTGCCCCATAACCATTTTGTTGTTGTTGTTTTGTGTGTGTGTGTTTTACAGCAAGATTAAAATTCAGATTTTAAGTGAGCACTCAGAACCAAGTGTCTTTATTAAGGTTGTGCTTACCACACAATAATTAGTTTCTGTTTCATTTGGGCGTATAGAAAAGATCAGTAAAAAACTGGGATTTTATGGTGGCCTTGATATTAACATGTAAGTCAGTCGCTGACAGGAGAGCTAGATCTGAAGTAGCTAGATCCAAAGTCGGCTTTTCTTCACACATAAAATGTTGGCCAATGAAACAGATCTGCCGACTGTTAATTCAAAAAGCTGGTACCAGAAGCATCTATTGAGAACCCACTGTCTGCAGCACGTAAACTCAACAGTCTTTGTGCAATCATGAAATCTACTGGCAGAGTATTAGGAAGAACTCCACCCTTCAAAAGAGATGTTTTGTTCCATGGGTGTTTGTTGAGCAACCCTCCTACTCCTGGGCCTTGTTGACCTAATTTTAAGGGTGATAGGATCTTTTGTAGTCCTTTTTGAGTATTGTTCCTTTGCTCTTACCCTGAATTAGTGTCTGCTTGGTTCACTCTGGCACGTACACATACACCATGTCAAAATTGTTTTTGCCCTTCAGGTACTTGAAAGGCCAGGGCCCCTGTCTTTGTGATGGTATCCGTGTGGCTGTTGACTTACAGAGCAATGGTCAGGTGATTCCCACCTGTCACGCAACTGTCCTTTTACTTCCTTATGCAGTTCACCTCACAATGCAATAAGACGAGACGTCAGATACTAGCTATTACCTAGCAGGCCGTCGAAGAGCATAAACAACAAATGCATCTGTTTGGGATTATTTTTACAATTCAAATGCTAAATTGTAGTCTTTTTCTTATTGCAATTATATACTTAATCACCGTCTGCCACAACCAGGGCAGTTCTGCAGGGATTACTAGCAGTCTGTATTATAAGGCTCTTTTCAAGAGTTCTGAAATAAATGAAAGAGGGGAAGAAAGATTCCAGAATTTCATTGACATACACAAAACACATCCAAAAATCTTTTTTTTAATTAGACACGTTTATACATCTCTGTAATAAACACTAATCTCTCAATAAGTTGCTTTTGTAACATTTTTCTGTTCCACATTCACTTCAGTCATGCTTGTGTAAAGGTGGTAGCAATCTCCAGGCTGTTCTGAGATCTGCAGAAATTCCCAGCAGGTAAAGAAGTGCTCAACGATCCTTAAAGATCATGGCTAGCCTTTTTATCACGTACTTTTCTTAGATCAAACAGACTTCATTGTGTTCTAGAATCTGTTTCTGTCTCTTTCTCCTCTGTAACCTCTGTCTCTTCCTCCCTTCCTTGTTACCCTAAAGGATATTACTGTATTTCATGCTGTGATTTTTGGGGACCACATGGAGGCATATGTCCACCACTTCCTTGTTCTTGAGATTTCTCTAACCCTAAATGTTCAGTTCTCCCACATAATCTCCTGTACATGCTATCATAAAACAGTGCTCCCAGACAGCTTTCCTTATAACCAGAACCTTCCATATCCACTTAAACTCTTGCAGCAAGATTTGTGGCTTCTCCCAATATCAGTTGTGGCCAGTTAACTCAAGTATGTAACTAATATTTATTGGCTTTGATTTTTTTTCTTTACTTTGAATGGTGTTCAACAATTTTTTGAGTGCCCCACATTTCATGCTGTTTAGGTTTGACTCATTAAGGCTGTCTGTTTTCTACACCTTGGGAAATTTGTAGTTTAACTGCCCAATTTTGAACCCCAGCTCAGATTAGAATATTGGAAGAAATTATGTAGATGAATTATGAGGTATGATGACTCTTTAATAAAGCTTGATTTTCTGAGAAAAGGACATACAATATCCAGACAGCTAAGGGAACAGATTTAAGTACTTATGTAAATACACAGCTCATCTCTGCTGGTATGACTTGAGGCAGGTGAATTTCATGAATTTCTCCATGAATTTCATTTTTCCTCATCAAAAAGAACGAGTAGTGGTACTCTGTCTTCTCATTGGTGTTATTATAAAATCAAGTGAGAACGCGATCATCCTTACGTGTTGTGCAAACATAAATACTCCAGTTAAAAAGCAGGGAAGGCTTCTGAAAGTATTCATACATGCCAGGTGTCATATGAAGAAGTCATTCATGGGCAGAGACCTCAGGGAGTCTGTGGACATCCTCAGCTGCCCCTGCTTGCGTGGTTAAAGCAGGGATGTTCAGGAGAACTTTCTTAAGCTGAAGAGTACTATTGCTGAGACACGCGCACAGTGAAGTTCATCAACTTAAGTTGTCCAGTGCAGTGATGTTGGCTATATTCACACAGTTGTGCACTTTGAACTTTAAAACATTTTCAACCAAACTCTCCCTCCCCAAAGAGAATACCTGAACCTGTTAGTAGTTGTTGCATTTCCTCCCCAAAGCCTTCCATCCTGGACAGCCACTTAGGTACTTTATAAATGTATGCATATTTCATATCGATAAAACACTACAGCATGTTGCTTTTTAAGACCGGCTCCTTTCCCCTAGCATAATGTTTTCAAGGTTCATTTGCACTGTGACATGTATCTAAACAAGATTTCCTTATATAGGTATACCACTTTCTTTTAATCCACAGGATAGTTAATTGTTCTTTAGGTGATTGCTTCTTTTTTTGACTGTTGTAAATAATGGTATATGCAAGCTTTTAATGAATGTGTTTTTGTTTCTGTTGGTATGTCCTTAGGACTAGGACTGCCTGATCATGTAATAAACTCCATTTAGTGTTTTGAGGAACTGTCAAACCGTTCACGGAAACCGCTGCACTTCTATATCTTTCCTAGGACTATGTGAACATTCTATTTTTTGTTGTTTTTATTTTATGACACAGATTAATAGGCACTGGGGTCTCCCCTCCCCCTCTCATGTAACCTTGCCTTCTCCCCATTTTTCTCCCCTCCAGTGTTACAAATAGTGTCGTTTGTGTAGCCTCAGAAGCCCATCATACTGCCATTGAGGTGTCTCCGAACATGTAGGAGATTATCTGCTGTTTCACTGAGTCTATCCTTGTACTGACTGCACAGGGACATACTGCTCTCTGTTTCTACCTATGAACATATTTACTTCCACTGTGTTTCCGTTATACATCCTCCTTAGGTTCAGTCCTCCATGGGTTGAAAGGGAAAAAATATATATATATATATATTATACATATATATATATAATCTTCATCTCCATGCTGTTATCGAACTTGAGGATGTGAGAGGAAAAGAAACCATTCTGTTTTATCCTCACAAAGATGTGTTACTGCAAACCTTTTTAATTATTCTCTATTTTCTTTTTCTAAAAGAATTTGATACATACTAATTGTATATATTTATGGAGTAAATTGTGTTGATTTTTTTAATGTTTCTTTGATTTACCTGAAGAACAGATGGAGGGAGGGAGGTATTCTCTGCTTTGGCTTGTTCTCCAGCTGCCCTCAACAGCTAGGTCTTGGCTGTGTTGAAGCTAGGAGGCAGGACATCCATCTGGGTCTCTCCTGTGGTGCCAGAAACTCAGAACTGGAACCTTTGTCTGCTACCTCCCAAATGCATTAGCAGGAAGCTGGATTGGAAGCAGAAGTTAAGACGAGCCTCCATCCCAGGCACTCTGAGACTGTGTAGATAAGAGGAGGCTGCTTAAGCTGTTGTACCACAATTCCCACTCTGATAATTCGCTGCATGGTTACAGTATGTAATCATGTCAAATCAGAGTAACAAACACTCATCTCCAGTTATTGTTTCTTTGGGGAGCCTTCTGACTCTTCCCTCCCAGTTTTTTCTAAAAATCTTTTGACTTTATTGATAGTGTTCACAAAAGTGATTTAGTTTTTTTTTTTTCCTCTTATGGCCTATGCTTTTTGTGTCCTACCTAGCTAAGAAGCCATTGCCTAATCCAGAGTCACAAAGATTTACCCCGGTATTGTCTTCTGAGAAAGCTGCAGATGTAGCTGTTTCATTTAGGTCATACCATGTCATTCATTTTGAGTTAACTTGTACCTATTGGGGCAGAGCGAGGCTGTATTGGTTGGCTTAGAGATTGTGGTGCCATTTAGTAAAAAAAAGACTATCTTCTGCTGTTTGAATTGTCTTGACATCCTTGTCAGAAATCAAGAAACTGGGTTTATTGCTGAACTCTCAGTGTTATGCTAGAATCACACTATCTTGATTACTATGACATGGTGTGTGTTCCGAAATCAGACTCCTGATTTTGTTGCTCCTTTCAATATTGGTTTTGGCAATTCTGAAATTTTCCTGTCAGCTTGTCAGTTTCAATGGAAGAGCTGGCTAGAATTTCAGTAGGGATGACTGTGAATACTTAATACAGTTCGGTTTGGGGATTAATTGCATTTTAGCAGTATGGTCTTCCAATATATAATGTCTTAATATTATTTAAGCATTTCTTGGCTTGTTGAACAATATCCTGCCATTTTTTAAGCCCTGAGTTTTTCAGTTATTTCACTAAATTTATTTCTAATTGTTTTTTGTTTGTTTTCATACTTTGGAGAATGGAATTGTTTTTCTGATTTCATTTTCTGGTAATTGCTAACATAGAGTATAATATGGAAACAGTTTTTTGAGTTGTAGTTGTACCCCGCAATGTTATTGAACTTGTTTCTTAAGTTATTTTCATTTTTTTGCTAATGCCGTTGATATGATTCATGGCATTTATTGATTTATTTTGTTTTCAAAATCATCAGGAGTTATTTTGAATTAACCATAATTAGAGATCTGGAATGAATTTAGAGATAGTATTTAAGAATGGAGAAAATGAAATCATTGGTATCAGAGTTGAGAATATGGGCCATGATTCCTTCTCAGAGTATGACCCGAAACAAAGCAAGGAGCACACAGTTTTAGTTGGAGAACTTCCATTTTTATGTGCCTCTTTGCTAATAATCTTGTGAGTTTGAACAAATTTCACAAGCCTTTCTAACTTCTCGGCTCAGAATAATATTTGTCAGACCTTTCTCATTGGGAGTAAGTGGCATAATGTGTACAACATTCTATACTATGTAATACATATATACATGGATGTGTGAAATGTTGCACATTAACATTATAGATTGTCAAATCAGGTGGAAAGAATAATTTAGAGAGAAACTCCAAAAAATAAAAATTTTGAGGCAGAGCTAAACCTGTCTTGGAGCAGGTCCGCTTACTTGGGGTAGTGAAGGATTTAACAAAACAAACATGATCTCTTTAGAGTACTTAGCAGCTAAGTGAGTTTCATATTCATAAAGTTTACCTTTCATTAGGGTGGGAGGAAATCATTTAGATTTTGCTAAAGGGAATTTCAGTTCCTTGGTGTAAACAGGATAACGATATATTTTGTTCTATTTTGCTTTCTTGATTCTGTTGCATAGTTGTATCAGGTTTAGTCATTTTCTAACAAACTATAACCTGTTGCTTGGAGACAGAATTTCTAGAGACTGAAAAATGTAAAGAGACACCACTTAGAACTGATTTGGTGTGTTGCTTTAACTCGTTTCAGAAACCAAGCCAGCCTGTGTGTTCAATAACGTAGAGTACTATGATGGAGACATGTTCCGAATGGACAACTGCCGGTTCTGTCGATGTCAAGGCGGTGTTTCCATTTGCTTCACCGCCCAGTGTGGCCAGCTGAGCTGCGAGAGGTACTACGTGCCGGAAGGGGAGTGCTGCCCGGTGTGTGAAGGTACGGAAGGGTGCCGGTTGAAGAGTAAAGTTAAAAAAAAAAAAAAAAAAAATCCAACCCTGGACCGCTTAGTTTATAGCAGTGAACTTCCAACCTGCAGCTGGTGTCTAAATGGTGTAGCTATTGGTGGTGTTAAAAAAAAGAACAGATAGGAACCTCTGTGTAATAATCATAGTGAGTTGTCTGGTCATGGTCGAGAACATCTCCCTTTCTAGAATTCAGGCCCAAACTCAAAGTAGGAATAAGCTGTCAGCATAGCATTTTGATGTACTATAAAATATGGTCATTATTTTATCTAGTTCATGTGCACTGGCTACTCCCATCTGTATCAGGATGCCTCTCCAAAGCTCTGACGGATTTATTTCGAATTTTACCTTTGTTTTGCGTAACACAGTGTTAATCTGCTGGTGACTCCTCTCCCAGCACAGTGGTGTTTATTTGGGAGACACAAGATTTATCTAATTGCTGTCAATATAAGGACTTCAGGGATTTTGTGTGTATTGTCTTGTAAGTAATCAAAAGTTTTTTTCTGTTGTAACCTTAGCTGCCAGTTGCTCAGCATGTAGGGACAAAGGTATGTATGATGTCCCTAAGCCGGTCTTGTTGTGCACACAGCCATAGGGTGGACATGCAGACAATCAGTTCAGTTAATCCTACAAAGAGCATTGTCACTCCCAGTTACTGGGGGCACTGTTCCGTCCAGAAAAATTAAGAAGTGATAATCATCTCAAGCAGCAACTCAGAAGTCATTGCTGGAATCCAAAATGTGTTCATGTCTCTTGGTTCCCCACCCGCAGCTTTCTCCGCAAAGCTTTTCAGAGGGGTGGAGTGGTAGCACGTGCCACATGCATTTTCGGGCCCTAGATCCTCTTCCCTGACCCAGTGTCGGGGGTCGTCCTAGGTTTGGTATGACTGATGCATTTGTTTAGACTCCTTGAGACTCCTCAGGCAACTTGGAGCTGCTGTTAATCACAACTGGAATAGAACTCCTGATGACTAGACCCTGGGAACAAGTATCTATAGCTGCAGGCAGAAATAAGATGCATGATATGCTCATTCTCACTCTCAACTTATTTTTAATTTAGACCCAGTGTACCCTTTTAATAATCCTGCCGGCTGCTATGCCAATGGTCAGATACGTGCCCACGGAGATCGGTGGCGGGAAGATGACTGCACCTTCTGCCAGTGCATCAACGGGGAACCTCACTGTGTGGCCACGGCCTGTGGACAGAGCTGCATGCACCCTGTGAAAGTGCCTGGGGAGTGTTGCCCAGTGTGTGAAGGTAAACCTTGCAGATTCTAACGTGTCCCTGGCGAGTGGCTCATGCTGGAGGCACTCCTACCAGTATGCTCTTGTTTGTTTTTTTATTTCCTTAGGCATCATGTCTGTCGTGCTGTTACCAGCTGCAGATGAATTTATTGTTCAGCCCAAACCCATCGTAGGGTGAGGGGGGAATGTCACAGATATGAAATGAGAGCAGAGAAGTCTTTATTGGAATATTTTACAGTGTAAGAATATATACATTTTAATCCAGTTCACTTGAACTCTGTTTAATACGTAAAGGTCAGCACAACAAAATGATGTGAAGTGAAACTTGGGAGTCAAGCACAGCATGTTCAATTGATGAGATTTCCATGAGCTCAGTATGCTGGCTCCTGGGAGGGAAAACTGGACCCACCAAAGGCCGTTTGTGTTGTCCACTGCCCTCACTCTGGCATCTGTCTTTTCAACATCATGAGGACTGCTCTCACATACCCTGGAATGCACCTGCTTATGTCTCCGTCACCTGCATTCTTCACCTGTCTAGAAGAGAAACTTTGAGGCATAATGAAGTTTTCTGTCCCAACTCCTATTCCAATTCATTTTCTCCATCCCAGGAGGAGTCTGAATATTTACTACTCTGTATGTGTGTGTCTTTCTCTCTTAGTTTGTTTATTTGAAAGGCATGGTGACAGAGGGGATAGTCAGTGAGAGAGATCTTGCCCAGTAGTTGATTCCCCCCACATGCCGGTATAACCAATTCTGGGCTGACTCAGAAGGACAGAGTATCCAGGACTTGACCCAGGCACCCCACCATGTGATGTGGGCTTCCCAAGCAGTGCCGTACTTATTATACCACAATCCCTGCCTCATCATCTCCTTCTTAATCTTTATCCATGTCTGCTAATACAAATGAGCTTAAATGTTTGCGTGGCAGATCTGTTAGAGCATCCATCTGTAAGAAACACATTTGCATAGTAAGATGAACTAACCTGTGTCAAAAATTAGTCTGTGTCGAAGATGGGTCCTTGTAGATTTTTCAGATTTTTTTTTCCCTTTAAACATTTTTAATTTTGAATAGTTTTCAACAGATTCACTACGATTTGTAGGTACAATTCTTTTTTTAAATCTTTGGATTTTGTTGTTGTTGTTGTTATATAATACTGTTTAATAGGCACTGGAATCTCCCTTCCTCCTTCCGCTCCCCACTCTTCTTTCGTCCAGTCTTACAATGGATGTCTTTCATGAATTTTCATAAGTCCATCATGCTGCCACTGAGCATGACACTGAGGTGTCTTCCAACAGTGCAGATTATTAGCCGTATCACTGTGAGTCCATCCTTGTACTGCATGCATGGGGACATCTACTTCCACCTATGAACATATTAATTTCCCATTATGCATCCCCTTAAGTACAATCCACCATGGGGGGAGGTGCGGAACATAAAAGAAAAACAAAATTAGTGAACCTTCATCCACATGAGGTTGACAGACATATAACAAAGGTATCAGTGTGACACCAGGGTGGTGAAAAAGAATGTCCAGCATCTTCACATAGGAGTAAATGCCAGTGTGTGTCCCATGTGGCACTGATGAGAATACAGTAAGGACTGGATCATCATTACTTAAGGGCAGTAGCAATAACAGTGATAAAAGGGACGTTGACAATCTTAGGTGATTACAAGCAATCAGTCTCTTATATTGATTAATGGATTTTAAGAAACCAGTAGATCCCTCCAGAAACTTAGCTAAGTGGACTCAGTCTTTTTAAGTATCAAGTTCTTTGCTCCCACCTGAATTTTAATAAACTCAGGCTTCAGAGTTTGCTCAACTGTTTTCATTAACCTCAAAGGGGTTAAACTTATTAAAGACTTTAAAAATCATGTGAAAATGGAAGCTGGAGCATTCTTGTTTTATGGGCATCCTCAATTCCCCCCCCCCCCCAATGCTGTGCACAGAGTGCAGCTGTCGCACTGCAGGGCTCTGTGGCTTCCCGATGAGTGGTATCACACGCCCACCCCTCACACAGGCGCACGTCTCAGCTCCTGAAGGCCGGGTTTCAGGGCGGATAAAAGGAGTATATATAAATAGGTGTAAAGGTTGTAGCATGAACCTCACAGGAAAGGGCCGCTTGCTGATGTACATAAAAATGGGGATACCTAGCCCTAAGAATTGGGAATAAGCTATTGTCAACTGGAAACAGGGTGACACTGTAAGAAAAATTGAAAAGCATAAAAAAGTATTCCAGTAAATACTATTCTTGAACTTTGTGGGTCTTGCATCATACATTCAAAATAGGACTTAAAAATCTTATAAAAGTGAAGTGAGGACTCTCTAAAAGTAAGTGAGAAGAAGACAGCTCCTGTAGCCCTGATCTTTGTACTCAAGAGCATCCCCATCAAGGTGCATAGAGGAGGGAAGTATTGGAGAATAGAAATCTATGTGAAACTGATGGATTGACATCACAGGTGTTTGCATGGATGTGAACTTAGTTTGATCTGTGAAAGACCTGCACAGATACAATCTGATAAAAGAATAAGTTTTGGTGAGCCATTAGTTCCAAAAAATTAAGAACTTCCTGTAGTCCAGATAGAGGAAAAAGAACTGAGGTAGCTCTAACTTCAAAGAACATATTTAAGCTAAATTTTAAACTAAACCAGACCTCTAATGTTCACATAGAGGTACTGTGTGGTAAGTGCTTCATGCTTGTACCTGATTTCTTCTAACCACAACAGTGTGTTCATGCCTTATGAGCCCTTTTCAAGATGAAAAAAAGTAAGGTTTAGAGAAGTTTAGGTAGCTTTCACCTAGGTTCACTTCCTGTTATTTGCCGAGGTCTGCTGGGTTGAGCCGCGTATTCATTTGCTTCCCTGCTCACAGATTTCGTCTGCTTCCCCCGTTCATCTCTAGTCATCTCTGCCTTTTGGCTCTGTGCTGTGGGGAGACAGAGCTGGGGTGCAGGGGAGGAAATGTGAGCCCCACCTACCTTGCCCCACTTACTTTGAAGACCTGGAAAGGCTACCTCTGAGCTATCCTCCCAAGTTCACTTTTCCTGTCTCCCATATAGAAACAGAACTCAGCCCCTTCCTCGTGCCAGCTGTCGATTCTGCTGGTCTCATGTCTTCTTTCGTGCTCTCCCACACAACCTGTCTTCATCTGAGCTTTCAAAGATTCCACTTTCTTGTATTAAGAGAATAAATATATTCTGTGTTTCTTCTTAGTTTGTCAAATAGAGTTTCAAATAATGTTGTATTTGACCTGCAATAACTCTTAGATCCTATCTGCATAGGATCAAAAAAAAAAAAAACATATCTTAGAAGGATACTAAAGGGTTATAAATTACTAATAATAGTTACAAAATACAAGGTAAATGAATCTCATTGCTTACTTTCCAGAGCCCAAGAAAGTATCTGGAACCAATTGAAAATATTTTTTTTTCATTAATCACTAAGTAGCACACTGGAATGAAATTTCATGTGATTTCAGAATAACGAGAGGATTTTATGAAATAAGAAAAAAATAAAGTGTTAATGTGTGAGAAATAAGCATCCAGCCAAAATTATTTAGAGAAAAGCAACAACCTTGGTGCAGTGTATCCACATGATAAATTCCTTTGTACACAATTGCATAATAAGTATTGGCCCTGGCCCTGTTAGCCAGTCTCAAGGTAGCTAGTCAGAGTCTAAAATTAAATGAAAAGACCTCACACCAAGGTTGTGGTTTTAGATTCTTTCTAGATAAATTATTGCATTACTAAATACAGTGTGTTTCTCCGTACAGGGAGGAATAAGATTGTTGTGGCTGTTGCTTTTGAGCATACATACCTTCCAAGTGACAGCATCCTGGGCCTGGTTACTCACGCTGGACTGGAGGACTGGGAACTTGAACCTTGGGGACCCTTAGGAGATTAGGCCGTTACTTGACAGTTAACTGGATTCATAAGTGTGTAAGTGCTTGTTAAATTGGCACTTAAGTACCTTCATGATGGAGTTTTAGCAAGTAATAACCAACATCCAATTCAGGTACACAGATTAGCAGCTCTGGTATGTAGCTGTTTTTAGCCTTGTGTTTTGCTTTCCTGGCTCATGTCTACCTCTTCTTATGATGGCCAAACTCAGTATTTCCATTTTTGATTCAGGTGGATATGTACAGACTAGCATAACCAGTTTACAGCTTCAGTGGACATATGGGAGTTAAAGACTTATCTTAAAAAAAAAATACTAAAAACAAAAAAGGGAGGGACCTTTACTCATATCTAGCACTATTACTATTAATGACCATGGTTGATACCGATGACAGACATACCTCATGCTGGGTCAAGTGCTGTGATGCACCAGCTCGTTTTGAGCCTGATGATGTGGGTTCTTTCATCCTATTTCAGCATTACACTGCACAATGTGTTGCCCTGTGTAAGGACTCTGCCCTATGCTTTGATCCCTAAAATATCATCTGCATATAAATAGATGCTCAAAACTTTTCATGAATACATAAGTGAGGGCAGGACGAGAAAGGGAAAGAATGGAATAGGAAGCCACAATGAAACCTTTGTTGCAAATCTCGTTAGCTAAGTAAGGTCTTGAGTCTCTTGCCCATGCAGTAGGACCACATATCCGTAGGCAGGTTTGGCCAGTTGGCTGTAGGTTGACTCATCCTTCTAAGGAGGGCCCAGATCTCTGCTCCAGCTCAGTGGAGGCTCTAAGGATTGTCCAAGTCTGGTGTGGAACTGGCAGTTTGGTCTCACCCAGTCCCTGAGGTCCAGCATAAAGGAGTTTGAATGAGGCTTCCTCAACCCTTCAAACCTCATACTCACTGATACTTAGGTACTGTTTTGAAGACCTACCTGGTGCAGGTATAAGTACCACCACATGGTGACTTCAGTTACTTACACAGGTCAAATTTTACTTTTTCATGTCAGAATTAGGCATTCAGATCAGCGTGTTGATTGTTTTGCTACCTAAGTTGACTGTTAATGTTAAACACATGCCATCTCCATTACAGGCTTGTTTTGTAGTGGACGGTAAGATACAGTGTTGGGAAGTGAAATGGTGAATGTAAGATGTATGTGACATGTCTGTTAATTTAGGGGGCAGGGAAGAGACAAGGGATGTAGACAGGTGCGTGGACAACTTACTGTCAGCGTGACTTAGAAGTCGTGAGAGTCAGATCTGATGTCTCTTCTTGGTCTGGGCCGGCCCTGCTAGGAGGTCACTATGGCTTGAGGATTCTTCCAGGATGCAGAGCGAAGGGTTTCCTTAATCTTGAGACTTTCGGAGCCAACACCAAGAGTATCAGTTTTCAAGAACTAGGACTAACTTGAATTATGTTTTAAAAGGTCATACCCAGCAGTATACTTATGTTACCAGTAAATAAATCCTGTTTTTGTGATTGAGTGAAAGGGTAATTTCCTTTCTACAATGTGTTTCCCTATAAGCAAGGAAAAATCCTTTTTCTTTCGCGGACAAGAAATCAAATAGTCATTTGTAGATTTTAAAAGTACAGTGATGGGCATATATGAGGACCCATCATATTCTCTTGGTTGTTTAAAAAATGTTTTTCCATAATAAGTTAAAGCAGTAGCATCCGGAGAGCTGTTGGAAACAGGAGTTGGTTTTAGGCAGGTCCTCTAAGTCTGCTCACCTGGACTTAATCAACTCTTGAAATAGAGGAGAAGAAGATTTGCTGTGCATGGATTCTGTTCTGCCTCTGTGGATTTAGGGAGGAATGTGATTGAACCAGAAAATCAACTGTCTTTTTCCTGCCACTCAACTGTCTTCTATCCCTTCGTTGGGGAATCCTGGACCTACTTGAAAAAGTGTTGAAGCTTTGGTTTTAGGCATGTCTGCAGCTATGTAAATTTAGTAAGCTGCTTCTGCATCAGCTCAGCCAGTAATAGACTGCATGCTGTGCTCCTAATAAGCTGGAGGTCTGTGAGCTGTCACATGCACAGCTTCCTCTTCATCAATCCCAGCTCTGTGGAACTGTATTCTTTCCCATGAATGTTCGTTATATAATTTGAATCAAGCTGCTTTTCAAATGAGATTTCCACAGATTGCCAGAAAAGTCTGTACCAGGCACATATCTGGGTGGGAATTCCTTGAAACGAGAAAAAATGTTTCCAGCCCTGCCCATTATGCTTCCTCACTGAACAGTCTCTCAAATGATTAAGCTACTGCTTCTGTGGCAAGGAGTCAAACATAGTTTGGCTGACCCCAGAGAGGCAGTGAAGTCGAAGATACCACAGAGTCACATATTATTAACATACTGAGAGACAACAGGGATCAAAACTCAGTTTAGGGGTGGTATTGCTTCACTGCCGTATACCACACTATTATTAGTAAGCCACGAATAATAAAATATTCATAGTATCTTGATGACTGTTTGGCAAATTGTTCCATCCTTTAACTCTGAATGTCCTGGAAATGAGTTTCATAAATGGAAATGAAACTCTAACACAGTCTGTTTTCTGCTTGCCCAAATAAGGTCATTTATGGAGTAACAGAAATGCATAACAAGTGACCAAAGTTAACCTGGGTCATCAACCCAAGCATCATAGAGATGTCAGTGATGAATTTTGTGACGTTACATCTTTGGATGTTAGGATGTAGCTGGAATAGATGGATAGAACATTCCTATATAATTAAAATATCACTTTCAGGATTTTAGGATTTTTTTTACAGCCATACACAATGCATTCCGTAATTTCAGTATCTGCTTCTTACTTGTTGGATCTACCACTTATGTTAACAGTTAAGCACTTATGGTGATAAATTGTTGTGGAAGTAGTTTGGTTTTAGAAGAAATGGTTGCTCTTGCTCGTAGCTGGAAATCTACTGGTTTTCCAGTTCTAGCCTGCCTTTGTTTGTATCACTAAGAGCTTGCACTTTGTGCTTGAGTTTTGGTAAGGTCAGCCTGAAAGTATTATTTTACAGTATGATCAAGCTGATCAGTGCCTTAAGTATTCAGAATTATTCTGAACTGAGTTTGAAATTGCTTAGAAGATCCTCTACATGTGAATTTATAGGGATTACAGTTCTAGCTGTTGAAGAAGCATATTACTCCTTGTTACTTTTTCTTTCTTTTTTAGGGGGAGGGTGGTCCCTTTATCTACTTCGGAATTATTGCTGGGAGTCTCATAATTTTTCTGCTCAGATAATAATTGCATCTAATAGATCAGACTCAGGCCTGCTAATTTTCATCTAATCAACAGAGGCAGGAAAACATAGTCTGGAATGCTAGCTATGTGAATGAAAAATATTTAGTCATTCTTGAAATGATAGGAATGTTTTTCCAACAAGCTTAAATAAACACAATCTCTTTTGAGACTGTGCTAAACTTTTTTTGGATAAGAGACAACTCTTAGGCAACCAAACAGAAGTTAATGAAGGTTATTAAGAGGCATGCCCTTCAGAAAAGGCCTTCATAACACCAACAGGGAAGATTCCATCATCTTTAAGGTGCAACCATTGATAAGTAGCAGCATGGGTTTCCTTCAAGCATCTGTCAGTGCACTGCAGTGTAACATTTTAACTAGTAACATTGTAGCTAAAGGGAGATTTGCCTTGCCTAATGATGGCTGTATCAGGCCATCTTAAAATAAGATTTTTTTTTTCTCTCTTCTACCACTGTTAGTCTCAGTCCCGAGGAATGGACCTGAAGCAGTGTGCCTGTGTTAGAATTACCCAATGGGACTTTTCAGATGAAATTTGTTTAGTTTTTTTTCTTTCCTCATTAATGCAAGGTCTGGCTGTATGAATGAATTCTTTTTAAGCATTTTATGTGAAAGGTTAAGTAACACAGAGACAAAGAGACAGAGACAGTTTCCGCCATCACTGGTTCACTCTCCAGATGCCTTGCAGCAGCCAGGGCTGACCAGGCGACAGCCAGCAGCCAGGAACAGCATCCAGGTCTCTTAGGTGGGTGGCAGGATTCAAGTGCTGGAGCCGCCATCTGCTGCCTTCCGGAGTGTACATTAGCAAGCTGGATCCAAAGTGGAGTACTGGGACTTGACCCAGGCACTCCAGTCTGGGACGCACATGTCTCAAAGGGCAGTGTAATCCTCTATATCACGATGTGTACCCTAAGAAGTTATTTTAAAATACACCAGTGTTTACATATTCGAGTGAAATATTTTTCCTTTCCAAAGAGTTAAACGGGACAATTGTATGCTTATTCTAGGCATACTCTTGCAGAGTATTTTTGGTGTTTCTCTTTTAAAGCTGGTTGTAGAGCTTCCAGTGCATTCTTTGGAATATCTTCAGCTTTGTAAACCCCTGACTTTGAAAGTTTATTAGACTCCAGCATATAGCCGGAGTCATTCATGTGTAACTCTGCTAAAAAAAAAAAAAAAAAAAAAAAAAAAAAGTGAGTAATTTTAGCAGAATGAAGCTGTTTAGAGAAAGCACACAGTGACAGTAAAATAAAGACGCTCTGTCTTCCATGACATAGTAATTTGCTCTGAAAGCAACACTGAAGAAAAGTTTCAGATGGAATTTTATCTGAACAGCATTTTGGCACAAGCGTGTAGGCTCCAAAAGTGAATGCTTTTATTGATAACACTTATTTGTGAGTACAACTCCTAATGTGTTTCTTACAAAAATCAATTCACCTATTCTATAGTATCTTTTTTTTTTACTGGAGGCATATTTTCAGATGGGCCTATGTTTTAACATTTTTTGAGAAATTGCAGATGTCCCAATCAAACATGTTTTCAAATAAATCAGACTAAAATAATTTGCTTGTAAAAATAACTGATAAAATACATGGCGATTTTAGTATAATTAACCTGTAACCTTTTAATTCTCCAATTCCACTTTCACTTCTACCCCTTTAAAATATTATATGATGTAGTCTTAACTCTATCTTCTTCAATGAATTCACAATTGAATTGACAGGATTAGCGCTGAAAATAGTGAACAAACTCAGTGAAACATGGTTAGAGACCTCATTAGAATTCTTCGGTGTGCTATGTCTGATTATTGAGAACAGAATGTCACTATAAAACGGCCGCTACAACATAGCTGTAAAGTAACAGGACACTCCTTTACTGAAGGACATGCCTGGACCACCTAAGGATCTCCCTATTGTAGGGTGGCACCAAGATGACAGGAGCTGCTCAGTTTATCTGTCCTCCGTGCGCTGATTGGACCATCTTCTGCCAGGGGCCCCCAGTACTGGATGTCCATCTAGGACTAATACCATCAGTCTGATCTCAACTTGATATGGGATGAACAGTTTCAAACATTTAGCATGAGTTTGAAATTCATCAGAAAACACGAGACACGATACAGTTCAAGTTATTCATTTTTGTGTTTGAGTAATTTACCAGTTTGGCCAAATTTTTGTTGTTTCTATCGTCGGGATACCAATGAGCGTATTTTGAAAACTTCATGGAAGTGGAATTTAGAAATCCGTACCTACTCGGAGTTTTAAAAATGCATGAGAAAATACACATTATCAAAAGAAATATACATAGATTTCACATTCTTTTATACCAAAGTAAACTTGCCTTCTAACTCCATTTTCCCATGAGTTATTTGAAGCACTCTGATACTTATACATCAAGTGGATCTTATATTCACATCAGAGAGATTATCCGGATCTGGATTTGTCAGGTTTGCTTGGAATAGAACCCAGTCCAAGGCTCCAGACCACTCAAGAACACAATGTTTAAAGCTAGTTGCCAATCAAAAGTAAGATTCCAGTCAGGGGCCTCGTTCGTATTTTGTAGTACCATAGTGAACCACATCAAGGTTCCCAAGAAAAATCTGAGACTAACAGGGACTTGCTCCTGGGGACCCTCAGAACCGTGTGGCATTCTGGGCTTTATTCATGGGCTGCTGGAACAGAAAACTGACTTTATTTATATATATAGTGTGTTCCTACCTTTATATTTATATACACGCACACACACACACACTACCCGTTCCTTTGTAAGATTTTTTT
The DNA here is from genome assembly GCF_030435755.1 of Ochotona princeps. Lineage (NCBI taxonomy): Eukaryota > Metazoa > Chordata > Mammalia > Lagomorpha > Ochotonidae > Ochotona > Ochotona princeps. Next base: position 56,378,121 of record NC_080839.1, on the reverse strand, counting down.
TTTTTTTATCTAAAAGGCAAAATTACAGAGAGGAGAAACAAGATAGATCCTCCACCTGCTAGTCCACCATCCAAATGGCTGCAGTGGCTGGACCTGGGCTGCTCTGAAACCGGGAGCTTCCTCTGGGTATTTCAGCCCCCCACCCCTGCTTTTCCAGGGCATCAGCAAGGAGTTGGATTGAAAATGGAGCAGCTGGCGATTGAACCAGCGCCCATACAGGATGCCAGTGTTGCAGGCAGAGGATTAGCCGGCTACACCAGGACGCCAGCCCCAGAAAGCTAAATTTTTAAACCGCTTGCTAGACCAGCCATTGAGTTCTCAGCATGCGTTCTGTGTCTTTCCTTCATCCTTAGCTTCACCTTATTCTTTTCTTCTTTAAATTTACCTAGGCCCCTGATTCCTTAATCTGAATAAGCAGTCTTTCCTGATATAATTTGAACCTACCTTGGATCTATTTTCAAATGAGATATTTTTATATTCTTATTTCAGTGGGTCATGCCTACTTTTTGCCTTACCGGAATCTTGTGCTGTCATCCAGACGCACAGTTTGGCCATCGGTCGGAACACAAGAGCCTGTTCCCTTCCGCCTTACGTAGAAAGCTGTTGCCTTGCCTATTGGCTCACTTTCAAATTTCAGGCAGTTTCTCTTTGTGAGTGGAGCTGAAATTTGTTCAGAGATAAGATGTCAGTTTCATAGGGCCTCAGGCCTTCCCTAGTGAGAAGGATCAGCAAGTTTGAATCTTTTCAAAACTGTGACTCTCATCCTTTTTTGTAACAAAGTTTTTTTTTTAAAAGAGTCCACAGGTTTTTTTGTTTTTTTTTTTTTTTTTTATGCCAGATGAATTGAATAGGGACTACCCCCACCGTCCTGGGACACAGATAACTGAAAACATTATTTTTTGAGTGAAACTCCCCCAAGAATATCAATATAAACCTCCTGGCTGTACATACCCTTCTTGTTGACCTAAGTTTAAGATCACTAGCCGACGTCTACCCTCTGCTCTGAGATAGTTGTAAGAGATGAAGCTTTTTCTTCTTTCTACTTAAGCACAGCACAACTACTAGCAAAGATACGAACATAGTATAAAAAATGCCGTGATGAGTTTGCCCTTGTCCCTAAAGATCAAGCAAGGCCCCCTTCATGAGCGAGGGAGAACGAGGTCAGCCAGACACAAGCTCATTGTTTAAGCTCACACTGGATAAGCTGATGACTGAGATTTCTGTTCTCTTGGAGACAACATAGACATAGTCAGAAAGTGCAACAATGTTATCAGACGGCTACTCAGCAAAAGTGAAAGGCGCCAGTGGCCAGTCACTAACATGTGCCAAAGCTTAGCAGACCATATGAAAGGACACCACTAACCCTCCCACATGGCAGATGCTCTTCCTGGCCTGAGCAGAGATAGAAAATGACACTTTGAAGTTACAGCGGTCAAAGTTCAAATGCTGAACCAGTTATTATATGAACTACCAGTGGAAGAGCCTCATAATTCATTTCTTTGCCATTACCTGAGACCAGTTGGTGCTCTTAGATAGGGTCATCGTTGTAACAATAATTAAGGTAACTGGTAACATGTGGATAGCCCTGAGAATTAACAGACTCCTCTCTCATGATGATGGTGTTCGTGGTGGTGTTCAAGCCTTCCTGGAATATTGTGAGGTCAGTAAAATGAGAATCCATCTTGTGTAGAAGCCTAGAGCATTTCATTATCACTGAAAGAGCAGGACTCCGGCTAGGTTTTCTGACGCCCAAGTCCATGATCTTGGCATTGCTTCTCTTTGTGTTTTCATGGGGTGAAGTTCACCTTCACCAGTTCACTCCCAAAATGCCTGCAAAGATTGAAGGTAGGCCAAGCTGGGAGCTGGAAGCTCAGTCTGTGTGGGTGGCAGGAACCCAGCTATCTGAGCCTTCTCTGCTGCCTCCAAGGGGCTCTGTTAGCAGGAATCTGGAATCAATAGCTGGAGCTAGGCGTTGAATACAGGTACTCCTGTATGGGATGCTGGTATGTCAGCTGGCACCTTAGCTGCTGTGCCAAATGCTGCCCCCATTTTTCTTTGGACCCTCGTGAACGGAGAATGCAGACAAGGAAAATAAGACAATGAACATGAAAGGACTTGATTTTCCAAGTGCAGATTCTCTCGTCACTAGCACACTTCTCATTGTTGAGATCCAGTTCCTTTGGCTTAGTCTTTCATCCGTGGTTCCCCATGGGAGCCTCTGCTTGGAATTGTGGCCTTGCTGTGTGATATCTGGCAGAGCCAAATCTGTTCCTTGCTTCCCGCCATCTAGTGACGCCATACAACCTGACAGCCCTGACGTGCTCAGGAGGTGCTCTGTCCTCTGAGCCTTTCCTTCTGCCCAGGCTTGTTCACATCCAGCCAAACCCTGAGCCAGAGCCCTGAAGTTAGTCCCTGCTGAGGGGAATTATTCATCCACCCGTCGCTTTCCGTGTGATAGACACTGGGATACCATCACTGGGATTTGCCCATTCTGGTCTAGAGCTCTCTCTTCCCTTCTGCTCCTCCTTGCCAGTGTTTACTTAATCATTTATAAATTTGTTATACAGTTGGCAAAAGTGCCCGTAGTTCAACTCAAGTTCCTGAGTTGAATGAGTGCCTGGCTATTTTCAGAAATATTTTAGTAACTTTTTTTTATGATTTTGCACTGCCCTAGAGTAGGGTAGTCCAAGAAGCAAAAAAAAAAAAAAAATGATATTGGGAGCATCAGAATTTGTTATGAATTGTGATGTGAAACCATGTGCAATACTTTGTAATCTTTTGCACATTTGCAAGCTAAAGATATAGATCACATTTTAGCCTACCGGGAAACTCTCATCATTAGCTATCTCATTCTAGATTGCTTGGGTTTTTCCTCAGATTTCACTGTTTTTGAGTGTTAAGTTTGCAGTAACCTTCACGGCTAACTTACCACTTCAGTTGAAATCATTTATTGAATGCCTGCTACTTGTCAGGGACTTTCACAGGTATAAGGTTTAGGGAACTTACTGTCTAATCATCTTAGAGTTAGCACATTAGAATTAGTTTTTTAGGAGTCATGCCCAGTAGAGGCTTGTCTTTGTCAAGCGACATGTCCTGGCTCTGGATATGTAAATAGCTTTTTCCCTTCGTTCTTGTTTATTTGTTGAGCAATGCTACAGATCATGCTCAGTGTTAGGGGCTGACGTTATGAACCGTGAATGAAAACTTTCCCCCAAGGTGAGGCCCCTTTCCACTCTGGGTCTCAACTGTTTCCCAGGGGTCTGGCTGAACTGAAGCCATGTACCTTCCTGCCTCAAGTTGAACATCGCTTTAAACACACACATACACACGCACAAATGAGGATGGCATGGAGTATCCAACCAAAGGCTTCCGAGATGTAGTGACTATAAAAATGAACAGTAAAAAGGATATCAAGAATAAAATGTAAGGCAAGTGTAGAAGCTCTAGATTATCCTTGGAATTCAGTGATCATTTTGTGAGCTGTCTCAAGCAGAATTCCTGGAAAAAGACATCCCATTCTATATTAAATTCTTTTAATTTGTCTTGTGTGGCCTTTTCATAATAATCTCATAATCACACTACTGTCTTTTCCTATTAAATATGAGCCTTGTAAAAGAAGAAAAATAAGTCAAAGAGCCAAGATTCCTTGGAAAAAGCTTATAAAGTTAATAGGCCTAAAATAAATATATGGTTGCTTCTCTATCTCTGGCCATGAAATAATACAAATCTTGGGAACATTTTCACGCCATTCATTTTAAAATAAAGAAACTGATCTGAGATAAGTATTTTAGAAATCAAAAGGCTGTAGGTGTTGTTATGAGAACCATATACAAAGGAAAAAGGGCTAACTATGTCGTCCTGAAAGAATTTGAAAACTCTGGCTGTAGGGAGATTTTTTTTTCCATGACTTAATGAAACTTTCTTAAGTACACATTCCTACTCCATGGAAATTCCCACTTCTAGATTAGGGAATTTTTTTCCTTGTTGTTTCCAATAGAATTTTCCCTTTAGCTTTTTGGGGAAAATTTTATCCTTATCCTGCTGGTCTTGCCAGAGTACAGTTAGGTTGACAGTTTGGTAAATTATTTGAGTGCTGTTCTGGCTTATTAAGGGGCACATCTGAAAAGTAACTGTGGTAAGAGTGATATATGGAAATACAGTACACCAGATAAGCTGGCTGCTTTGGTTCTGTGTTGGCCAGTCTTATCTCAGGTTTAGGACCCAGGACAGGCTACCATTAATCCGTGGGGCTGCAGGGGGCTACCACTGAACATTGAACTGCCACGTAAAAGTGGTTGACGCTTCAGAATGTTCCCACTCACTCTGTATTCATGTGGCTTCACCAAGCTGGCTCCTGCAAACCTTCCCTACCCCTTACTCAAATAAGAAAAACAACCCAAAGAGAGTGCTTGAGTTAAGTCTGGGACGATAACATAATTGTTCATTTTGTCTCACAATCAAGTCAGCAGGCTTGGGAATTTGCAGAGAAGAGCTATGTAAAATATGCAAAGCATTATTAAAGCCCTAGAGGAGTGGTGGTAGAGAAATGGCCACAGATGAGAACTCATTTCTCTTACTACTCCTACTGTTGTGTTTTTTTGTTTTTTTTTTTCACTTAGGAAAGAATGTAAGGCACCTACCTGTACAAGATACTTTTTATAGGTATGTGCCAATAATGAGGCCTTCCCAGAGTTTTCTTAGGCTGTGGGGGTGTGTGGTATGGATGCTGTGGAATCGGGGATGCCAGTGCATAGCAGCCAGCCACAGGGAGGCCCTGCAGACCTGCTGTTCAGCCAGGTCCCACACTGTGAGGTGGCAGGCTAGAGACCGTCAGAGTTGGGAAGTAGAGTCATTTAACCCTGGACAGAAGCCAGTGCTGCACAGAGACCCAAGAGGATAGCTCTGTGGCCCTGCATAGCTGTCCTTGTCTGGAGTCACCCGCCCATGCACCAGAGCTGCTCATGGACTGTCAGTCTTCCTGGGGTTGCTTACCGAAATGAATGCTCCACACATGTTCTCTCGCATTTGCTGTGAAAGATAACCAGCTCATACTAATCAAAGTATTGAGAAGAACATTGTGTGGAATTAAGTCAAAATTGGATGTTCAGTAGAGTAGTGCAGATTAGACCCCCACGTTAGATCATCTGTTAGCATGCTCCTTTAGAAGTCTACTTATACCTGAAATATCAACACTATCAACTGAAATATCAATAATATCAGTTATTTCAGTGGCAAAATGGCATAGTTGTTATGCAATGTAAAGTAACTAGAAGCAAAATGTTCTTTTTCTCTTAAACTCATTGAAATATATAATGTGATAGCAAGGCTGATGGAACTTTAGCTTGTTAAAAGATTAGAGTTTTGACTGCTAACTTACCTTGCTGCTTTTTGGAGAATTTTCTTTTTGCCATTGTAATCTTTTTTCTTATTGTATAAATTTTATTTTTTATAACTTTTACATATTTTATTAGGGTGCAAAGGGTTAAGAACTAGAGGAAAGTGGGTGAGACCATTGTTTTCACATTCTCTTCTTCTGTAACTGGGAAAAGGGGAGAGATGAGGGGAGAAGCCACACCCAGCCTCCCAGCCATCCCAGGGTCCCTGACGTGAGGCATGCTCAAGGGGTCCTGCTCAAGTGGTTTTGATAGTTCAACAGTTCTGAATTGCTGCCGATTTGCCATGCCAATCACGATGAAGTCTCTCCAGACTCCACTCACTGACATAATCCACCTCAGAGACTCCTTTTGCCCAGGTATTCACTGCCAATGTTTGGCTGGGGTACTTGATCGATTTGTTCCATCGTCCATCCTCTATAATGGTACCAGGTGTCCTCTACAGGCACCACTGTATCGCCAAATCCTCCATATGTTTCTGGATATGCTGTCCCCTGTTCCATCTAAGTCACTGAGGAGGCCCAGCTCTGACACATGCATTCCACGGTCAGACCATGGAACCTGCAATTTTCTCCATGGTTGGAGTTCTGAGTCCAGCGGTTCAATTGAAGGGTTTCCCAAAGAAGCATCATCTGAGGTGATCCCAGACCTGATGCTTGTGTGTACATGCCAGTAGGATCCGGCACAGTCCATTGCCCAGATCAGCCTTCACGCACACTGTTAGTTGCAATTCATGGATCAGTTGTCTCCAGCCCTGTCTCCTCTGCAAACTAATGGAGAACTTTTTATAAAGCTAAATAAGAAAATAGAGAGTTGAGATTATATTCACACAATTTTTTTTCTTTTAACTTTATATTTTTGACCAAATTAATTCTGGTCACACTCCCATAATTTCCCACACTGAAAAGATAAATTTAATTCTAGGAAATATTTGAACATCATTATAAGATTCTGGTGTGTTCCCAAGGCTATCTAATTCTTGAAAATATCGGCATTTTCTTTGAAATATTTTTACTGGTAATACATTTGGGATATGGAGAAAAATGCCAAATTTTAAATATAAAACAAAGGACCAATATGTGTTTGTTTCTGTTATTGTTACAAAAGGTTTCTTTCCAGAATTTTATTGTTTAGGACTTGGGTTTTAAGAATTGGCAGATAACAGCTTGGACTTCCCACACAGTGCAAGGGGTCTTGCAAAAATAGCTCTTCTGACCTGTGCAAGGTGCCGGAGAGTCTTTAAAAATTGGTCAAGAAAATGACAGGACGAGGGAGTAGCGGTTCCCACTCAGCAAGAGAGCAGGGAACAGCAGACTGAATGTAGACATAACAAACACCCATTTTTGTTCTTTATTGCTTCTAGGCTCAGAAACTATTTCTAGAATCCTTCTCCACAAAGAAGCTGTTCCAGGGTTCCCTTTAGAAATAGTTGTAGCCAAAGACAATGAATTCCTGCTGTTTCAAGCCTTCTTCCTTTGGAGGACTTTAAGGTATTTCTTTAATTCCTCAGCTCATTCAATATAAGACTAGATGGAATTTCAGGGTGATCCTGTAAGCAGTACGTCATTGAATTTCTCCTCCTTTGTGTGAGCAGCTCCTCATTCTCCTGAATGAGAAGACCCAAGATCATGTCTCATTTTAGAAAGGCCTCTACTAACACGTGTCCACCCAGCCGATTTAAAGAGGCATCATTTGCTTTGCTCCATGCAAGAGATGCCACGTGCAGTGATGTGTCATTACTTCCAGCAGTCTTACCAGCTCCTCTGTTCATTCCTGCTCTGTTCACTAAACTCACTCACAGCACGGGATAACCATCATCCCTCTAGAAAAATGGGTCCTCTCTGGCACCCGATTTCAGTTCCAGACCCTGTGTAGCACAGGAGCCCAGAAGTATAAGATTGACTTGAGAATCTTCCAGTTTTCATGCCAAGACTCAAGAGTGTTCTGTACAAGTCCACCAGTGCTATGTTAGCAAAGGTGTGGAACGATCACGGTTCTTGACAAAGTTCAGGCTGTTTTAACTTTAAGTAAACAGAATGCACATTTAACATTCTTTACAACACTCTTTCAAGCTTTTTTCTGTACTTGCATGAGAGGTGGTCATGCTGTGGTACCACAATTCTGAATTGTTTGAAATCTCCTCTCCTCCCACCAAGACCTTACAAAACAAAGTTAAAAATACAACAGGGTTGTGGTCGTCATTCTTGATGGGTTATAAATACAGTGTTGATTTTCAAAGCTTTCAATCAGGATGATACCAGATGCACCTCCCTTGGGATAAGAGTAAGAAATTGGGTTCCAGTAGTCTAGCAGCACATCCTTCTCAAGGACAATTTTCCATGAGTTGCTGATAGCAGTCAGTTCGTATGTTGAGCTGGAAGTGGATTCTCAGAGTTAGATTTAGTGCTGCATCATCATAGATGCATCTTGGTTGTGATATTCACATGGACATATGACCTCCGTGTTAGGTAGTGTGCACTACAATGTCACAGAAGGAAGAAAGGCAGAGGAACATAATGTATGACTTCAGGCGGGAGGGTAGAGACGAGTGGAATTTGCAGGTGTGCCTGTTACAGACCGGCAGAAACTCCAGTTTGTCGGGATAGCAGCAGTCAGGATCCCAGAGTGTGCTGCACCACCGCTAAGGCTTTGAAATCTGTTCCAGTTTACATCTGCACAGGAAAATAATACTTAATTGTTACATATAATCAAACAAGATGTCAAGTATTAAAATGTTTTTCTAAAAACTTTGGTTTTTATTTTGAGTATATCACAGAGCCACATCTATCCAGAAGAAATTGAGTTTTAGTGAATAAGGAGTTTGGGATGACTTTTGCTGTGTTTTAGACTTTAGTGTTGAGGGTATCAGAATTTCAATGTACATTCCTGCCAGATAGCTTCCATCTAATATAGAACACAAATACATGGGAAAGCATTGAGCTTAAGGGTACCAGTTATTTTAATTCTTGGATATCACTACATTGCCTGAGGCATAGACAGGAAGGTTCTTAAAGTAGGATCTTTTTTTTTTCTTTTACCTAAAATAGTTAGCATGCACATTGTAGGACCAGCACGTACAGAAATGCTGTTTTTTGTGTGTATATTTTTCCATCTGTTCAGCTGAACAAAAGCAGTGGTACTGAGTTGCAGTGAAGCAAGCTGAGTATGCTTCCTCTCCTGGGGAGGTGTGTGTGACAGTGTATCCGTGCCTGCACGCCTCGCTGATGAGCCCCTGGAGAGAAAACTCAGGACTGCTGGCTTGTACTTCCGATCCTCAAACAGCTCAGTCCTTTTTCTCATTTACTTTGTAGCCACAGATCTCATGTATTAATCATAACAAGTATAAAACACAAAAACAGCACCCACATCACTATTGGAAAATTTTCACTTAGAATTTGAAGAGCATGTTAGGCAATGCATTCTCCCAACCAATACCAGCAGTTCGCTGGAGATAAAATTCCCCGTGTCCTATGAGGATTGTGTGTTTTTAGTGTCAGTTTACTCCTCCAAAATATATGATTCTGTGTAACATTTTCTGAAGGCACAAGTTTCTCGTAAGCTTCCCATCTAAGTGTCAGTAAAGAGTGCAAGGTATTGGTCCATGTAAATATACCGAAGACATTTCTCTACCCATAATAAGCCAACCACTGCAGCAGTACATACAGCACTCGGGACCGGTCCCTAGTCCTTGGTCCGATAGCTCTTCAGAACCTGGAATTCTTTCTTCACAAAGGTAACCTGCATTATGGTTGGTTTAGCGCTGACACACGTCCCCAGTGCTCTTTCTTTCGCAGCTAGAGTAATTTTTGTCAAAACATTGGCAGCCTTGTGACTGAAGTCTGGAATAGAATCATTATCTTTGGAGAATGAGAGTATCAGTAGAACAGATAGTTTTGAAGACTAAAGATGTTTATGATAAATTTTAGGAGCAGTAAAAGTAGCTAATTTACTGTGTCTTCAAAGTTGCTTTTAAACTTTATTATAAGTTATCAGAAAGAATTCTTTAGTCACTGAAAGAAATTAGAAGTAACAATGGAAAGTTTATGTCAAATTTTCAGCAAGGCATTTTTCAAAATGTTTGTTGTATTAAAAATAGAGAATGTGCTATGCTTACTGTATGAGTGTTTTTACTGGAGACTGCTGACCCAAACATCCCTGTAATAACTCAGCCCTGCCTGCTACCTGTGAGGAGTTGAATCACCATCCCCTTATAGCAGCAAAGAAAAATTAGAACCCTTGCTCTTAGCAGTGGAAGCTTAAAACACTTATTCTGGTATCTCTTCCATGGCAACAAGGGCTGAAACTTGAGAAGACAGTGTGGACTAATGGATGGAGTGTTGGACAGAAGGTCAGGAACCTCTGTTCTGTTCTATTCCCAGCCTGCTGCTGGGTTGCTATGTACACTCTGATAAGTCAGCTACCCTCTGTGCACCTCATACTTTCCATCTGTAAAAACAGAGGTAGAGATATTCTGTACTTAACTACTTCACAAAGATAGTGTGAGGGACAGCTTCCTTTGAAAGAAGGTCATAGTATCGTTGGGTTGAAAAGATGCTCTGTAAATATGTCCTGTCTCCTTCTTCCTGCAGCTTAGCATCATCTAATGTATCCCTCATCCACGCAGTGCAGAACAGCTGCCGTAGCATCAGGCTTATACAGCTCCAAAGGCAATAACATGCCTGGGTTTGCATCTCACTCCCCCACTTCCTGATGCTGAGAGCACAGACAGGACAGGGTTCTCCAGTGGAGGCATTTGGGACCAGCACAGTGCACATCCTGTGGATGTGATGTGTGCTTGATATATTGCATAGTTACTGTTTCTGTCCAGAGTTGTTCTGGTCCTTCTGTGCTGTCTTCCAAGCATGGCTTCCCAGTGTCTCTCCAAAATTCCAGCATGTTACATGCCACTCCCATAAGCCTCAGGGCCCTGGAACCAAGCCCAGAGTCACTGTTACCTGTCATATCATCTGTCCTAACTTGAGAGAATATCACATAAAAGATGGGAGAAATCCAGCTGTTTTAAACTAGTCTCCAAAGCATCTGATTCATTTATATGATAGCTCCCACGGGTTTTAGAAGTATGGCAGAATAGAGGCTAAGATAACTGGTGGTTGGCAGCTAATGCCATGATTCCTATTAAAAAAATAGTGAACAATTTAAATCAAGTTTGTTTTAATCCCTGTTGCCTGCTTCCATAGCAGAAACTCCCAGAGAAGCATTGTGTGTCGATCCCAGAAATGGAGAAGTGACTCAACCAAAACAGCAGTACATTCACATTTTCAGAAATCTAAATAAAAATATTTCTGTTTCAGGGTTAAAAACACAGCAAGAGGATGAAAACTTAGGATTTGATGAAAATCATTGATTAGACTTTGTAGCTTATTGTAGTGTTGGATTTCAGAGATTGAATAGCATCTCTAAGAGGTAATCATGTTTCATTGTTTTTTTTCCCTCTTTTTGTTATTAGAACCAACCTACATCACAATTGATCCCCCTGCGTGTGGGGAGTTATCCAACTGCACTCTGACAGAGAAGGACTGCATTTATGGTTTCAAGCTTGATCACAATGGCTGTCAAACGTGTCAGTGCAAAAACAGTGAGTAGATAGAAAGCTGTAGTTGTTTTTTTTTTTCTGAGACCTAATATGATATTGTCAAAGCATATTATGTGATTGAATATCTTTCTCAGTCATGTTCAAACATTCCCTTGACAAGCTAAAAGAAAGTGGGAGGGAGAGACAGCACAAAGTAATTTGGGCGAAAAGAACCACTCCTTGATCCTGGTTTTCAACTTCATGCTATGGTAATAGAGCTTTTCTTATCCAGTTGCCTCAGAGTGGCTTTGGTATATGTGCTTCCTGGCACTCACTCTGCTCTCTCTACAGGAGTCTTTCTGGGGTCCCAGTAACAGGTAGGTCACCCACACAGATTGCCACGTTCCATGTATGGCAGCCGTAATCCCAGAGCATGTTTTGCTGTATTGACCCCAGCCCTGCCTTCGTGGACAATTCCAACTATGTCTCCAGGCCATGACCTTTGAAGCTGGATAGAATATATAGCATTTCTCACACTGTATGTGTGTAACTGAACTGAATTCCCCTACTTGTTTCTCCAGAAAACAGACAGCCTCTGTTCCTTTGACCATTCCTCAGGTGTGAAAGGGTTTCCAAAATCTGGTAACTTCTGTGTCCCGACAAGCAGTGTGTCCTTGTCTTTACATAACAAGTGGCCTAGAAACAAGCAGCGTACTCCAGGCTTCAGTCTGATCAGTACAGTGCTGTCATATGGCCTCTGTTCACTCTGGGTTTTCACACTGCTGGGTCATACGGAGTTGGTAATCAGCCAGAATCACAGCATTTGCTGTGAGGTGGTTCCCATCCATTCTGGATTTGGCCATTTGATTCGCGTTTTTGTGTTGTTGCTATTGCTATTGTTTTTACATTTTATTCATTTACTGTTATATATGAAAGAAAATTAGCTCTTCCATCTGCTGGTCACTCCCCAAATGGCACTGACTGCCAGGTTAAGGCCAAGCTGAAATCAGAAGCCCAGAGCCACATGTGGGACTCCCTCATGGGTCACAGGGACCCGAGTGTTTGAGCGGTCACCTGCTGCTTCTCAGGATGGGCATTAATAGGAAGCTGGATTGGAAGTGTAGCTGGGACTCCAAGCTAGGCTCTTCAGAATGGAATAGGTATCCAGGCACCCCTGATTTCCTCCTTTGATGATGTAGATCCATGGTCAGAGTTAAAACATACTATCCTAGTAGTTCAAAACCATGTTGTAACTAATTGGGATGCATTTTTTTTATCTTGATCATATGAACTTAGACTGGCAACTTAATGTTATATAAGCATAACTTTTATGCAGCCTCATCTAAAACAGTTAAATAGAACAGAGCCGAGAACAGAGCCCTGTGATTCTGAAGACCTTTCAGGATGACACTGAACATGCTGCTGCTTCCCTGAATGAAGTTAACTCTGAACAGATCAGCTCCGTTTCCACCATGAAGTCCTGAAACACTTTGCCTGTATCTTGTCTGAACTCAGAACACATCATGCTTAAAGCATTCCTTTGCTGCGAATTGTATTTTGAGAATAAACTGAAGTTAGTCAAGCATGGCTTATTCTTCTGAACCTGTGCCTGCTCCCAGGGGTCAGTGCTTGCCTCTTTAACGATTGTAAATCATGTGACAGTCCTTCCTGAAGAAGTTTCATTGTGAACGTTAAACTTAGTTTTCTGTAACTCTTTTAAATTGTCATATGGCTTCCTTTCCAGAATCTCTTTCCATTCTCTCTGATCTTTCCCAGCTAAGGATGATGGTGCTGTAATAAGCAGATTCCCTGTGAGCCTCTGGGAACAGTGATCCCAGGCTCATAGACTTAATGTAGGTAGGTGCTCACCTTCTCCATGACAGTGGGACATTACATTCCTCTTAACCTTATTAATTCATCACTTTTTTTTGGTAGCAGCATTTTTACCGAAGGTGCAAAATGGGAGTTTGAGTAATTCTGTTTGAGTTATATTACCATAGGCACATAATCTTCACAGTAGAGTTTGTGCAAAACCAGAGTTTATGCAACTGTTGTTGGGCTCATGGTTGTTGCCATTTGTAGATTTTCTGTAAGCCTCTGTCCATCTGGGCCTGTCTTGCCTTCCTGCACTTGTTTCTGTCCAGGAAAGCACCAGGCCCTCTTAAACACCAGTCTGCTCTTTGTGCCTCCCTTTAGAAAGCCCAGGTCATCAGAGAGTTGCCTTAGCAGCCACTTGTGTTTACTCAAATGGCCAACTTTTTTTCTTTCCGTGTCAAAATAAATTGTTAATTGTGTAATGAAGAGTTTATGTTTCAGTCCTTCTAGTGCCTGTTACGTTACAGGTATTAGTTGTACAATTCTTGGCTTAACATGGGACCAAACCTTAAATTCTTTTCAGAACATTTTAAAAGTGCCAGTTTTCTTGTTCCCCGTCACCTCATGCTCTGCCTTCACCTGAGTTTGCTGTTTGGAGAGCTTGACAACTGATGATGGTTACATAAGAGTCCTGTCACTTCACCTTCCATCAGTAAGTCTAAAGAAGTAATTTCCCTCAACTCTAATTGAAGCAGTCAGATCCTATCATTGGCTTTTTGCAAACTGAGCCTGTTAGGAAGAGCTTCCCTCTCCCATGTCTTTGACAGGGTTGCACGCTGTCTTTTAGAAGGAACATCTGTGTAGCCTGCCGTGTACCTCCGTTTCATTCAAATGTAGGTCTGTGCAGGAGACCAGTATGTTTTACATCATGTTTCCTACACAGACGTTTTAATGAAACATTCAGTGTTCACATATTTCACCTATCTTTAGCAATATCTAGTCTTCCCTTTTTTCTAATTTCTTCTTTAACCTAGTATTTATTGAGCACTTTTCAAGTTTCAGGTACTACCCTCAGTGTTGAACTCACAAAGATGGATAAAATGCACACACTGCTATAGGAAAAATTGAATTTCTGTAGTTGAAACAATAATGAGGTAGCACCTTCCTAAACTAAATTCTATAATGTAACTTTAAAAAGTAAGTCCACTGGGCGGGGTGCTGTTGCTGCTGCTTGCATTGCCAGGATCCCACGTGGGCACTGGTTTGAGTTCCAGCTGCTCTACTTCCAGTCAGCTTGCTGCTGGTGTGCCTGTGAAAGCAGTTGAAGAATGGCCCAAGTGCCCCTGCACCCACATGGGAGACCTAGAGGCTCCTGGCTCCTGGCTTCAGACAGGCCCAGCTCTAACCTTTCAGCCATACTGGTACATGATGGATCTTTCTCTGTCTCTTTTTTTCCCTCTTTCTCCCTTCCTCCTTCTCAGATTAAAACAAAAAGGTTTTTTTTTTTAATAGTCCTGGTAAGAGTGAGAGCTCAAGTTCAAGTTCAAGCTCAAGCTTAGAAGACTAGGAAAGTAACTACCCATCTCCCAGGGCTGTGCTCAGTAGGTACTGGGCTATAGGAATGAACAAGTGCCTTTGGACACTAATATTGCTGAAGATTCCCTTGCAAGTTCTCTTTATTTGAATCCTACAGTGTCCATATAATCACCTGAAAACTTGATTAAGCACATTTGGAATTTGTTCACTTATCTCCATCAAGTAGAACAGTGGTGTATAGCATTCTGCTCTCACTTCCCCAATTCCTGTTACTCATCCTATTTGACACCCCTTTGGGAACTGAGTCTGGTCAAAACCAAGTTTCTGGATCCTAGGTTGTTAGATGCTTGTGAGAGCAGCTCTCCTCTCAGGCTGTGGCATCACAGGACTAGGTGGCCAGGACAGACTGCCTGACTTCTGGCCTCTGTGTTGTCATCCATGAGGGACAGGAAATAGTACCTAATTGATGGGCTATTGGGGGAACAAAATAAATGGATATGGAGCTGGCTTCATCACCTGATGAATGGTACTTGTTTGTTCTGTGTGTGTTCTGGCTGTTTTATAACATCCTTTTCTGAGTCAGCTCAAACCAGCGCCCTGGAAAGCCCCTAGCTTCCCTCCTGTGTTCTCAAACCTGTCTGCCTCCACTTCTTTCGGTCCTTGTGAGATACTTGCTGTATCTACCTTCTCTTTTACTTTGTAATTTTAATCTTCAATTATTCTTTCTCCTTCCTGTGTTTAAGATTTTTTTTATCTGAAAGGTAGAATCAGAGAGAGAAGAACTTCCATGTACTGGTTTTCTGCAAATGACCACTATGATTAGGGCTGTGCCAGGCCAGAATCAGGAACCTGAAACTCCCGTCTAAGTCTCCCACATAGGAGACAATGGCTCAAGTACCTGTCATATATGACTGTATTTCCTAAGCACATTAGCGGGGAGCTGGGTTGGAAGTGAAGCAGCCGGGGCTCAAATCAGAACTCACAGGAGATGCAAACATCACAAGTGATGCTCCAACAATACCAGTCCGTACCTTCTTGAGTTTCATAACAAAGCTCTTTGACGTGAAGTAAGGCACAGTATGTTCGTTCTTTTTCCAACTGTAGCTACTTGATAAGTATTTGCCTTGTCCAAAATTCTCCATCATAATATTTATTCATCCAAGGCCTTTTCACATACAGTGACATTGACTTGTCACACTAAAGTGTTCTCTTACAGGTTAGTTTCTGTTAGCATGAAGATTTCTGAAAGTAAGGCCAACACCTAATAAATATTTCTCTTGTCCTCATCAATTTGTTGTTTTCTCAGTCAGTCATACTTGTAATCATCTGGCACTTGTTGAATTCATGCCGAGTTGAGTACTAGAGGGATACCAACAGTGTAAAGAAGCAGGCCTTTGACTTAACTTCAAGGATGGCTGTGTCCCACGTCAGAGTGCCTGGGTTCCATTTCTGAACCTAGCTACTGAGTTTAACTTCCTATAAAAGTGGAACCTGGAAGCAGCAGGTGTTTATCGTAGCTGGGTCCCTGTCCCCTACAAAGGAGTCCCTGATCGAGTTCCCAGCTCCTAGCATCAACCAGTGGTAGCATTTGCGTAGTGACCCAGCAGAAGAGACTCACTCTGTCCATCTTGAATAGCTTTTTTAAAAGTAAGATAAAATCGTCCTTACACTTAATCAATGTTGGTAATATGTTGATGATATTGGTATCATGCTAATATATTGTAATTGTGCTACAATATAATTTGCTGTACACAGTCTCAATATGATTGAAATGAAAATCCTCTGAAATCATCTGGAAACATGTCCTTCAAAAAGCATATGACAAAGATTTTTTTTTCTTTTTGATATACTGAGGTTTTGTTTTTATGCTGTAACATTTTTGCAGCAGTGCTAAGCAAAATCATCTTGCATCAAGAGCATATGGAGAATTTAAATCACTCCAATTCAGTTCTTAAAAACAGGTTTAGAATGAAAAAAGGAAACATGGTAGAAAACATTTAAGAGGATAGGGTAGCAGCAAAAATGAAAATAATTTAAATAAGGTGCTAGGTGACTTTTTTGGGCATAGAGTACTGTTACTTCCTAACCAAAAATAAAAACTTAGCACACACAATATACTGCAGCTTACTGTATAAATTGTATGAATTCAATCACATCTCTATAAATTAAATGGCATTGATATTGTAGCATCTTACTGATCACATCTTGAAATCAAGTGGATATGACTACAATGCTGATAAATTCTAGTTCTGATATGCTGTAAACCTTGAAATTAAGGTTGCTTTGATCTAGAAATTCATGTATTCATATAAAATAAGGAGGGAGGAGCCTTCGTATTTTTCATGAAATTTGTGAACCAAGTACCCCAAAGAGGTTGTAGCATTAAACAAAGGAAGGTAAACTGCTGCTTTTCACTTTAGTATTATGACTGTGAACCAACATCTGCCAGAGTCGAGCATGTAACCAACATTTACAGCATTGCATTTCATTAACTAACAGTCTCAGGAACTTCCCAGCCGTTCTTGCTAGCAGTTCGTAGCAATCATAGGTATCCATGACTTGGGAACACAGCAGCAAAAACCACACATCTCCGCCCTGGGCAACCTGCTGGCATTGTGCTCTGCCTGGCAGTTGCACTCAGGATTAAGAATGCCTTGTATCTTGACACCTAGACCAAACTTCTCTGTTTTTCCTGGATGAATGGAAAGTTTACTGCTTGCCAGCTACACTGCACAGGTTCTGTACTCTGCCAGTGTTAATCACTTCCTCTTCAGTGGTCATTTTTCCCCAATGGATTAGAAAGCAATATTAGATCACAGTAAAATCACAGTACCGAAAAATCAGGACCACAAAGCAGCATCTTTCCTCATAGTTGCCTCAAGTGGTGTACTATGATTTCCAGACGAATAAGCTCCCTCCTTTGCATGAATAAGTTGTTTCCAATATCTTCATTCTGCTCTTTATTTAAATGTCTTCCTAAATGATATATTTCTCTTCAGAAAAAAATCTGAGATAAGAAACGTGAATCTAGGATTGATTTCCAATCCTTAACGTCCCCTGTTTCTGAGCTATTCGATAATATTTTAATATATTTAGCAAATGTCAATATTCTGGAAATTTTTCAATACAATCAGAGCAAGTCTTTTTCATGCTGTTATTTCTCTGTCAATATGGCAGCCTTGAGAACAGAAGGGTAAGTGGCAAGAACATAGATTCACGCATTCATTCAGATATTTATTGAAACCCACTCCTTGCTAAACAGTGTGATAGTCCCTACAAAACTGTCATGGAAAATATTGCTACCACTAATAATAATGAGCATACTATAACATTAATATAGTTACTATATATAACATGTAACATAGTTGTGTATTAATATAATCTGTGTAATATGAATACCATGAGAAGGTAACACCCCAGTCCTAGATCTCTCCCTTTTGTTGGGGAGCAGAGTTGATGTATTCCAGACTGTTAGCACACAGGGGAGCAGCGGCAAGTTGGGGAGCATGAGAGCATCTCATTCCTTGGTGTCACAGCCCAGCTGTTTTTCTGGAGAAGATCTTGAATACAGTAAACATAGCAGCCTTTATTTGGAATTCTCTTCCAGCGAAGAGCAAGGGTAGATTTAAGACAAATTTGGGTCTTACCAAATTACTTTGATGTTAGAACAAGTTAAGGCACAAAGGTACTAAAAATTTAGAGTTCTCCTGAATTTAGTCCCCAAGGGTATAGACTCCAAGAAGTTCTGAGGGTGTTTTTAATTCACCTGTTTCCTAACATAATCCAGCTGATATCATGACTTAAAACTTCTTGTGATTAAAAAAATGGGTCACAACGTAGACCTGTGTGTCAGTGAGAGAAATGTGGCTCTGAATATTTTCTTCCACTTTTTCATCATTGCTGTAATAATGGGGAAGGAAAATGGTGACCTTCCAAGTCGTATAATTACAAATTTTTTTAATGAGCCATTTAGAATTTCTCTTTTAAAGCTGCAGATTAGTATTCAATTGCTTCACAACGTGATACAGACCCATGAGGTTATATGAAATGTGTAATGAAAGGTTTATGATAATGACAAAGCAGAAAATTATCCCATACATCACATTTTCCTTTTAAAAGATAACAAATTAATATGCAAATGTTTCCAACCAAGATTCATAAAAGATGCTATCTGAAAGTATTTATGTAAAACATGGACCCATTTCACCCTTTAATTGTAGTTAAAGTTTAATTTTAGATTATAAGATTTGTGTGTGGATGGTGTAAATAGCTTCTGGGGTTTTTTTTTTTTAGTGCCTTATGCATTATCACAGTATTTATACTTAAAGGATATTCAAACAAAATAAAAATTGATTTATCACTGCAACAGTAATAGTCTCTGGTTCCCATCTTGCCAGTCTTTGCACACCAGTATTCAAACATTGCCTAATCATATCGACTTCACTGCTTCAAACCTGTCTTTCAAATACTGTTTTCAATTCAGACAGGTATCAGCTTGCTTTATTTATATAGCCAAGCATGCTTCTTACCTTAGCATTTTTATTCCACTTATTTCCCTGCTAAGCCTTTAATCCAAACCTTTTGATATCATTTTAGAACATTCTATGAAGCTCTTCTCTCCGGTAGTTTATTTTGCCAATCACTTTCTTGCTTTATTTCTTTTTGTTGTGGTGGTTAGGATTCATTCATTAATAATTTGCAGAGCAGCAAAAAGAAGAGAGTGGGAGGGAGAGGAGGGTGAGGGAGAGGAGAAAGGAGAGCAGTACAACAGCAGAGTGAGAGAGCAAGCTAGAGCAGGCTGTCTGGCAGCAATAGCCAGAGCTGGACCACACTGAAACCCGGAGCTTCAAACTCTGTCCTGTTTTTCCATATGGGACCTAAGCACCTGGGCTATCGTTCATGATCTTTCCAGGCATATTAATAGGAAGCTGGATTAGAAATAGAGTGTCTAGGACTCGATCCAGGCACTCTGAGATGTTGGGGTCTCAAGTGGTGGCTTAACTCTCTACACCACAGCACCACACCCTTTCCTTTTTCCTGTGGGTTTCCTCCTTAAAAATAAAGAATGTATGTGTTGGGAGCAGGTATTTTGTGCAGCAGGTAAGATACTACTTGAGACATCTGCTTCCAGTTAGGTGATGCCTGGTTTTAATTCTGGCTATTCCAGTTCCAATCCGGCTTCCTACCAGTGTGTGCTGTAGGAAAGACAGCAGGTAATGGTTCAAATACTTGGGTCTCTTCCATCCACTTGGGAGACTCAGATAAAATTCTGAACTTGTAGTTTAAGTTTGGCCCTGCTGTGATTCTTACATGCATTTGGAAAGTGAGGCAGGAACTAGATCTCTCTGCTCCCATACCTTTTTTAAAAGGTAGAGTCAGAAATCTTTTATGCATATAACATAGCATATTATATGATAGCATCTAACACCCATAGGGTAAAATTATGTGGACATTTTCACGTGCATTATCATATTTATGCAAAGTAAATCAACTTCCTAATGAAAACTATTGAGCATATTTTTCCTAATTCCCACAGTTTAACATAAATTAACATAAGTGGTTAAAGGTGACATTAAAAACTCAGGAAAAAATACCCTTAGTTATTTTTTTTTGAAGTTAATTTTATTTTATTTTTTATATATACATTTTTATTATATTATTTATGTATCTGAGGTGAAGGGGGATATTGAGGGAGAATCCCCACCCAGTCTCACACCCGCCCAAGGTCCCAGATGTGGAGCATGCTGAGATACTTGCTCAAGTGGTCTTAATAGTCTTCCAGTTATGGATCGCTGCCAGTCACATCCCTCCCAGCTCGATTAGGTCATTGAAGAAGCCACTGATTGTCACAGTCCATCATGGAGTCTTCGTTTGCCCAGTATTTCACTGCCCAACGTTTAGCTGAGGTGGTTGATTGACCTGTTCCGTCCTCCGTCCTCCATCCTCTCCTAGCCAGGGCTCTGAGTCCAGCAGTTCGATTGGGGAGATCACCAAAGAGACTTAGAGGTATTCCCAGATCAGATTCCCGCATGTTCCAGCAAGCACCGGGCCCGGCACAGTCCATCGCCACAATCAGCTGGTGGTTGCAATCGCTGGGCTGGCTCCGTTCTCAGTCCCGCCTTGCACTGGAACCAAGGAATACCCTTAGTTATTAACAGTCACTGGCTTGCTGCCGTTTACTGCCAGATCCACAGTCTTTAGAATCCATTCTTCTGGAACTGGTATTGTGGGGTAATAGGTTAAGCTATCCACGTTGGCACCAGTTCACGGCCAGTTCGTGTCCCTGCTGCTCTGTTTCTGGCCCAGTTTCCTGCAGGGGCACCTGGAGAAGCAATGGAGGATGGCTCACATGCCTGAACTCCTGCACCCACATGGGAGACCCAGATTAGGTTCCTGGGTTCTTTAGCCTGGCCCAACCCTGACTGCAGCCACTTGGGGAGTGAAGCACTGGGTGGAAACCTACACTCTCTCCTCTCTCTCTCTCTCTTTTTTCTCTAATCCTGCTTTTCAAATAAAGTAAATTAATAAAAGAAGAAATTCATTCTTCAGAGTTGGACTTTTTATATTGTCCTCAGAACATGGAGTCACATTGAGTCAACCATCAAGTCACACAGTCTGTACTGCCCAACCATGTGTGATGCTGTGGTAGACCCACCCAGGGGTGTCAATTTTTTGCTAGACAAGAGGATTCGAGAAACGTGTTGTGTTAGTGTGTTTTGGTCTGTCTGAGGCAGCAACATGCTGTTTGTGTGTCTTCGCAGGGGAAGAGCTGTGCTCAGGTCTCAAACATGGCTGTACCTTGGACTGTCCCTTTGGCTTCCTGACTGACGCCCACAACTGTGAAATCTGTCAGTGCCGCCCACGGCCCAAGAAGTGCAGACCCATAATCTGTGACAAGTATTGTCCACTTGGATACCTGTACGTATTTCTTATATTAAGGTCACCTCAATGGAACAGTCGCACTCATTCTATTGGCTGTGTTGTGTGTTGGTGAATGAATCAGTAATAAGCTGAGTCCAGGATATCAGTACTTGTTTTGCCACGTGATTCAGAACAAAGGTAAAAGATTGTGTCACCAAAGATAATCCAGTCTTATTCTTGCTATTTTATGGAGATGGACCAGATAGACCCTCTGGACCTCTGATGTGAGACTCTCCCAGGCAAGACGCTTCAGAGACTGGCTGAAACAATGCACAAAATTGTCATGAGGTCCTAAAGTGTTCGGGGGTCATTTATTTAAACAATAGCTTGAGGGATTGACAGCAGTGCATTCACAAGGCATAGCATCCCGATTACCAGGCAGAAGTTTCTTGAGTCTAGTTAGTGGCTCATGAAATTATTCTTTCTGTAACAACAGATTTAGTAAAATCAGCAAATTTAATTTCAGTAACTTATAAATTTAATAAAAGTCATTGTGGCTCTTGATCATCAATGCTTATGTAGCATTTCCAGATCTTTGTGATCGTAAGTTCTTTTTCTTTCTTCTACAAAGTTTTCAGCAGATAATTTCATTGAAATTTTAACTAACATCTAGAATCACTCAGAATGTGATGATGTAAGGAAGGTGTAGACCTAACAAAAAAAAAGAGCTTTCACCTCTACTATTGGCCTTCAGCACTGATCAGCAATGAGTGGTACATTCATTTTTTTCTATTATGCTAGCACTTTCCCTAATGAAATGAAGAGTCATGTCATTGGGATTCTGACAGTCACGTATGAGAAGCACATAAAGGCTTGGGGGCTTTAGAGTTGAGTGGTGGTTAGAGCCACAGGGAGCTAATTACACAACACTGCAAGAGCCTTTCAAGCAAAAGTCACCCCGCTTAATAGCAATATCACTTCACTGACCCTCGGTCTGAGTACTTGGGCATCATCTGAGACTTTGTGATTTTCCTGACCTCTGACAAAATTTTAATTACCCAGGAAGAATAAGCACGGCTGTGACATCTGTCGCTGTAAGAAATGTCCAGAGCTCGCATGCAGTAAAATCTGCCCCTTGGGGTTCCAGCAGGACAGTCACGGCTGTCTTATCTGCAAGTGCCGAGGTAAGTTTGAACACATGTCCCTTCTCCCTCAAGCAGCCAGGGGCACCAAGACCAAGAGCAGAAGGACATTGTGTAAACCAGACCATTTCAGTGATTGCTGCCTTCCCTGGCACAAATGCTGCTCTCCATGGGACCATCCCACAGGATTCCCTTTTCCTTTGATCTTAACACAGTAAAAGCTCAGAATCAAATTGAAAGCACAGGATGGACAAGAACACTGTCCAGGTTCATCACTGCTTAGCTCTGCACTTTTACTTGTCTCAGGAACTTTAGCCTGAAGCTCCTTAATCTTGACCTCCACGGAGTCTCCCGTGTGCGCAAGTGCTACAGTAAAGTTCTCCATTCCAAAGTCCTTGAAGATTGCTGTAGCTCAAGGACCTGGCTGGTGTATTTCCTGGTCACAGAGGTGTCCGTGAGAATTTAGCCTCTGAATAAGCACATGCCAGCCAGCAGCTGTTGTGTAAGCACAGGTCCTGCGTGTCCCTGTTGTGTGAGCATCCCTGCTCCAGGTACATTCCTGAGGCCGTTGAGTGTGTGCCTTAGCTGCCGTTACCCAGGCTGCAACCCCACCACATCGCCCGGTAGTTTTCAGCATGATCTGCAGATGAAGCGATAAATGATTCCTAAAGTTTGCTCTGACAGTTAATCCCTTCATGGTGTTTTTAAGAACCAGAGAAGAAAAAAAAATCCTAATCCCTGCTGTAGTTGTTCCACTAAACTGGAATCTTAGTTGTAACAGGCTCAGGATTCCCCCTGTTGGATGGAACTTATAGAATAATCATTCTATATCTATGTATATCTGTGTATATGTGATACATGTGAGCAATAGCCATTATAAAGTCGACGCTTGTTAAGTGTCTAAAATATCAACAAGTGGAGTGAAAGAATACAGTGCCGTTATGAACTTCCCCCTCCCCATAGAAGAAAAATTTACTTGCTGGTTGGATTCTGTCTCTTTCCTCCAACATTGAGAATGCATACTGATGTAAATTCTTGTGAGCAGTCCCCATGTCCCCTGACTGCCCTTTGTCAGTGTGATTTTAGTGACTGGGTTCCAGTACACTAAGGACTCTAGGGGCTGTTTCTGCCGTGCAGTGGCTACTTCTTTACCAGGCTGCCTTCTGTCTGTCCAGAGGTCCCTGCTTCAGCCGGGCCACCCGTCCTGTCAGGCACATGTCTGTCCATGGATGGCCATCATCATAAAAATGAGGAAAGCTGGCATGATGGGTGCCGGGAATGCTACTGTCACAATGGACGGGAAATGTGTGCCCTGATCACCTGCCCGGTGCCTGCCTGTGGCAACCCCACCATTCATCCTGGACAGTGCTGCCCGTCATGTGCAGGTAAAAGCTGGCCGCCGTCTTGGGTGCTCCACCTGACTTCTGCCTTGCAGGGCCTTGTACACACCTGGATCTCGGGGGAAAGTGCCAGGGACAACCCCTGGCACATTTTCCAGCTCGCCATGATTGCTGTCAGCAATGGCCACAAAATCAGCTGGGCACTACAAATGGTTAGCCAAAGACCAGAGAAAACTCTAGAAATAGTTCTCCTAGCTTTGGAATGGTTTTCTTAATTGTTTGTAGATCTTTGAATTGCATTTTTGTAATGTCGGTAGGCTCACGTTAAACTCCAGCTCTCCAGTTCATTGATAGTATTATGAAAGTTACATGTCTTAGTTAATGTGAGGGGATTGGTGCCAGTGTTATTCCACAAAAGTTTATTGCTTATAAACTGATGTCTGAGAGGCATAGATCTACTAGCATTCTTTTTTTTTAAGTTAATGGACCTGAGGCTATCTGGCTAAGTGAAGACATTTCCAGAAACCATACATCCCAAACATTTAAAAATCACAATTTAAGCAACCTAGATACGTTGTTACAAAAGAATTATGGATCATGGGTGTCTATATTATGATTTTCAATAACGGCGGTTATTACCATAAAAGTTTCATCTAATGCTTTTTACCTAAAGAGGTCAACACAGTTGTAAAACTGTTAACTCTTCCCACTCTGCAGGCCACTTTGAGATAAGGAAAAATACTCTTAGCAAGTTTTCCATTAAGAAAACAGACATGGGAAGATTGTCTTATCCAGAATAATACCATACATCAGGTAGAAATTGGAGGAGAACTGAAGTCTTGATTCTCACATCTGATTTCCCTTTTCTTATCAAATTCCATTTCCTGTCATCAGTCCTAGCTCTGTGTCTCTTTGTGCATGAATCCAGCTTTGGGAAGGCCTGGTCGTTTTGCAGTGATACAGGTGGGAGCTGGTCAGGAAGATGCTTCACGCTGGCCAGGCTGCACCTCCACTATCTGCTGGGTAGGGGATGAGAGGAACTCTCAAAGGCCCTTCAGCTCTGCAATATCACACACTTCACTGAGTACAAAATCAAATGTGTCTATAGAGGCCCAGGACACGTTGAAAAGGAGCTGGCTTGTTACGTTTTCCTATAGTTCACTCTGACACTTTGTTACTGTTTACTTTTGCTAGTTGAATGTGAAAAACAACTAGTGTCCACTGCATCAGATGGTAAACAAGCAATTTTATGAACTAGAGCTGTTGACTCTTAGGGAAGTATCAGACAACTGACTTAAGAACTGAAAGGTGAATATTGTAGGTTTTGGAGACACTGACATATTGGAGCAGGTGTGTGAGTATCTGGGTAGACACATACTAAAGCACCTCCCTGTAGATGGATGGGAAGTAGGGTGTTTTTTCCCAGTACCATCTATAGTGCTTTGCCACATGTTGTGCTTCTGATTCAAGACCCTAAAGCTGCTTCATTCATGGGTTCCTATTTGTACATGGATTTTCTCCAGGCACGCGTCAGCTGGTTTTCTTCCCGAGATAAGTGAACAGTACCTGAGTTCCTCTGATGAACTGGTCAGCAGAAATCTCCCAGATTTTTCTTTTTCTTACTCTCTACCTTTTCATGACTTTCCTCTTGTTTCCTTCTCACCAGCCCCTCTCACATTTTGCCTTAGGGCCCAGAGTATGGCACAAGGGCTCAGAAGATGGGATGGTCTCACCCTTTGCCACCTCCCTCCACGGCAGCACTTACAAGAGCAGCCAGCATCCTTGTCGAGGTTTTCTTTTCTTTTTTTTTTTTTTTTTAAAGATTTATTCAGTTTTATTACAAAGTTAGATATACAGAGAGGAGGAGAGACAGAGAGGAAGATCTTCCATCCGATGATTCACTCCCCAAGTGAGCCGCAACTCCCGGTGCGCGCCGATCTGAAGCCGGGAACCTGGAACCTCTTCCAGGTCTCCCACACGGGTGCAGGGTCCCAATGCATTGGGCCATCCTCGACTGCTTTCCCAGGCCACAAGCAGGGAGCTGGACGGGAAGTGGAGCTGCCGGGATTAGAACCGGCACCCATATGGGATCCTGGCGTTTTCAAGGTGAGGACTTTAGCCACTAGGCCACGCTGCCAGGCCCATCGCCGAGGTTTTCTCCAGCATTGATTTACTGGTGCCCTTTGGAACAATTTTTTTTCCCTTAAATCACTGGAAATGAACTTATTTTATCTTGCCTCAGCTCAGTTTTCATTCTGATTCTCTTCCTCCTGGCTATGCATGGGCTAGAAATTCTATAACAGTTGTTACAAATATTGGCTAATGTCAGTTTTTCTGTAATGTGTCCACTTGGTCAAAATTCTTGTCTTTATTAGTTCCCTTCACTTAAAGCTACATTAGCAGTTTCCTCTTCAGCTGGAAATCAGCCAAGGCCACTTGGAGTGTCTTTTTGCAGCCACTTTGGAAAGTCTCAGCCCCAGGGTACTGAAAGGCGAGGTCAGCCCTAGCATCCCTGCACAGACGAGGTAGTTCTGGGACCTGACTTGCAATGAGCTCCAATCACAAGCTGGCTGTGATGGCTCCAGACTACCTCTCAGCAGGAGTCAACACTGTCAGCACCTCCTTGAAGTGCTTGTTGTATTTGGATTACGTGAATGTGGTTAATGTCTTCATCCAGCTCCTTCCCCCACCCCTCTACCCCCAGCACAACTTCAGGGAAACTCCCAGTGCCTCTCCAAACATGTCAGCATGAAATTCCCTCTGTATCATTATCATCTCCCCAAGGGACCAAACCCAGCTCTCTTCTGGGGAGAGAAATCATAGTTATCATCAGCCTCTTAGCATTCCCCCTGTTGCTGATGATATCACCATGCAAATGTTTAGTCTCAGGTGAGGGTTTTCAGACTGTTGATTCTGCAACAGCATTCCTGCTCAGTTTGCTGGCAGGCTGCTGAGAGTGGGGTGTGGCCTGCTGACAGCAGGATGTGTTTCCAAGTACTTGGAATCCCAGAGATAATGAAGTGGATCTAACATAGATCATCTGGAAGGTTTGTTTAATCTGGAGGCATATCCAGGGTCCACATAGCACAACCTTGGCTTCCAGTCCTGTGTCTGCTCCCCCCTACTGTGAGCCCTCCGTTTCCTCCTCACAAGGTCAAAGTTGGGAATGAATGAAATAAATAAAAAAAATGTGAAGTGCTTAACCTGAAAATAACTGGGCTATCACAAGCATTCAATAAATGAGAGCTGTTTATTCCAGACAACTCCTACACATTGTCCAAAATGCCCAAAGTGGCCTTTACTCTGTTTCCTGTAATTTAATTCTCTGACTTAGTTCTTTTATGACTATTGACAGGCTTGAACCACTTGGACCTCACTTCCTGAGATGAGCTCCTCTGCAGTTGTCTCCCGTTTCTGTGCTTGAAACACTGTTTTCACCACTGTTCTTTTGATAAGAATAGAGATACTCTTCAGCTTGTTCATCTTTTCTGTCTCTTAAAGCAAACAGCACCCTGGAAAGACAGCAGATGAACAGTGCCTCCTGTTTTGATTGTGTCGTTCTGCAGATGACTTTGTGGTGCAGAAGCCAGAGCTCAGCACTCCCTCCGTGTGCCACGCTCCTGGAGGAGAGTACTTTGTGGAAGGAGAAACTTGGAACATCGACTCCTGTACACAGTGCACCTGTCACAGTGGCCGAGTGCTATGTGAGACAGAGGTGTGTCCACCGCTGCTCTGCCAGAACCCCTCCCGGACCCAGGACTCCTGCTGCCCGCAGTGCACAGGTAATGGCTGCAGAGCCTGGGCATGTGCTCGGCAGGGAAGGGTGCAGCTGTGGGTTGCATCATTCCACAGAACCCAGCAGCTGAGGGTGGGCCCAATGGAGCAGCTTGCCAAACCCAGGAACCCAGGCAGGAGCACCTGGCAGCCTGCTTCCTAAGTTCATTGTCTTCTTTGAAGCACCAACTACACTGGATATGCAGATAAATTGGCCTACACGCAAGGTGACTTGGAAAAATAAAGGAGATGGCTTCTTTTTGTCAGGTTTCCCCTTAAACTTACATCTCGGATTCAAAGAGTATATGTAAGTAGAGACAGCCTGTGGAGACAGCTACACTGTCCCAGATTATTCCAAGTATTTTGCAAATGAATGCAGTCAATCTTTGTGTTTAGCTGATGTTAAAACAATACTGATTTAGAAAAATGAATTACATTATTGGAAAAGTATAGCAGTGATTGAAGATACCCAGAAAAAAATATAATGTTCCCCCCCCACAAGGCTGCGGTTATTAATAATCTAACATCCAAAAATAGTAAGGGACTGGCACTATACAGATAAAAAGGAATATTATTATTTTCTTTTTATTTTGCAGAAAATCTTACTTTAGGTAATTTTATGATCATGAAATAAATATGAAAATACATCAGGATTGTAAGCTTAAGTTACTGGTTTTATAATTAGTATTTCTGATTAACATGAGACTACATAATTTTTAAAAGATATTTAATTTGATACACAAAATTGCCAAATTGTTAGAACTAGTTGTATTTTGTAGTTAGTACTCCATTTTTCAAAACTTAACAACCATTTGCCTTCTAAACATACATTCTTAGTATTTTTTCTGCATAATTAAAACATACTCCTGATATTTTATCACTTATTTTTACATTAGATTATTTTGTTGGCAAACCGTAATCTGTTGTCCTACCATTATAGCCAGTGTAGTTGGGGCCTAAATTCTTCATGGATTTATATTGATTTTTTTTTTCCATTGCATTAGTTGAACTTGTAGGAGTAGAGACATGATTGGATACTGTCCGGATATAACGTCTTAGTACAAAATTTTGATAGGGTTGCCATTCCCATTAATCTGAGAGACTTGACTGTTACAGCATGCTTCAGTTTAAGAGGACCCAAGGCCTGTTCCCCACTATCACAATTTTATTCAGATCCAACATGGATAATGTTTCGCTATTCTGAGCCATATATGTTCCCCAGCTCCTGGCAGAAACCAGCTTATGTCTTCATGGATGACGATGAATCTACATCCATTTTAGACACTCACTTTAGAAATATTTCTGAAATGCCTGAATTGAGCCACAGGAGTCCCAAGGTTGATGAAAACAGATACAACTCTTGTCCTGCAGAGCACTAGTCCAAAATATGAACCCAGCACTCCAGGTTGCTACACTGAGTAAATAATGATAATGTAAGAGGTGTGCCTTGAAGGGGAGGATATGAGCATGCGTGTAACCTAGAACATTTCCACCAGAGGGGAAGCACGCCTGAGGACATCTGTGCTAGGGTCTGAGTGTCAGATTATGGGGGAGGCAGTGGAGGACAAGACATTGCCAGGGTCACTAGCCCACTGTCACCAAGGAGCATGATCACATGTAGAGGTTCACCCCACATAGCGCGAGAGCCGTCGCAGATGGGACTCCTCAGCAATTTGAGGCATGGTCTCTGAGAGTAGTGTGGAGGCCCACAGGTTGCAGCAGGAAAAACAGCTTTCCTGCACTCCTTGACTTCTCTCTAGCAAGCTCCTGCTTGTGTTCCTGAGGTCGACTTCTCGCTTAGTAACCTAGGCCCACATATGACTTGAGATGCTTCAGTGCTACTCCTCATCTTGCATAGAAGGACTTTCTGTTTTATCAGTATTCTGAAGACACCTGTTGCAGCCTGAGTGAGCATAACCAGGGTCTGTGTGAGTCAATCACCCAGCCCAGGGTAGATCTGGATATTCCCACTCAAAGATCTGCAGTGACAACAGGTCTTAAAGCATTCATTTCTTTCTCAGCATAGTAGATTTTTACAGGGGCATTGGTAAGCTGTGCACCTTGAATTTTAGGACATTTGCGTTCTCCAGTGATCTCAAAATGATACACTGGAGAACTGCATCTCTCCTGGAGTCTCTCCAGGCTGCTTTGTATTTCCCTCCCCCCTTGAGCTTTCTGTGTCCTTTGGTTAGGACAAGGTCTGGAAGGGAAATGGGTTCATGAAGACAAGTGGCATATCCCTGCAGGTGCACAGCTTCCTCAGAGCATCAAAGGGAGATGACAGGAAAAGTTTCTTTTTTTGTAACTTTAGAAGCTTTTCTTCTTTTCTAGATGTTGGAAAACAAGCCTAGCATAGGAGGGTGGGGGGAATAGGAAAGAAAGAAAAAGAGTGACTAGCCACCAACTTTTACAGAAAGCTGATGAAAATAAAGGCACAGATGTTTGAACCAGAAGTATGAAGAAGGTGCTTCTGGAGCAGGGAAAGGGGAGGAGAGGCCCAGGAGGGGAAGTGCTGTAGGCTGGATTCCACGAGGCATTTGCACTGGTGCAGAGAGAGCCTCACACTCCGCTGCCCAGCATGTCCCAGTGCCCTCAGTAGGAGGCCCGATCCCAGGAGATGCCACCTCCTATGCCCCTGTCATTCTAGGAGCTGAGCAAGCTAATGCAAGCCACCAAGCCTTACATTGATGTTCAGGGTCTAGTCCAGAGTCCACTGTGAACAAAAGTGAGTTATCCTTTCTCCATCCGAAGCAAAAGTTTGCATTGACCAATCTAGTAAAGAAAACATTATCCCTAGACAGAGATGACTCCAAAAAGGTCCCTGAGAAAGAAATGCCATTTTACCATCTTTGCTCGGCGTGGATGGGATCTCTGGAACCACACCTGAAATCGGATCATTGAAATAGAATCATACCTGAATTTGGAGCCATGGAACCAATGGCTGATTTTTCTCTTGTGCCTTCACAGCTGGTAGTAAGAGATGTTCTACAAAGTGAAAGAACCAGTTCAATTATGCTGGCTTCTCTTCCTCCATTTATTGGAAAGGACCCCTCTAGTGAAGCAAGTGCTTGTGTTGTGAAAGAAGCTCTTATCAACTCTAATATTGGCTATAGGAAATGTTCTGGAGGCTGAGGGAAGAAAATAGTGGCATTGAGAGCTCCACTGCATGTCTGTCTCAATTATTTCTGTTTCATGGCTGGAAATTCCGGAGTTTATAAAGTTGATTCTAGGAGGAACTGAACCTAACTTTTTGGTCATGTGTGCATTGAGAAAGGGTGGCGCTCTCAGGGGGTTGCCGAGTAGGACTGTGGTGGCTATGTCTAGACTTGTGATTGCTGAGGGAGGTTGGAAGTTCTAGCTGTGAAAAGTTACATTTTATAAGCAAAAAGGTGCACCAGCTTAGGCTTTCCTTTCTGTTCTTTAAAGATTTGTTTACTTGAAAGGCAGATATTCCAGAGAAAGACAAGGGGAAACACAGAGGTCTTCCTTCTGCTGGTTCACTTCCCAAATGGCACAGTAGCCGGAGCTTAACTGATCTGATGCCAGGAGCCAGGACCTTCTTTCTGGATCTGTCACGTAACTTCAGGGACCCAAGAACTTGGGCCATCCTCTGTTGCTCTCCCAGGCCATAAGCAGGGAGCTAAAGTAGAAGTGGGGCAGCCAGAACACAAACTGTCTCCTGTATGGGATGCAGGCACTTGCAAGTGGAGGATTAGGATGCTATACCACTGTGCCAACCCCAGGTTTTCTGTTCTTAGATCTCAGTATGTGTAGTTGAAGTTACAGTTTTTACTAATCCAAATATATATCTGGATTTTTTTTGGTGGCGTTTTCTCCATTTCAAGTTGCAACTTCATTTGTGGGACATCTAGCCTAAGTGTTCCTGACTTCTAGGTGGTTTTTCTTTGGTTGCAACCTTTTGATTAATTTGCATTTCTTATCTTTCATCCATTAGTGTGGATGCCTGAATGTTGGTAGTTTGGGGCATGAAACTCCAGGCATTGGTTGGTTAGGATTGCCTGTGACTGCAAATCAGATAAAAGCCAGAAACAATGTTTAAACAAGCACAGATTCATTTGATAAGAAGTTGGGGAGCAGATGTTTATCGGCATTGATTCTGGGTTGTTTAGGGCTGTTCGGTTCCTCCTGTAGGAGCGATAAGGGTTTGATAAAGATGTTGCAGCCACAGCACAGGCATATTCAGAGCAGGAAGAATGAGGAAGGATTTTTGACAGCATATTACCCACCCTTTGAAGGAAGAGAAAGCTGCTCCAGAAGCCTCCTGCATTTAGTTCCCATTAGCTATAAACACAGTGACACGGTCACCCAATTTGCAAAGAAACAAGGAAAGCAAGGAAGAGAGTTGTCTTAGCATGCTTACCCCCATTGCGACCCAAGACCTGTGCCATCCCAAACAAAAATCAGCATTTTGTCAAGCTTGGGGAGAAGGGGAGAGTGGATGTGGCGTAAGTACCTATGAGGATCTTTGTGGATGGTCTTTGTTTTGTTTGAAAAGTCCTTCTCCAACTCAGACCTCCTGATTGTTACTGAGCCCCCCCAACTCCGCCCACTTTCTAAGGAGGGGCCCAGAGCCATGGGATTGGAGTGCTTTCGCTGTGTCTGGAGTGAAGTGTGCTGTGCTGCACAGCTAGTGCCTCACAGCATCCTCTCCGCTGACCTGTGTGTTCATTTTTCCAGATGAACCTCTTCGTCCTTCCTCATCCCATAATGACAGCGTGCCTAGTTACTGCAAAAATGATGAAGGGGATATCTTCCTGGCAGCTGAGTCCTGGAAGCCTGATGTTTGCACCAGCTGTGTGTGCATGGATAGCGTGATTAGCTGTTTCTCTGAGTCTTGCCCTTCTGTATCCTGTGAACGACCTGTCTTGAGAAAAGGCCAGTGCTGTCCCTACTGCATAGGTAAGACTAAATAAAAAATCCTTCATCTCAACCAGGGGCCACTAAATCAACATTCATAACCATGTGCCTACATCAGTGCATAGTTCTAAAATTGCGTTTTCTGGATGACCTGCCACACAGACCCAGGATAGCAGCATCAAGCAGGGGTAAGGTATAGATGTACTTCCAAGATAAAACACACTAGGAATGAAAGAATGCTTTCTTCAGCACAGTCACATTCTGTTGGACTCTTTTTCCAGTTCAGGATTTTCAGAATTAGAGCTCTCTTCACGTAGTTACGAACAGCAGTGTCCAACCCCCTTAGAAATACCATTTACCATGTGAGAGTAAACTTGATGTATAAAGTTCCCTGCTACTTTGAGATCAACTGAAGGTGAAGGATTAATGTAACCTTCCACTTTTCCCTGTTTTCTGATTGTTTAATCTGCACAACTGTCCCTGACGGTCTCCACACAGAGTGTGAGGCATGAGTAGTTGACAGAGAGCTCTCCTTCTCACGGCCCAGGCTGATAACGTCTTGTGAAGAGAGGACATACGTGTGTTAGCCCGCAGCATCCATACTGAAGCTAGTGCTGTGGATGGAAGCCAGATGATATTCCAGGGACCAGAAGGTGAGGCAGCTGGCAGCTGGCAGCTCTTGTCAAGGGCAAGGCTCTGCTCCCAAGGCTCTGCCTCTCCTTCATTACTCTGGCATCCTATGAAAAAAACTCAAAGACAAAATGCGTCTCAAGCTGATAGTGAACAAGGCACACAGACTGTAGTGGGAGCAGGCGTTGTGGACTTGTTGGAAATTTGATGTACTTTCTAGAACCAGCCATTGCATATATTTGGATGAGAACTTGGGGAAATGAAAGGTTTGGCCACGGAGCTTTGTCTTACCTTCCATAGACTAAGTGATAAACAGTGGTCCTGAGACAAGCTTCTGAACACAGCTGACCTTCAGCTTCTGACCTCTACCATTAGGCAGGACTGTTTTCTCACAGTCTTTTTATTCTACATGGTGTATAAGAGGTAGAAGGAAAAATATTTTAAGAATATGTCTATTCTCAGGAGTTTGGCAGAGCTTGATCTTCTCCACATAATATTTAACATAAAAGCATATTTAACGTAGCAATATGTTTGCAATGCCTGATTCTCTGCTCTTTTTTTGAGATGATCATCTAAATAATTTATTCTTCAAACCATCATGCTTTTGTGAGTAAACTTGTGGGGCAATAGCCATAGACCAGGCATGCTAAGCAAGCCATCTGGTAATCCTGCCTTGTAGTAGCTGGGATAATGGCTTCTCTCTATCACTTATAAGCTTTGTAGCTCCTAAATGAGTCTTAAAAATGTGTTGAGGAATGCATGCAAGTTAATGCTACTTCACTTTCTAAAGAGATGGGCAAAATGAATGGTTCAATCTAAATGAAAGTTTTAACTAGGCTACTGTTTGAGACAGCAGAGTAGAGGTATGAAGTAAACAACCAGTATCATACTAATATTTCAGAATGTGGTACTGAAAGAAATAACTCAGAAACCAGCCACCTGTGTGTAGTTCCTACGTGGGAAACCAGGACTCAAGGCACTACCCAAGGAAAAACCTAGCAGCAGATACTTCATGTGTTAAGAAACCCTCAGATTGTTTGGTTTCCTTTCTGTTGGCTTTTTTTATTCCATGGGTACATTTGAAATTAATGACTTTGTTTCCATTTGATAGTAACCAATCATTTCTTTCTCATAACCCCAACTTAAATTCAAAAGTCATAGTATTCCGTCTTCATTCTTTTTCAGAGAGTTGTGGGATAAGGATGCTTCATGCTTCCTGTTGAAATTCCAACATCACTTGGAATACCCTCTCTTTTTAAGTGTACAAGGCAAAGACTTGTGTGGCCCAAATATGCAATTCTGACTTGAAATGCAAACACATTCATTTGACTATAGTTCAAACAAATGCACAGTAGTATAGTAGAAGGTTGGATTCTGCTGTTTCCTCTCACAGCTACTCGCCTCACTGATTGGTGCCTTTGTAATTGTAACTTATATCATAGGCCTGTGACTTATTTTCAGGGAAGTATGTAGGGAGACTTAGCATTGGGTAAGTGGTAGCTGTATGTTGTACTTATTGATTCATCTTAGTGTTCCGTGCATGTTTTGGTGTTACCAAAATAGTCATTAAACCTCTTCTGTCTGCACGGTACTCATTTTGCAAGTAGTCCTATCAGGTTTCTTTGCAGTGCCTGTTGTGTCCAAGCGTATGAAGTCAGTTTTCAGCTCTTGGCTATAATTAGGAATTCCTATCTGTTCCGTTTGCTCTTTTGCTGGACCTCAGTTGGCCCGATCCCTGTGCGGCGTTAGCACTCCTGCGGGCAGTGACCAGGTGAGCCTCGGTGCAGGGCCTTCTGCACTCTCCAGAAATCATGGCAGAAAGGAAGAAACTGGAAACACAACATCGGAAGGCATGTCTCCAGGCACCCGCTGACTCTCCATGGTACCAAGCGCCGGTGCTTACGCTGTTTCCTGTTTCATACTTTTCTCTGTTGGAACCCAGCTTACATGTGCTGGCTTCACCAAGGCTCAGGTCTCCTCTCTGGGTGAATGCCACAAACAGCGTTCAGCTGACACCCTTTTGTCAGGGGCCAAAACAAGAAAATTTCCTTGTTTTCAAATTGTGCAGCATCCTTTTTTCTCACCATACAAGAAATGAAAAATAGCAATCCTACTAAAAGTAGTCTTCTAATTACAAGTATTTGTGTTCCTTTCAGCTTAATTTGAAGTCACTAATGTGCAGTAATATGCTTCTCTTTTGATGTGGGAAGGCCGCATATTTGTGCTAATTTAATAGGATGTGTAATACACATAAATTAATGGGATTGATGATTAATTTTGAGAAGTGAATAGCTTTGTCTAATTACTTATAATACCTATCATTAGGGAATTCATCCTACGAGGAAGGCACTAAGTAGCAATTACACAATCATTTTAATGGAGCATCTTCTGATTTCCTAATTTTTTGTTTTATATTCTGGCTTCCTACACAAATACCTAAAGGCTTAGATTTTATTTTCATGAATGTTTCAGGATGGCTGAAATGAAGGAGGAGGGACAAGGTTAGGAGGAGTCAGGTGGAGGTCAAAAGGTCATGTGGAGATGCTGTTGAGAGTGCTGATTTGATAAGTGCTTCCTTGTAAAAGCAAATACCCCCCTGTGACACACTTTGTCATGCAAGATAGGGCTGGCTTAAAGCAGCCCTTGCCTTATCACTGACTCCATGCTGCATGCCTTTCTCTTAGCAAAAGTCATTCCATTGCTTCAATGAGATCATTATCCCGTCACCCCCCAGGAAGAGAGAAAATGAGCACAGACCAAGGGCCCTGCCTTCATTGGCATTTGCCTGACCCACAGGGATGCATGCGCTGGTCACATAACCTTTGGCCTGATGTTTGTGTTGCTTCTGCTCACGCCAAGTGCAGTGGCATCTGGAGGAGGGACTCTGTACCTAGGGTCGGTCGCTCCTGGTTAAGTAATACCAAAGAGAGCACTACTTCAGTCATGAAGGTCCTTCTCCATGTGATGCCTAAGCCTTCAAGCCCACAGTACTGCAGCAGCAGACCTTTGGTTGACGTAGGAAATCGGGATTCGTAGCAGTGCTACCAACTAAGCTGGTCCAAACGAACAGAATTGACAGACAATATCCTTCTGGAGCTGGCCAGGGCGTGTTAGAAGTTCATGAAAAATGCATAATCCTTAAGAAAAACTTAACATGCATTTCAGCTCATTTTTGCAGCAAAATAGTTATCTTCTTTATTGCATTTTCCATGAGCTTTTTGAGGTTTCTGTGTATTTGTGTCCTTGCAATTGAATGTTGTTTTAGGAGATATTTGAGGTCAGTTACTTAACGACAGTCTCATTTGTGGACTGGAAACTAATTCAGCTATTTGGGAATAATAGATTGTTGTAATCAAGTGTAATTTATGGATCTATACATACATACTTCAGGACTTACATGTGAAGGAAGTTAAGATATTCTAATTGTAAGTCATCCAGAATCTTGCGAGCATCTTTGAAGTATCATGTACATGAAGGATCTGTGAAAATGAACTCTATTAGAGAAGGTACATTAGAACATAATTTTCTTGGAGATTGTACGTCTATCTCATGAAAGCTTAGCTCTTTAATACTTACTCTGTGTGCCTTTATTAATATTTAAAGCGGAGTTTTCACATGGGATCTGGCTGATTTAGCATATGCTGGTAACTGTATAAGAAATCTTCAAAAAGTTCATGGCGATGTATATTATGCAAAAACTATGCATGTATTCCATAACTATTTTACACCAAAAAATTATTTTAATTACAATTTTCCATGAGCTGTTTGAAGCACACTTCTACTCCTTTGTAGTTGACGCTGGCATTTTATCCGTATAGAAGTCTTCTCCACCATAATCTTCAATTAGGAAATGATTAAATATTTCTGTTCCGTAAGGGAGAGGTCTATACTTTTTATCAAATCAGCTTATCATATAACATTCCTTTTGTTTAGATTTCTGTTTAAGACTAACCCTATAAAAGGTTTCTTCGTAGGTGTGTGTCTAGAGAAAGACTATTTCATTGGAACATCTGTTTATCAATGTACATTTAACTGAGTCCAGGAATCACATATAGTAAATATTGAATTCAGCATCTTTAAGAAGGTATACAATTCATGATATTTAATATTTTTTCAATCGCAATTTGACAATACTAGCATCTTCATTGGAAAGTTTTTTGCAATTCCTTCTCCAGTGTATTTTCTTAAAATTAAAAACCTCTGCACAGTGAAAGAAAAATTACCTGTAGCCAATAGTATGCTCAGGGTTCTGTCCCAGGCTAGCCATGTCTTGCTGTTGAGCTGTGACCCTAACTCAGTATCCTCAGCTGTAGGATGGGAAAGACACTGCCCTATGCTTTAGAGATGTGCTGTGAAAATTGTAACATGATGGGCGTAGATGAAAGTACCTTATAAACAGTAAACCAGTGTAGGGCATGCTGCTGTAGTCTAAGTAACATGGCATCAGATACGTTCTGGTATCCACTGTTACTTGTAGTCCCTAGCTTTCTACAAAGGCCTACATACTGCAACTCAATGATGAGTTTTTGAAAGATAAGGATATTTCTGTGTAACTTGTTTTTTTATTTTTTATTAACATGAAGAGAACAGATTTTATGGATTTCCTAAGTACAAGTCTAAGGACATAACTATACTTCCCTTCCTCTTTCTCTTCTTTCCTCCTCCTCTCCTTTCCTTTTTTTCTTTTTCTCCTTAAATTTTTCAAAGACATAATTTCTGGTGCTTTTTTATTTCTTTTTTTTTTTTCATTTTTCAAAAATTTTCATTTTATTTGCGAGAAAGGAAGGGAGGGAGGGAGGCATCTGGATCACACCTCAGTGCTGGTAGCCAGGGAACTGTGTGGGTCTCCTGCGTGAACGACAAAGACCCAAGTGAGCCATCGTCTGCTGCCTCCCAGAAGCTGGTTAGGCTGGAAGCCGACTAGCTCAGACTTGAATCAGGCATTCCAGTGTGGAATGTGAGCTTGCCAAATAGCAATTTCACCACTGTACTGCACTCCTGTCCCAATTGCGAATATTTTAGATAATGTCTTGATGGTGCACCTCCCCTTGCCCACTCCAGTTTTAGTCATCTGTGGTTGTCTTATTGTGATGCAGGTGGAATCGGCCTGCTCTCTGTAGCACAGCTATGTTATTTTTTGCCAAGTCGGAGAGGTTGGTCCCATTTGAGGCACCTGTGTATACACTGTGTATGAAATGCTGTGGTTCCTGGACACTGAGTCTGTGACACTTGCCCTCCCCCGTGGACTACAGAGTTGTTAATGGCTGTGGCTTCCATGCCAAAGCTCACATGGTCCCAGTGCTGGAGTGATCTGAATGGCAGGAGACAAGTGTAACCAAAAGGGGAAACGGAATGCTTTCCTGTGCATTGTTTAGAAGGTGGAAGTTGAAATGTGGTTGTAGTGTGCAGGGGTTGACTAGAACTCAACCTAAAGCAATCATAACAAACATAAACAGTGCTTGCTTTCCATTTCTTTAGTTCCTACCGTGCACTGTAGGAAGCACCTCACACAAGCAACCCCCCTTCTCACTTCAGTTATCTTTCCTGCAAACTCTGCCTTCCACCCACCCAGGTCTGTGTAAAC
Organism: Ochotona princeps; assembly: GCF_030435755.1. Taxonomy (NCBI): domain Eukaryota; kingdom Metazoa; phylum Chordata; class Mammalia; order Lagomorpha; family Ochotonidae; genus Ochotona; species Ochotona princeps. Next base: position 56,339,635 of record NC_080839.1, on the reverse strand, counting down.
AGAATTGAAACTGTTCTGGTAGTAAATGTAGACAAACCACTGGTCTGTCTCTTAAATCCCACCCCCCCTTGTTTTGTTTGTTGGTGTTTTTTTTTTTTTTTTGAGATTTATTCATTTTGGTTGGAAAGTCAGACATACAGAGAGGAGGAGAGGCAGAGAGGAAGATCTTCTACCCACTGAGTGACTCCTCAAGTGGCCGCAATGGCTGGAGCTGAACCAATCCAAAGCCAGGAGCCAGGAGCTGTTTCCGGGTCTCCCATGCGTGTAATGCAGGGTCCCAAAGCTTTGGGCCGTCCTCGACTGCTTTCCCAGGCCGCAGGCAAGGAGTTGGGTGGGAAGTAGGGCTGCCGGGTCATGAACTGGTGCCAGTATTGGATCCCAGCATGCACACACAAAGCGAGGACTTTAGCCACTAGGCTACCGCACCAGGCCTGAGGTTTTTATTTGACAGACATCGTGTAGAAGGAGGCTGGAACTGCTGCAGCCAGGGACACACACACAAGCATGAACTTTTCTCATTTCTATCCAGGATCTCAAACCTGCTCTTGTACCCACTAGTAGTTGTGGACAGGGAAGACCCTCCTGATGAGGACACTCAGGAAGCCGCTGGGGAGATTTTTCTGGCAGAACTTGAGCTGAGACAGGATGATGTATATCTCTTCTCACTGCTGAAACTGGCCACTCTGGGAATCCAGTGCGTTCCACTTGACAGTCATCTTTAAGTGGTTTTATTTTTGTGAATGTATGTATGTATTTAAAATGCAGGAGTCCAAGGGGAAAAAAAAAGAGTCAGAGAGGTCATCCATCTACCTGTTCACTACCCAGATGTTTGTAACTTGCAGGGTTAGGCCAGGCTGAAGCCAAAGCTGTCCTAGTGTCGCACATAGACATTAGGAATCAAAGCGCCTGAGCCACTACCTGCCATCTAGGTTCATTAGCAGGTAGGTAGCTCTGAAGTGGAGCCAGGACTCACTCTCAGGCATTTCAGCATGGAATCTAGATATCCCAAGGGACAGGGGACTTACTGAACCACAGAGCCAACCTCTGCCTCAAGGTAGTCCTAACAAGATACTGTGCTCTGACATGGATAGCTGCTTCTTAGCCCTGAAGGACATTGCTATTGGTTCCCCCCCCCCCATTTTGTTTTGCCACCTTGATTTTCCAGTGCTCCTTCCTGCCTGCCTTTGACACTACTACACTGATACATTCCCAACTTGAGCTCTGTGTGTGATCTGCATGTACCTATAGATGCACCTTGGATGGTGGACATTGCCATGAGATGAGGCTACCATTAAAGTTGGAAATGACATGGTTCTTCTCTCTAGGAAATGCTTAATCAACCCATAATAGAACTCAGTGCCAGGTTGAATCTCTGATTTCCAAATTGCATCTTCTTTGCTTGAGAAGGGGATCAGGCAGGTAGGTGTTTCAGTTTGATGTGAGTGTGGTTCCTGAAACACAAACATTTCTGTTTCCTCTGTCACCTGGACCCCAATGTAGGGCCTATTCTTCCCAGCATGCTGAGGACACTGAAAAGTTGTCTTTACCGTTAGAGTTACACTTCCCATCCCAAGAAGTAGATGGAATAAAGCTGAGCAAAAAGGGTGTTTCCAAGAAAGGTCTTGAAACTGGCCAGTTTGGCTTTCAGAGTGATTAAAATAAGGCATTTAGAGATAGGAGTCAGCTTACATGACATTCATCTCGATTTTTCTTTCTTTTTGTGAAGATAGATTGAGATCAGATGCTTTGCTATTAGAAGTTAAACGTCATAAGGTAAAATATGCAAGGTTTTAATTAAGTCCATAAACTTTCTGCAATTCCAGCCAAAACCTGTAATGATTCACTAACAGAATTGCTGTGTTTTAGAGCTCTGCCTCATTGCATTGCCTGCATTCATGAGCAGTAAGACCTCCACTGAGTTCCACCTTGATGTTATTTTCTGGTCTGTAGAGGCCCATGGAGCCAGTGTGTTCCGCTCAGCATCTTTTACATGCATGAGTCTTTGCACATTTGTTAATGACTTCTATATTATTCATTCGGACACTTGCTTCATTTTAATTTCTACTTAAGTCTCTTTATCTTAAAAAAAAATGAAGCTGCATCCTCAAGAGGTACACACACTCCATTTGTTCACACCTGACATGTGACTGACATGTGATGTAGAAATGAAAAAGACCTCAGAGGCCAGGAACTGTGGTGCTTTGTCTATTAAGAAGAAGTAAAATTCAGAAGAAGAGATGGTGCTTCTTTCCTTTGTGAGCTAGAGAAGGTTTGTACTGTATGGCAGATGTAAACCGAAAATTTTAAAGTAGGAAGGCTCAGCTGCCTTTCCATTGGACCACCCTCTACTGCTTTCTCAAGCACATCAGCAGGGGAGCTGGATGGGAAGTGGAACAGCCAGGATTCAAATAGGCACCTGTGGGGGGTGCCAGCACCTCAGGTGGTGGCTTTGCTTGCCTCGCAGCTCATCCTTTCCTTTCCCTTTTCTAAACCTCATTTCACCCATTAATATGCATCGCACCTCATACCTGTTTAAATAATTGTACAGAAGTTGTCTTTGAACTTGTCAAACTTCAAACTGAAAGACCTAGATGGAAGGTTAGTAGCAGTGCTACTGTGTATGTCATTACCCAACCCTTGACACGTTCAACAGTGCCCTCAGACAGTCCTCCTTCCCCATGTTGCAAAGGAGCAGGTACCTTCCCAGAGTCGTGTGCGAGATTGCTTTGCACTGGGGTTCTGAGAATCAGAGCTGTTTTTAGCTTCATTGCCACCCAGATCCTGCATAAGTTGCTTTTCTGTATAGTACCCGGGAGAGCCGGTAGAAATGATGCAATGTATGAGCTGCCTAACTTTCTCCCAGGAAGCTACTGCCACACCAGGGTCTGACTTCACAACTGCCAGACCAGGTTTAGAATGAGAGTTACCACCTAGGCAGAAACTGAAAGCCACAGCCACAGGCATAGTTGGAGTGGACCTTGGTTTTGTGTCCTTTCTGGACATAGGAGAGGGGACAGTCTGGATGCTTTCTCATCGGGGTTAAGACGAGTCTTGATCCCGGTCAGCACAATGAACTGCCACATCGGTGACTGCTCGGGTAGCAGGTTGGATCTTTGCAAAGGAAAGAGACACAGCTCAGAATTCCCCTGAGCTGTTAGCCAGTTTTCTGCTGTCATCTCAGCTACTCAACAATAACACTGAAGCCCAGCCTTCAAGGCCTTGTAAGACTTTTCCTATCTGGAAAAGATACAAGATAATGAAGTTAAAACAGTTGAAGAAATGAAAAGGAGTTAGCACTTTAAAGCAAGACCTTACCAGTTCCTCCCCTGCCCCTTTCATAGGAACCAGAATTGAGGGAAAATGAAGAGGCAGAAATTCTCTGACTTTACCACTGAAAGATATTGATTTTTGTTGTTATTGTTCATATTTGAATCCACAAAAGGAAAGTCACACGTGTGCCTGCTCCATGAGTCATATGGCCCCACTGAAGGAGCCACCAGGAGGGAAGGGCACCAGACTCATGACTCAGGTGTGGATTATGGCCGTGGAAGCACATCTCCATCCTTAACTGGGGCTTGGTTTCCAAAATAAGCCAGAAGTCAACTTTAGCTCAAAAAATTTTTTTCAGATAGAGGCCAGAGTCATGTACATGAAATACCAAAGCTGATCTAAAGCCAGGTATGACCATGACATAATCATTGGCTTCCTTGAGGGTTTCAAAGGTTGGCCATGGCATCTAGGGCCAAAGGAAAATTCCAGAGTGGAAGGAAGCCACTGCAGTGTCATTGGAATGCATTTACAGGCTCAGCACGAACTGCTTAGAAAGGGATCCCATTTGCTTGGATATGTAGCTCCTGGTATGTTTATCTTAAAGATAAACTTAGTTGTATTAGTGTCATACCCCCTGTTTTTCTTGGAGCCTGTCCTCTAATCCTCTTCCTCAGAGCCAGGACAATGGGGTATTGTGAGAGGGACAGAGACTAATGCCATTCCTGGTCAAGGCCCTGCCAGGGGCCCACAGCAATCAGTTGAAAGAATTGCTCACATGCCAAAGACAGTGAGCAGGAGCAGCTCTTGTTTTTGTGGCGCTGACATCTGTGCAGAAAGTGATCCTCCAACCTGTTAGCAGCCTGCCTGGGACAGGTCAGGCAGAAGGTGCTTGGGGACGGTGGAAAAGATTCACTGCAGCTTCCTAGATGTGAATCATGAGCCAGTGACTTACTCAGTTTTCTGTATGAGACAAAAATCCTGTCCCATTCAACTATGGAAGTCGATCAGAATTAATATGAGATGCTGAACACAGAACTGGGTACGCAGTTTGCATTCAGTAAGTCAAAGTAATGGCTATTATTAGGTATTGAAGAATAAGCCTAATGTCATTTTCAGCACAAACTAAGTTGGAGTGGTAAATATGGTGGTCAGCATTAACTCTATAGGCAAATATAAACTGATTTGATTGATTTTAGCTGGCTATTCCTGGGCTTGCTTTCTGTGTCCCTGTCTACTAACAGTGAGAATATGCTGTTCCCTCACAAAGATTACTATGGATTCCTTAGTTATTTAGAATCTCAACTTGCGGAGTAGTGGCCATGTCTCCTACTTCAAAAAATTTTGAAAACTTCCTGATGGAGCTTTCTCAGATAATTCAAGCATACCATTCAAGGAGCCAGTGTCTCTAGGGAAAAACAGGGAGTGGGAATGCCAGAACCCACCATCTCTAAACTTCATACCCTCACGCCTCTAATGTTGAACTCATTCGGCTTTCAAGTGGAACTTGGTCAAAAGCAAAAATATTCCTATAAAACTTCATCACCCAAAATCCATTCCAGGCTAATGTGGGCTAGATAGCAGCCATCATGGTGAAGATTAGGTAGTACTTTTCCATAAAACAAGACTTCTCCATTAGGGTTACAGGTGGCTTTGTTTTTGAAGCATGTTCAAAGAAAGAAAATTGACTGTTGTAAGATGTCCTGATAACTGTGATTCAAACTGATTAAATGTGGCGTCTCAAAGTAAACCACCACCCACAGGCATTAGTGGGGAGTATGTCACAGTTGACATCTCCATGTGGCTTAGAGGCTTGATTGGAGATTCCTGTCAGCCCTGAGAGTCATCCACTGCTAATTGGGGCTCACTCTAACTGGGAGATTGAGAACCAGCTCTTGGAAAAGTCGAATGGCCAGAGGCAGAAAGCCTCACCGCTTGTTGAGACAACGCAAACAGGGTTCTGTCAGTACAGCTGATTGACTTTGGTCTTTATGCTGTACTTAGACAGTACTTCCAGTTTTTTGAGCCTGTTAACTTCTTGGTCTCAAATCTAAATTAACTTTGTTGCAAAAGAACTGAAGTTGAAGGTGGAGTGCTTCTGAGGTCATTGGCAATGAGTGGAGCTTCAATGAAAGAAATTGGTGAGATTCTCTGGTAACCAGGGCCATGTTTGGCCCTCTGTCCACAGCGGATGATCTTCTGTGGCTTCAGGATCCCCCGGGACTCTGTGGCTCTGAGGACCTACCCTACATGCAGGGAGGAACTTGAGTTTCCTCTAACAGGTAGTTAGAAGTTCTTGGTCTAGCTCATCACCTCCAAGGCATCCTGATTAGTTGGTCTTTTACAGTGTGTGGTAAATACTCTTTTAGATGATGATTTCATACAATTGCTGAATGCATATTGACAGTATACAAGCTTATGGTGTAATTCAGAATTTGGTCTGCAGTGTTGCTTATACTTGTATTTCCTTACAATTGACTAAAATTCTAAGTGGGTTGGCATCATTTGGAAAGTGCCACATTGCACACCAGGTCCTGAGTTTATCCTTTCAGTATTATTGTACATGTGCGTAAGTGTGTACTGCATGTACATGAGTGAAACACGTGTGTGCAGCCGTAGGTCGGAGATGTCTGTTTTACATATCTTTGCTTCATTACTGAGAATGCTCATGTTTATTGTAAAAGAAAAAATATACACCAGTGACATAACAATCACTGTGAATATTCTCCTTTCTAGACAACTTTTAAGTTTCTGCTTTATATGTCTGAGCTTAAACTACTCATGATACATTCCTAATGTTTATTAGTTTATCGGAAAGAGAGATATTCCATCTGCTGTTTCACTACCCAAACACCCACAACAGCTGCAACTGGACCAGGGCCAGGTCCAAGTTAGGAGCCTGGAACCCCATCCATGTCTCCCACTTGGATGACAGGAGCTCCAGTACTTGAGCCATCAACTGCTGCCACCCAGGATTCTTATTAACAGGAAGATACGGGGATCCCAAGAGGTGACTGAACCGACTTTGCCACAGCACTCACCCCGTGATGCATTCTAATAGCCACACCATATCTGTTCAAGTGCTCACAGCATGACTCATTTAAATACTCCCTTATTGTCATCGTTTTCCCCAATATCTTGCTATCATAAATAATATTGTAGGTAAACATCCGCCCATACAACTTGGGCCTCTTCTGCTTATTCCCTTGGAAAAGATTACTAATAGTAGAATTATTAGGAATAGAATGATTTATATTCCTTTAAGAGGAATATAAACATTTTAAAGAAATAATGCGTGATACCGCTGTTGTTGCCTGTTAACTCACACACTCATGCCACTAGCACTGGCTTTAGCTTCTGGTGACTGAGTGAAATGTATTGGGTTTTAGGGCCTGTTGACTCACAGGCTGAGTCCACCATTCTGACTCAGGGTGGCCCAGTGAAATGTCTGAAGTAGTTTGACAAAGCCATCAGCTGATTGTTTCTTGAAGCAGGAAAGTGGCTTATGAAGTGGCCTTTCCTCTGTCTATACTCCAGTGCAGGAGACAGGGTCTTCCTCCATGCGTCCCTCCTCCTCCCATCCATATCTCATTTATACTTCCAGATTGTTGTATTCCAGCATTCTCTTCAGAAGATCAAAGCTCATAAGACCCCTCCCCTCCTTTAATAGGAAAGGATCCCAATTTCTCCATCGTCATTGAGGGTCTTCTAAATGATCCCAGTCTCATCTCCAACCAAACACTCTATACATCTGACACTTAGCCACCCTCCTTCCAGTGTGGCAAGCTTTTGGACACATCACCTTCTGCATAGAATACTGGCCCTCCAGCTCATCCCTCCAGTGGAAATTCAAACATCAAGTCCTGAGTGGAGCCTTCCAGCAGAGTTAGCAATTTCCCTCCTGCGTGGTGCAGCTCCATATCTGAGTCCTAGTAATAGGAGTGGTGCTCCTGGGCTTGAGGGAGGCCTTCCACCACTCCTGCACAGTCCTCGGAGTCAGAACAGTGTGTGCTTTTAGCATTGAGGAGTCCTGAATCAACGAGTGCTCTTGTCATACTGACCTACTTTTAGATATAACTTTAACATCACAGATATTAGAGGTATTAATTTGTTAACTAATGAAATCAGTATCTTTATCTAGCTCTTAAGAAAATACAGATCAGTACTTGACCTTGAGGCAAACCTCTTTCTACAGAGTCCTCACCTTCCTATGTTTACCTCATTTCATTCCTGCTCCAAAAGGGGAGCAGAAAAGATGTCATGGAGGCAAGGTGCAGCAGAAAGAGATGGAATAAATGCGGCAAGTGGCTTAACCTACTGTTTCCTAATTTCCCCCGCACAGTAATACAGTTACTCAGATTGTATTCAGTGATGTTGATCCAGCATATGAATTAAAATAGAATCAGTAGTATTACTTTCTGAGAAAATACTTCCTTTAAGAAAAAGTCTCTGTGAAATAGACTGGATTGAATAAGGGGACTCCAGGAAATGTTGGCCAGAGATCAGAATATTACTTGAGTTTGCATCATTGGATGACTCAGTTTAACACATGTACATTTTGTGTATTTTGATGAAGTCGCCTCCTATGAGAATTCCATATCAGAGAAAAGTTAAATCCGTGGGTTTGGTTTAAAAGCCCATCAGTGCACCAGAAGACTTTCTGTGAAATATTCACAAATACAGTGAAGTGCGTGTTTAGATGTTAAAAAGAGAGGGCAGGGAGATTATGTTACTGGAACTAGACCCACCCATGATTACTCAGATGTCACTGAACCTTAAGCAGTAGTGAGGAAAAATAATAGAAAAATGTGGAGAAACAGATTATGCAATTTTAACACTCAATCTTTCTTGCTGTGCTGGCTTATAACATTTTCCATGGGTTGGGACTAATCATTTTTTTAAACATAGCTCATTCATAGAATATTAGTGCCATTTTAAAAGGCTCCTGTATCTGAGTAATTGATAGGAAAGCGCAGAGACCCAAGACAGATGTGTAACTGTTTCCACCTGTGACCCGCCTTATGCAAAACCCAGTCTGAAGCTTTGCACTGGGATTTCACCCACAGCCACTGCCAGCCAACTCCGCACCCTGGGCCCCAGGTTGAACTGCTCAGAGAAGACCCTGCTCCCTCAAAGGTGCTGGGTTCCCTCCTTTGTGTCTCCTCAATAAATATATTCCCTAAAGAGCTTCCCAGATGCCTTCTAAGGAAGAGCCCCCGAGCCCTAGGTCTGGAATCAGTGCTTTCCTCCGGAACTTTGCTCCCCAATTCCTGTATAGTTTTTAACATATTATTGGCAAACGTCACAGGCTTTAGTACCTGGGCAACCTCCCCCATTGGTAAATATTACCTGGCTACTGGTCAGTTCAGTCGTGCGCAGGTGCCTGGTGTCCTCCAATTTCCATGTTTAGTCACTTGGGTCTTACGGGGGCCCCCATTTTGAGTTCTAGACTGGCTGTAAAATGTGACCACTAGTGACTTACATAGCTAATAAGAGGAAGGAGTTTTCAAAGAAAGGTTAGAGATGTAGGAAAGGAGGATGGCAATGTAGAATGGGGGGGGGGGGGAGCAGAAAGGACACCAGCCATCACAGGGGATCGTTGTTGGTGGTGAGAGAGAAACCATGAAGCATCACTGGGAAATGAAACAGGTGCTGATTTCTTCTCTAAATTGGTAGAAGAAACCTAAATTTGGCATGACATGACATGTTGTCATTCTTTGCTATTCATATCTAGGGATCCTTATCATCCTTATCATTGACCAACACAAAACAAAAAAGATTAAGTAAAGACTTGTTGAGCTTGTCTCTGTCAATGGACTCAGCTAGACGTTTCACCCTTGTGTCTTTCTGTATGACAAACCAATGCCATTTCCCTGGGGGTCCCAGCTGCTGGTGACAGCGCTCTGTGTTAGCTTCAGTGGCCTTGGAGCAGGTTCCGCCCCGCTCCCCCAGTGAGAGTTCAGAAGATCCTCTTAGGAAAATGGCCTCGGGGATGGGGGGGATACCACAGCTTCATCAGACTCTGAAATCCTGCAGCATAGCATGGTTATCCCATGTGATGGCCCTTGAGTTCTTGGGTCTAATTAGGCATTGTGCGCTATCACATTGAGCGATTCCACCCTGTGCTGTTCTCTCCACTAGAAGACACAGTTCCTAAGAAGGCGGTGTGCCACTTCAGTGGGAAGGCCTACGCCGATGAGGAGCGGTGGGACATTGACAGCTGCACACACTGCTACTGCCTGCAGGGCCAGACTCTCTGCTCTACCGTCAGCTGCCCCCCGCTGCCCTGTGTCGAGCCCATCAACGTGGAAGGAAGTTGCTGCCCAATGTGTCCAGGTATCTAAGCCACTATCCTTCCGTTTGTCAAGTGGTAATACTGACATTGAACGGACTCAGAACCTACCTACACATCGCAGAGTTCCTACTAACATGTCAGCCCTGAAGGCATTTCTCCCCCAAAGCTCTGCCCTCCCCACCCAAGGAGCCAACGTAGCTTGCAAAATTGATCATTCAGGGGAAGGCCAGATTTTGGTTCTTGGGATTCCCAGTCTCTAAATTTTAGTGACAACACAGCTTTGTGTCACTGACTAAAGATACCTGCCTGGTTTTAGTGCAGCATGGAACCAGCCGAGTGAAAAATGTTCAAATGAGACAGTAAGGAATATGCTGAAGACCTGTTACAGTCTCTTCCTTCAGTCCGTCATGTTCCAGCCCCTAGCTCTCTCTGCAGCCTTCCACACTCCTCCACTGGCCGTGTGAGTCCCACGACCCTTTCCTGCTTCTCAGTGGTGTCATTCAGTCTCTTTATCTCAAACCTAAGACCATACCACTGTCCAGAACCTCCCCAACACCTTCTCCCAGTTCTCCTGTCTGTGGCTCCTGCCAGAACAGCTCCTCTACCCCCTGCTGCCAGAAATGGCAAGACCTTGGCCCTCACCATGACCGTCCCTGGGTTGTGTCCACCATCTGATCCTCTAAGCCAAGGCAGTACAAAGCACAACGACTCCACGGTACGATCCCGTGGAGTTCCTGAGTTGTAGGGAACCTGGATGCTTGTGCTGTTTCAAGCAGTACACAAGAGTCCTGCTCTGTTCAATTCATTAAACTGGCATTCATGCCAGTTTCAAAGAGCATCTGTACTGTGCAAAGATAACATGGGGCGGTTAGCTCAACTCATTGTTTAATTGAGCCCTGCAAACGATGGCTTTTTGTTTACATGTTGTGCAAACCAGCCCCAATTAAGCATTCCTAAGAAGGTACATTTATTCCCTAGAAAGGCTGGTGTTCAGTGTATGGCATTTGGTTCCCACTTCTCCGCTGACTGCTAGTAACAGCATCTGAGTCAGCAGTTTTCTCCATGCTGCCTGAAACCCTCGCTGCACTGGGCTTCCAGATAACCGCTTAGTGTCCTCCTTTGTTCTGATGCTGCTCCCCTGGTTCCTTGGCTAGTCCTTCCTTACCTGCTCAGTCTCTAAAAGTTGGAGCAAAAATTTGTTGTAATGATTTGACAGGAGCAGTTTCAGTCTTTCAAAAGAGATTGGGAGGGGTGAATTGGAGACAAAGGTTGCACAATTCTGATGTGGAACGTGAATGCTAAGTTGATGAAATCAAATTTTATTGTGACATGCAATAGCCTTGAAGGGTTTCAAAGACAGAAGTTTTGAGCTAGACCTTGAGGACAGGTGGTTTCTCTTCTTTGGTGAGTAGATGATGGTCTGACCACAGATCCTAAGATGGAAAACATGAAGGCTAATGTTCCTGAGGCATTGAATCCTAGTGGCACAGGGTAAGGTCAGAAAAGGGCCTCCATTACCAAGTGCAGAGTGAAACCTTTGCAGGCAGTGAGGATACTCATTCTGGACAGAATGACATGATCAGAGGCATCTGGGGAGAGTGACCAAGGTGGGCCAGAGAGACTAAGAGATCAGAGGCCCGGACACCTGTAAGGCACATTGCAAATGCTCCAATGATACTGTCAGTCTAAGGATCCAAGCTGAGGTTGTGGTGAATATCCATTCTCTGTGGCTCATGAGCTTAATGAGACTACAGGTACTGCTAGCCTCTATTCACCACCAGACTTCTCCAGGGACTGTTCAGGGATTCACTGTTGCATTGAAGCTTAATTTCTGTTAAGTCTCCCTTCAGTATCTGCCGTATTATTGATGAATTACTTCTCCATCTTATCTCTAAGCAAATTTTGCAGTCAGTCAGCTTTTGCCACCTTCTGTGAGGATCTGCTCAAGAGCTGGCTGCTGGGAAAGCCGAATTCCTGTCCCAGAATTTAACCAGTTCATTGTGTGATCTCTGTCGAGATGCTTGGTTCACAGTCCAGGCTTCCATTTCTTATGGTAGAGGCAGCCTCTAGCATCTGCAGCTATCAGAAACCTTGCCGTGTCCTATAGATGACGCAGCTGGCATTCCGAGTGGCCTCCCCTGCCTCTCCTGCAGGTGTCTCCCCCTCATAGGTACATTTCCAAGTGTACCTGTAGCATCTCCACATACAGGTACAACCTGTGAGCTGCCTAGGTGGTTTGTAGTGGTTATTTCATGGACAAAGCTGAGACTCAGGAAGGTCAGGAACATCACTGTAACAGCAAGTAAGCAGACGCGAAATTCCCCATTCCAATCTCCCCACGAAGGGGCGTGCTCCCTTGTGAGCCCCTTGCATCCTGCCCCATATCCCAGAAAGGCACATTTTAAGGAAAGTGACTCCCAGCGACCCAGCTGCCTCTAAAGGGAAGCTAACTTCCAGGAAATTGGTTGGTTTGTTTAGTTTCTAAAGCTCATATCAAACAGGACCACAGGGATGAGTCCTAAATGTGACCTGTGCCCATGGCTTGAGTGGCCTGCCTGGGTACTTTTGTGTCATCATTCTGGCTCTGTCCCTCTGCAGCACCAGCAGGTCTGTGCCATGGTTTGTATTTCAGAGTCTAGGGTGGATGTAGATTTGGACATGGAAGACCTAGGTCAAGGCATGGAAATTCCACTTCTGTTTGCTTCCCCAAAGAAGTGTTTTTGCTGAAAGATTTAGTCTTTTTTTGGCAGAAGTACTGAAAGGCAGCTTCTGTCTTACATTCAAAGGAAAAGGCACTGACTCTCTTCCCTTGGAACCAAGGGCTCTGAACTGGAGCTGTAACTAACCTGTGATGGAGAAGGAAATGTGGTGGCTTGGAATGTGCTGGGCTGGCATGGAGGTAGGCCACTGAGAACAAACCACCAGGCACACAAGGACTAGCACTGGTCTCGATCACAGCTGTACCTCTGGAACTTAAGTCAGTACCTGCCATGCGGCACATGCTCAAGAAATGACTGAAGACACACGCCCCCCCTTCACTTGAGATGCAGCCTTCTAACTGGCCCTGCCAGTGCCAGCTGCAGCTTTGCTAAAACCCTGCAGCAAGAGCATTCCCTCTGTGCAAAGTCTCTGCTGTGTTGGCAGTTTCCCTGAAGTCCACCCACAGGCAGCTCTGTGGCACAGGTGCGCCAGAGCTTCTGCTCCACTGGCCGCACCCTGGAGACACAGGGTTGATCCCAGCTCTGGGCCCCTGCACGCGTTACTTAGCTGTTGGCATTCACAGGTTTGTGGGCCAGATCTATTTGCCTTTTACACTGCTCAGAAGCCAGCAACAAGCTAGCCCTACTGTAACAGGAAGACTGCACTAGGGAGGGAGCGGGCACTGAAAGGTATCACGTAATGACAGAATTTTCCCCTAAAAAAATTCATCCAGGAAATCCGTACCTCATGCCAGTATCTCTCAGCGGGTGGGTTAAACACCATCACCCTACACACACATGCTTCTGAGCATCATCTGGCCCAGACCCGTCAAATCAAGATAGAAGATATCAGTGTGTTTTTATAAGCTTTTTCAGATTGACTGATAACAGGAAAAAAATTGAAAACCAATGGTTTATTCTCAGGCCCTTGCTCCTGTGAATAATAGTTTCATTAAATTCACTTTTTAACTTCAGAGCTGCAGGACCCACTGACTGACAATTTAGGAACTGTAAGAGCTCCCAGTTCTTGCCATGTGCAAAGACTTGTAATTTAAGAGTATGACCAGGAGGCTAAGGGTGCAGTGACTTTATTCTTGGAGGCAGCAGAAATGGACCCCAGCTCTGACAGTTACTGGATACATAATGTTGAGCAGCTGACATTTATTTCTCAGTTTATTTCTCTGGCTGGGAACTTAGTCCACAGCAGAAAGTTGGCTCAAGTACTTCCTTCTGTTATTTTCCACTTACCTGAAATTCCTCTTGGATTTGTTTCTTGAAGACATGGTAACTTTGGGATACAAAATGGTGATTGTGATCAAAAAGGATTCTTAATCCTTCTTTAATGTACAAGTGATGTATTTTCTTTTGGCCTGAATCAGGCGATAGTGAGCATGTAGGATTATAATGTTGAATAACGTCTTAGAGTCAGCTAATACGGCAGGATACATTCAAGAGGAAGTACATGGTCACATCTTGAACACAGAGCTTCTTAAATAGTTCTTCACTATAAAATGGTGGGCTAGTTGTCACATGGAGTAAAGAAATGAAAATGTATTTGAGGAACTGAGAAAAGCTCTGAATTCCCTCTATGGTCCCTGTTAGAGCCGGACTTGAGAGAAAAAACAGACATGATATTTGAAAGAAAAGGGATATTGTTTTATTTCATGTTGTATCCTTTTTTGAATCAAGGTACACGTATGATCAAATTAGATAATGTATTGGGGCTCAATTCCTGTCCAGATGGTTCTAGTGGTAACATCACGAACACATGAGGCTTAATTCAGGCAGCACCTCCTGAGGGCAACCATTCTGCCTTTAGGGGGGAATCAATAGAGGGGCAGGGAGGAATGGCCAAGCTATGCATGAGGAGTGAATGATGCTGTAGCCTTCTCAAACTGATGACATTTTTATAAATGACTTCACATTCAGGGATTAGAGACCAACAGTTATTAAAGTGCAATATTCAACTGTGATGGAAAGAGAAATCATTCGATTTGAATCAGTCCCCAGTCCACTTAGGCTGTCGAGGCAACACCATCGTACGGGGAAAAGTGGTGGGTTTTGATGCTAGTTGAAAACTGTACTCTTTCAGATGTCACGTGTTTTCCACCATTGCAAAGCTAGAGATTCTAATGATGTGAACGGAGAAACTAGGTCTCATGAATGCATTAAATAACTGTATCGAATACTGTGGATTGGGAATACGAACGCTGACAGCTTCTCCATCATCTCTTAGGAAAAATTTGTCTTTCTTTTAGAAATGTATGTCCCAGAGCCAACCAATATTCCTATAGAGAAGACAAACCGTCACGGAGAGACTGATCTGGAAGTTCCCTTGTGGCCCACGCCAGGTGAAAACGACATTATTCACCTCCCAAGAGGTAAGCCTCCAGGCAACCGACGTCTGTGTAGTCCTCTGTGGGATCTACTTTTAGCTTTGTTACTACTTTTTAAAATTGCTTGAGTATGTCCAGGTAGCTTGCCTACGTTCAGTTCAAATAATGACACCAGTAAGAACTGTTTGGCTGGAATAAAGACCACACCTGGTTAAAATTATCCTGCAGGTAGCTGAATGTCATCTTCTTGGTCCAACATGCTCAGAGAATTTGTGACGATGGAAACAAGTTCTAACCTCAGCACTTCAGTATCTGGAATTTCTAGGCCGTCTCTGAAAACTGAACCAGCTCTCTGGGCAGACTGATAATCGAGTCGTACCTGCCCTGTGGGTTCTGTCCTAAGCATCTCTGCATTATGCTACGTTCTGCTCCAGGGCAGCTTCACTCGGTGACACTTCAATTTGTTGATTTTTTTGAGTCACTAAGTTTATTCCAGGCCTTTTTTTTTTTTTCTCTTCTCTGTCTTCCTTGTTGTATACAACGAAGACGTTATTTGGCCTGTTAAAAACTACATGGTAGAGCAAGGCTGAAACTCTGCTAGAACTACTTTCTCTACAAAAGTCAGCTTCTAAGCCGTGACTCACTACTGCCTCCTGCCTAACCCCAGTTCATTTCCAGAATTATCACTGTATAATTTTGTAGTTTGTTTTGGAAGAGGCAATATTCATTGCTTGAGAGATTAATGGTCTGTTACTCTAGATACTCTAAATGTTATGCTTGGACCAGGCCAGATGACCAGGGAGCCAAATTCCTGGTCCCAGTGTTTTGGCCCCTTACGTAATTGCTCTGACGGAATGTGCCTCAGTATCACACTTGTATTCACTCGGCCAATGTTAGACACCAGGCTTCAGTCACAAGAATAACCTCACTTCTTGCAGCCTTTTGAGGGTCTGTTCGTTACACAGAATCTGCTATGAAGTGATGTTTCCTCATATGTCAGTAGCAAGAAAATGTGTATTTCTCCAAGGCAAGTAATTTGTTTTCATTTTCAAGACATTGTGAATCATATTGATTCTGCTTGTTCCATGTGTTCCTGTGGTTGCCAGAAAGCCCAGAGCTCACTTTGATGGCTTGCTTATTATACCAAAACAGAACCAAAGGACAGAATTTTATCAACAGCGCAGATATTTTCTTCAGCAAGGCTTTCCTTAATCTTCCTGAATGACACATAATTTCTAAAGTCACATTTTAATATCATTTAGAATATTGCAAGGTTAAAAATTCATCCCTTTATTGTGTATCTCAAACCTAAATGCATCAATAACATGTTTTGTTATTTTTGGCAATTCCTGGTGTTGATAGAATGGGTTCCTTGTTCCTCTTCCTGTAAAACGTCACCATTGGCACTAGCTGAGATGTTAAGAATGTTCTCTACCCAGTCCTTTTCCTCCCCGAACGCTTCCATACAGCATATCAATAACAATCTGGATTTTAAACTAACCTTAATACCACAAAGCTGTTAGTGAGCAGCGTTTCCAAGAGTTTACTCCTGTTTAACTGATGGCCTGTGTCTTTCACTAAACCGTTTTTTGATCCACTTGGGAAAACCTGAATACAATGGCTTCTATGTCACAAGGCCACGTAAACTTGTGTGCCCAGTTGGTATATATTCAGCATTATTGCTATCTGAACAGATTGTAAGAATGGAAAACAAAAAGATGTTCACTAATGAACAAAACTGAGTGTTTTCTGTGCTATATATAGTTAAGCAGACTAACCATGCAGTCAGCCTAGTGAATTTTCCAAATTATAAAAGGGCATTGTTCTTAGCGTTCATAGAACCAGAACATCAACTGAAAGACTAACCTCCAGGTTCTAGCATAGTTTTTTTTCTACTTCACTTTAGCTGTTCCTTCAGAAAATAGAATGTGCTTTAGTCTAATTTCCAGTTTGCCATTAGGCAGAGAGCTAAACTGTCATTTCCACTTCAGAATCTTAGATGATCATGTACATTTTTAAATGTCTCATTTACGTGGAAGGCAGAGCAGGAGAGTAGGAGACATAATCCATCTTTCCAAATGCCCGCAGTGGCCACAGCTGACCCGGAACTCTAGTCCAGGTCTCCAGCTTCGGTAGAAAAGGCCAGGCACTTAGCCATCGCCTGCTGCTCAAGAAGCCTTAGAAGGAAGCAGAACAGCCAGGGCTCAAACCAGCACTCCAGTACAGAGTAGTGGGTTGATACACTGTGGCACAACACCCTCCATAAAAATTTTTCATTGTCTAATTTGTCCTTTCTTGACTAGCTAAAGCTAGTATCCTGCTGTATTATTCAGTCTGTCTGTTTTTTGCACCCATGTGAAAGCACATTGCCCTGTACTGAGACCTCTGGATCAACCCTATACTTGAATCAGCTTTTAACCTGAAATCAATGGGAAGTAATAAAACCAGGTTCCTGTTCTATACTTAAAAATATAATCTCATCCTTAAAAATTCTGGTTTAGATATGAATGCTTGGAATTTTTTTTCCCCTTTAGATATGGGCCATCTCCAGGTAAATTATGGTGACAACAACAGGCCGGACTCGACACAAGATTCCTCACTGGACTCCATTGCCTCCGTTGTGGTTCCCATAATAATCTGCCTGTCGATCCTGATCGCGTTTCTTTTCATCAATCAGAAGAAACAGTGGATACCACTGCTGTGCTGGTATCGAACACCAACTAAGGTACCACCCAGAGAAAAGTTGTAACTGAGAAATACTACATTATTGCATTTCCTTAAAATTGCTTGATATCTGTTACATTGCCTATTGAAACCTTGACTTTACTGTCCATGGCCTTGTGAAGTCTAATACGTGCCCAGGGCTGGAGTGATAGTTATTCATCACCCACTGATTAATGAATCCTTCACTGTCATCGGTCAATTTCCTGGTTGTACTTCTTTACAGGAGTACATCTCTGATCAAGAAAAGTTGATCGCTTGGCATTCCTCACTGTAAAGTAGAAGTAGGAAAGAAGTCACAAAGGGACACAGCCAGGCAACAATGAGGTGCAGGGGTGCCCAAGGCGAGCACAGAAAGGTGGGAACAGTGCAGAGGTGGTTAAGACGAGACAGAGGGAGGCTCCACAGTGAGAGGGGAAGATTAGAGATTGTTCTCAATACAGATCTCTAAAGACCCTTGATTCTATTTTAATGATTCTGGGTTTTTTTTTTTTTTAAGATTTATGTATTTTATTACAAAGTCAGATATACAGAGAGGAGGAAAGACAGAGAGGAAGATCTTCCGTCCGATGATTCACTCTCCAAGTGACCACAACGGCTGGTGCTGCACCAATCCGAAGCCGGGAACCAGGAACCTCCTCCAGGTCTCCCACATGGGTGCAGGATCCCAAAGCTTTGGGCCGTCCTCGGCTGCTTTCCCAGGCCACAAGCAGGGAGCTGGATGGGAAGTGGAGCTGCCAGGATTAGAACCGGCGCCCATATGGGATTCGGGTGCCTTCAAGGTGAGGACTCCAGCCGCTAGGCTACGCTGCCAGGCCCTTAATGATTCTGTTTTAACAAGAGCAAACTAAATTAAAGGAATATAAATCATAATTCCTCCAACTCCACCTTTTTCATTTAACATTATCTTAAGAACTGAAGACAGCCTGAATAATTAGTCTAATTTATCATCTAGTGAATCAGCCATTCCCCAGATAGTTACTGTGCTTCTGGTTTTCTTTAGACATCTATGCACAAGCTGTGTGCCAGGCCCAGGCTGGACAGGAAACAGTTCTGCACTTTAACGACTGCCACAGAGGTCACCCATCGGGTGCAAGAGGTGTGCAGGTTCTAGCAGAAAGTAGACCAGCCTTAACGCTATCGGACAGCCTAAGTGACTGGCTTTACAGTCAGGCCACGTGGTAATCTCCATGCATCTTCCTATCCTCTTATAAACCCAAGTCCGCACACCAAAGTGTTGGAAATACTTGTCTTCCTTCACCTGCAGTGGGGCAGTTAAAGGCACGTGGTCAGATGCCTCTTCATCAAAGTCCTCCTGTGCTTGGAATGAGAGTTAGAGGTAATAGCCCATGGATGAGGGATGGTGACACCTACCTCACTGGAATTACATGCTACATTCCTCTTTGTTGTGGGAGCTGTAAAGCAACTCATTCTTTGTGTTTCCTCCTCTCGCTCACCAGCCTTCATCCTTAAACAACCAGCTGGTATCTGTGGACTGCAAGAAGGGAACCAGAGTCCAAGCGGAGAGTTCCCAGAGAATGCTAAGAATTGCTGAACCCGATGCAAGATTTAGTGGCTTCTACAGCATGCAAAAACAGAACCACCTACAGGCGGACAATTTCTACCAGACAGTGTGAAGGAAGGCAACGTGGGTCGGGTTTTAAGACACAGAAAGCGGCTAAATCTGCTCTTACAAGTAAACTAGAGTTTGTGCACTTGCTTAGTGGATTGTATTGGATTGTGACTTGCTGTACAGCGCTAAGAACTCACTGGGATGGGCTTTGTCTACAGCAGTGTGCAGAACAAGCATTCCCACCTTTCCTCGAGATAACTGACCAAGTGTTTTCTTAGAACCAAAGTTTTTAAAGTTACTAAGGTATACTTGCTTGTAATATAGCTGTAGAGATATTTGGGGGTGGGGACAGTGAGTTTGGTTGGGGGCAAAGGGTGGGAGGGTGATGTGGGGAGACATCCAGTCAGATGGAAGCTCAGTGGCCCCGAGGAGGTTTCTGCCTGTTTCTCTGGAGACTGCACTGGGTTGCCGCCAAGCTCGGGCCTGAAGGAGCAGGAAACAAGCCTTGCATTCCAGCTGCCATAGCCACCTTAGAACCAGCGGGCGAGCACCTCAGAACTCGTGATAGCCATCCCAGGTCAAAGCCACAAGTTTCTTTTCTATACAGTCACAACCGCAGTAGGCAGTGAGGAGGCAAGGGGAACGCAGTAGCAACATTTCTCCAAAGCGGGTTATTAAGGATCTATACAGTTAATACTTTTTTTTGCTGCTTTTCATTTCCTTCCAAGCTGATCAGCCAGTTCCTAGTCGAGTCAGCACGTGAACGTGACGTCAGTCATTTCTGGATGTGAGCGCTGGAGCTTCTTACCCCGCAGGGCAGGAAGACAGAGGGGAGGACAGCAGGCAATTCCAGGGGCTATACTTCCTTGTTTGTTGTTGCTTTGTTCTGTTCTGTTGTTGGTTGTTCATAGTTTTTGTTGAAGCTCTAGCTTAAAGAAGAAACTTTAAAAAAAAAAGACTGGGGATTTTTTTTTCTTTATTATATACTGATTTACAAAATAGAAACTACTTCATTTAAATTGTGTATTATTCAAGCACCTTTGTTGAAGCTCAAGAAAAAAAAATTATGCCTCTTTAGCAATTATAGGAATATTTATGTAACTATGCTTCAAAAACAAAAGTATTTGTGTGCGTGTGTATATAATATATATGCATATATATTTATACACATACAATTTATGTTTTCCTGTTGAATGTATTTTTACGAGATTTTAACCAGAACAAAGGCAGATAAATAGGCATTCCATTTCAGTGCTTTTCATCACTTACAAAATTGTAGAGTAACACAAAAATCTCATTCTACCTGCAATTTAATTGGGAAAAAAAAATGTATGCTTGTGTAAGAGTGAGTGTGTGTGTGTTATACACACCTTGAGCAGCCAGCATCCCAGCGGCTATGGAGAGAGCATTCCTTTTGAAAACCATCTGCATTTGGATTTGCTGCTGCTTGGTTTTCAGTTGGCTTACCAGCCAGACATGGAAGGCCGTTCTTGTCTGCATCACTAATCAGCTCCTGGATTTTTTTTCTTTTCAAACAACTGTTTGAAACAACTACTGGAATATTGTCCACAATAAGCTGGAAGTTTGTTGTAGTTTGCCTCGATTATAACTGACTGTCTACTCTAGTGTTAACTTTTCAAACAGCTCTTAGCACTTTTATATTAATGACCCATTTGTGCATTGATTTTTCTTTTAAAAATGCTTGTTGTGAAAGACACAGATACCCAGTATGCTTAATGTGAAAAGAAAATGTGTTCTGTTTTGTAAAGGAACTTTCAAGTATTGTTGTAAATACTTGGACAGAGGTTGCTGAACTTTTAAAAAAATTAATTTATTATTATAATGACCTAATTTATTAATCTGAAGAGTAACCATTTTTTTCTGTCTTAGAATATCAAAAAGAAAAAAAGAAAAGGTGTTCTAGCTGTTTGCATCAAAGAAAAAAGAAAGGTTTATTATCAAGGGGCAATATTTTTATCTATTTCCAAAATAAATTTGTTAGTGATATGTTACCAAAATAGATTTACATCAGCCTGATTAGTATAAAATTTTGTTAACAATTAATCCATTCCTAGCATAAAAAAAAATCTTTATCCAAAAAAATTGTAAATGCTTGCTTTTTTTTTCAATCATGGCCATATTATGAAAACACTAACAGGATATAGGACAAGGTGTAAATTTTTTTGTTTTAAAGATATGATTTATCCTGAGTGCTGTTATCTGTTACTTTTACTTTGGTTCCTGTTGTGCTCTTGTAAAAGAAAAACAAATATAATTTCCTGAAAAATAAAATAGATCTATGGCACTTGGAGTGCACCGGAGTTGCCCGCCTGCTTTCTGTTTTCTTTCGAATACAAAGCTGCATGGGAGTTCCTTACGCTGTGCCTCCTGGCAGCGAGCAGACCCTGCATATCGAGTCACACACTTCAACTCTCAGAAACGTTCCCTTCTATCCTGGACCGAAAAGACCAGTGGCCCTTCTGAGGCGGTCAGCCCCAGTGGGCCTCCGGGTCCTAAGCAGCCAGTTTGCTGCTCGGGCAGCAGGCCCTTCCCAGGAATCCTGGCTGCAGAGGTGCCTCCCCAACCCCCTAGAGTACGCAGCACAGTGGTGGCATTCTTTGGGAGACAGAAAACCTTCCTGGCAGTCACAAGTTAGAAACACACACATCAACAATAGCAAGACTATGACTCACTCACGGAAGGGCTGCACGGAGGGAGCCCTGCAGGTCACTGCCACAGCGCTTAGACCAGGATGCTTCTGACTTAGCTGTGTAAAGGAATGCTCAGTTAGCAGGGAGAAAACAGGTGAACGTCCACCCGAGAAAGAGCTATACACAGCCAAGTCTACAGAAAGCTTATCTCCTGAGTGAGGTTTGTCTTGCCTTAATGTATACTCTTTAATACTACATTTCTATAGTGCAAGGTCCAATTTTTTCCAATCATTACCCTGCAAGTATCCATCAATTTTTTTTTTGCTTTTTCCTCTAAAAGTTCCACTTCTTCACTAAATCGTAAGACATCAATGAAATCACCCAACCACCTCAAGTTCACCTACCACCAGGTAAAGCCTGAAACACCAAGCTGCCGTAACTTTAAACCAAGCTAGGGCTCGGCGGCGTAGCCTAGCGGCTAAAGTCCTCACCTTGAACGCCCCGGGATCCCGTATGGGCGCCGGTTCTAATCTAGGCAGCTCCACTTCCCATCCAGCTCCCTGCTTGTGGCCTGGGAAAGCAGTCAAGGACGGCCCAAAGCTTTGGGACCCTGCACCCACATGGGAGACCTGGAGGAGGTTCCTGGTTCCTGGTCCACCGGCTGTTGCGCTCACTTGGGGAGTGAATCATCGGATGGAAGATCTTCCTCTCTCTCCTCCTCTCTGTATATCTGACTTTCCAATAAAAATAAATAAATCTTAAAAAGGAAAAAAAACCGAGCTAGTACCTACACAATTCCCTGGGGGATGGGGGAGAGTGAGGAGGGCAGGTGAGTCTGTGTCCCATGCAAGTTTCAAAACCACTCCATGCAAGCAACACAGCAGTTCCTGCCAACACTCACGTGCTCCTAAGGGAGGCAGCTGCCAAAACAGTTGAGCACGTCTCAAAGGCCCGGAAGAAAACGAAGACTTGGTCATTCCACGGCAGCTCAGCACCATCCAGAGAGGTCGTGGTCTCTCCTCTGTAGCAGCAGGGGGATGACCCAGGCTGACAGAAGCTCAGCTTGGGGATGGACTCTGCGTGGAACTAAGCGTACGCGTTTTGCACTGCAAGGAGGGAGAACGAACAGCAAAAGCTCAAAAGAAAAAAAAAAACACAAACTCTGAAGTCCGCATGACTTTTCCTTGTACATTTATTAAATGCCACCAATTTGGCAAAAGTGTTCATGACTAGTGTTGTGTCCATGAGCAGCTGCTTCTGGAACCAGTCCTTGAAGAAAGTACACGGGCGTGAATGGAACAGAACACAGGCCTGAGAGTGGGCAGTGCTGCAGCGTGTGGTTTCTTAGGTACCTGAAAGGATACCAACCCCCTCAGAGTATGTGTTGTTGCACATACACACAGCTGCACAGGAATGGCAATGCATCAGTTAAAAAAAGTGAGGCAGAAAGCCGCACAGTGTCCCAACAGTATCATCGGTCACCCTTAAACCCAAGTCACGCATATTCTGGTGCAGCTTCAGGAACCACGTGCAACACATTTCAGCCTTTCGAGACAATACTGATAGGTAATACTTGCGATTCTCACACAAAAATCGGTGCTGGTTCTCGTCTTTGCTAAATAGCTGCAGTGTGCAATTCTCAATGCTTACATCCAGCTAGTCAGTGCAGCTGCAGCAGAGAAAGCCGTACAAGTCCAAATGGGCACTCGATCGGCTCATGAAAAATGCAACTGCACTGCCCAGCTAGCATCTCCCCCTTACTCTAGAGAACAGCTCATAATCACTAGCAGATTTCACAAAAGCCATCTCTAGATTTCCCAGTAGTGCCATCATCCGCTCTGTTCTAGAACATAAAGAGTTAGTGAAGTCATGATCTGTTAATACTGGATCGTGGTCCCCACGTGTGCTGGGTCTCCGACAGCAGGAAGGTTGCGGAAGGCGGCTTTCACAATGATGAGAATAATGCTATGCCAAGCCCAGGCCGGAGTCCACAGAAGACCACACTGCTCCGGAAGTAATGCTGTTCTAGGTGGGACACAGAACTATTGGGAGGAAACAGAATTTTAGAAATGTAGCTTTTTAAGGGCATTTTGCAAAATGTACATTTTATATACATCTCATGCGTATGTAAACATACCACTGAGTAATGAGAACTATGTATTAATCAAAGAACCCATAGTAGCCAGTTTGCACAAGATTTTCAGAGGCTACCCTGGACAGCGGGCACCAAACCACGAGGTCTGTGACACAGAAGGCATGTTCCTGGGGGAAGCCAAAGGAGGCCCCACAAGCCCGTTCCCATTCCTGTCCCTTTCTAGGGTCAGCAAGGGGCAGCCCCGTCCACTGTGGGTTTTGGGTGTTACTGCTGGAGGCAGACAGGGCTGTGGGCAGGCTTTCGCGGGCAAGCCTGGTCCTCGTCCTGCTCATCCTGCTTGGGCCAAACAAGGCCACTCACTACCTTCTTTCACTTCTGGCCTGTGCTTTAAAGCAAAGATGGTGTGTTTAGGAAGGGACCTGACAACAAGGACACAGCCAGCCAGAGGAGCGGAAGGCATGCGCACCTCCTGAGCAACATCGCCCACTTTCCAGGCAGTATTCACACTGTCATCATTTCCAGAACTGCCCCTCCATCATGCCAAATCCCTAGGTGGCTGCTCCCTCCTTCACCCATCCTAATGCTCTGTCCTCTATTTCCTACCATCCCCAAGAGGACAGCATCCTCCACTCTCAAACTTCCCAGGGCCAAGGGGACAACACCAGGTACCTAACAAGGAATGGTGGCATCTCACCCGTTTTCCTCTACAGCCTTCCCCAGTGTTTATCAGCCCAGGATTTGAATAAAGGTTACACTTCATGTAGCCGTTAACCCTGGGAGCCTGAAGTCAGTGAGGTGTGTCTCCTTGCCATGCACCGTATCATTCATGTAAAAAGCTGTGCCTTTGCAAGTCAGACTGTCATCTTTTTGTAAGACCGTGCATTTCCTAACCAAAACACCCCGACTCTCGCATGTGCTCCGTCCTGCGACTCACCCTTCAGTATATAATCGGTTAACAAGCTCGGGACTCTGTCACTGTCCTCCTTCATGGCCCGAAGAACTGCAAAATAAAGGAGCAAAGGAAAACAGCAGCAATTTAGAACTCAAGATAAAAGTAGTAGTTACTTTCAGTCATTGTACCCCTTATCAATTACATAACTGATTCCTAAAACAGATAACGTTCTGTGTCAAGGGATGCAACAGCAAAGGCCTCAGAACTCGTGCTGCTCGGTGAGTCCTTATGAGGTAAGACTAATCCACCCACCTGAGAACAGTTACCCAATATAAAATGTCCAGACACAGGAGGAGACATCAGGTGATTTACACAGCACTTGGGTGTATCCATCGTCAACGCTGGCAAATGAGTCCCCGTTAAAGTGCAACCTGATGGCGCTACAAACGCTTGGTGTGTAGATCTCACAAGCTGGCAAAGCCCTCAGTGAATTGTGACCTACGCCCTCCAAGGAATGGGCTTCTAGAGAGAAAAACCAAACTGAAGGACGGACCTTGTGAAACAGCCCTGCACGGGCCAAGCAACCTGCTCCTCGTCCAGAAGGGAACCTGACAATTCCACCGCCTACAAAGGCCAAAATTCTTGGTGATCAACTCCATACACGAAAATTAACTGCTAGCTCAAACTTCCCATACAAAACAGTGTTTCTCCATAAACCAATGACAAAGCCACATCATGTCCTAGGGTTAGACCCTGGCTTCCACTACTTCCTAACCATGTGACTAAGCTGCTGAACCCCTCTGGGCACAGCACCACAGCTGTAAGAAGAAAACAATTAGCTGGGTCTCGAAGGCTGGTTATGACAATGGGGTTACTAATTCAGATGTAATTAACACTACAACTACCATCCTTGGTACTGTTATAATTATTATAGGATCTCCTAACAAGGAAGACCATACATCCACAAACACTGTCTATTTCCAGAGCTTCCTTATACAGTAGAGGCTCAGCTCTCCCCTAGTGTGTGAATAAGATAACCGCTTTTCTTTTTTCACTTTCAAAGACTATGATTACATCTACAATCTTTACAATACTGTCGCCATCACTGTTATTAAAATTACTGCATATTCATGCACATTCATTCACATACCCTACCCACATCTCTCCCCCGAAGATACCCAAAGGTTTGAAGTGACAACACAGCGTAAGGATATTCTGATACTGGAATTGCAAGGGGTGTGTGTGTGTGTGTGTGTGTGTGTGTGTGTGTGTGTCCATCCTTGACCTTAGAGATTCAGTAATTCGCCTTCTGTTCAATAGTCATACCCTTTCTTTAAAGGGCTACTGTGTTCAGTATTTCTTTTTCCAGCCATATTTGACATTTTTAAAGCTATCTGAAATCACATACCAAAACCAGGATCATGAACTTTTAAGAAAAAACAAAAGTTACTATGGGAAGGAAAAAAAGGATTTGCTTGGGAACTAGGAAATTCAGCTGCATAAATAACCCTGCATACTACATGAGCTTGGGCATTCAAAATGTGAGTCCATCCTGAAAGGAAGAGGGCAGGCTTCCCAGCTAAGCTCCTTGTTCTTTACCTCAGAGTGGCCAGCACTTGATTTTTAAATTCAAGGGTTTTTTTAAGTGTCGTTCATTATTCAAGGAACGGGTGAGATCAGGTGAGCAGGCAAGCAGTGAGGACCCTGGACGCCACCGTCAATCTCCGAAGTCAGTGTTGATATTCATAGCCAGGACCATGTTATGGCACAGCAGGAAAGCCGCCCTCCACCACACCTGAATCCCATAAGAATGCTGCTCTGGGTTCTGGATGCATTCCCTCCAATCCAGTTCCCTTCTAATGGCCTGGGGAAACCAACAGAAAATGACACAAGTGTTTGGACCCCTGCCAATGCTCTTGGGAAACCCGGATGAAACTCCTGGCTCCTGACTTCAGCCTGGCTCAGGCCATCTGGGTAGTGAACCAGTGGATGAAAGATTCTCTCTCCTCTCTCCTTCTGTAGCTCTTTTAAATAATTACCTAAATAAATAATTCCCTGTGATTCCCTTTCATTTGGCTCCCTATCGCCATTATCATACATACTTACAATCAGGAAGAACCTAACCGATCAGCAAGTTCTGCCTCTTCATTTTAAGGGCAAGACAAACAAGGCTGAGTGACTGCGACTTGCTCCCAGTCACACATACAGATCCATTTTTCTGCTGATTATTTAGTGTGACCAAGAGAGGGCAAGTGATTTCTAAGGGTATCTGATGATAACAGGGACAGAGCCCAGATTCTGGGTTTCTCCATGTCTATTTGAAACACAGTATAGTATGTCTCAGATTACTTCAACATGCAAGTCCCCAGGGTGGGAGGGGAGGCTTTGGGCCTTCACTGGCTGTTCGCTGAATGTGTGTTCCTGAGACATCACTAGACACTCGGGTTCCACAGGCATCCACTGCTTCGGCTGCTATAGTCATAAAAAGGCTCTGGGGAGGGGTTCAAGCTGCACCCTCCCTCTTCAGTTACTAACAGCCACGGTTACATTAGACCCATAGAGCTCTTTAACCACTGATGAATGGATATGTATTTATACAAAAGGTACAGAAATTCAAGTTACTTCCCCCCCCCCCCGCCAAAAATTAGCTCATAAATATTAAAATAAGAAAATCAGAGAAATACAAATCAGCACAGCACAGGCATTAGTGTTGCATTTGTTAATCACAGCATTTTGGTTGTACGTTTTTTTTAAGGATTGATTTATTTTGATTGAAAAGTCAGACACACAAAGAGGAGGAGAGACAGACAGGAAGATCCTCCATCCAATGATTCACTCCCCAAGTGGTCACAACAGCCAGAACTGAGTTGATCCAAAGCCAAGAGCTAGGAGCTTCCTCTGGGTACCCCACACAATTGCAGGGTCTCAAGGCTTTGGGCCGTCCTTGCCTGCTTTCCCACGCCACAAACAGGGAGCTGGATGGGAAGTGGAGCTACCAGGATTAGAACTGGCGCCCATATGGGATCCTGGCTCATTCAAGGCAAGGACTTTAGCCACTAGGCTACCACACCAGACCCTTTGGTTGCACTCTTGTAAGAGATGATGGCATCCATAATTTCTTCTCCTAAATTGACAAAATAAAAGCAAAATAATCCAAACCAAGCATTTAATGAAACAGTGTAATTTTGTCTTTGCTCACTTTTTGTTAATATTTGAAGATCTTCAACAGAGGGTGGTCCATTTTTTTTCTCATAAGGAATGACCGTAGTCAAATACTGCCAAGGTAAAAAACAAAAAGAATGTGTCATATAGATGCAGTGCATTGTCTGCAAACAACCGATACACTTCTAGAATTCCATTCTAGAAAACACGACTACTTTAGCAACGAAAACACATATGTAAGAATAAGGGCACATATTATTTCAGAGTTCACTTTCTCCCATCTGCCTCACATGAGTTCAGCAGGAGTATAAATAATCCCCTTTTTTCCCATTTTAGTTATTGGAAATCTCAAAAACTAGTTCCAAGGAAGATACACTCAATTTGTTCATTTTTAGAGCAAACGCTCATCTCACATTCTCGTTACGTATTTTTCAAAAAGCAGTTAAACTAAAAACATAGGTTCTCCTGTTTTAATAAAAAATGAATTTCCAACATCAAGACAAATTGTGTTTCGGGCCATTTTTATTCTAGTCAAACGAAACAGTCAATGGGAAAAATACAAGAAGTTTAAGAAGCACGCACCGGCTTCTCCAAGCAACGGAGGCACACCCAAAGAGTTTAAGAAGCTTATTGTTATTATTTTACATTAGAGTAAATAGTTACAATTCTTTTTTAGGTATTGAAGGAGATGAGAAAAAGTAGAGAATGGTGTTAGGGGAAATTCACAGTGCAAATGAACACAAGTATCACAATTATGTTCTATATTCCAAAGGGAGAATAATCCAAAAAGACTGACCAAATTCTCTTATTTGGGTGCCTCCAGCACCACCCCCCAAAAAAACAGTACAGTGCGCTTTGCACCTGCTCATACAGAAAGTCACCACTATGTGCCTGGAATCTCCTCTTCTCCAGCCACCGTGTAGCCCCAAGCCCTAGACCTCAGCTCTGTCTCTAACACTTCCACTGGGATCTTATCCCACTCTTAAAGAATAGCATAAGAGAAAGCTGCTCAGCAACTGGACCACCAGCTCCAGAAAAGTCTTAAGGAGCGATTGCTTCATCTTTAAGAGACCTGCTGCAGCAACACGTTTTCCACATACACAGTGCCAAGGTGAGACTCAACTGTGCAGCCCAAATGTGCTGCCCATCCACACAGGGCTTCGCTGGCTGCACACATGGCGAGCGAGCTGAGGAAGCCCTGGGATGCCCTGCACGGCCCCACTCTCCCGTGCCATCCCTTCAGAGAGCCCCTTTAAGAGTTGCCAATGGCAGAATGAACCTGCCCTCTCTGACATCATTTCCCTTCCTAGGTGACAGGCAGGCATCACCTATACAGGCATTGCCAACACTCAGTAATGGACCCAGGCATTGTTGGGATAACCTGCCTGCGAGTCACACATGCTGTACTTTTTAGGAGCTTCACCTTAGAGCTAACTAAGAGATCTCCTTTTGAAAGTGAAAATATCCAATGGTGAAAGGAAATTTTCAGCATACTTTTTAACGGAGTTGTGTTTCCCACTGTGTGATATTCCTTAAGCTAATTATAAAAAATGCAAATAAAAAATCTAACTTCGTTATACAATCACAAATACACGATTTAAACATAACCAATGTCTCATGCATGCTTCCTTTGGCCAACAACTGCACTGGCTGGCCACAGGATAAACTTTAAAAACACAGGAATTTCATGTAAAGGAGATTAAGCTATATTCTGTATTTTTTTTAACTCTTAGAACTCAACTTTCAACGATACGAACATCGTGTTTGCTTTCGTCAAAAATGCAATCCTGTTTCACAGACCTTCAGGATTAGAGTAGCAAATTCTAGTTCATTATATTCAATCAGATTTTCTACCCGCACGATCCAGGATGTCAAAATGTTAGTATCTGTTCATTTCAAGGTAAGAGAAATGCAGAGCTCTAAAGCGCGTCTTAACATTTAATCTACTGCCCAACTGGGAGAACACGTCCCCTCCCAGGACAAACTCTGTTCTCACAATGCACTGCGCATGCACTGAACACTGCATTTCTCTCTTGTCAGCAGTGACTTTAGTAAATTAGTGAAACTGCCAGCTTCTAGGGGTCTTCACTTACACACACAATGAAAAAAGCAGGAAAGTAAGAATAACGGAGCACCTGGTTCTCTCCACCCGGATTTCCAAAGGTGTGGCGGAGGCCGTTCTGAATGACACTCGAGATGCCCTCCATGCTGAAGCGCTAAAGGCAGCAACATGCGCCCCCCGGAAGAAAAGGACAGAGAGAAGTTCAGAGACTTTAGTAAGAACATTCTGCGATGACGCGTGTGCCCGAGAGGCAAGCAATTAGAAAAATGCCACCATTTGCTCAAATCAAGCAGACAAAACCGGCTGTCTTCAAAATGCTGTGGCTTTCATTGCTTTGCAAGTTCAAGGTGACAGCAACTCATTCTATGCTACTCTTTTCATGAACATGTCTCCTGATGGAGCTGGTAAGTCTGTCCCGTGCCAACACTGTTGGTTGTATACCGGCTTGCTTCCTGCAAAATTCAACACATCACTTTCAAGATACCTTTTGATACCGTTTACCTAGATGTTCTCAAATATCTGAAAACTTTATCCTGGGCCAGGTGTGACAGCGTAGCAGTTGAAGTCCTCACCTTGAATGCGCCGGGATCCCATATGGTCACCGGTTCTAATCTCAGTGGCCCTGCTTCCCATCCAGCTCCCTGCTTGTGGCCTGGGAAAGCAGTCGAGGACGACCCAAAGCCTTGTGACAATGCACCCATACGGGAGACCCGGAAGAGGCTCCTGGCTCTGGACTGGCTCAGTTCCAGCCACTTGGGGCCACTTGGGGAGTGAACATCGGACGAAGATCTTCCTCTGTCTCTGGATATCTGCCTTTCCCATAAAAATACATAAATCTTTAAAAAAAATAATTCTAACAATATGCATCTTTCAGCCCAAGTTTGTATCACTCCACCATCAGTTTCTGAGAACATGAACCTAACATTTGGCAAATAAAAATGCTGTTAACTTGGAAAGCCACTGGGGCTTCCCACTCACTCTTCCAGAACCTGCCACTGTCTCAGCACAGAAAATGTAAATTGGAAAATGCCATATGCTTTCCAGACAGCAGCATGGATCCCGCTTGCCAGCCAGGTTCCCAAAACTTCTGCCTAGACATTTCCACTCCAATCTGTTTCTAGGAAACAACTTGAACATCTTTCTCCCAGCAACCTCCAAACTTCCTACAATTCGTTGGAAGTTCCTAAAGTGTTCCTAAACCACTTATCTTGATTTGTACCCAGTCTACAATGTCATTAGACAGGCAGAGGCCAGCAGCAGCTTGGAGGGGGCTGCGTCCAGAGTGAGGAGGAGGAGGAGGAGGAGGAGGGAGCCTACAGCAGAACGACTGAGGGGAGAGACTTTGAGAAAGCAAGTAGACTCCTGATTCACCAGCTCCTTCCTTTTCCCAAATGTTAAACAGCTCTGAAAAACCAAAGAATATTTACCAGGCCCCAGGATGTAGAAGGAAGCCAAGGCAATTGTCTCTGCCCTCCAGAAATGTATAATTCTTAGTCCAGTAGTTCTCAAAGTGTGACAGACCCCCTCCCCAGGAGGTCCCGAGAATCTTTTCTTACTACTCAGATGTAACTTATCATTTTCACTCACATCCTTCCCTAACATAAGAGAGATCTTCCCAGTGATGGGCTGAATCAGCAGAAGTGCATCTGAGAATCCAGCCAGAAATGCTGGATTCTTCCATTAAGTTAACGAGATTTTCAAGGTACACAAAATAGCATTTTTACCTTTTTACAAATAGTTAATATGACATGTCAAAGTTAATGGATTCCTGGTATTTTAATATTGCATATATTTGAAAGGCATTGTAAGAGAGAAAAGCAGAGCAAGCAAGCAAGTGGTATGTTCAATCAGCTGGTTCACCTCCCAGATGGCTGCGACAGGTGTGGCCAAAGCCAGGAGCTCCTCCTGAGTCTCCCACATGGGTGCGGGGGCCAAGGACTTGGGCCATCCTCCACTGCTTTCTCACGCACATTAGCAGAGAGCTGGATCAGAAATGGGGCCACCAGAACTTGAACCAGAGCCCATATGCCACCGCATTGCAGGTGGCAACATAACTTATTATATTGCTATCCTCAAAATGAATATTTTAACATTATCACTTTTAACTTTGAATACAATAAATGCTGCTAATATAACCTATAAAAACTCAAGCTCTTCAGGATCCTCAGTAAGTTCTAAGAAGGTAAAGGAGTCCTGATGGAGTTGCTTAGGAGACCAGCATCCAAGCGACAGCAGTTAATGTCTCAGCTGCTTCATTTCAAACCCAGCTTCCTACTAAGGGCCTGGAGACAGTACCAAATGATGGACCAGACACTTGGGCCCTGCAACACATGTGGGAAACCTGGACGAGGCTCCTCGGTCCTGGCTTCGGCCTGCTTCAGTCCTGGGTACTGTGTTGATTCGGGAAGCGAGCCAGATCAAAGACACTTCTGTCTCTGTGTCTCCAGTTTTTTCAAAAACAATAAATATTAAATATATATAGAAATTGCCAGTTTATTCCTTGAGAGAATACATGACAGGCCTCTGTACCAAGTCACAAAACTCAGTGATGTTAGTCTGAGTGTCACATTTTACTGTCTTGAGGAGCCTCAACTACTATGCCCCTCCTGCATCAAGCTGGTCCCTGCCCTGTCTCTCACAGATGGGCACACCGTTTTCCTTTAACAGAATCAGATGTCCAGTCAGGAGGCTTCCCTGACCACGACCACTGACGGGAGAAAAGTTGCACTGAACTAGCATATAACGCCTTCACTTTTTTTGGAAACACAGCATCAAAAAGAAAACAAATGATAGGCTCTGGAGTCCACAGTAAAAATTATTTGAAGTTATTTTCCAAAACACCTTTTTGTTCATACAATCCAAAATGCTTCCCTTAATACCCAAAGAGAAAATTGTTTATTTTCAACTCTATGACTAGGCTCCATTATCTATGGGCTTACTAGAACCATACGTAAATCCACTGTATCTCAAAGGAAAACAATTTAGAATTCAAATAGCTGGAATTAAGGCTCACTTTATATCTGGATAACACATTCATTCCAAAAACACTAGCTTATAGTTTACCAATCAGAAACCTAATTTTCATCACTACCAAAAAAGAAGATACAAATTTTTTCATTCATGAGACAATCCACATTTTAGTTTTCCTTTTTTTAAAGAAAGGTTCATGTATTTTTATTGGAAATGCAGATGTTATAGAGTGAGGAGACAGAGATTCTTCATCTGTAGTGTCACTCCCCAAATGGCCACAGTGGCAGAAGCTGAGCCGATTGGAAGCCAGAGCGCCCTCCCAAGGTCTTCCACATTCTACAGGATCTCAAAGACTTTGAACCATTCTCCACTGCCTTCCCAGGCCATAAGCAGGGAGCTGGATCAGGAAGTGGGGCAGCTGGGACTCGAACCAGCACCCATATGGGATGCTGATGCCACAAATAGAGGATTAGCGTGTGTGCCACTACCCCAGTTCCAGTTTTTCTTATTATTGGGAAGCCAGCATTGCTGTGCCATTTCAACCACTGACAGGCTGACTACTTGTGAAAGCTGGCTTTCCTATAAGCAGAAACTGAGCCTTAATAAAACTAAGTGGACTAGTGCTCAAAGGGCATAGCCCATTAAGTCCCACACGGACCTTGGTTTGAGTCCCAGATCCTCCACTTCTGACCAGCTACCTGCTAAATAGCCTTAGGAAAAACATCAAAAGAAGGCCCAAGTATTGTTTTCCTGCCTCCCATGGGGGAGACCCAGATGAAACGCCTGGCTCTTGGCCTCAGCTTGGCCTGGCCCAGCTATTGCTGTCATCTGGGGCAATGAACAAGCAGATAGAAGATCAACCGATCTCTTTACCTCCTTCTAATCTTTTCAAATAAACAAACAAATCTTGAGGACTCGCAAGATGGCCGACATAGGAGGAAGACTGTGAGAGAGCTCACAGACAGAGAGGGCTAGAACGCGACAAAAGCGTAAGTGGAGCAGCATAGAACTACAGGGAGAAGAACGTGAAGTTCCCTGGACAGTGTGGAGCCAAAAAAATCCACACAACTCGGAAGAGCAACCAGGGAAAAACAAAGCAAAGGACAGGGAAGACGACTTTCCGCTCCTGACCTGCTGAGTCACCTCTGAGTGCAGACGCTGAAAGCCGCCGACGCACCCAAAGACCGACCTGCAGACGCTGTGGCCGTGAGGACCGGCGGTGATTGGGACCCGCTGGCATCTGCTCACCCTGGTCACCAGGACTCGCCAGGACCTGCCCCGCTGCGGACACCAGGACCCTGAATCACCGGGACCCGCCAGCATCTGCCCACCCTGGTCGCCAACCCCCGGGACCTGCACCAGCCGCAGCCTCCAGGCTCCATCGCGACCCGCCCGAGACCAGCAACGGACGCAGCAGTCGGGAGACGCACCGGTGGCCAGGATTCCCACCAGAGGAAGAGGCAGACTGCAAGAACCTGAGGTTTGAGTGAGTTGGGTGGGGACAGTGGTGGGTTGGAGGCTTCGGGAGTTGGCCCCCCAGGGGCACGGACAGAGCCTGAACACAGGGCGAGTGCCTTGAAACTGCCAAAACTGTGTCTGGGAGAAAGGCAAAAGGCACACGGGATACTCCCCTGTGCCTTTGCGGTCTGGCACTCAGCTGGGCGGTGCTATCCCACAGGAACCCAAGCACGCCTCTGGGCTGGGCAGTTCCCTGCTAGCGCCGGGGCGGTAGGTCCCCTGCAAGTGCTGGGGTGGGCGGGCCTGCGCAGGAGGCGTTTCCAGAGAGCACCTGGAACACCCCACGCCCTATAGTCCCTTGCTCCGAGCCCTGTGATCCAGTGCACAGGGGGCGCGCACAGAGAGTGCCTTCACTCCCCCACGCCCTGTGGTAGCATACCTGTAGGGGACGAGCTGAGAGTGCGCTTTGAATCCTCTGGGCCCTGGGAGTGGCGCCCTGAGGTCCAGTGTTCTGGAGACGCACCAAAAGTGCCTTGAAAATTCCCACACCCTGCTACTCCACGCCTGCAGACTCCGATCTCTACAGGATAGTGCTTGGAGACCCCTCAGCACACTGGTGCCTAGGTCTCTCAAAA
This sequence comes from Ochotona princeps, assembly GCF_030435755.1. Lineage (NCBI taxonomy): Eukaryota > Metazoa > Chordata > Mammalia > Lagomorpha > Ochotonidae > Ochotona > Ochotona princeps. The sequence goes on along the minus strand of NC_080839.1, from coordinate 56,304,819 downwards.
AAGAAACACTAACACAATGGGAAGAAATACCAGAAAAGGTAATGATCCAGATGAGAGTGCCAACACCCTACCAATAAAGGATGGAAAGCCAATGTCTATTTCGGAGATGCGAGATGAAGACATAGAAGATCTACCAGACAAGGAATTCAAAAAAATAATGTTAAAATATGTCAGAGACAATGAGAAGAATTGGGAGGACTTCAAGGAATTCAAGAACCACATAGCCTCAGAAATACAACAAATGAAAAGTAAAATCCTTGACTTAGAGCACAAAATTGAGAGCCTAACCAACAGAACAAATACAGCAGAAGAGAGGATCTCTGAAACGGAAGACACACAAAACGAACACACCCAGTTCATTAAACAGCTGGAGACAAGTCTGAACAAAGCCAATAAGACCATACAAGAAATGAAAGACAACCTCAGAAAATCAAATATTAGGATTATTGGCCTTCCTGAAGGAGCGGAAAAAGAATCAGGAATGCAAATGGTGCTCGACGAAATTATACAGGAAAACTTTCAAAACACTTGGAACATGAATCCAGCTCAAATCCAGGACGGTCAGAGGACTCCCAGCAGATATGACCCAAAGCGATCTTCACCCAGACATATGGTGCTCAAGTTCCACTCCAACGAAGACAAAGAAAGAATCCTGAGACAAGTACGAAGCAGAGAAAAGATCACATACCGGGGAAAACCAATCAGGATCACGGCTGACTTTTCTGAAGAGACCTTACAAGCAAGAAGAGAATGGACAAAGATCTTCCAAATCCTGAATCAGAACAACTGTCAACCAAGAATATTGTACCCAGCAAAGATCTCATTCGTATTTGAGAACGAAATCAAATACTTCCACAGCAAAGAGAAATTAGAAGAATATGCCAGCACAAAACCAGCTCTACAAAATCTCCTTAGAAATGCACTAATTCCAGAAAAAAAGGAGGTGAATCATAAGCAAAGATGGCAAACAGGAAGGTCTCCCCACTAAAGTCCACACAAGGAAGGGCAATTACACAGATATCAACACCCACAAAAACAAGTATGGCAGGGCAAAATCACAACCTCTCAATTTTAACTCTCAACACTAATGGCCTGAACTCACCAATCAAAAGGCATAGATTAACAGAATGGATTATCAAACAGCACCCAACTATCTGTTGCCTACAAGAGACACATCTAACCAGAAGAGATTCGAAGAAGCTGAAAGTGAAAGGTTGGAAACAGATATTTCATGCCAATGGACGAGAAAAAAAGGCTGGGGTAGCTGTCTTAATTTCAGATGATGTGGACTTCAATCTGACACACATCAAAAAGGACAGGGAAGGACATTATATATTGGTGAAGGGACTGATCCATCAGGAAGTAATTACCATTGTGAACATATATGCACCAAATTCAAACGCACCTAGCTACGTGAAGCAATTACTCACGGACTTAAGGGGAGACATAGATATGCACACAATAATAGTGGGTGATCTTAACACCCCACTAACAACTATAGACAGATCAACAAAACAAAAACTCAACAAAGAAACAACAGAGCTCATACAAACAATAGAACAACTGGACTTGGTTGACATCTATAGAATTTTTTACCCTAAGGCCACAGATTATACATTTTTTTCAGCAGTGCATGGCACCTTCTCCAGGATCGACCACATGATAGGACACAAAGCAAACCTAAATAACTTCAAAAAGATAGGAATCATACCATGTACCCTCTCAGACCACCACGGAATGAAGCTGGAAATCAGCAATTCAAAATGCCCCAGGAAATACAGAAACTCTTGGAGGCTGAACAATATGCTACTAAACGAACAATGGATCAGAGAAGAAATTAAAGATGAGATCAAAAAATTTATGGAAACCAATGAAAACTCTGACACAACATTCCAAAATTTGTGGGACACTGCCAAAGCAGTGCTATGGGGTAAACTCATCGCAATTGGAGCTCATGTCAAGGCCCAAGAGAGGCGCCAAATACAGGAACTAAACACACACCTCCAGGAACTGGAAAAACAACAGCAGAAGAGCCCCACACACAATAGGAAACAAGAAATCATCAAAACAAGGGAGGAAATCAACCAGATAGAAATAAAAAAAACCATACACAAAATCAATGAATCAAAAAGCTGGTTTTTTGAGAAGATAAACAAGATAGACACCCCACTGGCCCGACTGACAAAGAAAAAACAAGAGAAGGCAAGAATTACCAGCATCAAAGATGAAAAAGGCAACATAACAACAGACACCGCATCCATTAAGGCCATAATTAGAAATTACTACAAAGCATTGTACTCCAACAAATCAGAAGATCACCAAGAAATGGAAAAGTTCTTAGACTTCTACCACCTGCCAAAACTTAGCCCAGAGGCAACAAACGACCTGAACAAACCCATAACTGAAGTAGAGATTGAATCAGTGATTAAAGACCTCCCAACAAGGAAAAGCCCAGGCCCAGACGGCTTCACTCCAGAATTCTACAAAACATTCCGAACAGAGCTGACCCCAATCCTCTACAAACTCTTCAAAACAATAGAAAAAGAGGCAACCCTTCCAAACTCATTCTATGAAGCCAACATTACCTTAATCCCAAAACCAGACAGAGAACTAACAGAGAAGGAAAACTACAGACCTATCTCTTTGATGAACATTGATGCTAAGATTCTCAACAAAATCCTAGCCAACAGAATTCAAAAACACATCAGACAGATCATTCATCCAGATCAAGTAGGATTCATCCCTGGAATGCAGGGATGGTTCAACATTCGAAAATCTATAAATGTGATACACCACATCCAAAAACTGAAAAACAAGAATCACATGATAGTATCAATAGATGCAGAAAAAGCTTTCGACAAAATCCAACATCACTTCCTACTAAAAACCCTAACCAAGGTAGGCATAGATGGAAAAATCCACAACATAATTAAAGCCATATATGAAAAACCCAACGCCAGCATCATACTGAACGGAGAAAAGCTGGAACCCTTCCCACTGAGATCTGGAACAAGACAGGGATGTCCACTTTCTCCACTACTATTCAACATAGTCCTAGAGGTACTCGCTGAGGCCATAAGACAAGAAAAAGAAATCAGAGGAATCCAAATGGGAAACGAAGAAGTCAAGCTCTCACTATACGCAGATGATATGATTCTTTATGTAGAAGAGCCAAGAGACTCAATACAGAGACTGCTAGAACTTGTACGAGAGTTTGGTAGAGTGGCAGGGTACAAAATTAATGAACAAAAATCAACAGCCATAGTGTATGCGAACAGCCCCAAGATGGAAAAAGACTTAACCAGCAAGATACCATTCAAAATAACAGAGAAAAGTATGAAATATCTGGGAATAAATCTAACCAAAAATGTAGAAGACTTATTTGAAGAAAACTACAAACTGCTTAAAAAAGAAATTGAACAAGACCTCAAAAGATGGAGTAACATCCCATGCTCCTGGATAGGTAAAATCAATATCATTAAAATGTCTATACTGCCAAAAGCAATATATACATTCAACGCAATCCCAATCAAATTGCCCAAAACATTCTTCATGGAACTGGAAACAATGATCCAAAGGTTCATCTGGAAGCACAAAAAACCACGGATAGCTAGAACTATCCTGAAGAACAGGAAGTTAGCAGGGGGAATCACAGTTCCGGACCTCTGGACATACTATAGGGCAGTGGTTATCAAAACAGCGTGGTACTGGCACAAAGATAGAGAGGAAGACCAATGGAGCAGAATAGAAACGCCAGAAGGAAACCCACACAGATACAGCCAAATAATCTTTGACAAAAAGACAAACGACAACCCAGGCAAATGGGAAGGTCTGTTCAATAAATGCTGTTGGGACAACTGGTTGATAGCCTGCAAAAACAAAAAAATAGATCCACATCTCTCACCATACACTAAGATCAGATCTAAATGGATAACAGATCTAAACCTACATCCAGAAACCTTCAAACTTTTGGAAGAAAATGTTGGAAACACACTGGAACACTTAGGGGTAGGCCCTCACTTCCTAAAAAAGACTCCAGATGCAGTAGAAATCAAGACCAAAATAAACAATTGGGACCTCATCAAACTAAGAAGCTTCTGTACAGCTAGAGAAACAATCAACAAAGTAAAAAGGCAACCCACAGAATGGGAGAAGATCTTCGCACACGAGATAGGTGATAGAGGGCTAATATCCAGAATATACAAAGAGCTACAAAACAACCAAAATGTCAAAACAAGCAACCCACTCAAGAAATGGGCACGGGAAATGGGCAGACACTTCACAAAGGAACAAACCCAAATGGCAAATAAACATATGAAAAAATGCTCAAGTTCCCTGGCAATAAGGGAAATCCAAATTAAAACATCAATGAGGTACCACCTAACGCCAGTAAGACTGGCCCACATGAATAAAAGCACCAACGACACTTGTTGGCGAGGTTGCGGGGAAAAGGGAACCCTACTCCACTGCTGGTGGGGCTGCAGGCTGGTACAGCCTCTATGGAAATCAGTATGGAGAATATTCAAACAACTCAAATTCAACATACCGTATGATCCAGCAATAGCACTCCTAGGAATATATCCAGAACACTTGTTCTATGAGAAACCAACATGCACTCCTATGTTCATAGCAGCACAATCAGTAATTGCAAAAACATGGAAACAACCAAAATGCCCATCAACAGAGGATTGGATAAGAAAGCTATGATTCATCTACTCCATGGAATACTACTCAGCTATTAAAAAAAACAAAATGCAGTTCTTTGTGGCCAAATGGGCCAAACTGGAAACCATAATGCTAAGGGAAATGAGCCAATCCCAAAAGGTTAAATACCACATGTTTGCCTTAATTTAAGATGATATGATGTTATGTATAACATGTTATGTTTTGAATGTTATATGTTGTGTATAAACTAAAATTGAAGTATAGGTGAGGTGGTCACAGAAGGTGGCTGGGAACCCGCATTTACTTTTAACATATTGGTTACTCATTACTATGTCAATTAATTCCATAATGATGTAAATTTTTGCTGATGGTATGTTGGAGCTTTCAATTGACTGGGATGATACTCTGCTGGCTCTGTCATCAGACCAGAGAGGGTATACCTAAGAAGCCGTTAAACTTGACCGGACAATAAGATGCTGGACTCTATGTTTGGTATACGCTTGCAATGGGGAAAGCTCAACTGAACTTGAGCTGTGGTTATGCAACAAGGTGGAGGAATCCACCATGGTGGGAGGGTTTGGGGAGGGGGGGGGGAGAACCCAAGTATCTATGTAATTGTGTCACATAATACAATGTAATTACTGAAGTTAAACAATAAATAATTAAAAAAAAAAAAAAAAGAATAAAAGAAAATGTGCTGGAGAGAAGCCAAGGTAACATGAGAAATCATGAAACTGATGCTGGTGAAAAAAGGCAGAAGGAAGACTTGGTGGGAGCCGCCCACTATGCAGAGGTAAGAGCTGAGGCAAGAGCTGTGGCCCGCAAGTGCTGCCGTCTCCTGACGCCCATCGACAGACAAACCAGGGAAGCAAGGGTCTCCTGCCTCTTGTTCCCCTGGAAAAACTACAGAACAGGAGAATCCAAAGACCCTGGGAAACCAACCAACAAACCCAACAAAAAAACAAACAAAACAAAAGACATGGCTGAGAACATCCGCCCACCGAACGCTCCAGTTGCCATAAAGAGCACCTGCCCACTGCCCAGAAATCAAACAGTGCTGCTGTCCAACTTCACGGAATCCTCAAATGCTCCTGCTCCAGCAGCCCTTCCTACACCAATTCCAAACTCTCACACCATCCTCCAGTCTCCTGTCCTCAGGGTTTCCCGAAACAGTCCTTTCCAGGGGCACTTCTTTGCCACTAAAGCCCACAATCTCTCCTCCCCTTCTCTAGATTCCTAACACCACAGTCCCCCTGACCTTCAACCACCTCTGCACTTGCTCCTTCTGAGATGGATCAGCCTTACCTAGGATTCTGTCCCTACTCCTCAGTCACGCTCTGGACACCACCACTCAGTAATGTCAACTTCTGCCTTCATCAGTCTACAGCTCCACCTGCCCAAAATGACTACAGTGCCGTGAACAGAGTGGCCCCTGGGATATACACAGGAAACATTAGCTGCCTTTGTTGTAATTTCCCTCCTGAGCATCCGTCTTGTTGTTTAATATACAAGTGCAGTTGGACATCTGCACTGTCGCATATGTAATGGCCTACTGGATGCATCTGAATTCCACACCTATACTCCTAAAACTCACATGCAAAACTGAATTCATCCTTCTCTCCTGCAAACAAAAAAGTCTATTCCCCTTCAGCATCCTATACCCCTCTCAAAACACACACTGAGTCAGACAGTATTCCAGGGATTAAGGATTCAACATTAACAAATTAACCAAGGTCCCTCCTGACTTTATATTCCACAGCAAGGAGCCACAAAAAAGAAAAAAAAAACAATGTATAAATCAAGTAACTACAGCAAACACATGCCTTGTCAGGAGTTGCAATGGGGCAATTAAAACTGGGTAACTTCAGTATTCCAGGAAGCCACTGGGAAAAAAAATAAATAACTCCCTGGGGAGATGACAGCTGAGCTAAATTATGACTGACGCCCCCATTCCAAATGAGCCAGGAAGGGCAGTGGACAAAGGAGATCTTTTCAGAAGACAAAGCCCAAAGCAGCCACTCTGCCACGAGAGGCGCTGGCTCTGTCGCTGGTGTGCAAGAGGCTGGTTGCTCCCCCCTGCAGGGTGTGACACAGTAGCCGCTGACTCTACTCCCTGCTCCCTCCTGCAAGAAATTTCCTGCAGCACCCCTGTCCTCTGTCCCACTGTCAGCTGGCTGGGTTGGAACTGGGTGACTTAACCTGTGGGCCATGGGACCACCTAGAGAGCCGATACCCAGCACAGACATCCTACAAAGATATAGCTCCAGTTGCCAGGACTTCCTGTCTCCCTGTGGGCAAGCGGGTCTTCGTGTTCTATCCATGCTTGCTCCAGTCTACAATCACAGATCTGATTGTAACTCCCTTTCCTTGGTACCTCAATCAAGTCAATCCCCTTAATACCTCTGAAATTCAGCTATTCTCTTCAGTCCAGTTCCTACCTGCATGATTGCAACAATCACTTAATCAACTCTGCATTGCTAGCCACCTCCTTCCAACCAGTTCTCCTTGAAACCACTGAAGTCTCCCTTCCAAAAGGCAAACCTACACACGTAGCTATCCCACTTACAAACCCAAGTTTGGTTTCCAACAGACTTTGAAATCCAAAAGCCTTGGAATGTCACACAAAGCCACCCAATAGTTTGACTTCCACTTCGGAAGGTTCATGGTCTCTTCTTGGGTGACTTCCTCCTTTGCCCTGTAGCATGAAGCAGAATGAAGGAATTGCCATTGCGCAGAAGTCCTGACGGCCACCCCCAGGTGGGTGCAGAGAAAACACCCCCTGTCCTCAATGCCTGTGACCCATCCTCCTCCTACCTGTGGACAGCATGCAGCCAGCCTCCCAGACTCCTAAACACACTCAATGGTACTGCATCTGCACCACACACCAAGCCCAGAGAATACTGAAAATAGGGACACTGTTTGAAAACGGCAATTATGCCACACCTAAGATTTCTCAACTTCACGCTGTTAACATTTTCAGTGAAATCATTCTTTGTTGTGGGAGACATAGGTTGGAGAATATTGAGCAGCCTTTCTGCTTCCAACGCTGCCAGTAGCGCTGTCCTCACCCTCTCCACTGGTGATAATGACAAATGTCTCAGACACTAATGACCTGTAAAGATAAAATGGCCTGGGACTCACCACACTGAAGTACATGCTATCATTTGCCATTCCAATCCACATCCCATATGTAGCAGGTCCCTGGACACTTGAGATTTATTCTGCATTCATAACACACAGGCCTGGAACATAACTGAGAATCAATAAAAGTTTGCCCGTGAGTTGCAAAAGCAAATCCAGGTATTTTTCATGGGAGCAGAAAGGAAGAGAGGAGAGAAAGCGAGCCAAAAGGCAAGTGTAAGGAGAAGATGACAAGACAGGAAATAAGTTAGTTGTCCAAGGAGTCAACAATGAAATTCAGGGGAAGCCCACCGAGCAGTTCAGTCCAGGAAATCAACATGACATTAATAAAGTAGGATAAAATAATCTTGTCGGTTGGGTTTGCAAAACAACAGAGAAACCAAGAAATAGAAGGCTGGAGGACAATAAAACAGTAGCATGCAGAGAGCAACGAACTAGCAAGACAAAGGCACGGAGGAGCTGTAGAGAACATACAATAGATGCTGTTTTACAAGTGCTCTATAAATTCCAAGGGATGATACAGTCTTTTGGAAGGCAAAGTGAATTTTAAAGAGATAAAACCTCAGAGGGAAATTAAATTTACCTTTAAGTAAACGTCACCTCATTTAGAAAGACTACATTTTTACAACCCCGCAAGCAGATGTAGTATTATTAGGTGCTTATGGGGCTTAACTGGGCCAGAGGGAAGATTTTTCTGGATGCCTAAACGCTATAAGGGGGTGGGGAGAGGCACAGAGAAATAGACTGGGAGGGAGGGAGGAAAACCTTCTTTGATGAGGTTTTTTTTTTTTTACAAAATGTATTTTTATTGGAAGTAGATATACAGAGAGTACTGAGTATTTCTTAAGGTAAAAACAACACAGTCATCCCAAGCTGGTGACAGGACTAAGCCCCAGGGTTACAAACGGAGATGAAATGAAGAACATTGAATTTGCTATAGTTTAATTAAAATAATCCCCTGCAGTGTTGGTAAAACAAAAACATTCATCCCCCACCTCCACGTAACCTACCCTTTCCAGACTCAAAGCAGGAATCCACAAGCTCCAATTTAAAGGAAAAAGTCAGAGAAGACTGGGATTCCAGCGGTCTCCTGAACTCCACCCATCCTCCCCTTTCCTTTGGGCAGGAGTTCATAGTTCTGTGAAATGCCCCTCTCCACATGGCATTTTTGAAATGAGCCCATTTATAAGCAGGAAACAGCATTACAGCAGTTGCTAGACACTGTTCCCCTGCTATTGACCCAGTACAGAATCATGTGGCAAGGAGGTTTCGGGAGGCCCTCACCGGTGCCTCCCCAACATTTCCTTTCCTGGCATGACTCAATAGAAAAGTCTCAAAATCATTCCTTTTCCCCAAACTTCTCTCAAACAAAACCAGGAGCAGCAATGTATAAACAAGACAGTAAAGATTATTAAAAACCATGAAGACCTGAAAGACAAAGAAATGGGGCAAGATCTCCAGGGCCATAACACTGCAAGCCTGCATGGCCGCATAGAGGAAAACGCCAGCCTTGAGTTCTCAGGTGAGCTTGTGCCTAACCGCACAGTGTCACTCCCATGCGGGCTGGGCTTCTGTTGTGCACTGCTGGTGCCGTGGCAAAGGTGACAAGGTAGGCATATTATACAGGGACAATGAGGATTACATGAAATAACCCAAGGCAAGCAGAGGATTCGGCAAACATTAGGATTCAAGTCTCCTTTCTCTTCCTTTTAAAGGGCCAGAGTGACAGAGTGTTCCCAAAGAGAATTAGCTTCATTTTTTACTTCACTCCAGAGCAGCAAAACCATATTTCAAGTTTTCTTTTAAAAAATAAGAAACCTTCAGGGCCCAGCACCGTGGCCTAGCGGCTAAAGTCCTTGCCTTGAACGCCCCGGGATCCCATATGGGCGCCAGTTCTAATCCCGGCAGCTCCACTTCCCATCCAGCTCCCTGCTTGTGGCCTGGGAAAGCAGTTGAGGACGGCCCAAAGCTTTGGGACTCTGCACCCATGTGGGAGACCTAGAAGAGGTTCCAGGTTCCCAGCTTCGGATCGGCACAGCACCGGCCATTGTGGTCCCTTGGTGAGTGAATCATTGGACGGAAGATTTCCTCCCTGTCTCTCCTCTCTGTATATCTGACTTTGCAATAAAAATAAATAAATCTTAAAAAAAAAAAAAAAAAGAAAGCTTCAACAGCACTCAGGCAACAATTTGATAATTCAAAGTCTTTCTGAGCAATAAAAAGAGCTTGCAAAAAGCAACCAGACACAGCTACTAGTACTACATCTTGTCGATTCTCTAGCAGCCTAAACAGCACAACTCCTTTTTTGCACTGCCTATTCACCAGCTCAAATGGCTTCCCAGAAAGCAGGATCCACTCCTACAGGGTTAAGGAAAGCCAAGGAGTGGCCAGGGAGCAGGTGCACACTCTTGGACCAGGGTTCTCCCAGCCTCACCTGACACCAGCTGGCACAGGTCTCCGGCTCCCCAGCAAGTCTTTCAAGGCTAGGAACAGCAAGCAAGGGATGCTTTTCATCTAGTTCTGGCCTACTCTCATTTAATCTTTTCCCTTATTATCCTTTATAAAAATCACATTATATGCAATCATTTGAATAATTTGCTTCTCAAACACAAGAGTTCTGTAAAATGTATAGAAAACAAAATATATTTTATTGGTGCAAAAACATGCGAAATTCTGGCTGGTTTTTCATTTTTACTTCCCATGAATTTTTGAAGACTCCTGTAAGCAAATATCAAAAAATTCGGCACTAAAATAAATTATCTTCTAATTCCATTTTCCAGGAACTTTTCAGAGCACACTTGCACTAATGCATAGTTATATTTTTAACAAATTAGAATTCTTAAAATAATCAACACAAAATGAGAAACAGAATGAAAACATTCAAATGTAAAAATATAACTAAAAATATTCAGTTGATAACAGGATATAAAAGTAATACTTTGTTTTGAAACTTTAAATCGAATAATTTTAATATGAATCTTTCCCAAAAAGCAGATACAATTAGAAAACAGGAGTTATGCCAAGGCATACAAATACATGAAGATGTTTTGAATATTCAGTTATTATTTTGGGGACTGGCACGGTAGCCTAGCGGCTAAAGTTCTCACCTTGAAAGGGCCAGGATCCCATATGAGCGTCAGTTCTAATCCCGACTGCTCCACTTCCCATCCAGTTCCCTGTCTGTGACCTGGCAAAGCAGTCGATGACAACACAAAGCCTTGGGATCCTGCACCTGGGTGGGAGACCTAGAAGAAGCTCCTGGCTTTGGATCAGCTTAGGCCTGGCCAGAGAGGCCACTTGTGGGGCAATGAACCAGCAGACAGAAGAGCCTTCTATCTCCTTCTCTCTATATGTATCTGCCTTTCCAATAAATGTAAGTCTTTAAAAGAAATTATTTATTCCCAATGAAACCGTTGGACATGTGTAGACAATGAGACGCTGGACTCTGACATTGTCTGTACCAACAATGTCGGGGTACACTTAAATAAGAGACTGAAAGAATTATGATTCCTTATGGAGGACTATACTATTGTAACAAAATGGGAAAAATCTGACAGGGGTGGGAGTTTGGGGGAAATCCCAGCCTTTACAAAATTGTACCACAATTCAAAATTCAAAATAAAAATATATTAAATCAAAAAAATAAAGAAATTGTTTGATAAGCTCACTCAGCCTAAAGAAGTGATTTTCAAAGGTAGGAGCTAAGTGGAATAGTATCAATATTTTGTACTTCAAGATCTTGAACGTCTTATGTAATACAGAAATTAAATCAATTATTGGCAAACATGTTCAAAGCATCTAATACTGATGTAAAATAATCAATCTCAGTAATTTTAAAATTCTTTCCTGATACTTGGGAATGCTCTATGTATGCCATAATAAACAACTTCCTGGCATATCACGGCTGTTCAGGGAACCTGGGTGCACATACAGTGTCACAGGGGACTGGTAACATCGGAACTTCCTCTGCCTGCTCCACAGGCAGTCACCTGCAGACCCTGGCCGGCCCTCTCTCTCCTCACCCGGCTGCTGGGACTCTCCCATGGCCTAAAGGTCCCTGTCAAGAAGGCAGCCTCTGTGGCACACACACCTTGGATCTGGACAGGCCAAGGCCTCACTGTGTGTGGCTAACACCCTGGCTCAGGCAGCCCCACAGAAAGGGATGATTTCATACACACTTCAGCTAAACCATGGCAACATTATGATAAATTCCAGACACAACAAGGAGAGCATTTTAGCTACAAACACCCTTAGATGGAGTTCACAACGATTTTTGTCACTTTTCTTTTCTTTTTTCTAAGGGCCAGAGAATAGTTATGTCAGGCTTTTGGGAGGCCAGTCATTATACTGTGAGAGCAGCCACAGAGCAGACGCAAATAAACACAACTGTATTCCAATAAAACTTTACTTATGCAACAAGCCCTTGGGCAATAGTTGGCCTGACCAAGCCCTGTTCTAAATCATCCTAGCAAATGTGCAATCAGAAAATTCCAAAGTGAAAAAAAAGAGTGGAGGAAGGGAGCCAGGTCCGTGAAGTCCCATTTGCATAGGGGTGCTTCCGAACAATTCCTTCCAGGATAAACTAGATTACAGAAAGATTTAACAGTAGCCACCCAAGTAAAAAATAAATCTCACTTCCCTGAAAGTTCACTTTAGTCAAAATGGAATGAAAAACCATTATGGAGCATTTTTGCACGTAAAAACGAAGCAGATAGAATGGCTATTAGTCATAATACAATTAAGTGAGTCAAAGACAGTATAAAGCAGCTGAGGAAGAAAATACATACAACACGAGCTTCCTCTAAGGCCCAGCCTTCACAGCAATGAGTTATAGTAACATGACCCTTCTTATAAGAGCGTTCCTTGTTCTCTCCACTACCTGTTACTCACTGTTAAAGCATAAGGAAAAACTTTTTCAGGACAGCCCAAAGCAGTCACATATTTCAGAGCGAGATGAACTTAACAGATGAACTCTCCCCTGAAAGTTCAAAAGATTACAGCAAACAGAAGAGATATTACAGATCCCCCTATCCTCTCAACCATGGACTGAGAACAACCAACCATGCACATAAACTTTAAATACATTATCAGAATCTCCAAGAGCAATGCATGCTAAGCAAGACATGATGTTAAGTAGGCAATAGTATCTTTTCACAATTTCAGATAACTCAAGATGAAAAGAAACTACTAAATTAAACTGAAGATATCAAGGGGAAATGGTTAGCAGGCATCAGGACATAGGTATTAACTAGCATTTACCTGGGGTATATGCTAATCTTCCATTATTTCATTTAACCCCTATTTCTATTGGCTGGAAGATTCAAACACAGCAAGTAACCCTAGAAATTTAAACAAATAAATCTTTTAAAAAGTAGATTGTCTGGTACTCTGCCTTTTAAACAAGTCAGAGGGAGACAGAATGAATCTTCCATCTTCTGGCTCACTCCTCAAATGGCCACAAAGGCTGAAACTGGACAAGTCTGAAACCAGGAGCTTCCCCTGGCTCTTAAATGGGTACACAGGCTCAAGCACTTGGAACATCCTCTACTGCCTCGTGGGCAAATTTACAGGGAGCTGGACCTGAAGCAGAGCAGCTGGAACTCAAACTGGCACTCACAAGGGATTTTGTCACCACAGGCAATGGTTATACTGACCTCCCACCCAAAGGTATTTATTTTTATTGGAAAGTCAGATGTACAGAGAGAAGCAGAGAGACATCTTCCACTCACTGGTTCACTGCCCAAATGGCTACAAAAGCCAGAACCAAGCAATCCAAAGCCAGGAGCTTCATCTCGGTCTCCGAGGTGGGTGCAGGGGACCAAGGACCAGGGCCATCCTCCACTGCTTTCCCAGGCAACAAGCAGGAAGCTGCAAGGAAAGGGGAGCAGCCAGGACTAGAACTAGTGCCATCAGACCACTCTAGGCAGGGCTATAACACCCACTAGCCTGCGTGTGAGCTGGTTTCAGGGGAGAGTCAAGCTGGGCTAACAACTGTATTCACTGGTACATGCAAGAGCCAGAGTGAATGCAGGTTGATCTGGCCTTGCAGCAACATCAGCTGGCAAGTGCTGGGACTTGGGGGTAAGACTTGTCAAGATGGACCGCAGAGCCATCTGGAAAATACAACATCTGAGACTGGGAGTGGGCCCAGCAGGGAAATGGTGGGCACCCCTTATAGGCTGTGGCTCCCAATGGTGAGCATTAAAACACAGCTGGGCGTGTACATGGCTGGAAAGGTGGTAGCACCTGCAAGCAAAAGTGTGGGCTAGAAAATGGGGTCAGTAGGGTTGAGCTAGGCTGCAACAGCCATTGATACGCACAAATGCTGAATGGGATATGGGACAGACCAGAGCAGTCTACTGTACACATTGTCATGTACAGGAGCCAGGGCTGGGACAGGCCTGGTGGGAGCCACTGGGGGGGTCACTCCAACTGGGTTCAAGTTTCCACTGGTGTACATGATAGTGGAGTATGCGGTTGGCAGGGAGGAATTGGGCCACAGCATCCATTCGTTTCTGTAAGAGATGGGGCTGATGATAGAACTGACCCAGCAAATGCAATATCAGTGTGTATGTAAGCCAATGTGGGTGACAGACTGAGCCAGACCCCATACTGACTAGCACACACAGGAGTCAGGTCTGGGGTTTCTTCGGAGATCTTCCCAACTGAACTGCTGGACTCCAAACTCCAACCATGGCAAGAATCGCAGGATCTGTGCTCTGAGTGTGGAGTGCATGTGTCAGAACTGAGCCACTTCAGTTGCTGAAAACGATGCAGTTGAAGATATGCCCAGATGCACATGGGGGACATGACAGACATGACAGATCACTGAGGCCTGGAGATGACATCTTGCACCATGAAGGACAGAGCAAATTGGACAATTCTCCCAGCTAAGCATTGACAACAAGTATCTGGGTGAATGGAGACTCTAGGGTGGACTTTGTCAGCCAATGGACCTTGGAATAATCGATTTCCTCATCTGTGGAGCAACGAAATCAACCACATTCCAGAACTATCGAAACCACTTGAGCAGTACCCTCAGGGCGTGCTCCACATCGGGGACTCTGGGATGACATCAGGTTCTTGTCCCCCATTCCTGAGCACTGATGCTGTTAGGATGCTGGATGTGGCTTCTCCCTCTCCCCCAGATACAGGAAGAAAACTGGAAACAACAGTCTCATCCACTTTCTCCTATTCCTTAACCTTTCCCACCCTAATTAACAGTTCACATGGGTATGCATACTTCTCAACTATGTAAACATCATCAAAAATAAAATTTAAAAAAAAATTAACACAGAACCGGTGTCCATATTAGATGCCACCCTCTGCAGGTGGAGGATTAGCATTTGAGCGACTGTGCTGGCCTCTCCAAGTCTAAGTTTTAAATCAATGCTTCAGTTTCTTCTTGTGCTCACAGAAGCTACCGCTGCAATTCAGTGACCTATGAATATGTTTGATAAAAACCTGCCCAAGCCACCCAATTAAAAAAAAACTGTAATAGAACACTAATAATTTAAATACCACAGCTCCAATTCTCGTGGATGTAGCCTCCTGCACAGTGAAGCTTAGATTCAACCAACAGGCATGAAGTGATCCGTATAAAACTTGAAATTAGGTGGTCTGCCAGGGAAATTATGCAAATGAGCCTTCAGGAAACCTGTGTCCTATCAGAAATGAGATTTAAACCAAGTAAGTTGGTTTGGTTTGAAGATTTGCTTATTTTATTGAAAAGGCAGATGCAAAGAAAGGAGAGATAGAAAGATCTTCTGTCCCCCAGTTCACCCCCCAAATGGCCTCAACTGCCAGAGCTGAAATGATCCAAAGCGAGGAGCTAGGAGCTGCTTCTGGGTGTCCCTGGCGGGTGCAGGGTCCCAAGGCTTTGAGCCATTCCCAACTGCTTTTCAAGGCCACAAGCAGGGTGCTGGAAAGTGGAGCAGCTGGGACACAAATTAGCACCCCTATGAGATCCCAGTGCCTGCAAACTGAAAATTCAGCCATTGAGTCATCGCACCAGGAACCAAGTGTTACAAATCAGAATATTCTATAACAACAGAAGCCCATACACCCTTACAAGGTAGTGTGAGGTACATCTCAAATCTGTCCAACTGGGCTACTCATGAAATAGAAACAGCTGACAGATAAGTCTTATACTTCTAATATGTTCTGCCTATCGGGTCAGTATTATGAAAATGCTGGGCAGTGTGGGCAGGTGGTAACTCAGATATCACGGAGTTACATTCTACAGAATAACTGGGAAGATTAGAGATCCGAGAGATCAAGGGGCAATGTCTGGTAGGCAGCTGGACATACAGAATGACTAGCATGTACTCATGTATGCCAGCCTTACACTATTTCATTGAATCCCTCCAAAACTCAAAGGTGTTTATACCCATGGGGAAGAGAATTCAACCATGGCATTTAACCCAAAAGTCCTGATTCAACACTGTTCAGGGTTTGTCACCTGGCAGAGAAGTCTAGAGCAGAAACGGTTCATCTTTCATTCACTCACTTATTCAGCAGAAATTTATGAAGTATCTAATAGTGGATCTCAGGATAAAGTTAAATCTCCTACCCCTCAGAACCCCCAATAGAGATGTGCATTAAAACAAAAAATTATAATATGATATTACATTGCTGATAGAATGAACCCAAGAAGAGGAGGAGTTGATTCTGCACTGGAGGAAGGGTCATACTCAGGAAAGGAAGACAATGCTTGACCAGGATTTGGAAGAATGAATGGGGGCTCGGAGGGGGGAATCCCTGAAGTGGACAGGAAAGGTAAGGAGAGGGTCCCTTCCGGATGAAGGGAGTGGAATACATAACCGCACCAAACCCAAAACAGCATGCTCAGCTCAAAGAAACGCATGTAGAGTGCCAGTACCATGGTGTAATAGGTTGAATCTCTGCCTGCAGTGCCAACATTCCATCTGGGTACTGGTTTGAGCTCAGACTGCTTCACTTTTCCAATCCAGCTTCCTACTAATGACCTGGGAAAGCAATAAAAGGTGGCCCAAAGCCTTGGGTCTCTAAACTCCTGTGGGAGACCCAGAAGAAGCTCCAAGTTCCTGGCTTCAGACCAGCCCAGCTCTGGCCATTGAAGCCATCTGGAGAGTGAACCAGCAGATAGAAGACCCCGCTCTCCTTCTCTGTGTAAATATGCCTCTCAAATAAAAATAAATAAATCTTAACACACACACAGGTCCTCATATTGATACAAAGACGGAGCTCCCCAAACACTCCCCACCCTCTGTTCCCTCAGGTACTGCAAAGCAGGACAAGAAAATCAAAGCCATCCCTCTTGAGTCCATCTCCTAAAGCGCTCTACTCCTCGGGCCTGCCTTCAACCCAGGGACTGGACAGTCTCGGGCAGCGCTGTCCTGGTCACCTGCCTACAGAGCCGCCTCGCAGCATCACTGCCAACCACCTGACCTGACTCTGGGTTTCACCATGGCATTACTACACCTGAGACCACCTGCCCATTCATACTCTTCCCCGTCTCCTGCCTTTCTCCCTCACCAGAGCCCCACAAGGGTGGGGGCTGTATCTTATTGTCACTGCATCTCCAACAGTACCTGGCACAGGGAAGGCATTCCACAAACATCTGCTGAATGAATGAACATTGTCCTAATTTTCCCAACATGCAACATTACGGCTATTGTAAAAATGAAAACTCACAGACAGGCACTGTGGATTAAGTCACCAGTCAAAACACCCACATCCCATGTCAGCACAGCCTGGTTCAGGACCCACTATTCCGTATTTCTGATCCAGCCTTCTGCTAACAGGTCTGGGAGGCAAGAGATGATGGCTAAGTACTTGGGTTCCTGCCATCCGCAATGGAGACCTGCATGGAGGGCCTGACTCCTGACTGTGGCCTGGTTCAGGCTGTTACTGGCATCTGGGGAATGACCCAGCAGATGAAAGATCTCTGTTACTCTACATTTCAAATAAGTGAACAAAAAAAATAATTTTTTTAACTCAAAGGTAGCAGACCACCATTATAAGGTAACCACTATTATCTTTAATATTGAATACATGATCATGTTCTCATGAAGTTTTCTCATGTTCTAGACATGCTTAAGGCCTCCAATCTTATTCACAGCATCAAATCTGCAAAACACGATGTGCCCAAAATATAACCATGGATTGCTGTGACAACACAGGGGGGAAAACCGCCTGCTGTGATGCTAACTGCCCATATGGGCACAGACTGCTGTCCCAGCTGCTCCACTTCAATCCAGCTCTCTGCCAGTGCTCTAGGAAAAAGAGCAGAGGATGGCCCTGGTGTCTGCGCCCCATGTACCCACTTGGAAGACCTGGATGAAACTCCTGACTCCTAGCTTCAGCATGGCCTGGTAATGACTTTTACAGCCATATGGAAACTGAATCAGCACATGAAGGAGCTCTCATCCCTCCCTCTCTTCGTAACTCTTCCAAATAAATCTTTAAGATTTATTTGAGAGTTTTATGTTCTTTCCAATATAAGGCAAACGTCACACAAAATACAACATCAACAGATGCACAGGTGAACATGCACGTATTTATCACCTAGAGGGACTGTATAATGGAGATTAGTGTATCAATCAGTAAAGCTATACTGCTGTGCGCATCTCTATCCTGAATAAAAGATGCACTCCTAATGAAACTGCTAAATATAGCTTGACAATAGGATACTGGATTTTCTACCACTGTTTATACCTACAATTAAATAGCAGAATGATGGACCTGTGACTGTTCATGAAGGACCACACTATTACAATAACAGCGGAAATCAGGGGTAGGAGGGGAATTGGGGACAGTGGAGGGGAAATCCCTGAGCCTACAGAACTATATCATAAACAAATGAAAAAACATTTATTTACTTGACAGTGAGAGTTACAGAGAGAGAGCCAGTGGGAAGTGGGGAAACAGAAAAACATTCTCCACTGACTGACTCACTTTCCATATAACCCAGTGGCTAGTGCTGGGCCAGCCTGAAGGCAGGCTCCTCGTCCGGATCTCCCACGTGGGTACAAAGGCCCAAGCACTTGATTCGTCCTCTGCTGCCTTTCCAGGCACATCAACAAGAGTCTGGATTAGACGTGGAGCAGCTGAGAAAACAAACTGGGATTCCAGTTGCAGATAGCAACTTTGCTCACTACACTATCCATAAATCAATCTTGTTTAAAAAAAAGTTTAGTTCTGCTCAATTCCCATGAAATATCCCATTAAAGCATCTCTAAGGAGGACAAGCTAGGGCCTGGCACAATGTGAGCACTGAGATGCTTCATATCGTGGCTTCTCTACTTCCCTTCCAGCACCCTGCCTGTGGCCTGGGAAAGCATCGTACATGGCCCAAAGCCTTGGGACTGTAAACCCATGTGCGAGACCCAGAAGAAGCTCCTGGCTTTGGATTAGCTCAGCTCCAGCCATTTGAGGAGTGAACCAGAGAACTGAAGATCTCTGTCTCTCCATCTAATCCCGGCAGCTCCACTTCCCATCCAGCTCCCTGCTTGTGGCCTGGGAAAGCAGCAGAGGACGGCCCAAAGCCTTGGGACCCTGCACCCGTGTGGGAGACCAGAAGAGGCTCCGGGCTCTGGATCAGCTCAGCTCTGGCCGTTGTGGCCACTTGGGGAGTGAATCATTGGACGGAGGATCTTGCTCTCTGTCTCTTTCTCTCTGTAAATCTGCTTTTCCAATAAAAACAAACCTTTAAAAGAGAGAGAGAAACAATCTAGCAGTTATGGATAAAAAACTATACTACCTAAACATGATATACTGTCCCCATGAAGCATGGAACATGGGAGGAAGTTATGCATACTTGAGGAAAATGGCCAAGTTCTGCCAATAAAACCAAAATGTCAGGAAGAAAATACTGGGCGACAATACTAGAAAAATGGGGAAACACACAACGCCCATAAGAAAATCATCATTTTTTGAGAAATGAGAATCATGGATGCTAGCTCAGAGTTCGTGTCTAACTGCGGGTTACACCAATGCCGGAGAAGCTGCCATCTCGGGGAACCTGTTTACCCACTGGGTGCCTCATGCGAGGATGAGTTTGCGCTCCCTACCGCTACCTGCAAACTCCAAGTTCTGTTTTTTTTTTTTTTTAAGATTTATTTATTTTCATTGCAAAGTCAGATATACAGAGAGGAGGAGAGAAAGGAAGATCTTCTGTCCATTGATTCACTCCCCAAGAGGCTACAATGGCAGGAGCTGAGCCCATCCGAAGCCAGGAACCAGGAGCTTCTTCCGGGTCTCCCATGCAGGTGCAGGGTCCCAAGGTTTTGGGCTGTCCTCTGCTGTTTTCCCAGGCCATAAGTAGGGACCTGAATGGGAAGTGGGACCTCCGGAATTAGAACCAGCACCCATATGGGATCCTGGCGCATGCAAAGCGAAGACTTTAGCCACTAGGCTACTGCGCTGGGCCCAAACTCCAAGACTTTAAGCTGCTGTAGGTAAGGACAAGTTTTCTCTGGCATTCTAGATAACAAAATAACTAGTACTGCAAGCTGAGCCATGCCATTACTGTCCTAATTAAACTTTCTGATCCAAACAGTAGGCTAGGACTTAGAACCAACTTCACAAGTTCAAATACTGTGGAAAAATTTACTGCAAATCTACTTCAAGACCAACGAAAATGCAAATATGAACTGCAGCCCTGCCAAATCCATTTCTCAATATAAATGCCATGTAAAATTACACAAAGGATCCACTCTAACCCCTTTTACATGGGAATTATAAGGAAGCAGCTTTAAATCCCTCTAGGTATAAATTTATTCTTCTCAGCCAAGAGTTAACACCAATAAATGGAGGATTTACATGTAATCCCTCAAAGCAGACAGACAGAAATTGTCAACTATGCTACAACTTTTTAACTAAGCATTTTAATCTCACTAGTGCAGTCGGGCCATTTAGAGGGTACAATATTTTTAAATGCAAATGCACCACAGTATCCTTTAATATTTTTAAGGGTGAGTTTGTTTTCACAATAGTCGGTAGGAAAAACTAAACACCTACCTTGCCGTTTCTTGAAAATACAGCAGCTGAGACTTTTTTGCAAAGTCACCTTATAAATGCTGCCCTACCCACCTGCAAATGGATGCAACACTCAGGCAAACATGAAAGATATTCAGAGGCTAATAGCGCAATGCAAAGGGCTACACAGTCAAATTCTCTTCCTAGGAGACACTCATTAGCTGCCCAGCAGTCGAGAACCATACTCCGGCTAGGATTCCATCAGCCTTGGCTAATGAGATCTACTCCTCCACTAAGGAACTTCTCAAAATATCAATCCAGACTGAATCAAAGCCTGAACTTACATTATTGCAAGTGATAATAGCCAGTTCACAATTTGTATTAGAGCATGCATCACTGTCAGAAGCTAAAGAGGTAAATTTCTTTGAGAAAAATGGATCCCCTGGCCCGACCACTACGTTCTAAGATTAAAACCAGCATCCGCTCACACACACCACCACCACTGTGGGAATGTATACAAATCTTCAACTAACCACAGGAAAAAAAAAAATCAAAGAATCATGGGCTCAACAAGGAAATGTACTTCATCTAACATCCAATGCCCAAGATAGGATATTTAAGTGAATAGAATTACTTAAGTAATAAAAAATAAAACCCGTACACAAACCTTCAAGCATTCAAAACTTTTTACCAATCAATACTGTTCCAGTTTGTCCAACATGAGGCCAAAGACTGTCACCTAACTGCCACTAAGTCTCACGTGCCAATCTCACAGCCAAACCAGGCTGTGCTTTTAGGGGCAGCACAGTCCTTCTGCCTCCAAATGAACTCCTTTTGAACTGCTTATTACACAACACAGAAAAGATAAGAGAACAATTCCTAAGCTTGCCAGGCAGGTAGAACCATGACCGGCCTTTGTGATGTACTTAAAAACATAACTTGGTGGCTCCTCTTCTAAGACATTCTCTTTTCCCTGCCTCATTCCGTTTCCCTCCTTAACATTTCAGGATAGAACTTTCCAGTGACAACCCTCATCAAGCAAACAGCTCAGTGTAGAAGCTGAGCACCGCAGGATAGGGGATGGCGTCCTTGCTGCCTTCCGGTTAGAAGGACAACCCTCCCACGGCCCCCTTGCCGCTGGCCGGGTGTCCAGGGCAGGCTGCTCCCATCCCTTCCAGCGCACCGTGCTGCCAGCCAAGCATCACTCACTGTGCCAGGCACGTGACTTCGCTCGCTCTTCCCGTTCTGGGAGCTGCCGTTTTTGAGTTTCTTTTTCTTCTTGGTTGTTTCTTTGTGCTCCTTCTGCTTGTTTTGCACTTCGATCAACACAGAAATAAAGCTGTTTTTCACTTCCTTTTCAAACTCCAGTTCATCCCGTAGGGCCAACTGCTGCACCAGCTCCTCGGAGTACTCCTTAATGGCAGTCTCAATTTCTTCCAGGAGTTCATTTAATTCAGATACTGAGAGCCTTTTCACTCCTGTTGACCAAAAACAAAGTACAGCGGCTGCTGAGATGAAAAGGGTTCGAGACACCTCAACACGGTATTCCACGCCAAAGAGCAAAACCCACTGTCCGTGCAATTCAACTGACTGCCTGTGATCTCAAACTTGCAGGGGGCAGAGAGAGCAGTCACTTCCCACCCGTAACACTTCTATCCTGAAATGTTAAGTAGGGAAACGGAATGAAGCAGGGATACAAAAGCCTAAAAACGCATCTCGTGTCAATCAATCATCCCACAAACAGCCTTTCCAAGGCCCATGGAAAGCAACTACAGACAAGAAACTGCCAGTGATACAGCAGGACCCAGCACACTTCTGAGGTGGGAAGGTGGTATGTGTGCAAAGCCATATGCGCATTTCATCACATACCCCCCCGACCTGTAAATTCTGCTGAAGGCTGGGAAGATAACAATCCCATTTTCATGTCTTTCAGCACTTTCCCGCGTGAGAGACCTGCCACTAGGGAAGGCCTCACCCCAGTGCCACCCAACACGGAGGCAGCCACTTTAAACAAGTGATGAGGGACCAAGCATGATGGCTCAGTAGCCACTTGCCTTGCAGGCACCAGGATGGCAAAACCAGTTCATGTACCACCTGCTACACCTCCCTTCCAGCCCCCTGCTTGTGGCCTGGGAAAGCAGCGGAGGATGGCTCAAGCCTTGGGACTCTGCACCCATGTAGGAAACCGGAAGAAGCTCCTGGCTCCTGGCTTCGGATCAGTTCAGCTCCTGGCTTTGTGGCCATTTTAGGGAGTGACCCAGCAGATGGAAGATCTTTGTCTCTCTCTCTCTGTAAATCTGCCTTTCCTATAAAAATAGGATGCTTGACTTTGTCTACCAGCGTCAATACCTACAATATCAGTATGCACTTACATAGCAGCATGATGGACTTATGACTTTTTTGAAGGACTATACTACTGGAATAATATGGATGAAATCAGCAGAAGGAAAACGGGGAGGGTTAGAAATCCCTGAGCCTATTGAACTATATGATAAAAAATAAATAAATAAATAAATAAAAGTTAAAAAAAAAAAAAAGAGGTGATGAGGTCATGAGGATAGGCCCTAACGCAGTGTGACTGTTATCCTTATAAACCAGAAGTTTATAACACAGACCTAGGGCAAGTGACAGAAACAGAAGCCAGAGGGAACGCAGCCAGTATCAGGCCAAGTGGGGAGGCCTCCGAAGGGGCCCCTGCAGCCCAGCCAGCAGGCTGCTCTCAGAGTGGCTATTATCCCTGTGGGATAAGCCTCCCACGCTACAGCAGCTCTGACACGCCTACGTGGGAACTCAGTGCCTGAGCGTCATCAAAACCACGCGGCTGGCATCATCACACCCTCCCCACCACTCTGCTCCCAGTGAGAGTCAAGGCACCGTGCGGCGGCCACAGCACGGGCTCCACACGGACCACAGCAGCCGGTGTGCCACGGCCAGGCAGTCTCTTACTCTCTTCGTAACTGCTCATGCTGGACCTCTGCAGAGTCTGGATCTCCTGCGAAAGCATGGACAGCCGGTCAGACTGTGAGGGAGTCTCGTCGTCCTCCAGGTCTGGGGATTCCTGCATCATTTCCTCAATTTCTTCAATCACCTTCCAACACAAACACACAGCCCTGTTAACCAAATATACCGACAAAAATGAACTCGGTCACATGTAGCTCCCTTGAGGCACCAGAAAAACCGTGCATTAGGTTCACCACTAACCACTAACAACGCTCAGGACCCAGTGCTTCGGGTGATCAGAATCTTAGTTTGAAGAGTGAACAAGGCTTATTAAAAAAAAAATTAAACGAATGACTCAGTGGGCCCCACTAGTTCCTGTGATGTGTGAGAAATGGTGCTATGGAAACACGTGATGTACCTCAGACATATGCAGCCAGGACCAGGTCCTAAAGTTACAGCTAAAGAGCAAAAAAACGTGCCATATGCCATACACCAGGGCTCAATCTAAAGCTACTGCATCAAAGATACAACACTGGATTTAGAACATACATGGAGCCAGCATTTAGCACATACAGGTGCTCTTGCAATACCAGCATCCCACATGGATGCTGGTTCAAGTCCTCACTGCTCCAGTTCTGATCCAACATCCTGCTAATGGCCTGGGAAATCACCAGAACAGGGCTCAAGTACTTGGGCCCTGCTACTCCCATGGGAGACCTAGAAAAAGATCCTGAATATGGCCTGGCCTAGTCCTGGCCTTTGGGCCCATTTGGGGAGTAAACCAGCTGACAGAGATTCTCTCTCCCTGTCCCCCTTTCTTTTTCTACTGACTTTCAAATACATAAATCTTTTCTTAAATTTTTGAACATATAAAAGAAATTATATAGAGAGAAAACGACCACTCTAAAAGCAAAATTTAACAGCAGAAAAAGACTGTGTATTGCTTTAATGAAAGATAAAGAGATATTTCAAATTACTTCTAGAAATGTACAGAGTAAAAAAGTTGCCCAGAGTGGCACAATTTTAGGAACATGTCTGCCTTTTCGGGTGCTTTTACTCAGTTTCGTGTGCTAGCACATATTCCAAAGGCTGAGAAGGCTCTGGAACTCAGAAAACTTTAAAGGTTAGTCAGGTAGATTTTTCCTGCTATGTATTGACTAATTTAACAGTTAGACAACTATCAAAAACCATACAATTAAATGAAAGAGCACAGCATCTTGAGCATATGTAATAGGCTTTAGCAGGGAGGTGGGAATACATTCGAAGGACAACTTTCCAAAGCAGGCGTTATAAAGCTAAACAGTGACACACTCAAGGAGGCGAGAGAATGTGTTTCTCCAAGCCTTAAAAAGCAAGACGGCCTGTGACAATCAGGCAGAAACATAAGGGGATGATGAACTCGCAAAGCCACATCTTTCCCTGCCTATTGGGCTCCACTTCAAAACAGCCCTTCAGCCGATTATTCCTTCGCTTTTTAAGCACCACGCTCTTCCCAGGCCTGGAACAATCCAACCACAAATATGACCAAAGCGCATCAGCAAGCCACATATTTAATGCTCTCTTCCCAACCTTGCTATAATACATCTCTCCTTACTGACCTTGTCTTTCAGACTAAATATAGAGTGTGGCAGAATTCACGGTCCAAGTGGCCATGGAACAGTTTATTTCAGGAGAAGTTCTTGGACACTACAACACAGGTAGGAGGAGTATTCAGAAAATGAGAAAGCTGATTCGAGTGGTTTCAAATGAACACAGGGCTGGCATTCTCAGGGCATTCCACACGAATAATGCTCACTTCTTTCTGCACTTCTGGAATGTGCTAATGATTTTTACACAGGGTATTACAGAAACTTAACTAAGTAACATTTACACAGATAAACTGATATGCCCATGTGTGGGTATAAACCCAAAGAAAATAAGAACCACAACATTTTTTTCTGATTTGGGTTGCAGCAATAACCCTCCCAAACTTGCTGTAAGCTTCAACAATGCTCAAGTGGACATCGTCCCAGTTAGCCTAATCCCACATGCTACAGGCTACAGACTCCCTTTTGCTCCACAGAGGTGTTAACTGTTAGGTCTAGAAGGAGAGGCCAGCAGTTGTCACGGACAGCCACTGCAGGAAATCCTCGGCGCCCTGCACTGATGGCCAGCAACCCCACCTGGTCGGCAGTGAAGAGGGGCTCCTCGTTAACGCAGGACACAATGATCGAATGCATGTCCAGCTGTTCTCTCAGCTCCTCGTCATCTGACGTATCGAAGAGCAAACTGTCAGTGCCCTGAAAACAAAAACATCCACATTGAAAGCAGGACTTTCCAATGCAAAATAGAGCCAACAGCTGGGAAAGGAGAAAGCTGAGGACACAGGATCTGCCCAGAGTCTTTCCTATCAGAGAGGGACTACTGTCACCACTCTGCAACCAGTGTGCACAGGGCTTTATGGCACAGCTCAAGCAGAACCCAGGTAAACACAGAAGGAATACAGTTCTTATTGCCTGGAACACATAAACCATGTGTCGTCTCACTAAATGAGTGCTACTGGGCTCATGGATACAGAGAAAAAGTACTAGCCAGCTGAATGAGGAAAATGTGGGTAAATACAATCTAATAGTAAGACTGGTTATGGGAGCAGGCATTTGGCCTAATGGTTAAACCACTGGTTGGGACACCCGCATACCACCGCAAGTGCCTCGGTTCAAGTCCCAGCTCCAGCCCAGATCCAGCTTCCTACTCAGGCACACTCTGGGATGTAACAGGTGCTCATGGACTTGGGTGCTGCCACCCACACGGGAGACCCATTTGGAATTTCTGGCTCCTGGCTTCAGCCCAACCCAGCACCAGCAGAGTTGGCCATTTGGAGAGTGAAAACAAAGATGGAAAACACCTCCCTGTCATTCTGCTTTTCCAGTACACGACAAAAAAAAATTTTTAATGGTATAAGGATGCATTCATTTTAAAAAGTCCCTTTGAAGAAAAACACATGGAAGGAAGAGATCATAAAGAAGATGTTGCTAAGCCAAGCGGATGAGAAGCATTCTATTCTAGAAGCACTCTCAAGAAGGGCACTAGATTTAGATTAGGTTTGTGGTCATTGCCAAAACATACGAGCAATACCAGGAAACTATTAGAATAAATTTTCATGAGAACAGAAAAAAAAAATTACCCCAGATCATCTTTCCACAGCGAGTGCCAAGCGCATTCAAACAAAGATGGCCTCTGCTAAGGCTGGAATCCCTTTCGGCCTTTGAAAACTAACCTTGGCTGGCATGCGGGTCATTGCTCGTTCTCCTTTCGGCCGAGATGTGCCTTGTCTTTGCTAAATATTCCCATCCTTATGCCAGGACTAGACACAGAGCTGGGAGAGCCGATTCCCTGTGTGAAACTGAAGGCACATCACAGGGAAACTATCCAGGTAAGAATGTGGGATATCCTAGGGCCTCATTCTAGCACAACACTGAATTTAGAAGCATGACATCTTCATTTCAATTTTAAAAATTAACCTTCAACCTAGCAAACCACAATGTTCCTGAATGTTTTCATTTATAAACAATTTTTAAGGATTTATTTATTTGAAAGAATGAAAGAGGGAGAGATTACCCTTCGCTGGTTCACTCGCCAAATGTCCTTAACAGCCAAAGCTGAGCCAATCTGAAGCCAGGAACAAAGAGCTGCTTCAGGTCTCCCATACGGACCATCCCTCACTGCTTTCTCAGGCCATTAGCAGGGAGGTGGACAAGAAGCGCAGCAGCCAGGACATGGACTAGCACCCTTATGGAATGCCAACACCACAGGTGGAGAATAAGCCTGATATACCATTGCAATAGCCCATTTTTCTCATCTTACTGCAAAAAGAAAACTGCAACTCACACTACCAAAAAGAGAAAAACGTACCATAGCTTCAGCTTTTATAATTGGACTAATCTAAAGAATGCTTCTGGAAGGCAAATTTCACATAGCATAGTCATGGAAATAGAAAATTCAGAGTACAGGATACATAAAATCACTAGTCCAGATTTAGACTTTTGATAATACACTATGAATTAGAAAATGAGCCTTAAAGTCCTTGTGGCTCATCTGTTCTAGAACTCTCTGTGCACTACAAACCTTCCTGTGGAATCGAGTTCTATTCCTTGAAACTGGAACAATCATGTCATGGTGGAAAGACAGTACGATGGATGGCCACGTGCACATTTTAATCTATTAAGTTTTCCAGCTAAATCTTTTCCAGTCTGTACTGTATTAAACTCACAGTCTATGTGTTACTACCTTGCATATGCCACTGCTCTGGCATTGAAAAGATGCAAAAGGCCGCACACAGGGACAAGTCTTCAAGATGCAACTTACGAACAGCAGCACGGGACACAGATTTTATTCAGTGAAGATAAATATTCCATTCATGCTGTAATTGTGTTTCTCTTTGAGGTCATACAAGAATTTCTTTACTATTTCTCAACATGTCACATAAAAAAGAACTTGTGGACTAGCTACCATGGCTAGTCCATGACAGTTTTAAACAATTTAGAGAAAAAAAAAATATTTAAAACTAAAAATCTTGGAGCTGATGTTGTGCCACAGTGAGCCCAGCAGCTGCTTGAACATGACAAAACCGTATCAGAAAGTCAGTCCGAGTCCCAGCTGCTCCAGTTCGCATCTGACTTCCTATTAACGCACCTGTGAAGGCAACAAAGGTCGAGTCAAATGCCTGAGCCCTTCGCCCATGTGGGAGATCCAAGCCAGGGTCAAGGTTCCTGGTTTTAGCCTGGCCCAGCCTTGGCTAATACTGCCATTCGAGAAGTGAATCAGTGGATGAAGTCTGCATCTGTCTCTCTGTGTTTCAAGTAAGTGAGTAAATAAAGTTTTTAAAATTTTAGAAGAAATGCTTCAGCCTTAATCCAATTTTGACATTAAAATTGGGATACCATGCAATGTTTCAATATGTGTCAATACGCACAATACCTTGTGCAATGTGCAACCAGGGTATACTTAGCTGTCTCTTCAAATGTTTCACTTCCTTTTACAGCACAAATAACCAAACATTTTGAAAATAAAATAGTAATAACAAAATTACTGAATACAATAGCTGATGCACTTTCCATCATAAGCTCTCACTCTACAGTCACACTGATGAGGCTGTTTGAACGTATGTCTTGGCACTTCCAATGTGCTAGGCCCAGGGGTACTTACTACAGAGACAGATGCAAAAACACCTGCTGCAAAGCCATCATCTAGCACCAGACCCGGAAACATATCAAACAGTAAGACAACACAGTAGTGGTTTTTACAGACACAAAGCACTCTGGGGCAAGGCATCCACGAGACCACACAGCTGAATTATCCCTTGGGACAGGTAATGAATACTTTGTCCCACAGAGTCGAGTGCACGCACCTTTCTTCCATGCAGGGCTTTCAGCTACAGCTAAATGACCATCTGTCAGAACCACCAAAGGCAGGGAGTTCCCAAGTGGAAGGTGGGATTAAGTGTACTTTAAAGTCCTAAACCAGTAGCAACAAGCTTCAGAGAGGAGGGGAAATTTTAGCTAAGCTCAAAATGATGACTTAGAACCTAAACAAACCGAAGACCAGGATAAGCTAGTGCATTCCTCCTAACTCACTAACTGCTTGGCAAGTAATAGGATCAATGACTGGGATAAAGAGTAAGAAACCCTTATCTAGGACCTGGTGCAATGGCTCAGTGGCTAAATTCCTGCTTTGTGTGTGTCTGGAGCCCATATGGGTGCCAGCTCATATCCTGGCTGCTCTACTTCCCTTCCAGCTCCTGGCCTGGGAAAGCAGTCGAAGATGGCCTAAACCCTTGGGACCCTGCACCCACGTGAGAGACCTGGAAGAAGCTCCTGGCTTCAGATCTGCTCAGCGCCAGCCTTTGCAGCCATTTGGGGAGTGAACCAGTGGATGGAAGACCTTTCCCTTCCGTATCAACTTCTCTCTGTAAATCTGCCTTTCCAATCAAAGTACATCTTAAAAAAATTTATATCTATCACCATGGGAAACACAGTTCATATTCTGCACTTACTAGAAAATATTAACAGGCTTTCCGGAATCATGTATTTAAGAAAATCATGTTCATAAAACATTCACAATCCTATGTTTAAAATATTAGCCCTAATGAAATATACAGCATGCCAGAAGATCTAGCAAGAGTTTACACTCTTATATTATGAGGAAGTTAAACAGTCTGGCCTTGAAGTCTACATAATTTGTCCATATTTCTCATTAGCTTGGGCCAAATGGACACTAACATTCCACTGTAAGTAATTATCTGCACTTTTCTGGTCTACTAGCTGTAATACCACCAAGCTCACACTTTTTTCCCTTTTTAAAGATCAATTTTTATTTTTATTGGAAAGTCAGACTTACAGAGAAAAGGAGAGGCAGACAGAAAGATCTCCCATCCGCTGGTTCACTCCCCAATGGCCCCAAGAGCCGGAGCTGAGCTGACCCAAAGCCAGAAACCAGCAGCTCCTTCCAGGTCTCCCACACGGGTGCAGGGTCCCAAGGCTTTGGGCTGTCCTCGACTGCTTTCCCAGGCCACAGGCAGGGAGCTGCATAGAAACTGGAGCAGTCAGAACATAAACCAGTGCCCACATGGGATCCTAGAGTGTGCAAGGTGAGGATTTAGCCACTGAGCCATGGCACCAGGCCGGAACTCTTGCTTCTTACTCAAGGTATTTTCACTTGACATCAACGTAACAAGAGCAGTAAGCAGGGCCCAGTGCAATAACATAGCAGTTAATGTCCTCTCCTTGAACACACCAGGATCCCATAACAGTGCCAGTTCTAACCCCGGAGTCCCCGCTTCCCATCCAGCTCCCTGCCTGTGGCCTGGGAATGAAGTTGGCGACGACACAAAGCTTTGGGACCCTGCACCAGCTTGGGAGACCTGGGAAAAGCTCCTGGCTCCTGGCTTCGGATTGGCTCAGCTCCAGCTATTGCAGCCGCTTGCGGAGTGAACCATCGGACTGAAGATCTTCCTCTCTATCTGCCTTTCCGATAAAAATAAGTAGATCTTAAAAAAAAAAAAAAAAAAAAAAAGAGAGTAGCAAGCAGAGTAAGTTAGCCACCAACACAGTGAAAAGCCAAGAACTGACAAGCCATTGAAACATTTGCAGGGCTGGTGCTGAGGCACAGTAGGTTGGCCTCTGCCTGCAGTGCTAGTATTCCATATGGTGCCAGTCTGAGTCGCAAATACTCCACTTCCAACCAGCTCCCTGCTTATGATCTGGGAAGACAGTGAAGGAAAGTCAAGTCTTCGCGTCCCTGTGTCCACAGGAGAAACCCAGGAGAAGCTCCTGGCTTCAGATCAGATCAGCTCAGCTCCAGCTGTTACAGCTATTTGGAGAATGAACCAATGGATTGAAGACCTCTCACTCTCTCTCTTTGCAATGTTGCCTTTCCAATATAAGGAAATCTTAAAAAAAAATTTTTTTTAAGATAAAATGTTCCTAATTTTCACAGGAATACATGTCCTCTCCATCAAGCCACTAAATTCATGAAAACGTTAACTACATATTGACATTCCAATACCCTCAACATAGTAAATCAAAGGCTGGAATTCTCCCCAAGTATGCCCGGTACACTAAACACTGTAATACAAGTTCGGGGGAGGAGGATGGAAATCACTCAACAACCTACACAGTTGGTGAAAACGCAACTAACCATTCAGAAGCAAGCGTGTGCAGGGAAGTACAGGAATCTGCTAGCGCAGTGACAGCACCGTAGCCGAGAGGGAACCAAGCTCGGACAGTGGAGGCAACCCACTGACCTCAAGTTAGACACCAATGCTCCCGTATGACTTCCATGATCAAGCCAAGTTACTTAGAACCACTCAAGTCCATCCCCAACTTACCCCTTTCTCGGAGAGGTTCAGGGTTAGCAAATGCAGGGTCCTGGTGTGCGACGACTTCCAGTCCACTGGCATTACATTTCCATAATTTTCTGTCAGGGCATTCCAAATCCTGAACGAGAAAAAAACCACCATCAACCAAACATTGCATAGACCTTTTACTAAGCACATATTCAGTGGCACAGTAAAATGAGGATACCAAGCAACAAAAATTTTAAAAAGGCATTGTTTCTCAGGAAAACATCCACATAGGAAAATCTCTCAAGTAACAATTAATTTAAAAAATTATATATAATTGGGCTATCCAGAAGTCCCGAGGGAAGGTGAGCAGAGGTTAAGAACCTCCCTCTCATAGCTGGTACTTCACGACATCACTTATGTGGCGCTGCTCTACACAACCCGGATACTCACTTAGCCCTCATCCAGCACCAGCAGTGACATCCCATCTCACAGGCGTAAACAGATGTAGAGGCAGATGGAAGAATGCTTCCAGTGGCAACAGGTGCTAATACACTGTGCACCACTGTTTTCTTCTGAAACTCCCAGACACATTGAATGGGTCATAACGTACATCATTTCTCTCAATAAAGGTTAGTTTTCAGGGGCTGGTGCAATGGTTCAATTGGCTAACCCCTCACCTCCAAGTGTCAGCATCCCATGTGGGTGCTGGTTCGTTTCCAGCTCAACCACTTTCCATGCAGCTCATTATTTATGGCCTGGGAAAGCAGCATAGGATGGCCCAAAGCCTTGTGACCCCGTATCCCTGTAGGAGATCCCAAGGGGGCCCCTGGCTTTGGACCTGTTCAGCTCTGGCTACTGTAGCCAACTGGAGAGTAAACCAGCAGATGGAAGATCTTTCTGTCTCTGATTCTCTCTACAAATCTGCCTTTTTAATAAAAACTTTGCTAAGGTTAGTTTGATTTTTTTCTGAAGAAATAATCCATTCTCAACTTTAGACCAAGATGGAATAACCAATCTGTACCACACCAGCCCAAACTCTAGAAATGGCAAGAGAAGCTCACAGTAAGATGCAGAGGTTTTTTTTAGGGTATTTTTTTTTTTTTTTTTTTTTTTAGAAAGTCAGACATACAGAGAGGAGGAGAGACAGGGGAAAATGTTCCGTCTATTGATTCACTCCCCAAGCAGCTGCAATGGCTGGAGCTGTGCCAATCTGAAGCCAGAAACCTGGAGCTTCTTCTGGGTCTTCCACATGGGTACAGGGTCCCAAGGCTCTGGGCCATCCTCAACTGCTTTCCCAGGCCACAAGCAGGGAACTGGATGGGACTTAAGCCACTAGGCTACCACGCCGGGCCCAAGATGCAGTGTTCCAACCAATGCAGTAGGGTACCTTGTTCCCAAGCAGAACTGGGGGTCAGAAATAACATGAGAAGGGAACTTGACTAAGAATCAGGCAACAAACTCATCTCTATTCTAACTCAAAGAGGAGTCTGAGACTTCGGCCCCTCCCCCGGGTAGGTACCAGCTGCTCTGCCAGAAATGAGAAGCTTGGACATTAAGCACACTCCTTCCAGTGCCATTACTCTACACATTAACTCAAATACGCTGAGTAAGGTCCCATCCCACTCCCACCCCAAAGGGCAACAAACTCCAATTTCATGACCAAAATTCAGGAATCAGTACCAAAGTAATGATCAGCATATAAATGACAATTTTTTTTTTATGGAGAAGCAGCTCAGGGATAAAAATGAAGTGAAAGTGAATTGAGCTAAAGTTAAACACTACGTGAATGAGCGGCTTACTGGCAGTACACATAGATTCCAGAAAAGAAAGAACACAAAACACTTTTAAATTTAAAACAGGTAGGAGTCGGTATGGTAGCGAAACAGGCTCA
This sequence comes from Ochotona princeps, assembly GCF_030435755.1. NCBI lineage: Eukaryota > Metazoa > Chordata > Mammalia > Lagomorpha > Ochotonidae > Ochotona > Ochotona princeps. Next base: position 56,271,400 of record NC_080839.1, on the reverse strand, counting down.
TCTTCTGCCTGTAGCGCCAGCTTCCCACATGGACTCCAGTTCCTATCCTGGCTGCTCCATTTCTGACGCAGCCCCCTGTTAATAGCCTGGGAAAGCAGTGGAGACAGGCTCAGGTCTTTGGACCTCTGCACCTGTATGGGAGACCCAGAAAGAAGTCCTGGCTTCCAGGTTCGGTGCAGCCCAGCTCCAGCCTTCGCAGCCATTTGGGGAGTGAACCAGCAGACATAAGATCTGCGTGTCTCTAATTCTGAACTCCAAGTAAAATAAATAAATCTTTTAAAAAATACTTACAGCAGATATATTAGAGTAAGTCACGAAATACTGGGTGAGCTCTTTATCCCAAAGAGGAAGCCACTGCAATACAATAACATACCTAACACGAGTGCACACATGAGAAGGCAAGTTTTAAAAAAGAGACTTGATTCAATGAATGGGGATTTGGTGCTGACGTGAGAGCACCTGGAGTGGCCACAGAGTAACATCTCAAATAAGAGGGGGCCTCAGCATGAACCTCCAGGAAATGTGAACCCAAAAAGCTCTAGAAAAGTGAATGTTGACCACATGATTCATTCCTGCTCTCCTCTCAGTTGGAATAATGTGATCTCCTCCAAGACCAATTAGCCAGAATTGGAGGCAATGCCTCTGGATTGCTTAATTGTGGAGTACTTGGCCCATAGCCACCTTGTTGAAACATTGTCAAGTACTAACAGGCTATGCCTGGCCACGACCTTGAGCGGGATATTCTAACAGGTGAGGATAGTTATGAGTTTCAGGGGGATGTTTTGTCTGCCCATTTGCTCCTTGCTGAATGAGGTTACAATCAATAATTTTTAAAAATACAATGGAAATGTAATACTTCTCCAGGAAGAGGTAACTGTGGGTGAGTTTGATCTTGCAAGAAAACAAAGGCCACCCACCTGAGCTCCCTAGACCAAGGTCAGAACATCTGCAGTTGGAAGGGCACAGGAAGGAGAAACAACTTCAGTGGAAGATTTCTAGAATTTTCCAATTAAGACCCAAGACCTGCCTCTATCATAAAGTCTTACAACCAGCCATAAACAACTGGCAGCACATGGCTTTCCCAAGGAAATCAAAGTCCTTGCACCACTCCCTTCTAAAACCAAACTCCAGCACTAGTAAGTATAACCTACGTTAAACAAACACTGGGGCCCAGAACAGGTAAATAGCATGCCCTAAGGCAAGGCAGCGATCCTCTCAGTAAAACAACCTGAAACTCTCTCCATTGAAAGCAGCGGGCTTGGCTGAGCAATGAGGAGCCCAGGTGCGAGGCAGGAAGGCTGTGCTGAGCAACCTGGCTCCCAAAAGGAGAGCCATCTTATGCGTTCCCAAATCCACAGATATGCATTACCACCAACATCCTACCATCTACCGAAAAGCAAAAACATTTCAACCTTACATCACCCTAAGACTTAAGCAAGGGGCTAAAATAATCTATTTTTCAGACAGTCCAGAGGAAAAAGCAAAATCGAGGCCCCTTAACAATATGCACAAGCCGCAGAACTGTTTTTAAAAAGTTACTCTTGGTAAACCAAATACATAATAAATTCCCCGTCTTAGTGATTCAAAGTACATAAATACATACTGTCTTGAGAGTGGACTTTGAAAAATACCATCTTTCACCTGCATGCCTCTGTGTATAAAACCCACTCGAACTTTCCCGCTGCTGCATCCTACGGGTGCTCACAGATGAACCAGGAAAGAGGGTTCTCCACACACCAGGCTGTTCTCAGCCCTTTTTTCGATCGCCTGCCCTATTTCCGATGAACCTGCTAATGCACAGGGCTAGGGGGAAAGTCTGGCTGGCTGGACGCCCCTCTCCCCACCAAGGGTTCCTGTTTTACCTCTCAGGAACTCAGCCGCTAGTCTCTCCGTCCCACCCCAGCTTTGGGAAAAACTCCCGCCCAACACCCGTCCCGCTCACTTTAACCTTCAGCCCTGCGGAAGCTCCTTACCCTGTACAAAGCCAAGGCACTCCACAGCCCTCCCACTCACAAGCCCTTTTATCAGCAATTAGGACACACGTGAGGTAAACAATCACAACCCTTGTTAATTAGGTTGCTACAGGGGCTGCCGGTGGTTAAATCAAATGACCCCAGGTCCTCCTCTCTCCCCGTGAATTTCCCAGCATGGCCCTTGGGTAATTATTATTATCCTCTACGCACGGACTTCCCCCCCAGGAGTGAGATGCTGACTTTCACTAGAGCCCTTCTACGTGTCTGCCCCGGAGGCCGGCACGCACTCCTCCGGATTCTCAAGTGGGCGCAAGTGATTCCCGAAGCATCCACGCCTCCGCCGTACCCGCTGCACGCGCCGCGACTACCACCTGCCAGGCAAGCTCCTGCATCCCCCACCCCTCCTGCAGAGGAGAGCCTGCGGTTCCTTTCCCTAGGGATTTCTTCCCGACTCTCCCTCTTTCACTCGTCCGTGCCCGCGCATCCCTGCACTGGCCTACAAACGTTTGTTTACAAATTGACCTCCCACCCTGCGGGACGCCTCCTGTGGCACACCGGGCGCTCAGGGGGTGCCAGCTGAACCAACGGGCGGCCCCAGGCAAGCCCGCCAAGGCTCCAGCTACCGGCTCCCCGTAAGGGATTCCCTCCCGGTCCCCCGAAGCCGACGCCGGGCAGGTGGGGCGGGCCCAGGCCACGGCCCCACGTCGGGGAGACTCCGTGGAGGCGGAAGGAGGGCGCGGGGAGGAGCCACGGACCCGGGGCCCGCCGGCTGGGCCGGGGCAGAAGGGACTCCCGCCCGGCCCCGCGGCCCCGCACTCACTCGTCCCCTTGCAGGAGGCTGCGCTCCGTGATGGGCCGCACGGCCGCCCGCGGGGGCTCGGCGCCCGGACCCGGGGGGCGGAAACACACGCTCAGCTTCTCTTCCAGGCTGCAGGCCAACGCCGGGAAGCCGTCGCCGCCCGTGTCCGCCCCTGTCCCGGCATTACAGTTCTCCTGGTCCAGGACGCTCCGGGCCGGCTCTTGGAACTCATAGAAATCCTGCCAGTCCCCGTCGGCCGCCATCGCCGCCCGGTGCTGCGGCGCGCCCCGCCCGGGCCGGCCTGGCCTGGCTCGGCCCCACCCCCGGGACCCCGGTCAGCCCCTGACCACGCCCCTAGTCCCGCCCCCGGGGCCCCAGTCAGTCCCCGACCACGCCCCGAGCCCCGCCCCCGGGACCCCTGTCAGTCCCTGACCACGCCCCGAGCCCCCGCCAGGCCCCGCCCCCGGGACCCCGTCAGCCCCGTGCCCCGCCTAGCCGCTAGGCCCTGCCCCCGGGATCCCGTCAGCACGGGCCACGCCCATCGATCTCCACCAGGCCCCGCCCCAGGGACCCTGGTCAGCCCTGTGCCCCGCCCAGCCGCTAGGCCCCGCCCCCGGCCTCTGCCTGGCCAGCGGTCTGTGCTTAGAGCCCCTAGCAAGGAAGACCTGTTAACTGCCTTGTGTTGCTTCCTATTTATACTATCATTTAGACAGAACTTTGCACATAGTTTCCCTTTCTAGGAACCTGACCTAAATCTGGCTGAAACGAAGCATGTCTTTGAACTACTTAGCGTGACAAGATTATGTTTTTCTCCAGCCTTTTGTGACTTCCCAAGTAGAAATGGCAGATATTTAAGTGGCACTTGAACTGTGTTCAGCAAATGGGTTCTGTCGCCCACGTGCAAAACACGTGCTAGAGCCTGGGGAGCAAAGGTAAATGATTGTGGGAGTTACTGTTCACAAGGCACTTATTGCCTGACAGTAAACACTAAAGGGGCTTACAACACAGTTGAGTGATAAGACGGACAGGAAATCATTTGTGCAGTATAAAAAGTAAGTGCACTGGAAAAATGGGAAGTTATCACTTCATGCACTTCAGTTTTGCAAGATGTCAAAAGCTGTGGCACAGTGGGTTAGCAAGTCAACATCCCATAAGACTCACAGCGGCTCTGCATCTTATCCAGCTCTCTGCTAAGGCACCAGGAAAGGCAGTGGGAAATGGCCCAAGTGTTGGGTCCCTACTACCCATGGGGGGGACTGGGACAGAGTTCAGGGCTCCTGGTGGTGGCCTGGACTAGCCCCAGTTGTTACAGCAAGTTGGGAAGTAAACCAGCACACGGAAAATTCTCTCCCTCTTCCTCCCTGCCCTTCACTCTGCCTTTCAGGAAATAAATCTTTAAAAGTTGAAAAGTGGTGCTCATTGACCAAAAATGTGAATACAATGAACTACATATTTGAAAATGGTTAAGATGATAATTTTATGTTAGATGTGTTTTATACAATAAAAAAAATGGGGGCAGAACCAGCATAAAGGTTCGATCGACTAATCCTCTGCTTGCAAACACTGGCACCCGTATAGGCACCAGTTCATATCCTGGCTGCTCCACTTCTCTTCAGGTCCCTGCTTGGGGCCTGGGAAATGAGTAGAGGACAGCCCAAAACCATGGGACCCTGCACCCATGTCGGAGACCCCAAGGGGGCTCCTGGCTCCTGGCTTCAGATGGGCTCAGCCCCAGCCATTGTGGCCATTTGGGGAGTGAACCAGAGGATGGAAGATCTCTCTCTCTCCTTCTCTCTATAAATCTGCCTTTCCAAATATAAATAAATAAATATCTTTAAAAGTTGGGGTGTATTTTAAAGGAAATGTGGAAAGGCAATACATTCTCGGGAGTTTTTTTGTTTCCTTGCTTGTTTGTTTTGAAGATTTATTTCTTTTTATTGCAAAGTCAGATATACAGAGAGGAGGAAAGACAGACGAAGATCTTTCATCTGATGATTCACTCCCCAAGCCACCACAATGGCTGGAGCTGAGCCAATCCAAAGCCAAGAGCTGGGAGCTTCTTTGGGTCTCCCAAGCGGGTGCAGATGGGTGCAGGGTCCCAAGGCCTTGGGCTGTCCTTGACTGCTTTTCCAGGCCACAAGCAGAGAGCTGGATGGGAAGCGGGACCTCCAGAATTACAACCCATGCCCCGTTTACAATCCTGGCAAGTTCAAGGCAAGGACTTTAGCCACTAGGCTATCGCGCTTCGCCCAGGAGCAGTGTTTTTGAACTGGAATAACCAAATATGCCATGCAGAAATCAGAGATAACTAGGTTATAAAAGATAAGCATGTATTTTTGAAAAATAACTTTCATGTCAGTGATAGTAAATGACTTTATAAAGGAAACAGGTATTCAGCCCTAGCTGGTCGTAATCCAAGCTAGTCAGAACGTAACAGCACTGAAGTTGACAGGGAAACACTGGGAAGTAGCTCAAACTTATGAGCACGACTCTTTGCCCTGGGAGTGTCAAAGACCAGCTTCCCTCCTACTATGGTATGTTACACATAGTTACAAGGAACCTATCAAGTTGACTCAAACTCCTCCAATTACATACACATGCAGGCAAAAATAAACTGTTCCCCTGGGGTTATCTCTCCACTCATCTGCATGGTGTGTGTATATAAAAGTGGAAATGAAAATTATAGGTCTCAAATGCAGCACTGTCCAATTTTTTATTCAGTTTTAAAAACATGCTCCCAAGATTAGTTCCAGTGATCTCAGAATTTTAGTTTAGCCAACTGTTTCATAAGATGATTTTACTTTTAATTAAATGCAAATTAGGATCACTCTAGAAGCTTGGGCTATCACATAGGGAATATGAGATTTGGATTGTTTTTCTTGATTCATGTCTGCACACCCAGAGTAACCTTGGCATACAGCACACTTTATAAAAATGCTCCAGAGGAATGTGTGAGATAGCTAACTATATTTGTCTCTAGTTTTGTTACTCTTGTCCAAGGTTTTGTTACTTTACCGAAACAAAGTAAGATTAGAAAAGAAACTATACTATTCAACAATGCATCAATGGATGCTTTTGTAAATTTCAAATAGTTACTATAAACATGACAAAGTGACAGCAGAAAACCCTTTACACAGTGCAATATTTGTAATCTGATTGAAGTTATAAAATAGCAACATTTCAGTTCAAAGCCTTAAAGCCTTCTACTCACCTGTCTTCCCATGTGGTGGCTGGAGCTTTCAAGTTGTTCCATGGCCTCCTAGAACATCATATCCGAGATCGATAGCAATTTGTATTTCCTTTAGGTGAGACTCTAAGCTATTAAACCTTGGTCCTCAGGGTCAGGAGCTGGAAAATGGCAGACCTGGAGATTATTGTATCATTGGAAACTACTATCCTGGGAAGGAATTAATGCAATTCTCCTGCAGGGATCTGTGTCTCAGGACAATGGGTGTTATAAAACAGCAAGCCAGAGATCCAGCAATGAAGACACTGCTTTGGATGCCCACATCTCACATTGGAGTGTCTCATACTGGAAAGTCAAGATTTACAGAAAGGACAGACAGAAAGAAAGATCTTTATTTACTGGTCCACTCCCCAAGTGGCTGCGATGGCCAGAGCTGAGCCAATCCAAAGCCAGGAGCTTTTTCCAGATCTCCCACGTGGGTGCAGGGTCCCAAGACTTTGGAACATCTTCAATTGCTTACCCAGGCCACAAGCATGGAGCTGGATGGGAAGTGGGGCCACCAGGATTAGAACAGGCACCCATATGGGATCCAGGCAGATGCAAGGTGAGGACTTTAGTTCTCATGCCAAGCCCAGGAGTGGCTGCATTTGAACCTCAATTCTGGTGCCAGTTCTGCTTTCCTGTTAATGCAGACCCTGGAAAGCAGCAAGTGATGGCTCAAGTGGTTGGGTCCTTGCCACTATGTGGGAGACCTAAATTGACTTTAGGCTTCCAACTTCAACCTGGTTCAGCCCTTCAGATGTCAGCTGTTGTATTTGGAGAGAGAACCAGCAAAGATATCCATCCCCTACTTCCTCCAATTCTCAAATAAAATACATTTGTTAAAGAGCAATCCTGCCTACTCTCTGCTCTGTCTTCTTGTCTTGCTATGATTGCTCTCACAGGTACTCCACCATCCGCCACAATGCGATCCAACCAGGGAGGCCCTTGTCAGAGTCGGTGCTGGGCTGTTCAGACTTCTAGAGTCTAACACTGTGGGCTAAGTTCACAAATTACCCCCACTTTGGGTACTTTGTTACAGAGAGAAAAGAGATAACACAGAACGGGGCTGTACCCAAATCCCTTTATGCCTTCCTTTTGTTCCTTTGGTACTTGATTTGAACCTCTGATCCAGCGCCAAGTCCCCCTCCCCTAGTCCCCTTTACTTAGCGTCTCCTGACAGTAACCCTGGCCAGTTTCCCTGGTCTCCTTCCCATCAGCCAAACTGGTTCCTTCCTATGCTGCCAGGAACCTGGAAAAACTGTAGCTTCCTGCCAGCCTTGCCTGTTTACATCAGCTCATCAATACTGAATGGCTCCCAGCAAAGCTGGGCTTCTCACACCCCATTCTCACATAGCTTGGTTCCACTGCTTCTCACCTAATGAAAATGCACATATGCAAATATGCTGGCTCATTAATATATTAAGAAAAGTCATCTGTAGAATTAGTTTCCAGCCCTGGGTTCAAAATCAAACAGAAACCATAAACTTTGAAAGCTAGTGTCATAGTGCTTGAATATTATACTCATTAATCATTTCCCATGAAGTGGTTACCTCTGTGGTTTAACAAGGCATTCATTTTCAGATATTTATATATAGTGTGTCACAGAGCATATCCAAATAAGAAACAATGACAAGCAGAGCATTCAGACCAAATAACAGTGTAATAATAAGAAAATATATGAGCTGCAAAGGAAATATAAATTTTTAAAACTAAAAAATATCTAGTTATCAAAGTGTATTTAGCAAATGCTAAAGACATGATTATGCACACTGAGAAGATATATAAAAAAAGGTTCTAGAAACAGGCTAAAGTCATGACTATATTTAGTCAATACTTATTAGGAGGGAGAGAAGGGTTGGCATTGTGGCACAAGAGATTAAGCCACCAGCTACAATGCCAGCATCCCACATGAGTGCCAGTTTGAGTACCAGCTGCTCCATTAGATCCAATTCCATGTTAATGCTCTTGGGAAAAGCCACAGAAGAGGACCCAAATGTGTGGACCTCCATGGGAGACCCATGTGGGAGCTCTGGGCTCCTGGCTTTGACCTGGGCCAACCCCAGCCATTGTGGCCATTTGGGAGTAAACCAGCAGATGGAAAATGGATGTGGGGTGTGTGTGTGTGTGTGTGTGTGTGTGTGTGTGTGAGTGCAACTTAGCCTTTCAAATAAGTAAATAAATATTTACAGGAATAGAGGATTGTGCTGATGAATCAAAAGTAAAAGGCACTTAGAAATCCATGACTTAACCCCAAAGTTTAAGAATGGCTGCCTCCTCTATCAAGAAATATCAAGGAACTTATGTGTAGTTAAGGACCATACACAATTGAACCTTTATTAATAAAAAAATATTTCAGGCCCAGCGGCGTGGCCTAGTAGCTAAAGTCCTCACCCTGAACGCACCAGGATCCCATATGGGCACCGGTTCTAATCCCGGAGGCCCTGCTTCCCATCCAGCTCCCTGCTTGTGGCCTGGGAAAGCAGTCAAAGACGGCCCAAAGCCTTGGGACCCTGCAACCGTGTGGGAGACCTGGAAGTTCCTGGCTCCTGGCTCCTGGCTCCGGATTGGCACAGCACCAGCCATTGCACTCACTTGCGGAGTAAATCATCGGATGGAAGATCCTCCTCTCTGACTCACCTCCTTTCTGTATATCTGACTTTGTAATAAAAATAAATAAATAGGGCCCGGCGGTGTGGCCTAGTGGCTAAAGTCCTTGCCTTGAACACACCAGGATCCCATATGGGTGCTAGTTCTAATCCAGGCAGCTCCACTTCCCATCCAGCTCCCTGCTTGTGGCCTGGGAAAGCAGTCGAGGACGGCCCAATGCTTTGGGACACTGTACCCGCGTGGGAGACCCGGAAGAGATTCCTGGTTCCTGGCTTTGGATCGGCACGCATCGGCCATTGCGGCTCACTTGGGGAGTGAATCATCGGACGGAGGATCTTCCTCTCTGTCTCTCCTCCTCTCTGTATATCTGACTTTGTAATAAAACAAATAAATCTTAAAATAAATCTTAAAATAAATAAATAAATAAATAAATAAATAAATAAAATATTTCTTCCAAAAGTCAGAGTTTGAGAGAGAGAGAGATCGACTTACCATCTACTGCTTCATTCCCCAGATGGTTGCAATGGCTTGCACTGGGCCAGGCTAAATCCAAGAGGCAGGAGCTTCAGCTGGGTCTATCATGTGGGGGCAGGATCCCAGACACTTGGACAGTCTTCATTGCTTTTCCCAGATCACAAGCAGAGAGCTGGGACAGACACGGAGCAGCTGGGACACAAACTGGCACCCATGGGATTGGCATCACAGGCTGCTGCTTCACCTGCTATGTCACAATGCTGGCCTCATTAACAGTGACTTTTCAGTGAACATTTATGCCCCTTATTTTAAAGCTAATCAGGGTTTAACTCAGGCAAAATTAGTCCGAGCAGAAGCAAGGCTAGGTCAGCAAGAGATGAGTCCTCATTCGCGTCCTCAGAAGGTACCCAAACAGCAGACATAGAAGCCACTTCCAAGAACACACTGGATATGGCCTGAATTATCTCCAAAAAGTAAATGTAAACAACCATTACTGTCATTATTCAGAAACCATTTAGTTTGTTCACTACTATCTCTCTCTTATTTTACCTCTCAAGTAAATCTGTATTTTACTTTCCTATAAAGTGATACAGAATTATTAGAATGGTATTGTCACTGGAGTGCTGGAGTATTTGTAAAGAAATCTGAGGCACTAAATCTGAGAAGGAATTCAGTGACAATATAATCTCTCTGTCTCTCTGAGAGAGAAAGGATGAAGAAAAAGAATAAACAACCAACTTTCAGGAAAACAGAGTCCACTTGCCATTGAAGTAGAGGGGAAATAAATTTTGTCAAAAGGCAGGCCAAGTTATGAGGATCCCAATGGCACCTGTTGGAAGGTGACATCGTGGCAGGTGACAGGCACACTAGTAGGCAAGGTGGTATCAGTAGGTTAGCAGAGATGAGATGCAGACAATTCAGAGTATACAACTGAAGAGAAACCAAGAGGCCTGTGTGGCATTTGATAGAGACAAATGGATTTTGTGAATTAATAGGCTGTGTCTGATTGGGTTGTACATTTAACATTGCTCATAGATACTATGTATGGTCTATTTTCTGATATTTATTTAATATAAATTACTTACAAATATTTGTCCAATTTTTTAATTTCTTCACTATTTTTCTTTGAGAAGCAGACAGAAGAAAGAAGAGAGTGAGAGAGAAATCTTGCCTACTAGTTCCTTCCCCAAATACCCTCAAGAGCCAGAGTTGGACCAAAGCAAGAGCCAGAAGCCAAAATCCAGGCATAGAATCACAAGACCAAGTATTGGAACTGAAGCATCCTACACCTTGGGAATTTCATTTGGTCAGATGCTTTTCTTCTCTCAACTAAATTTTGATATCCAAAAATGTTAAATTTTCTTTTGTCATATTTAGATAAGGAAAATTGCATTGTAAGGGGAAGCGGGGAGAGGAAGTAACACTAAGTTTGGACAATTTTTTTCCTATACACAACCTAAGTTTTAAAAGCTGTAAGTTTAGGTTATTTTTCTTTTTTAAAAAATATGGTCAAAATATCTGCATAGCAAAAGAGCTGGAATGATATTGCTATATCAACACCTCCATCAAAACGTTACACATCTGAATAAATATATCACTAGTCAGGATTTCTATTTACAAAAGCAAAGCAAAGTGACCTACTACGATAATCATTTACATAATATCATTAAATATGTAAATACAATTTGCTCAGTTTTCTGTTTGATTTGACTAGGGTAGATCAGAAATAAACTAATTGCTCCTAATCTGGTACTCTAGAATTAAGAACAGGTGATTGGCCAATGGTTTACTATTGTTTAGAGAAAGAAATATTTGTTCTCTCCCTGTTGCAGAGTGCAACTTTGTAACTCTGAAAGATTGACTTCCACTGACTGTCTCTGAATCTGACCAGCACCCCTGAAGGACTTAATTAGGCCCCTGGCCTGCACGTCACCAGAGCAATCACCCTGGGTGGTGTAACTAGGGGATCCCAGGCACTTCCATGGTCTGAAATATGCTCTTTCCGCACCCAGGTCAAGGAGTGAGTGGTGCTGGAAAGCATCCCCTAGGCTAGCTCCACCCAGAAGAGTCAGGAACCCAGCCCCCAGCCCTCCCCATGCTGACTACATAAGCCTCAAGATTTCAAACAGACCTGTTTGACCCTAGGGGAGAAGCCTTTGGAAAGATGACTGGGTTAGAATGAGGTCTTAGGACGGCCTCTAGTATAATCTGGTGTCTGTGTAAAAAGGGAACATGTATTTTTAAATTGATCTTTTTCTCTTTCCTTTGAAAGGCAGAGAGACAAAGATACAGAGAAAGAGCTTTTAACTGTTCTTTCCCCCAAATGGCTACAACAGCCCATCTGGGTCTGCTGAAGCCAGAGGCTTAGGACTTACTTTGGTGTGTGACAGCAACCCAAATACTTGAGCCATCATTTACTGCCTCCATCAATGTGTGTCTTTTTTCCTCACAATATTTTCACATCACTTCACGTTTTCTCATCTATTTCTCCATTGTTTCAAGCTTCATTCCATTCATCCACTAGCAATACTTTCTCCACCCTGCTTTTCCTTTTCATAAAAATTAGGCTGAAACCATTCATGTGTTGATCTGAGCTTTTCCCAAATTACTTTTACATTTCCATCATCATTCACAGAGAATTGTAAGCTCTCATCCATGGAGGATGAACAAGGCATCCGTTTTCCACTTAAGCATGCCCTGTTACAGATGTCCTGCTACACCCAAACCTCAGGCAGTATGGAGTATTCAACAGCCAGCAGCAGTCTCTGTGACACATCAGGATTTCCAGGCTCTCTCTCTTCTTACACACAGTGAAGGCTCCAGAAACAGACAGTACCCAAGACTTGGCCAGGCAAAGACAAAACAAAAAACCAGCCAGGTCCTGACTGGTTCTAGGAAAGGAAAAAAGGTTGAGTCTGCAACATGAGATCTGGCACACAAGTGGGTATACCATGAAATGAAAGAAGTTTAAGCTTCGGGGACGCTTATTTGCACAGGGCTTCACCAACCCTGAGAAAGGAATTGCAATGCTTATTAACAAGTTCTTGCAAAGCAAAGAGACAGCGATGCCAGGCTGCAGATCGTTGATTAGTCACTGTATGAAGCATTTGCATTGCCTGGAAGTCTTAGTACTCATAAATTTTCCGACAGTTACCTAACAATACTGCTTTACACTGCTATGAATCTGAAATTGTCCTAAACCATCAGAGAACTTAAAAATATTTTGATAAACTATGCTGGAGGAAAAATTGAATGTTTCTTTCCATTGTTTATGAGAGTTGCAGTCCCATAAAAAGACAATTCAAGAGGAGCAGCCAAAATGTAGGGGAAACTGCAGGGCAGTTCAAACAGTTCACGGAAACAGAATTAAAGATAAGTTGACTTTGGTGGAAAAAAAAATTGAAATTTGTGCTTTGGAGTACTGTTCAGATGTGACTCAAACATAATTGCTTAGAATTTTAATTTTTCTGGATATCATAATCCTTATGGTATTTGTCACCTCTGAAACTACAGTTTGTCATAAAATTGTTCTCATTTTAAATATTTACTATCATAGCTATTTTTGTGTTCCTTTTCACGAACAGGTCCAGCTCCACGAACTCTGTAACTACCCTTCATTACATGGTTTCTGTTAACAAGGTGAGTGAAATTAAACAGGCATGACCAACACCTTACCATCTACAAGTACTTAATGCATGAATTTGCAGCTTTTAAGGTTCTAGTTAAAATTGTGAAAGACTAGAATATTTCAGTGGGAGGAGACTGTATCCAAGTCACACCTATAGCTGAGACTTCCAGCTGATCCCAGAACCAGTCTTCCTCTTCTTGGACACACAGCTGAACCACATTTCCCAGGCTCCTTGCAGTTGAATGCGGTCATGCGAATGAGTTCTATCCAATGGAATGTAGACAGAAGTGATACAGACCCCCTTCTAAACTTAAGTCAGAGAACCCTCCCACACTGTCTGCCAAGGAACCTCCATTTCTTCCCACTCTGTTAGCTTACTGCATATGAACACAGGGACCTTACAAGGTACCACTGAACATGACCTAGCCACAACATTGGGAGGAAGTGGGATCCCCGATTCATAGTCTGGAAGAAAACTAGGTTACTAATAATATCTTGAGTAATACTATTTCTAATAGTGTAAGAGTAGCACTCCTTTAGATTACATAATACATGTTTAATAAGATCCTACTCACTTGTGTGAATATGTACATTCATATACATATGTCTAATAAATATTTATGTAGTTAGCATATCTAAAGTCACATAGTCTCTCTTGGAGGTCCCGTTTTGCATTACCAGTTAGTAATAGGCTACAGTATATGATGAGATTTTTTTTTGAGATTTCCATATGTTCTAGTAGATACCACAATTTCTGAAGGAATGGACCCATCAGAGTAATAGAACTTAAGGATTGTACATTTTCCTTAATAGCATGTGTAAACTGAAAGGATCTTCCAAGGTTGCTCAGGAAGAAATTCCTGCATTGGGGGAGAGGTTGGATCAGAGGTTGTATATGGTCCAGTGAGCTCTGACTTTTTCTAGATTCCACATTCTAAGTGTAAATCAAGGTGCTAAGGGCCAGCCTAGGTTGAAGGACATTAGGATGAACTATATTTTAATATACTTGCCCTTACTGGCTTCACGTACATGTTAAACACATCCGCCCTTACCTTCAGCAAGAATGTTGCCTTACAAGGACTCAGGATCCAGTCCATCCATCCACTCCTGCCTCTGGTTAACAGCTACCTAACAAGGTCTGCTGCTTCTGCTGGGCACCAGCAGCACACATGCAGGCCACAAGAGTCATGGCTGGACTTCAGGATGGAGATGGACACTCTCTGCCACCGTCTGGGCTCCACAGACACTTCTCCTATTACTCTGGAGGACCTAGCATGCACCACCAGGGCAGCTGTGAGCCATTGCCCCCTCTGATGAGCAGCACTGCACCTGCCACTTGTTTAGCACAGCCACCGTCGCAGTGATTTCTCTCTCTTTTATCCTCTTGTCTTATAAAACTGCCATAGATAAGTATACCCCGTGTCTCTTATACCATGATAGTTTTTCAGTCTCTGTGGCCAGGCTAGAATCCGTGGAGCTGAATCAGGAATAGTTTGAACCACAAATACTTCACGATGCTCAGAAATATGCCTTCCCTTTAACTCTGAGCTTTATTTTAGTAAGTTTATTCTGGTTCTGTGTCCTTCAGGATGATGTTGGTTAAGGATTTATTTCAGAATGCAATGAGATAGCCTCTGGGTGGGCCCAGCAGAAGAGATGTGCTGGAATCCCAGCTTAGGCGTGGATTTGGTGACCTTGATTCAAGTGTCCAATCTACAAACCTGCTCTACACTTCACACTGACTGAGGATGGACCCTTCAGAAAATACACATTACAGGATCTTTTGGAATATCATTCTTCAGGCCAGCCACCATTCCCTGCTCCAAGTGAAAGCTACTATCTCCACACTGACAGAAAAAAAAATAGATCAAGAGTGTCCAGTTTGTAGCTGGCAAATTAATTTCCAGAAACTAAAATAATACATAACTGATAATGACTAAAGCAATAACAATAAAGATAAAACAAATCACCACAGGAGACAAAAATGACATTTTGAATATTATTTAGAATTTCTTTATATATAAGTTTGTATTAGTTATATATACTTACTGTAATATGATACATGTAATATATAATTATATATTACCCATGTATTCATCCAATACATAACTTCATCTCCTTAAAACACCCAAGAGAAAGAGACAGAAGAGTGTCAGGTGAAAACATGGAGCAGCATTTAAAGTATCAAGTAGTGCACAAAAAGGAAATCTCTACACACAAAGTAAAGGTGCCATTTGAAGATAGGGAAGGAGGTGGCTGCTCTGCCCCAGGAGGAGGGACTGCCACTCAGCACACCCAGCAGCACCCACAGGAGAGCTACATCACAGGCCCCTTTCTGTGCTTCTGATTCTGTGGGGAGGGCTTCTGCACGACCCCCTTGGCCTGTCGGACAGTCCTTTATTATTCATAAAAGAAGAGAAATAAATAGAATAGTGCAGTCATATTAAGAAGCCATGATTCTCATGTTTTCTGTCAGGTGCGACAGAGCTCTAGTTTAAAATTAATATTTTATGGAGGAAAGTATAAAACCTTAATTAAATCCATTATTTGGAACCATGGGGAAGATACTGCATGGGACACCTGCGTCCCATATTGGATTGCCTGGTGTGATTCTCAGCTCCTCTGCTTGAGATCCAGCTTCCTGCCAGTATGCACCTAGGAGGCAGCAGCGGATGGCTCAAGTGCTGGGCCCCTGTTACATGGGATACCCAGACACAGCTAGTGACTCCAGGCTCCAGCCTTGTCCAGCTCTGGATGGTGTGAGCATTTGGGGGAGTGAATCAGCAAACAGATATCTCTCTCTCTCTCTCTCTCTCTCTCTCTACCCCCATTCTCCTCCCTCCCTCCCTCCTTCTGTTCCCCTCACTTTTCTCTCTCTTTCTCTCTGCCTTTCTGATAAAATGAAAATAAGCCATTGGTAACTTGCACCTCAGAAAGCAGCAGATGATGATGTAAGCATTTGAGACTCGGTCCCCACGTGGGAGACCCAGATGGAGAGCCAGGCTCCTGGCTTCAGCCTGGCCTGGCTGCAGGCCATTACTGATGGAAGATGTCTGTGATTCTCTCCCTTCCTCTCCCCTCTCTCACTGTCGCTCTGCCTTTCAATTAACAACAAAGCATAGCATATATGAGGGAAACTGACATTTCAAAATTTGATTATTGTTAAAGCCTTTGTGTATACTCTTGAGGAACAGTGGTTCTTCTACCTACTATTTATTGAATTCTTTACTTAGTGGAGGGTTAATCTTATGATTCTCAAGTAAATTGAAAGAATCTCATTGTAAAAATTAAAAATTAGAAAAGAAGGAGGAGGAGGGTACGAGGGAGTGAGAGAGGATAGGGTGGGAAGTATCATTATGCACTTAAAACTGTAGATTTGAAATATACAGAATTTGTTCCCACTATACAATAAAAATAGTTTTTAAAATTGTTATAAAAGGCCATAAACAATTTAAAGGCAAATGACAAACTGAAATTACTTTGAAATACAAATAGAAGACAAGAGATAAAAGTCCTTAACATGTAAAGATCTTTCAGAAATCAGTGAAAAATACATAGCTCTAAATCAGTGAAAAATAGATAGTCAAAAAACATGAATAATCAATTCATGACAGAAGAGATGGCTAATAAAAATTCATTAAAAGGGAATATAGATTAAAACTATGAGAATATAGTGCCTATCAAATTGAAGGAAATTTTCAAATGGCAATACCAGATGATTTCATTATGACGAAGGTTAACAGGAAAAAGTACTTCCAAATACTTTGGTATGGGCTATAATTTGTTGCAAACACTTCAGAGGGCAAATTGACAGTGTACACTCTATCAGTAGGCATCTAACCAGGCATTTGAGATAGAAAAAATTTAATTCCAGATTGGTGAGAATGTTATTCAAAAACTTGAAAGAGCTAATGTGAGAGAGAGTACTATGTAGAAGTTAGTAAATGTAGGAAGCTAATTCTATCCCTTGGGTTGCAGAAACAAAAGGGAGATAGTCTCAATTTACCTGTATAACTATAACAGAATAGCACAGATTGTGTAATTTAAAGAGAAATACATTGATTTCCATGCTTTTAAAAGATGGGGACTCCAAGATGCAGGAACTGCATCAGGAGAGGTGCTTCTTGCCACATCATTCCACAGTGGAAGAGCAAAGAGAAGGTAAGGGAGAGAATCAGGCAGGGGAGAGGGCTGGACAGGGGAGGGTGAGAATATAAGAGTAGGCCAAACTTAATGACGACTATTTTCAGAGAATTATATAATATCAATCCATTCATGAACTCCATTTCCACTTATCAGACCCGACCACCCATCATTGTTGCGCTGGAGACATGTGCATTTGGGGGGATACATTCATACCACAGCAGCACCACCTGGGGGCCCTGAGCACAAAGCCCCGAGGCCATGAGCCTCTTCCTATTTCTGACCCTGCAGCTGCTGGAGCAGCATGTGGCTGCTGAAGAAGCCAAGAGCAAAAAAATGAATGACTTTTCCTTTCCTCTTCCCACTTGCCCAGCAGGCAAAGGGGTTTGGAAAACATGGTTTTTAGGCAGCCAGCATCCCTTATGCGGAGCATAAAACAGTAGGTATGGGTCTGATTGCCAAAATATAAAATTCCAACACATGCATTAGTAATACTGACATGTTTATACTGTATATTGTAACAATTTTTCACTAAAACTGTTTAAAATTTCCTATAAAACTGGAGGCAATTACTGAAAACTGAAAAACAAAACATACATACAAGGAAGTTGCAATGTGATACACCCCTATGACCTTTGAGCATGCCATGTCCGGTCCCTCTTCCCTTTGCGACCTCCCCCCCGTGGCTGGGTGGCATCTTGCAACTAGTTCTGGGCAGTATGTTCAGAAGTGGCATGTGTCACTTACAGGATGCATTTAATCGCGGATGGGAATCTAGAGCTCTTTTCCCTCCGGCACAGTGACTAACGACATTTGAGATCCCGGCTGTCTTGTTGCTCTTGGTCCCAATGCGACTATGACAGGCAGAGGATCCGTGCTAATTCCATACCTAAGTGAAAAATAAATCCCTGTTATTTTAAACCACCAAGAGCTGAGGCTGTTTACTTTAGCAGCCTAGGCTAGCCAAGTATGAGTTATACACTTTGAATGACTTATGAGAACAAACAATTAGAAATAACCCACGTACGTGTTCAATAATACAGGAATGTGAAATAAATTACTGTGTATGCATCCATACTAGAGGATTGCTTCCTGGCAGTGAAAAGTGCTTTGGAAAATTTTTTTGGATGAGATAAGGGAATCCTCCACTAGGAAAACTGAATAAATAAAAAAAAACTAGAACATAAAATGATATGTGTGAGATTCACAGGCAAGGTTATATAGAAAGTACTTTGGGCAGTAAGTGCCTAATGATATCTTCTATTAACATATAAATATGAGGGGACTGATTACCTACCCCAGAAACAAACACAGGCTTTGCATTCTGGTCAATGTGACGCTATGCAGAGGCTTGTGCTGTTGCCGTGGCTGTGGCATTGGGCAAAGCTGTAGTCTCTTAGGAGAACACAGGATACGGCCAGCCAGAGCCTGAGCTAGACTTCCCTCTTGCTGCTAGGACATGGGATGCTTCTGGTACACAAAAAGCAGTGGACATTGAGCAGGCAAGCAGTGGACAGGCCTAACTCATTCCTACCTACTGGCTTGCCCCATAGATTGTAGTTTGCACCAACCATAGATCTAGTTGCTATATTGAATTCGGCCTTGCTAGCAACAGAGGCAGGGCCCAACTGGTGCCCCCAGAAGGATGGGATATATGCCTTGTGATGTAACCTTGAAAGAGCTGGACATGGAAGTCAGAAGATAGTGCTTCTCTCTTATTATCCCCAGAAGACAGCTGTAATGGCTTCATGCCATGTCCTGGAAGACATTCAGCAAGACGAGGCATTATAGTGTGCTTGTGAGCAAGCTGTGGCCAAATATTTCAGGGGGCAAATTGGCAATGTATACTCTATCAGTACGTGTTAGATCAGGCATTTCAGACAGAGGGGTTTCAAGTATAAGAGCCTAATATGTAAAGTAGCTGTCACAGCCCTGGTCCCGCCGACCTCATCACAGCCCACAGCAGTGTTTCCCTCAGCCATCACCTGTGACCTCTTCAAGTAAGAAACAGAAGCCATAGTAAGGTACAGCCAGAACACTCAATGGACATTCTAAGCTACAATTGCTTATTTTAGCAAACATCATTTCATGCTTTTAACTAATAAGTGTTCTAGTTAATTTATCTGAAAAGCAGAGGTAAAGAGAGAAGGAAAGAGAGAGAGGAAAAGACAGAGACCTCAAAGCCAGGACTGGAAATTCAATTTGACACTCCCAGGTAGGTGTCAAGGACCTAGTTACTTGTGCCATCACTGCTCCCTGCTAAGTTACATGTTAGTAGAAAGCTGGAATTGGTTAATTTTTAAAAATTATTTTATTATTCCATGATACAGTTTGATAGGCTCCAGGATTTTCTTCTCCCCCTCCCCAAACCCCCGTCCTGCCACTAATTTCCCCCAATTACAATAGTATAATCCTTCACAATCAGTTATAAGTCTGTTCTGTAAGTGTACCCTGACATTGTAGGCACGGACACTGAAGAGAGTCCAGCATCTTATTGTCAAGATACATTCAACAGTTTCATTGGCAGTCCATCTTTGATGTGGAAGTATAGACGCACACTGCATTGTACCTTCACATCTGTATGTGATAGTCTCTATTACACAGTTCCTATACATTCCCTTAAATGAAGAGGCATAAAATAAAAGCAACAACAGAGAGAAAACTAGAAAATTTACAACATGAAGTTAAATACCATACTACTGAATGACCAATGTGTCGCTGAAGAAATGCAAATCAAAGGCCTTCCTGAAGCAAAGCATGTTATTGTGTGACAGTAGGAAAATAATAAGAAAAACAAGTTATTTTTTGAATGAATGAAAATAAAAACAAAAATATCAAACCTCCTGAGATGTAGCACAAACAGTATTGAAAGGACTATTGCTCTTGTATTTTATATGAAGATTACCTCATATCAGAGAGAACATATAGTTGTCCTTTTGGGATTGACTTGTTTCACTGAGCATAATGGTCTCTGGTTGGGACCATTTGGTTGCAAATGGTAGGATTTCATTCGGCTACCTTTCTGCTTTCTATTCACCAACTTGCTCCTGAAAACTCAGACAAGCCCTTCTGTGTTGATTTCTGAAACAAGCACTGCAAAGGCTAAGAGCAAAGTCTTCTTGACATTGACATGAGCTTCAGGTCACCCAGGCCCCTGCTTGGCTACCTTGGGCTTGAGAGTTCTAGCTCCTGGCATGGCCAAAGATTTCACTGGCCTGGAGCCTTACTGGGAGTGTGGAGCCAGGCTTTCAACCTGGGGTGTCCTGTTACCTGTGAGTCATCTTGCTTGGTGACTTCTGGCTGAGTTTACTTCCTGTCACCTAATCTAGGGTTGGTAATTCGCATCACGCAGGCCCTGACCCTTGGCCTATGGCCCCATCTTCTCACTTGACTAGTAACTCCTAACTGCCTATGCCTGGCTACTCAAAGTTTGATCACTCGTATTTAAAGACTCCTCAGCTTTCTATTATTCACAATAAACACCTCTAGGTAGCTAAAAACTTTAAAGACCAGTTACTGACAGACTCAAAAGCCAACAAGTTATTTTACATGTGATCATGAAGAGAAACTGTTTATGAGAACAAATTGACTTTTTAGAAACATCAGTAATAGTTCACTGAGCACCTACTATGTCAGGCCCTAGTCTAGCAGCTTTTCAACTATTATCCATCACATGTTAACATCAAGACAGCTCTATGACTTAAGTCCTTTTATTCCAATTTTATAAAAAAAAAACATAAGAATGTCCATTCTGCCAGCTCTGCATGCTGTACAAAAATTGATTAATATTTTGGATTTTCTCATTAGTCTTATTATCTCATAAGAAATGAAGTAGGTATTAACTTCAATATGGCATCAATCATAAACGATTTTGTATTAGGTACTAAAATCAGCTATTAATTTTTGTATCAAAATTTGATTTCTAAAACTATATGTAGGAACTTTAAAGAGCTTGTGGAATGGATTGAAAAGTTACTTTATCTTGATGCAAAAACTTTTTAAAATCCATGCATCATTTTCCATATTTTCATTGTTTCATAACACATTCATCGTGAGCTTTTCGAAGACTTATAAAATGAATCCTCTCGGTGGGCAACTTAAAAATATTATTGTATTGCAACTTATAATATTGAAAACTGGGACCAATTTAGTCAAACCTCTGTCAGCAGAGATCATTGAGTGAAGGTATACACATACTAGGTATACATGTTACATGCCAAAAATCCACACAGGAAGATTAGATAGATCTAGATAAGCATGGAAATATTTCCAAAATGTGATGTTAGACGAAATATGAGACAATTAGATTCTATTCTCCCCAAAGTAGCGTAAAGTACATAATTTATAACATGTATTTTATATCTTGCATTTACACAAATTTTAAAACTAATTTATCGTTGTAAGAAAAGCAGACTTGAAGATGAGACAGAGAGAAATATCTTCCATCTACCAGTCTACTCCCCCAAATGGCTGCGATGGCTGCAGTTGAGCCACTCCAAACATAGGAACCAGGAGCTCCCACCTGGTCTCCCACTTGATGCAGGAGCACAAAGATTTGGGCCATTCTCCCCTTCTTTCCCAGGCTACAAGTAGGGAGCTGGATCAGAAGTGGAGCAGCTAGGACCGAACCAGCTCCCATATGGGATACTGGCTCTTGAAACTGGAGTTTCAGCCTGTTGAGCCATGGCGCTGGCTCCTACAAAACTTCTAAAATGAAAATTAGAGATTCTCTAGGGCTTGAGATTGATAACAAGGCAGAAGCAAGATCAGAGGGTATCTTTACCTTCTGTTTTATATGCATGTCAGTTTTTGTATTTCAGAAGTATCAATGACTTGAACAAGAAAATACAGCCTATAATTTTATCCGTTTCCATTTTGAAATTCAAAGTTCCTTTTAACTAAATCAATTTAGTAATACTTGATCTCAATGAACTAATTGTCCCTGTTGGAACTTGGTGTCTTGTTCTCCGGGGAATGGTACAAAACTCTTGTTCTTCAATTGCCATTTGCTACTGTGGTATTACATAAATTCAATGCTTTATTTGCCAGTATTTGTGCTTTTATCTTTATTGCTATTTAAGAACCCCAGCATATTTCAAGTTAAATGTTTCCTTTTCACTTCCCTCTGTTTATCACATAATTTTATTTTTATATCAGGATGATATGTGTTTTAAAATCATGGTATGATGTTCATATTACATGAAGAAACATATTGAATTCTGTAGATTATCTCACATTAACCCAGTTAGACCAGCTGCTATTTGTGCTTGCTTGTTCCTAAGAGATTTTTTAAATCTGTAATGTATTTTGACATAATGGATTCCTCATTATTTCTATACAGACTTGCTAAGTAACAAGATGGTGAAGTACAGAAATTTTAACTGAAACAAAATGCATGGCCAATGAAGTCAACTTTCTTACCCAGTGCTTAACTGCTCCAAGTGTTCCTAAGTGTCAATAATTTGGATTTAATTTCACATCCATATTACAAGTTTATATAAGAAATCCAGTTACCTAAATTTAGGGGTATCCATTTAATATGTTTTTTTCATATTCCTTGCCTTGGCATTCTAGTCTTTAGAAAAAATGTTCTTTTGCCTTCTTAGAAATATCCCTCTTTTATAAAAATAAGGAAGAGCGGTAATTGTTGCGTATATTTGCATGGAGCCTTGCATTCATTATGAACACTTGCAGGTACACACCAATTCCAAGTCACTGAGAAATCAGTACTCACTCTCAAGACCCAAAGAAATTTACCAATCTTTTATATGAACCTGGAGATAAGGTTAGCATGAACTGGTTACAAGTGCATCTTCAGAAAATAGTCTAAAATTGATGCATTTATGTTCTAGGACCTAAACAATGGAAATTTCTCTGGAGAAATAGTGAAGAATGGAAGATAATGATTTTTGAAGTGCTCGTCAAAGCAGGAAAGCAAGAGTAAGGCTGTCTTATCAATCCCAACTGATCCTCAAATATCAGAGTTGAGAAAGCAGCATTGAACCTGCATGATATCAGAAAGTATTGTACCCATATACCCTTCTTCAAAACTTCCTGGAGAAAAATCTTTCCTCAACCAGAAGATGACTGGGGAAACACTGGCCAAAAGAACTAGTAGTGAACATAAACATATTTAGGTCTAGGACTAACATAGATTTGGAGATAAAGGTAAAAATAACATGCAAATGCTGTGACATGCTCTATTGTTATAAAGCTAACACATCTAACAAAATATAATAGAAATTTTAACAAAATACAGTAGAGAAGGAAGACAATACTATCATAGGCCAAACTGTAAAAGTTAATACGAGCAAGTAAAGAGAACAAAGATAATTTCTTCATGACTTGGGGATGGTAGAAGTTTCTCAAGTCACTGGAAGCAGTAACTACAACATTTTTAAGTGGCCAATGACTTTCAAAGTTCTGTCATCCAAACTTACTGCAGGAAAATGAATGAGCAAGCCACAGACTAAAAGAAAATATTCACCAGATAGGACTCTGTCAAAGAGCTGGAATCAAACATATTAGAACAAATCAACAAATAAGTTTAAAACGTAGTAATAGCCTAATCTTAGATTGCGAAAATTATAATACATGCTTCATAAAATAAGATAGACAAGTAACTAATAAACAAATGAAGAATGCTCCACATTATTAGTTGTCAGCCAAAAGAAAACTAGAACCACAAGATAGTACAATATGTCTAGTAAAATGGCTAAAATTTTAAAGGAAGGACAACACTAAATATTTGCAAGGATATGTATTGATGGACACTCCTACACAGTCTTAGTGTTGAAATAAAATAGAGCAATCAATTTGGGAAATAGCTTAAAAATTTCTTATAAATTAGATATGTACCCCCCATGACCCAATAGTTATTCTACTCCTAATGGTTGACCAAAGATAATAAGATCATAGCTCACAAAAATACCTGTATAATAATGTCCATAGGGGTTACTTACAAAAGTGCCAAATTGGAAACAGTCCAAATGTCCTTTAATCAGAGAATATGCAACACATTGACATATGTTCTTAAAATGAAATATTATCCAGTAAATAAAAGGACTAAATTATTGTACAAGCACACATGATTTAATTTTTAAAAAATTTATATTGAATGAAAGAAGCCTAAAATAAAATGATACCTACTCTGCAATTCTATTCCTGTGATGTTCTGAAGCAGATAAAACTTTCTTTATAATGGAAAAAAAAAATCAAAAGTTTGCCTCTCAGGGAAAGGGAACTGCTTGGAAAGTATACTAGGGAACTTGTGGGTGATACTATATCTTGTAAGAGGTTTGAATTAGACATGTGTATCCATTTTTCATAACTGGCATATGTACTCTTAAAATTTGTATTGTGTGAATTTTACATCCAAAGAAAAACACATGAAATCTTGGACTTTAGTTAGTGGTATGTGTATTTGAGGGTTATTGTGCTAAAATGAGAAATTTGAACTACACAACAACTGAGATGGAATAACAGATGAATAGGATTGTTAGAGGAATACAACCTGAAAAAGCAAATCAATTAACATGTTTTTGACAGTGTCAGGGTGGTGAGTACACAGGTGTTCACTGTAAGTTTCTTTCCACATTACTGTAGGTTTCAGAAATTTCATAATAAAATGTTGAAGGGAAAAATGAGGGAGAGAATAGGAGTAATTAGAATAAGAACACCCACTGCGTCATGAGTAGAAGGTTGGAGCCAGAGGATATCGTTTCTTGCTGACAAACACAAACACCATGAAAGATAATATTGACTAAAATTGGAAAGTGGAGAAGAGGAGAGAGAAGAAAGATGAAAGCTAATTTAATTTTGCTCAAAGTATGAAATCACCAGATATTTTCTCACAAGAGAACGAACTTCTAATATTTATATATGTGCAAAAAATAAAATAAGAGCGCAAACACAGAGGTTATATTAATAAACATAATGGGCTTAGCAAGTCTAAGATAAAAAGCAGAATTCAATTCTAGGCTCTGTTCAACAGACTTTCTTAAAGCAACGTGATTCAGAAAGGTTAAAAATAAAAGGTTGGGCAAAGTTGTACTAGTTAAAATTAAATAAAAGGAAAACAGAGATCAAGACTTTGATGTCAGACAAGAGAGAATGCAAGTAAAAAAAAAAACCTAAATAAGATAAATAAATGAACATATAACCATGCTGTTCAATTCAGTAGTCATAGTTACATATGGATATTGGGCATTGGAAATGAGGTTAATGTGACTAAGAAATTGAGATTTTAATTAAAATTAGTTAAGTTAGTTAACATAGTGTAGAGATCATTCCTATAACAAAAAGTTTGACCACATAATGCTGCTTTACAGTGTTACAGACTGTAATTAATAAAAGACATTAACATGCATTATTTCAAAGGATGAAATTCAAATGGCCAACAGACAAATGAAAAAATGTTCACTAACTGTCAGGGACTTGTAAACAGATATCATGATGAGGTTTCCCCTCACCCCAGTTAGGATGGCTATCATACAGATAGAGAACAATAAATACTTATCAAAGATGTGGGACAAAAAAGTACTCTAATCTGCTGTTTTTAGAAATGTAAACTACAACAACTATTACAAAAGACAATACAGAGATTCCTAAAAAAAAATGAAAATAGATATACCATGTGACTCTACCTTCCCACTCCTGGGAATTACCCAAATGAAATAAAATCAGCACATGAGATAACTGTATCCTCATGTCTACTTCAGTTCAATTCAACCCAGATGACCATCAATGGATGTTTGGATAAAGAAAATATGGTATGTATGTACTGTGGACTACTACTACGCCATAAAAAAGAATAGAATTTTTCAACTAAAGGGATCCAATTGGAAACCATTATGTTTATTGAAAAAAGCCAGTCCCTAACAAATATCATGTTTTCCTTGTTCTGTGATAATTAATACATGTAAAAAATATAATATGGGCCAGTGTGCTCGCATAAAAACTAAGCCTTCAAAGCACCAGCATTCCTGATGAGCACCGGTTTGTGTCCCAGCTGCTCCACTTCTGATCCAGTTCCCTGCTTATGGCCTGGGAAAACAGCAGAAGATGGCTCAATTCCTTGGGCTCTGCACCCATGTGGGGAACCTGGAAGAAGTTCCAAGCTCCTGGCTTCAGACCAGCCCAGCTCCACCTTTGATGCCATTTGAGGAGTAAACCAGTGGATAGAAAATATCTCTCTCAGTCTCTTCATCTCTTTATAAGTCTGCCTTTCCTATAAAAATAAATAAATCTTTCAAAATATCACCTATAGGAGTAAGTCTGATTACTCTTTGTACTCCTGTGAGATAGTAGTTATTTTTCCCTACTTTCTGTTGGTATCTTTACCTACTAGAGTGTTAAGACTGTGATTACAAAATAAAATGAAAATATGCCATTATAAAAAAAAATTAAGAAAAAAAATATATAAGGAAGGAAGAGGGTGTAGGAACAATGCAGGCAGGAGGGAGGGTGGGATGAGAAGCCATGCTGTGCTCCTAAATCTACATCATGAAATGCAAGAAATTACATACATTTTTTAAAGACTCCAATTCAATTTGAAAATGAGTTACAAATATCTACATTTTCATAGAGCAGTACTGATGAAAAGATGCAAACTCACTACAATGAAAGACTTCAAAATCAAATTTCTGTATACAAGATAAAGCGGGTAGAAATATGCAGTGCTGAAACATTGAAACTATAGATTGGGAGACTTAGTGAGATGATTATTTTCATGTCCCCAAATATCCCTAAATATTTTCCTCTCCAAGCATGAATTTTTGCATGTGGTACCCTCAAAAATAGTTGGTGGTGGTATGCAATAGATATTCAGTTGTTTTCATGACTATTAGTTGCTATAAAAGGAGTGTTGACATACATAAACAAAAATTTGTTCCGCAAGATTCCTAGGCTTCTGAGTTATGGTAAGAGTACAATTAAGGGGGATTTTTGAAGTGTTCTGAATTTTTAGGAAGAAAGTCATTGCGTGAGCATTTCTGGTTTTGCCTTAAACATGGGTCCCCAGGGAAAAGCCATCTTAGTCCTGCTTCAGCTATTCACTCTAATTAAATATCTCACTGCTCAAGTCCACAGAGGAACAATGCTCCTGACTCAGCTGACGTTTCCTCCGATAACAAGCTACTTGGAAAACATTTGTTGAGACTTCCGATGTTAAGTCTACAGCCTGATGACCTGCAGAAGAATCTAAATTTGTGGCACTTTAGGGAGTCCAGGCAAAAGAATAGTGAGTCATATTTGTCTTCTGTCCATGTGAAAGTCCCATTGGTGAACCCTATACTTCAGATCCCCTTATGTGCAGGAAAAGATGTGAGATGAAACACTGTGACAGGGAAACAGGGTTAAAGTAGACTAACCCCACCAAAGACACAAAAGCCACATCTGGTCCTTCACAGATACTGTCCCAGCACACTAAAGACACAAAAACTTATTTTCTAAATAAGCATTATAGGAACTGCCTTCACCTACTTCAATTGTCTCTGGGGATATTTAGAGCCTAAAACATCTTACAGAAGGCCCATCCCAATTATAATTATCTTTTCTACGAGTCATAATGAAAGGTCTTTATGTTTAAGGGTTTGATAAAAAGGGATTTGCCTTGTACGTGTGACAATGAGTGTAGCCATTGGAAGTCCTGACCTATTATGTGCATACAGCAGCTTGTGCCGTAGGTACTGATTGCTATTCACTTCCATATAGCTATCATAATCTTTCCTTCTAACTTCCACAGCCTGTAGCTGACAACACAACTCAACAAAGATGAAGCAGAAGACACTAAAATGTCCCCATGAGATGGAAGCACTTGCCAATGTTTTCTTTCCCTCCTTATCACCACAAGCAACATGTTACTAAGTTACTGGTCCATCTCAGCCAACAGATGTTTAATTTCCAAATGTCCATCAGCTCATTTCAACTATAGTTGGTGATGACACTGTTGATCTTGCTGGGTGAAAACTGAAAACACAATATACACTCTGAGGGGCTCATGAATAGTGCGGTTGCCAATAACAAGGTCATGCAGTAACTTGATCATTTCTCCCTGGCCTATGTCAGAGGAGATGTTCACATTGAGCGTGTCTTTGGCATGACTTCCATAGTGGTATGAAATCTGAGAAGGCATCCAGAGCCAGGAAGGGCAAACACACCATGTGGCAAGATGACTGCATCAAGTTGAATGCTTCTGACCCCACTGGGGAATCCTGTAAGATCCTATAGAAAACATCTGGGAGTCAGGAATTACAGCAGCTCTGTATAATGTGTTGACTCACACAGGGTGTGGACCAGGGGGACTATTTTGCCTAAGGGAACAAAGCACAGGGCTAAAGCTGTTTTATCATCCAAATCTTTGTGACAACAGTAATTAAACACTCTGTAGATGCTGGCCAAGGATGCTGATGAACATCAGGTACAAATTCGGGCTAAAAGAAACCTCACACACCAAGACTGAAGGACAAATTAACTTTATTCATGGTGGTTGGATGAGTTCACTGGAGGCAGACCCTATGTGGACTTACAGTGAATATGTAGGTGGGGTTCTATTCATAAGTGAGGCATCAACAATGTCAGGATCTGAAGTCATCTTTCTGGAATATGGTGAGTCCAATCTTCTTTTATGCTCTTTCCTATCAGTCTTCAGTGGAACAAGGAATATATTCTACAGCTTGTGTTTTGGAACACAACGTGTTGACCCAACAACTGCTGCTTGTATCCAAGGGTGCAGAGCTTGGAATTGGCCAACATACAGCAGAAGCTTCACAATCAGAGCCTAAACATATGACTAAAATTCATCCCTCATCCTAAGTGATAGTGGGAGGAACCTGGAGCACCGTTGTTTGGTTCATTCATTCAAAAATATTCATTGGTAGACAGATAAATACTAGGCACTGTGGAATTAAAGTTTTGAATTCTCTTGTTAATAAAACGAAAGAAGGAAAGAAGGTAGCAAGGATGGAAAGAAGGGGAGCTGGAGAGAAACAGATGGGAAGGAGCATGGGGGGAGGGCACGGGAGGGAAAGAAGGCAGGAGAATAATTTTTGTGGTTTTCACATTTGATAGGGAGGAAACAGTGGAGACAATGAATAAGGAAGTAGGCACCAGAAAGTAACACCAGGAGCAGGCTTATGTGGCAGGTTAGCATTTCAGCTTGCATGGGCATAATATGTACAAGCTGAGAAGCCTACAACCCATCTTTGGGTTTTTACAGTTGTAGAACAGCAATAATGATGTCCGTTTTCAGATGCTTTGAATTCCAAGTGTGAAAAATGATCCCTGTTCTGAATGCAAAGCTATTCTCATTCTAGCATGCAAATTCTCCTCCTTGTCACACTTCAAATGCTGTATGCCTTGGAAGGATGACGCCTGGGCTCCAACCAGGAGACTCAAAGTTCTAATCAGTCCCTGCCACCAGATGTGTAACCTAAGGCAAGTCACTTAATGATCTAGAACCCATTCTCCTAATCTAGAAAATGAGTTGGACCAGGTGATCTTTAAGCTCAACACTTATCTGCTCTCCCATATAACTAAAAGATATATCTCTTCAGTCAGTCTTACCAATATAAATCTCACTCACGATTAGAAAAATGTCCTTGTTATGGTTTATAACTTGAACTAATTTCTGTCACTTTAATGCGATGATCTTAGTTTTGTCCCATTGGTTAGATTATAGCTTGCCACTCCTCACTTCTTGCATGTGTATCTAATGCAAGATGTTTTAAGATCTTCTTCAATGCTTTTCTCATCATGTGCAGAAATTCTATCTTATGAGCTTTTTTCTTTACTTCAAAGTATTGTCTCTGCAGCTGCTCAAGTTGTGCGGTCCCAGCATATTCATATTATGTAAGTGGTTAACATTTGTTGAATGCTTACTATAGTCCAGGCACAAAAGGTCTCATGAGATCATCATAGTAATTCTGAGGGATAGACTATTTGCGTCTTTATCATGCAAGAGAAAAAACAGGTGCACTGAGAAGCTTAGAGATTCCCTGCTTAAACGACTAGTGAAAGCCAACTTGGTTTTGTCTAACTCTTCAGTCCAAACAGGACTTTATCCCCCACTGGTTTAACTCAACAACAACAACAAAAAAGAAGCAATGAAGGAGGGGGAGAAGGTATGAAAGGAAGGCTGGAAGAAGGGAAAAAAAAATCCATAGGAAAAAAAACCACATTTTTTTTCAGACTAAATGGAAAATGGATAATACTACAATTTACCTGCTTTATTGAAAAGTAGAATTCCAATAAAAAAAAAAAACACTTCTTAATTTTTAAGCATTACAATGTTATATTTGGGTCTGCTTAAGCAACAGCAGAATGGAAGCAGCTTTCCAATCTTTTATTCTAAAATCAGACTGTAAGCCCTATGGCAAGGTGAGCTGCATGTGGTCCAAGGTCAAGGACCATCTAAGGCTAACCCAAAGCCTCAAGCCTTAATAGACATAAAAACAAATTTGCAAAGTCCACAACAATAAATAGTGACCCTGAGCATCCGAATAACTTATTCTATTTTCAGGTAAGGTCAGGTCAGGAAGCTCAAATTAGGACAACTAAGAGTCAATAATATTCTTGGCTAGAAAGCCAGTCATTCATCAACAGATTGCATGCCTATGACGTTCTCTGGCTTACCTAAATTCATGACCATTTTTGGGAAAGGTATGATGCCTCACTAAAGCTGCGGCTTTTCTGAGAAAGGCCTGATGCCCACACCAGGAGCTACAGGCAGTTACTGATCTCTGGAGGTGACACTTGTTTCGTAGGGACAGGCCCGTCACACAGAACAGCTGCTATCATATCCGTGGACAATCTGTAGCCTTCTAGGGCATGGACTGAATGCTTCACCGAGGCCATTTCCAAGTCATTGTGACTTCAGGTGTTGTTTCAGGCTAATATCCGAAGTACAAAAATAACTTTATGTAACCACACCGAAGTAGAAAATAACCGTCTTGTACTTGTAAATTCTTTTTGTAGTGATGGTTTCCAGCCCATCCCCCCTCTTTTAACCTATGGACTCAATCTCAACATTCTTATTTCCCACAAACCATTCATGCAGTGACAAAGGAATAGAGCTGCTTTCCATTTTTTAAAGATCTGTTTGCCAGAAATAAGAGGGAAATATTTTCGTTAGCTATGAGGTGTTGTTCTTGTTTTTCCTTGAAATAACCTCTATTGAGCAGGCTAGTCGTCTGATTGCAGTGCCAGCAACCAATATGGTCACTGATTTAAGTCCCAGCTGTTCCACTTTGGTTCCAGCTCCCTGCTAATGGTCTGGGAAAGCAGCAGAGGATGGCCCAAAGCTTGGGATCCTGCACCCATATGGGAAACCCACGTGGAAGGCTGTTGTGGCCACTTGGGATCCCTCTCTGTCTCTGCTTTCGTTTTTCCTCCTTTCTAAAAAAAATAAATCTCTTTAAAAAACACCTCTCTTTAAGCCATTTTAGCCATTTTAAGTATACAGTGCAACAACATTTATGACCAATAGATCTCTGTAATGACTACTCCACTTTATCTAAGAGTTTGACTGATTTATATATTTCATGTCAATGGAAATGGACTATTTCTTTTCTTTTTTGTTGTTGTTGAATTGATTTATTTTACTTACTATGTCTCTAAGCCTCAGCCATTTTATAACGATTTTTTTCAAGACAGAATAATATTCCACTAATGTGTATGCTTTTGTTTTTCCATTCATTGGTTGATGGACACTGAGTTGCTCCAACCTCTCAATTATGAATAACAAGATCCTATTTTCAACTGTCTTGGCTACATACCCAGAAGGGGGACTTCTAGATTATGAAGTAATTCTATTTTTCATGTTTTCGAGAAATCTCCAGACTGTTCTCCATATTGCTGTGCCTTTTATATTCCCACCATTCATGCACTATTTTATAATGAGCTGAATAATAACTAAGCAAATAATACTAGGTAATTTCATTAAATATTCTATCGAACCAATCATCAAACACTATTGTCTTTCTGGCACTGATTTATTCTTTGTCCATTGGTGTAAACCACTCTTGTTAGATGCAAAAACGAATCAGTATACAGATGTGCTTTAGTGCAGCAATTCAACACCTTCAGTGCAATACAGTCAACGTAAACAGTTACTTCTGTTCGCCAAAACACATGTATAAGAACATTCGCAGCATCTCTACCGACAACAGGACAAAGCTGGAAACTACCAAAGCCCATCCATGGCACA
This sequence comes from Ochotona princeps, assembly GCF_030435755.1. Lineage (NCBI taxonomy): Eukaryota > Metazoa > Chordata > Mammalia > Lagomorpha > Ochotonidae > Ochotona > Ochotona princeps. The sequence goes on along the minus strand of NC_080839.1, from coordinate 56,239,342 downwards.
ACAAATGAATAATTAGTGGTATATTTACATGGTAAAATAATGAGCACAGAGGGAAAAAGTGAACTTCTGCTGTACAGCTTGTTGAGTAAATGGAGCCAGTTAAGAAAGAACCCAGGGGATGTGATACCATTGGTAGGAAGTTTGAAAACAGGATTAGCTCTGGAGACAGAGGCCTGTATGACGTCTGTCAGTGGGGCATGGACTAGAACTGTGTTTTAGTGAGATGCAAAATGGGTTGTTCGGGAGATTGTGGCGACATCGCCTCTTGGTTTGCACAATAGTTACACGACACACGCATTGATGAAATTCATTAAGTTGTGCAGTTCACTGACATCGGTACATTTCCCTCTGTATTTGTTGTAACTGAAAATCAATCAAAGAAAAAAGATTGCTCTTCACAAGAGCACACATTTCCCTGGATCAAACACTTCTTTTTTGTTTTAGTTTTTAAAGAGAAATAAATTCTCCCACATCAACTAACAAGTGAGTTTGGGGGATGCTAGGGAGAAAATAATACCCGAACATTGTATTGAAGTAAACTTCAAAACAGAGCAGAGAGATGGAGGGGAGAAAGGAAGCAAGTTTAACCCAAGGCACGCGCTGGCAGTAAATTAGAAGAGTAAGCTGATTTGGAGGGTTATTCAGAGTCATGTAATTCACTGTGGTATCCTAAGCATTTGGATGTGTTCATTTTTAAAGCTAAAATTCATCACTCAGTTGTCATTTCCAACAATTACAGAAGGTCCCCACGAGCTGGGCTGAGCTTTGTTTATATGCAGTTGTTGCCTTGCATTGTTAGGCATAAAGTTACATTTGTTTCTGTTCATGCCTCTTGCCACAAAGCAATCCAGTGATGTAAACAGGGGGTGGAAAATCAAGCCATCACTGAAAAAGATTAGCGTTCTGCATAGCTCAGCTCTAAATAGAGTCCCATCAACTCTTCAATATTACAGGAGGCTCTGCCTCATGAAGTCATCCTAATTTATAGCCAGGACTCTCAGTAATAACACAGCCATGTCTAGATTTTGCGATATAAAAGTAACCCATATAATAAATTCTATTTTAATTAGCCTGTGTTTTCCATTGTAAGAGGCCTTGGCTAATAGCATCTATCCTGGCATAGTTAATTAGGTGGCACTAGATCCCTCCAGGATTAGAAATTACATGCAATTAAAGACAGACCCACCTTTTGTGTACTGAGCTGCACAAAGCAGTTATTTCCTACCAACACCCAGTCCAACCACATCATCTATCACCGGAACAATCAGAGCCTCCCACCCAGGATCCCTGATCCTATCTTTGCCTTTACTCCCTTCTCTACGCAATAATGAGGATGGTGTCTTTAAATCCTAAACTACATCATAATCCTTCTTTTCTGAGCCCTATGGCATCTTTCAGTCTCACTCTAAATGAAATCAAGTCTTTATGACAAGGCCTTACCTTCCTGGGCTTCGTTAGCTTCTGTCCATGCCAGCGAGCTGGCCCCGGGGTGAGCCCAACACCCTCATAGATTGCATTGCTTGCTCTCTTACTGCATTCTCACCGCAAGTGTCACTTTTTTTCATAACTTCCTTGCTCTCTGCAAACACTCTTCCAGTTTCTAATTTCTTCACCTTGTCTTACTTTTCTTCATACCATTCAATTAAAACTTTGTTTTTAAAATACGCATGGATTGGTTTACTGTCCCTTTCTCACATCTGGAATATGAGCTCCCCCTAGTGGAGAGTAAGGATTTTGTTTTGTTAAATGGCACATTTGCAGAGCCTAATATAGTGCCTGGTATATGGTGGGTCTTCAATAAACACTTACTGATTAATTAATGAATGACTGAACATGTGATTAAATGATTAAATTAATAATACAATATATGTGCATTTTTAGTTTGGAAATTAGAAAATCATTTCTTTTATGATTATTCATTTATTTACTGAAAAGACAGAGATCTTCCATCTGCTGGTTTACCTTATTGCACTATAATGGCTGCAGTGGCACAGCTGTACCAGGCTGAAGCCAGGAGCCTATGACTCCATCTGCATACCCACGTGGGCAGAAGTAGTACAAAACTTGGGCCATCTTTTCTTCTTCTTCCGGTCCTAGAGGCTTTGGCAGCCGCGGGTTATGGTGTAGACATGGCCAACTCCAAGAACCATATCACACACAACCAGTCCCGAAAGTGGCACAGAAATGACTTCAAGAAGCCCTGATCACAAAGATATGAATCTCTTAAAGGGGAGGACCCCAAGTTCCTGAGAAACACGCACTTTGCCAAGCAGCACAACAAGAAGAGCCTGAAAAAGATGCAGGCCAACAACCCTAAGGTCATGAGTGCACAGGCCGAGGCCATCAAGGCCATGGTCACAACCAAGGAAGTAAGGCCCACCATCCCCAAGGGAGTCAGCCGCAAGCTCCATCAACTCACCTACATTGCCCACTCCAAGCTTGGGAAGCATACTCGTGCCCGCATGGCCAACGGTGTCAGGCTGACCCAGGCAAAGGCCAAGACTGAGCCTCAGAACAAGGGAAAGGTCAAGGTGAAGCCAAGTCCCAGACCAAGCCAAAGCCCCAGCCCAAGCCAAAGCCCCAGCCCAGGCTGCACCTGCAGCACCTGCTCCAGCTCAGCCTTCTCCCAAAGATTCCCAGCCCCCACAAAGGCTCAGTAGTGACAGCCTCTGCCGGCTACTGCAGGGACAAAAGGACTGATGTGACCCCTGGGCTGCTGTCCTCCTGTGTCGTTTGTACAAATAAACCTGAGACGGGAGAAAAAAACCACTTGGGCCATCTTTTGTTACTTTCTAAGTGCATTGCCTGGCAGCTGGATTAGAAACGAAGAATCTGAGACTCAAACTGATGCTCATATGAGATGCCAGCCGTGCAGGCAAGGGCTTATCCCACTGTGCCACAATACTGGCCTCTAGAAAATCATTTCTAAGCTACTTATTGCCTGAGTTATTATGACACCATTATTCTTTTACTAAAGGCATATTCAAATAGATTCATATTCTTATTTTAAGGTATTGACAAATTCAAACAAACTTCAACTTCTGTTCTGGTGACATGACAAATAGGACATACAGTCATAAGCTGCTCATTAGGTCATACTTTTTCTGTCTCTCACTCCAATGTTTTTTGGTGAAGTCTCTCACTCTAATTTTTTTTTTGTTTCTCACTCCAGCACCAAATATAGCTTTTCCAAGGCAAAATTACAGCCAAATTATTGAAAGTGAAAGAAAAGGAGAGAATCTTAAAAATGGTAGAAGTATCAAGTTACATAGAAAGGAAAACCAGTTAGACTAACAGCAGTTTTCTCAGCAGAAGCCTTCTAGACCAGAAGGGAGTGGTAGGATGATATTTTCAAAAAATTTCCAACCAAGAATATTATATCCAGTGAAGCAAAAACATAGGAGTAAAGGAGAGAAAAAAATATTCCTCATTTAACAAGAACTGAGAGAATTAATTATTGACAAATTGCATTACACAAAATTCTGAAGGAAATCCTACATTAGAAATAAACATCTTGAAAACACATTAACAAATTTGCAACAGAGCAAGTACAATTAGTAACCAGTCAGTTAACAGGTGTTAGCACTAATTTATCAATACTATCCTTGAAAGTGAGTGGATTAATTTCCAGAGCTGGAAGGTTTAGGTTGGCTGCATGGATAAAATCCAAGACACATTTATCTGTGGCTAAAGAAAGTCACTTCACAAATAGATACACATAGCCTGAAAGTGGAGGACCAAGAAGAGACAACATCTGGCAAATGGAAACCAAAACCAGGCAGGAGGGAACTCATTTATCAGACAAAATAGACTTTAAATAAAAAGTTACCAGAAGAGACAAAGGAATTGCATACTGATAAAAAGATCAATTTAACCAGAAGAGGTATCATACTTTATATACACTCAACACAAGCCCACCCAGATAAGTTCAGCAAATGCCATTACAACTAATGAGAGAAATAGACTCCCATACAATAGTAAGAGGGTGCTTCCACATCCTATTGCCATCACGACCAGATCACTCAGACAGAAAATCAATACGGCTACACCAGAGATGGACCACATCATGAGCAAATGGATTTTACAGATGTTCAAATGGACATTTCACCCATCAGCTACAGTATACACATTGGTCTCATCAGCATGTGAAACATTTTAGGATAGATCATATATTAGAACAAAAATGAAGCCCAAGTAAATTTAAAAATATTGATATCATACCACATATCCTCTCAGATCACAAAGAAATACTACCAGGAATCAACAATAGAAGCAACAGCACATTTACAAATACATGGAAATTAAACAACATGTTAGTGAACAAACTGGGATGGACATGATTGCAATGTCCCCCAGCATGGGTGGACTGGGTATGGGGTGTGCCAGACTGTACTAGATTCCAGCACCTTCTAGTACTTGCAAGAGCGATGGTGATGCAAGACAGTGTGGACTAGGTCTCAGCACCCACTGAACCACACAAGAGCTGGGTCTGGAGGGTGGGCCAGGCAGGGCAAGGCTGTAGTACCCAATGGTAAGAGCTCAAACAGGTGTGAGCTGGTTGGGCAAGGCCGCTGTTCCTTCCAGGACAAGGGATGGGCCAAATGAGGCTGGGCAGGGACTCACTCATATGCATGAGATCTGCCACAGGGAGATAACCTGATAGAGGATCTTGGAGAACTTCTCTGTTAGGATTCAGTCCCTGCAGGTGAGTGCAAGAATCAAGACTGAAAATAGCCCAGGCCACGACAGGTTACAATACTTGCTGGCATACATGTGGGTCAGGTCTTGTGGGACTGGGGCAGACCAGGTTGGGCCAGTTCATAGCACCCACTGGCAGATATGAGAACCAGGATGGGGTACAGGACAAGCCAGCTTGGGCTGTAACACCAGCCAGTTCGCAGTACGGTTGGGACTGGGGGCAGCCCAGGCTGGGCTAAGCTGTAGCATCCATTATTAGCATGAGTGGGACTGGGGGCAGACTGGGCCAGGCCATGCTATAGTACCCACCAGCAAATGCTAAGTGGGACAGGCCTTGCCACACTGGGCCACAGTACCTACCAGGGAACATGAAACCAGAGGGTGGGGCAATCCCACTAGTGGGGAAGAGAGGACTCCATGCACTCACACTCTGACTCATGCACTCACACTCAGACCACTGCTCCTGCTGGTAAGTCAGAGAACTGGGACTGGGGGCAAACCAGGCTAGGCAGGGTTACAACCCCCATTGACCTGCATGTAAGCTGATTAAGGGGAAGGGCCAGGCTAGGCTAAGCAACTATATCTACTGGCACATGCTTGAGCCAGAGTAAGTACAGGTTGGTTGGGCTTTGCCACAGCATCAACTGGCAAGTGCTGAGAATGGGGACAAGTCCTGACAAGCTAGAGTGCAGAACAACCTACAAAGTATGAGATCTGGGACTGGGAATGGGTCTACTAGTGTAACTGTGGGCACCTCTCTGATGGGTCTGCATCTCCCACCAGTAAGCATGAGAATCAGGGCTGGGGCGAGACTGGCTAGACAGGCGGTAGCATCTGCCAGCCAACAGTAATGGGCTGGGCCCAGCGTGGCAATCTAGCAGCTAAAGTCCTTGCCTTGCATGTACTGAGATCTCATATGGGAGCAAGTTCTAGTCCTGATATTTCACTTCCCATTCTGCTCCCTGCTTGTGGCCTGGGAAAGCAGTAGAGGATGGCCTTGGGACCCTGCACCCCCATGGAAGACCCAGAAGAAGCTCCTGGCTTCAGATCAGCTTAATTCCAGTTCTTGTGGCCACTTGGTGAGTGAACCAGTGGATGGAAGATCTTTCTCTCTGTCTTTCCTTCTCTTTGTAAATCTGCTTTTCCAATAAAAATAAATAAAAGTTAAAAAACGTGTAGGTTGAACTAGATTGCAACAGCCATCAATGTGCACAAAAGCTGAATGGGATACGGAACAGATCGAACCAGTATGCTGCATGCTCCACTCAGTGTTTGTATACACAGCAACCAGGGCTGGGGCAGGCCTGGTGGGAGCTACTGGGGGTCACTCCAGCTGGGCTCAAGTTTCCACTGGTGTACATGAGGGCTGAGTGTATGGTGTGCAGGGTTGGGCTGAGCCACAGCATCCATTCATTTGTGTAAGAGATGGGGCTGAAGATAGAACTGACGCAGCAACTGCAACACCAGTGTGTGTGTAGGCCGATGTGGGTGACAGACGGAGTAGGACCCTGTACTGGCTAGCACACACAGGAGTCAGGTCTGGGGTCACCTCAGATAAGGTGTCTTTGGGGACCCTTATCCAACTGAACCACTGGACTTAGAACTCCAACCATGGGGAGAACTGCAGGATCTGTGGTCTGAGTGTGAGTGCATGAGTCAGAAACAGGCTACCTCAGTTGCTTAATATGGTGCAGCAGACAGCATGCCCAGATGCACATGGGGGATATGGTAGCCCATTGGAGCCTGCAGAGAACATCTGGTACCATAGCAGAGGATGGAGGGCAGAACAAATTGGACAATTTTCCCAGCCAAGCACTGACAGCAAGTATCTGGGTGAATGGAGACTCTAACGTGGACTATGTCAGCTAATAGACCTTGGCAGATTTCTTTTTCCTTGGAGCAACAAAACCAACGTTAAGACTGGAACAGAACCCTTGGAGTACTCTCCACATTGGACTCTGGGATGACATCTGGTGGCTGTCCTCTATCCCTGGGTACTGATGCAGTTAGTATGCTGCTGCTGGGTGCAGCTTCTTCCAATTCTGTTTCCCCCAGATACAAAAAAAAAAAAAAAAAAAAATCAAAATTGGAAAGAATGGTGTCACCGTCTTTTCCCTTCCTCGACCCTTCCTACCCTAAACAAAGGTCCAACTCAACTAAGCAAACATCATTAAAAATAAAATTTAAAAATTAAAAAGAAAAAAAGCAGTAACAACCTCTACTGGCAAAGGTACAAAATTCGAAAAAAAAGTAAGACTCATACACCGTTGGTTGAATATAAATTGATACAGCTTTCACGTAAATATTAGGAAGTTTATCAAATAATTAAATTACCAGTGGAGCAATTGCACCTTCATGTTTATAACAGCATCATTTACAATAGCCTAGACAAACCGCCTAAGTGACTATCAGTGGGTAAATGGATAAAGAATAAAATGGAATACTATTTGACAATAAAAAGAAGGAAATCCTGCCATTGGCAAAAGCATGTTAAGTAAAATCAGACACACAGAAAAAAAGTACTATGATCTTACTTAAATGTCAAAGAAGAGAGTACAATGGTATTTTCCAGGCGCTAGGCATGGGAAAAACAGAAAGATATTGATCAAAGAACATCAACTTTGATGATCAGATGAGTAAGTTCTGGGGTTTAGAGTACTGTGGAGGGTCAGCATCGTGGGGCAGAGGGTTATACCCACATCCAGTATCAGAGGGCCAGTCTGACTCCTGGCAACTCTGTTTCTGAGCTAGCTTCCTGCAAGAGCATCCCAGCAGGCAGCAGGTGATGGGCTGAGGGTTCCAGTTACCACTTGGGAGATTAAGATGACATTCCAGCTCCTAATGCTGTTCTGGTCCTTCCTTGGCCATTGCAAGCACATCATAGGTAAGCCAGCAGATGGAATATCTCTCTCCCTGACACTCTGTTTTTCAAGCTGATAAAAATAATTTTTTGAAATACTTTGCTAATAAATACAAACCTGAAATATTCACATCATGTACATAAATATGCACAAAATCCTAATTTTGGTAACCATTTGATTAATTTTATTATGATAATCATTACACAATGAATGCCTGAATCAAACCCTCACACTGTATGCCTTACACAATATAATTTTTATTCATCAATTATGCCTTAATGGAGCTATGGTTAGAAAGGAAATTTTATGGTTTCAAAATCTAAATTAAAATTCTGATTAACCTTCCATAAGGAGTTGTGATGTATGTGGCTCTTTTTCCATATGCCATTGCCAAAATAACATTTCTCCGATAATCAGGCTTTGCCTGACTGTTATAGTTCAACTGATGTATGTATTCCCTCTCTCATTGTACAAATATCTACTGAATGTCTGCTGTGCCAAGTTCTGTGCTAGATGCTGGATGGAGACTGCTAAGTGTCCTTGCCATTGGTGGAGCACGGAATATGGAAAGCACTGACTCACAAGCCATCACTGTTTGAACCAGGCGGCAGGTGCTAGGCACAGGCGTGGGGGGGTCACTCCTCTTGCAGCTTCCTGAAGGAAGTCACACTGAATGGAAGCTGCAACTCTGAGTGAGACTGAGCCTGCCTCCCCAAGAGGTAGGCACACACACTCCATACGGAAGAAATAGAATCTATGGGGAAGAGAACCCAGCTCCCTGTGTCAAGCAAAAGCCAGCCAGTGTGGCTGAGACAAGCCAAGTGCAGAGCAGCATGCTGTGAGATGGAGTTCCTGAGAGCAGCGTGTCCAGGAGGGAATACAGATTTAATCCAAGATAGTGGAAAGCCATTGAAAGCTTTCGAGCCGAGCACTTATGGGTATAGAACGATGCTATGTTCTTGAGTAAGGTCTCTGGATACATTGGAGGAGAAAGGTTAGAAGAAGGTTAGCAAAAAGAAAAATAAAGACTATAATTTTAAAAATAAAGAAGTTATTACAGTGAGCCCAGGGAAACAACATTGCATAGACCTTAGAGTCTATTTTAGATCTCCATTCTGTTTTATTGATTTGGGTTTTAATTCCCACATCAGCTTTACACAGGTTGGTAACACTTTGGCTTGTGGTACAGCAAATTTTCTTTACCTCCCAAGTCAAAATTTCCCAAGTATTTCTGCATGTTTTTTCTCCCGTTTAATCTTAGTCAAGTCCCAGTGGGATTCTGATTGGGATTATATGAACTTGACAAATTCATTTAGGAAGAATTAGCATCTCTTTCATCTTAAGCCTTCTCATCACCCCAAAACAAAGTATGTCACTGTATTAATTCCCATCCTTTCTATTCTTTAGTGAAATTATTGCTGCATTAGCTTTCTGTGTACTGTTTCGGTACATTTGAAGCTTATTACTTGATAATTTTTCTTATTGTTGCTGTTGTATTTGGGACCTTTCTTTTACTATTTCCTAATATAACTGAGGTCATAGTTACTCATATTTTCAATGGAATTGAGATAAGGCATTGAGGAGAGTTGAGACAACCATATAACTTTTCCATGAGTCCCTGAATCTCACACCTTAACTCTACCTTTTGAGTTAAAAATCAAGAATTTACAGTTTTTATTATCTGGTTGATTCATGACTGTGTCTGTTAAAATAAAGGAGCCCTGCTTCTGTTGACCTATCTTGGCAGTCTGCAGTGGTAAATTTGTCCAGAAAAAAAAATCGTTTAATGCTTCAAAATGTCGCCCCACTACATTATTTATAGATGGATAGATAAATGAACACTTCTTTATATTAAAGCAGAAATATTAGAAAGTACTTCTTACATTTGTTACCCTGAGCACTACACACTCTCCCGGAGTGATGCCAGACAAACTCTTAGAATTCACTGCAATGTAAGCCCCCTCACCTCCCTCACCCCACAAATGTGACCTGGAATCCTCTAGGATAAATACAAATCATTTTATTTTGTTCTCAGTACTTTGTATTTTCCAAATATATGCCCATGATCCATTTTTGAATTTTACAATCTGAACTAAAAAATCACAAACACAAACGGATTTCAACCAAAGCAGAGAAAAAGGGGAGAGATTCCATGCTCAGAAGTGCTTCAAAGGAAGGCATGCATCTGAAAACTGAAATCTGATCATAAGGTCCCGCTAATTCCCACTGCAGTGAGGGACAGACGTAAGGGAAAGAAAGGATGAAAGGGAGAGAAACACAAACAAAGCTCTCAGTGTGGCTCCATGCAGAACTCTTGGAGGATTCTTTGTTGTTCCTGTTCTTCAAAATGTGAACTATTTTTTTCCAAACGGGAAACACAGCCCTCGACAGGCCAGGAGGAGGGACTATGTCGAGTGAGTTGATCGCAGGCTCAAATAACCAGAGTGCAGAAGAGACCTGTCAGTGTCACATCAAAGCCGTGAAGGTAAGAGCTGCAAGATCACAGATGGAGGAAGGAATGTCAAGGGCTGCAGACAGACACGCAGCCTGAACTTCAAAGAGGGAAACGGTACGTGGGATGAAAATGATAGACACATGAGCATGATATTCATTCTGGAAAAAAAATATCGTTTGGATTATGAAAGAATAGTCTTAATCCTTTAAGAGTACTAGCATTTCAGCTTCTAAATCCCTGAAAGAAATAACTCAGGATATCTCTCTTCCCTTTAAGTTGGCATCAGGTGGTATCTGCCTGTGAGTCTTTAAGGAATGATGCCACTACGCTTCAGTGAGCATGTCACAAAGCAATAAGGAAGAGGCTGGGATCCTAAGCCTTCCAGCTCGCAGAAACACACAGGCAGCAGCCAACGCTTCTTCCCCATGCTAGCATTATAATGATGAAGAAGGCATTGTCTTGTCTTTCCAAAACTTTCCAGAGGATGGAAAGATGGTCACTGCTGTTGTAGCTATGATGATACTCAGGGACTTGCGTATCTGAAATAAAACAAACATCTTGACTTTCAAGGCTGTTGGACAAAGGCTTGCAAGAACTTTCTTTGAAGAGGTTGTCCTGAAGGGTAAAGTGGTGTCCTCCTCCAGATGCAAGCCAGTGCCCAACAGCCTTCCTCCTGGGGCAGACTAGGTCCTCCTGAGTGTCAGATTGGGTTGAGCATCCTCTGAGTCCACCTCTTCTGAAGATCACAGTTTCTTATGGTCAGACAGGACCAGGGGAACCCACTGAGGCAACAGGAGGAACTCAGACATATTTTAGTGCAAAAATAAGATCAGAATTTTAACAACCAGAAGACAGAAAACAGCAAATAGAACTTGAATTCCTTCTCCTCAAATGTATACCAAGCAAATTCGTAAGATAAGAGAAGGACTAGATATTGGACAGAAGAATATGAGGAAAAACTGGGCGACAGGCCCTCAAAATTCTCATGCTTAAAAAATAACTGTGTGTGAATACAAATAATAGCACCATCACACTACATTTGCATCCAAGCCATCTCAACCTAAGAGCACTTCAAAGTAATGGGACCATATCATAAAAATGTTTGCTCTCATGTTTCATTGGGAAATACTAATATAATGACCAAGATTATGGACATGAGGCCAGAAGACTCAGAGTCAGCTGTGTCACCCTGGTGAAAGGTTTTTTTCAGCCTGTAGAACAGGAAGAACTATGTCGTAAGATTTTTTTTAAAAGATTTATTTATTTAATGTTATATTGGGACTCTTAATTGACTGGGATGATATTCTACCAGCTCTAACTTTGGACCAGAAATGGTCTCCCCAAGAATCTGTTCAACCCATCTGGACAATAAGTAGCTGGACTCTATGTTTGGTATATGTTTGCAAGGAAAGAATCTTGATTGAATTTGAACTGTAATACTGCACCAAGGTGGAGGAATCCACCAGGGGGGAGGGGCGTGGGGAGGGGTGGGGGGATTCCCAGAGCCTATGAAAATGTCACATAATGCATAATAATTAATAAAAAAGTAAAAAAAAAAGATTTATTTATTACAGTCAGATATACAGAGAGGAGGAGAGACAGAGAGGAAGATCTTCCATCCGATGATTCACTCCCGAAGTGAGCCGCAACGGCCGGTGCTGCGCCGATCTGAAGCCAGGAACCAGGAACCTCTTCCGGGTCTCCCACGCGGGTGCAGGGTCCCAAAGCACTGGGCCGTACTTGACTGCTTTCCCAGGCCACAAGCAGGGAGCTGGATGGGAAGTGGAGCTGCCAGGACTAGAACCGGCGCCCATATGGGATCCCGGGGCGTTCAAGGCGAGGACTTTAGCCACTAGGCCACGCCGCCGGGCCCCTATGTCATAAGTTTTGAGGTAAGGTCTCTGTAAGATGACATATCCATATAAAGCCCTGAGCAGACTGCTCAGTAAGCAAGAGTCATTATTGTGTCTTCAATAGAAATTACAATCCTAAAATTTCATCTAGTGGTTTAATATTCTTCATCAGCTTTGAACTATTAAAAGTCCTTACAGATGGTTTAGTTGTTCTTGTTTTATTTAAATAGCCCTCCCTCTACTTGCATACATGGACTGTTAAGGGACTCTGTTCTATTGTATTCAGGGCTGCTTTATATCTTCAGAATATCCTTTCTATATTTTGGGAAACCTTTACATTGTAAGACTCTCATCCCTAAGTGGAAGGTTATGTGTAAATGTTTCAGCCAGATGTGATACAGGCAGTAGGTACATGGATTGTACCCATCTGATGCAGTCATGCCAAATTTCAGTTCATAAAGAAACAGCTGGGGGCATTGGTTCTTCAATAAACAGCAAGCAAGAAGGTAGTGGTGTTTGGTTTTGAAACAAAAAATAGCATAAGCTCAGGTGTAGAGGCCTAGCTGTCACCATTTTGAGCTGCACACAGATGGGGACCACGCTATAGGGTAGGATAGACCTCATAGCAGTTTCTTCTGGAGCACCGGAGGTAGAACCTGTTCCTGGCTCTCTCTGGCTTTCTTAGTGGTTTTTCCCAATAGATCTAGCAAATCCATGACATGCTCAGATTGAGCAGACTGGAATCTTGCATATAATATTGACTCATCGACAATTTCATTGATCCAGTGAGTCACACATTGTCCTTGCCTTCTGAGCATTAGCCATGTATCATCACGGAATATGCTAATGAGGACCTACTGATTGACTTGTCAATATAGTGGGTATAGGACTTAAGACCTGTTTGTACTCTCTGAGTAGTGAGTTTTCATTTGTTCTTGCCTCATCCTTGAATGGGCCACACATTTCTACCATATGGGTGATTTTTACCAAGCAAGGATGGAAAACCTTGTTTCTGCCAAGGACCATTGGGATACTTTAATGTTATTTACAGGCCATACAAAATTATGAGCTTAAAAATTAGCCTGCTGTAGTTTCATTGAATTTCAAGTCCTGTTGTGGTTGTCTGTCAGGGCCTGGCCAAATGATTTTGCAGATCTTACATGACCCCTCAGGCCTGAAAATCCCCACCCTTGTGACATGGAGAAAGTAAGATACCATGAGACTACACATCTCCCTTTTCTGAAGCAATACATGGACTTGAAGACATCTTTTGCCTATTTCTTTTCAGAATTATTTTCTTATAAAAGAGTGATTATATCTAAAAGGAAACAAATGAAAACACATGCTTACCTACATTTACAAATTCCTACATGATAATTAAAGAATAGTTTTAAAAGAAAGAAAAACCAATAAATTAGCCATGTTGTCTACATACATAGGCTGAAAAACTAGTTTACTATTTTGACTGAATTATCTGAACTCACTGTCATATCATCTCAATTCAGTGTTGCTACAAAGCATTATATTTGAAAGGACTTCAAGCTGATGGAACTTTAGAGTCTGTGTATCACTTAAAAGTAATCTAATGACTCAATAGTTCTTCCCACATTCACAAACGCAAAACCTAAAAGAGAAGTTCTCATCGAGCCTGGTGTGGTGGCTCAGCAGCTAAATCCTCGTCTTGCAAGTGCCAGGATCCTATATAGGTGCCAGTTTGTGTCCTGGCTGCTCTACTTCCCATCCAACTTCCTGATTGTGGCCTGGGAAAGCAGTAGAGGATGGCCCAAAGCCTTGGGACCCTGCACCCGTGTGAAAGACCATGAAGAGGTTCCTGATTCCTGGCTTTGGATAAGCTCGGCTCAGCTCTGGCTGTTGAGGCTACTTGGGGAATGAACCAGCAGATGGAAAATCTTCCTCTTGTCTCTCCTTCTTTCTGTAAATCTGCCTTTCCAATAAAAATAAATAATTCTTTTTCTTTTTTTTATTTTTTTTTAAAGATTTTATTTTTATTACAAAGTCAGATATACAGAGAGGAGGAGAGACAGAGAGGAAGATCTTCCATCCGATGATTCACTCCCCAAGTGAGCCACAACGGGCCGGTGCGCGCCGATCCGAAGCCAGGAACCAGGAACCTCTTCCAGGTCTTCCACGCGAGTGCAGGGTCCCAATGTATTGGGCCGTCCTCGACTGCTTTCCCAGGCCAAAAGCAGGGAGCTGAATGGGAAGTGGAGCTGCCAGGATTAGAACCGGCGCCCATATGGGATCCCGGGGCGTTCAAGGCAAGGACTTTAGCCACTAGGCCACGCCGCCGGGCCCCAAAATAAATAATTCTTAAAAAAAGAATTTCTCATCGAACATATCATTCACATATTATATTATTTTATTTATTTGAAAAATACAGTGACAGAGGGACACAGAAAAAGAGATCTTCCATCTGCTAATTCATTTCCCAAATGCCCACAATACTTAGAGGGCCAAGATAAAGCCGAAAACCCAAGAATTCTATCTGGGAGTCCCATGTGGGTGGCAGGAACACAAGTTCTTAGGCCGTCACCTGCTGTATCCCACAAGTATCAGCAGAAAGATGGACCAGAAGAGAAATCTGAATCAACCCCAGGCACTTCAATATAGGATGCAGGGTCCCAAGTGGCAGCTTAACTCGCTGGTTCATAACTTCCACCCTACCACTTGTATATTTTAAATTTTCTCTATACTTGCTCACACCCCCAAAGTATACAGGTTCTATGGACACCATTCAATAGGAGATTATAGCACTTTGGGAGTGAACTAAGATAATGTACACTTAGTTCTTTTATGAAAATGAATTATCTTCATTTAAAAAATACACAGTACATAATTCATTTATGAGAAACCAAAACTTTGCCTGTTAGGCAATCATTTATATCCATGTTCCCTTTCTGCCTGTGGAAAGGGCAATTTGCAAAACTCAATAGTGCCCCATTGTGGCTATGGGACAACTGACATTTAATCAGAGCTTTGCTATTTTAATTCCTGTTTCATTTTCTACTCTTAGAATACATTCCCTTACTAAAAGAAATTCTCTCTAGTTTTTAAATAGTAACTAATATTTTTTATTTGACAAAAGCAAAGATCCAGTACCATCCGTGAATGAATGTGTTATAGATAAATTTATATTTCTTGGAAACAAAATGCTTTTTGTATGCCCTAACTTGTATGCCTTAACGACTATTCCAAAGGGTGAAGAGAAAATAAAAGCTACTTCTCTCATGTATTGCTATATTTTGCCAAATGTGATATTCCAAGGGTAAGGACATTTACATAACAAAAAGGAACGTTAGAAACATAATAGAAAAATCTATAAAGGGAAAGGGCAAAAATAAACATAAAATATAATGGCATCCTATTCCTAAGCTTCAGCACATTGTTAAATCAATCATATTTTCAGAGAGTTGTGTCTAATTAATTTGTACTTTTTTTGTAATCTTCCTATAATGAAATGTGTATTCTGAGAAGCGAAGTCTCAGAATTTCACGGGGAGGATGTGCCTGGCCCTTCAAACCTACTGACCAATATAATCTCCCCTACATCTGGTTGCTATATGGTTATGATGAATATTTTATTATGCAGTTAGTAGAAACTTTCCTTGTTTAGCTCCCCTCTCCCCCAACATTCCAGTCCTTGATGACGTTTGGGGTCTTTCCTGGGTCTTTCTCAGGCCAACAACTCCAGGACCTGAAATATTTTTTCACAAGACTTTTCTGCTTCCTACTGTCTCTCACTGACAACTGGAGAACCATAATGATTGACACCACCTCTAAGTTTGAACCAAAATGTCAAACGAGAATTATAGGAAAGAATACAATCAAGAATACCTATCCAAATGACTTGCTAAACAAATCTCCATAAAAAGTTCATTTTCCATTAAAATGGGAAAAGCTCACCATCAAAAACAATAACCCAAAACCCACAAAACAACAACAGCAAAAAACAAGTTAGCAGAATCCTAGAGCAAAAAGTTTCAAAAGTAACGATGGTCTAACAGTGTTGCCAACTGCAAATCATCCGGTACTATAGAAATCTCAAAATGCCAAAATAAGGAAAACAGCAAGGAAATCCAACATGCAAAATGGTAACCACAAAGACCATTTCCTGATCAGAGGAATAATTTCAATGGGTTATGATCCAGCAAACTAAGAGCGCCTGTTTAGTCCCACTCAGTAACAATCCTCACTGACATACATTGCTCACAGGATGTCCAGGCTGCCAGAAACCAGAAAAATCACTGAAAGATTCAAGTGATAAGAATGAAGCTGGATCTTCTTTTGAGGGTTTTGGAAGCTGATGAATCTTACAGAAAAACAAATCAAAAACCTATGAAGTTAAAGAAACTGACCTTGAACTATGGGTTCCATTTCCATGAGGTCCTGTTGAACTTGGGTAATGAAACGGGGGTGCTAAACCTACATGATTTATATAGAGTTCCCTGATTATAAATTCCCTCTTCCCATCCCCACTCATGCCCAGAGGCAAACCCAAGACATCAAGATTTCTAGGTCCATTCTGCAGCTGGAATTGTCCTTATCCACTCTCCTCCAGAGGCTGTAGCCCTTCTACAAGGTGTCTGGCTGTATGCTGGGAGTCCCTTGCCTTTACTAGACCCTAGATCGTTCATCCTTATGCTGTAAAAACCACAATGCCTTGATTACTAAAACCAAGGCTACCCAACTTCAGCCCCAGGCCACCTGCTGTGCCAACTCACCTCTCATTTCCCTCTTTTTTTCCTGTTTCACCCTACCCTGGGGACTGCTTCAACTTTCTACAGATCATATTAACAGGTATGCTTAGACATCAGTTTTGCACTTAATCAATCCTACATTACTATTCCGAAGTACTCAAAGCAAGCTACTTTATAAAGGAAAACATTTTACCGTGGACCATGGTTCTGAAGGCACAAGATCCCCACAGCTAGTGATGGCCTTCTGGTTGCAAGGGTTCAGAGGTAACATAGAGTGCCATTTGACAAGAGACAGGGAGTACACACATCTGTGTGTGTGTGTGTGTGTGTGTGTGTGATGAGTCTATGTATGTCACACGTTAGTGTGTGTCACAGGTCTCTGTGTGTCATGTGTCTGTGTATCACACATTTCTGTGTGTCATGCGTGTAACACATCTGTGTCACACATCTGGGTGTGTCATACACCTGGGTGTCATGTGTCTGTGTATGTGTTCGGTCTCTGTCCCTCTGTTACAGAACCACAAGGACTCAATAATGAGTGCTCCATCCCCAATGACCTAATTTAATCCTACTAACTTTGAAAAGGCCCCAACTCTAAGCATCACAGTTGGGTTAACTTTCCATGTTCTTAACACTAATTATTGGGATCAATTTCAATACATAAAGACTATATCTAAGCTATAATATTTTAAATATGAACATGTTTGTTGTAAGCATGCGTAATAATGGTTTTTCATAACTACAGAAAAAGCACTTGGGTAAAATTTTTTGTGCTAAACTTTTGTAGAAAAAGTGTAATTATTTCCTTGAGCTACGTGTCTAGTATTGCATTGATGAATTAAAAGGTATGCATATTTCCAGTGTGTTCATTTCAGCCACTGATGACACTCATGGATGTATCTCTTAGGGTATTATTTCTTCCTATTTTAATATTGTTGATGGATGCAATTTTATTCTTTATTACATTTTAAGCATAATAGTGTATAAATCCATAGCATTCCACTCTTCTGAACAGGCACTTACTAGAGATCTGTAAATTAAACCAAAATTAGTCATATTATAGTGCAGGATTAATAGTCATGAAATTTCCCTTGAGTTTTATTCAAGTGTCAACTTGGTACGGAAAATGGCTTTTCAGTGAAGGTCTTACCACTATTGTTCTCAGCTTGCAGATACAGGAGAGGAAAGAAAGCTGGAGGATAACAAATGGGTATATGATATGAAGAGAGGCAGAAAAAAAAACATCTAATAAGAACACAAATAGATGCTTAGCCTGGGCCCGGTGCAGTAGCTTGGTGGCTGGAGTCCTCACCTTGCACATGCTGAGATCCCATATGGGTGCTGGCTCATGTCCTGGGAGCCCCACTTCCCTTCTAGCTACCTGCTTGTGACCTGGGAGGGCAATCAAGAATGGCCCAAAGCCTTATCTCAGAGCATGCCCCACATCCGGGACTCGGGGTGGGCGGGAAACCAGGTGGGGCTTCTCCCTCAATATCCCCCTTTACCTCAGATACAAGATGGAAACAATATGGACATAATAGTATTACCCACTTCCCTATCCCCCTGAACCTTTTTTTTTCCTTTTCTTTCTTTAACTGTAATTAACTATGTAAAGATTGTCAACAACAACACAATAAAATAGATTATAAAAAAAAAAAAAGAATGGCCCAAAGCCTTGGGACCCTGCATTCACATAGGAGACCCAGAGGAGGCTCCTGCCTCCTGGTTTTGAATCGACTCAGCTCCAGCTGTTGCAGCCATTTGGGGAGTGAACCATTGGATGGAACATCGACTTTCCAATGGAGATGAAGAAATCTTTAAAAAAAATAGAATGATGCTTACATTTATTATTCATTAGGAAATTGAATAAAAAATCACAATGAGATAACACCTTACATCCATTAGGAAGGGCTAAAATTAAAAAAAAAAAAACTGGCCAAATCTAGTGTTGGTGAAGCTATAGAGAAATAAGAACTCTTACACATTGTTGACAGAAATGTAAAACTGTGCTGTCACCTTGAAAAACAGTTTGGCAGTTTCTCAAAATGCCAAGCATAGAGTTGCCATATGATCTAATAACTCTTGGGTATCTACCAAAGAGCAATGAAAACATATGTCTACACAAAAAACTTAAACACAAATGTCCACAGAATCAATATTCATGATAGTACCAAAGTGGAAACAAATGCCCGACCAACCAGTGACATGGTTCATCCACATCATGGTATATCCATAAACTCAGGCATTATGTTTCTGGAAAAGAAAGAAAATACTGGTCTATTCTGCAACATGAACGAACCTTGTAAACATTAGGCCTAGTGAAAGACTCTAATCATAAAAGCCTACACATTGTATGATTCCATTTGTATAAAATGCCCCAAACAGGCAAATCCATAGAGACAGAAAATGGGCTAGTGATTGCCAGTAGAGGCAAGGGGTAGGTAATGTTCAGGGAATGTTAACAAGCAGTGAGATTTCCTTAGGGACAACAAAAATGTTCTAAAATTAGAGCTTCGTGATGGTTTCATAATTCTGTGAATATACTAAACAAGCATGGTATGCTTTATACAACTTCATGAAATTTAAAACATAAACACAATGAAACGTCTTTTTAAATGAGGGAAAGGACCTAAACTCCAAGTGACTTTCCTTGCCATTTGTTGCTGTTGTTTTGTTTTGCTTTACTTTGTTTGGTTTGTTTTTTAGAGAGCGAGGGATCATCTCCTGCATGCTCTAGTTTACTGCCTAGACAGATGGCTGCAGAAATGGGAACTGGGCCAAACAAAGTCAGGCACCAGGAGCATCTTCCAGGTCTCCCATGTGACTGCAAGGGCCCAGGCACTTGAGCCATCTACCATCACCTTCCCAGACACATTGACAGTAAGCTGGATTGAAAGTTGGAGCAGGTAGGACTTAAACTAGTGCCCATATGGGATGCTGGCATGCAGGCAGTGGCTTTATCCCTGATCCCTTGTCTTTCTTCTAAGAATCTGTGTTCTATCAATTACCATTCCTGTGCATATATGATTCTCACTGATTCAAGAATAATTTGGCACTTTCTTCCAAATGAACAGAACTTACAAGTTCAGATCACCTTGGCTTCCCTCACTTCATTCTTAAAATCATTGTTTGCTTCTATATTTATCCATTCTTGGTCTTTACTTCTTGTTTTCTAATCATGCAGCTCCGTTGGAGTATTTGAGCTGCACAGGATTTTACAACCATGTACGTTAGACTTGTTGAGTGTTATAACTTCTTCATATCAGCTGCCTCCTTGCAAAAAAAGCAGGGGGAAGGAGGTTTTCATCCTTTTATGATGCATTTAGAAACCCTTGCTTATACTCAAGGTTTGACTTACCACAAACTTGTGTCTGTGTAATACAAAATTAAATGCAGAATGTTAACTACTGCATCCAGCTGTTACTGAGCCAATGAAGTGAGTATTGTATGGTCTTACAGAAAGAGCATCCTCTCTTTCACTTGTGCTCCTCCATGCCAACTCTGCAACTGGGAAATAGGAGTCATGAAGACATTTTTCAGAAAACCAGTTTTTAAAAAATGGAATTTCAAAAACAAACAGCAATCCTCCTGGCCCCAATGTTAGTTCCCACAGGACTATCCTTTTCTAACCTTGCTGAACCATGTAGCAATCCCATTGTGATTTATGAAACCTGCTTGTGGTTTTTACATATGGGCCCTTCTGCACAGATTGTCATAATATCAATGAGGCACATGCGCAGACCTGGGAGGCGGAGAGCAGAGTATAGCTTGGGCTGTGGTGGCCCAGGGAGCTCTGCCAAGGGCAAGCCACAAATCTCCTGCAGGCAGGACTGAACCTGATCCAGTTGCCCAAAGGGATGGGGAATAACAACTACCTGACTGGAGAGGTTGGGCAGCCTGAGGGAGCAAGCCCCCTTTCTTGTTCTTACCATCCTATTCTCAGAGATACTAAAAATGTGGCTGGCATTAGTTTACTTTTCTCCCCAGTAAACTCTCTCACAGCCCTGTCTTTTATTTTTTATGGCTTATGTGAATGCTTTGATATTTTTCTATTTCTTCTTCCCCTCAAGAACCCATTCTTAAACATGCAACATAATGACAAGAAATACACAGTTATTCAAGACAGCATACAAGCAGTTTACATTTTTCACTTCACTTTGCCCAAAGGGGAGTTATTTTTTTTCCTTTTAAGGTGTTTCCAACTACAAAATTAGGGGAGGAGAGAGGGCAGGCCACACATGAAGAATGTGCACTCTGGTTGACTTGAGTTCACTTTCAAGTTTAGAGCCAGGAAGCTGAAAACCAAAACAAATGGCAATGTATTTGGCTACATGTGGTAGGAAATGACCTTTGCTGTAATCATAAAATAATTTAACGTAAAAAAAACCCTTTAATGATAACTAACAATCTTTTCAATTAATGTTTTTTGTTTTAAACTGGGCTTCTATAGTAATTCCTCAAGAGAGATCCTACTTTGCTAAATAGGCATGGTTGGTGTTGTGGTAGAGGAAAGAGACCACAGACCGTATCCCTGGGCCCTGGGACCAGAGCCTGGTGGTTAAGGTTACAGAGCCTCACATGCAGAAGACTATTGGCAAATAGTTGAAGGGAAAACCATAGCAATCAATAGTATCACAAAGGAAGAACATCAAATGAGGAAGAAAGGGACCCAAGGATGAGCCTCAATGACATCAACAGATGGAGGAAAATCAGAAGAAGCAGTGTCCTAAAGGAAGTGGGAAAGAGGAGTCATCAGTGGGAAAGGACAGAAGCAGAGAGGGTGCCCCAGGGAGGCAAGGTGAGAGGGTTAGAAGAAGGAAAAAGCAGGCAAGCATGCCAAAGGAGCAGGAAGGCTGGGGCAGAGGAGGAGCCGTTGCACCTGTTCTTACACAGGTTACAGGTGATCTTGGCAGAAGCTGCTTCAGGGGTGTGGTGAGAACTGAAATGCACAAGCAGTGCAGGAGAGAATGGGAAGTAAATATTGCATTGATGGACTCTTCAGGACTCCTGAGTGCACATGCTTAGGGCGGCAGTGGGATGACAACGTCAAGTCATGGCAGAAAGGCCATTGGGATCTGATGTTTGAGATGGAAGAGTCTAGAATATATCTGTCCACTGATCAGAATGCTTCAGAAGAGAAAGAGAGGTTGATGTTGTTAGACAAAGATGATAAATTCCCAAAAGCAGAGTATCTGAGTCAACGAGCAGGTGGTAGAAGAGGAGCAGACATAATTTCTGAAATAGAAAAAAAAGGGTGAAGCAATAAATGCAGATGTCTCACAGATATTGCTGTGAAAAGAGAGTGTTCCTGCAGGGTTGATTCCCTTTTTTAAAGGAAATATGAACCTGGAATCACAGCTGAGAAAAGAGGGTGTGTGTGTGTGTGTGTGTGTGTGTGTACGCATACACGTATGCACATACAGAGGTTTGGAGGGAAAGAAGTGATATTGATGACTTGAGGATAAAGAAGCAGGGCAAGAACTTTATGAAGGCTGGGAGCAAGCGCTAGAGGACACGAGGACAGCGGCAACAGGCAGTGTGTAGGCTCTTGAGGCCTCTTGCCCTGACTTTAATGGAAAAGTCAGAACATTTCATGTTCTCAGGCTACCTTCAGCAGCTCCAGCGCACATGAGGACTTCTCCAGGTAGTGGGGCTTAGCCATTGTCAGATTACAGTGGGATGATTACAATGGAGCAAAAGTGAGTCAAGAAGATAAAGACGTGTGGTCATAGAAACCATTCCAAGAAAAGAGCAGAAAAGCAAAGATTTGGGACAGGATTGCAGGTTGGCTGGTAATACAAGCAAGCAAACAAACTGCTAAAAAAAAAACAAAAGCCACTGAGATTGAAGTCTGTGATGATTTTTTTTACAATTGTGGAGTTGGGGCATAAAATCTTAGTATTTTTAAAAATTAGAGCAGGAGAGGACCAGCACAGTGGCTCAACAGGCTAATCCTCCACCTGCAAGTGCCGGCATCCTATATAAGCAGTGAAGTTTGCCTCAAGACCATGTGGGAGACTCCTGGCTCCTGGTCTTCGACAGGCTCAGCTCCAGCCATTGTGGCCATTTGGGGAAATTAGAACAGGTAAGATAAGAGAACAGGGAGGCAATCAGATAGTACGGTAGAAATTGACTTGTTGAAAATCTTGTAGCAAATGATAAAATTCAAAAATTGAGAATGGAGCTGTGAAATGTTCTTGATTTCCACTTGAAAACTTCCCTGCCCTTAGTTTACAGCCACTATTAGATTTAATTCCTTTCAGGTGTTTAGGTCTCAACTAAAATGACTGAATTACCACCATCTCCCCCCTCCCATTGCTTCTGCCACTCTCCACACATCACCTTCAGACAAGCAATCCCTTCTCTCACCATTATGGTATAGTATTGGTTTGTTTGTGTGCTTCTGATCCGAATCTCTTACTAAAAGTAAACAATATAGAAGGAAATATTGCTCTTCCAGGTTGCTGTGGTATCCTCAGCAGCAGATTCCTGGCTCCTCATAGATATCATGTAAATGACATGTGACTGAATAGAAGCAGGCATGACTTCAGGAGACAATGTGCCCCAGCTTCCAGCCTCCATGGCAGAATCACGCTTAGAATATCATCTTGCCGAATGAGAGCCTCCCTTTCTGCTAGACGCAACTGCCTATGACATGGTGGAGTGTGGCTTGTTCCTTCTGGAGCTCACAGATTTAATCCCCATCATCAATTTTCAAGAGAGGAGAGATTTAACCTGACCATGTTTAAAGGTAAAGTTTTCGGGTCCTGAGCAGGAATAGAGGTCATCAAGCATGGTGAAGAGAGACCCAAAGACGGAGACACACAGGCACACTCCTTGCGCATACTGATGTCATTGCATTTCTGAGCTCTTGTTCCGTTGATCTATTCACATATTCTTTTGTCCACATCATGCTGCCCGGACTCTTGTAACTTCAGTTAGTCTCAAGTCAATTTGTCAGTTCTCTCACTTTGCTCTTTTCTTTTGTTATTATACTGGCTATTCTGAGTTCTGAGACTGCATACACTCCACACACAGTCAGTTTGCCAACAGTCACAAACTAACTCACTGGAATTTTGATGGGATGAAAAATGGTTTGGGGCCTTTTTAAGGTGATAATTCTTTCATCAGTAGGAGTGCTAATACTATACATACTTCAAAGTCTAGTCAGTACTATTTGGCAGATTAGTGGAAAACAGAGATTGAATCCCAAACCCAGTTAGAGAAAGAAAGATTAACATATGAAACAACTAGAAAACAAAAAATAATGTAAATCTTAGTATTACCTAGGTGATAAAACTAGATAATAAATTACAAGCTCGGTGAAGAAAGGGCTTTAATCAACGTGTTTTTTATACAATTGCATCCAGTTTCAAGGCCATCACCAAAACTCTTGCCTTAAAAATCCTTAGCTTATGTTTGAGTCCATGGAGGATTACATTTTTTACTATTGAATGTCATTACCACATGTGCTAGAGGAATAGGACTCATGCACAGGCTCTATTTTCAGGCAATAACCGCCTAGATAATGCCCTTGGAATCTTACTGCTTGGATAGCACAAAAGAGTTGTTGTTGCTGTTGGTAATAGAAACTTTTTTTTCCCTTAAAACTAGTTGCTTTTATTTTCTACAGGTTTACCCGGGAACACACCGAGGAAAACTAAGAGTTGCCCTGGAGAGTGGGTTTGGAGGAATTCGTCAGTGCTTTTTTTCACCAGAATTTGGATTCTAAGAATACACTTAGTTATTTCAGGCAATTTTCCAAGAAGGAAAGGAGAAAGAAACATGAGCAGGAGAAAGTAAGTATTCGGATAATTATTTTTTTTCTATGAATCTTGATGCTTGAGGCTCCCACTTCACTTCAGTAAGAATCTGCTTTTGAACCTATTGGACAAAATAACGTCTAAAATCCCACATACCAACTGAGAGTTCTGAAAGGACATTCTGTTGCTATAATGTAAAGACAGCATGACTCCTACAAAACTGAAATCTTCTTTTAAATCTTCAAAAATGCCAAGTATACCCATGGTATTAACTTTAATATCAGAGCAAGATAAAGACACTAATTGATTTAGAAAGTCATCCACCTGCTTCTTGAAGAGAATCTTATTCTAGTGTCTTGGTTTTAGTAGGAGGCAAAAAAAAAACCCAAAACCTATTTGAATGAAAAAACCATTGGCCACACATCCAGTTAGCATAAGAATCACACAATCAAACCTCATTGAGCTTAGCTGAAGGTACTTTCTATGGACTATTTACTGAGATTCTTAAGGTATTCCTAACAGTAATAACGGTGAGTGGTCAGCAGTTATATATTGAATTTTTAGTAGGTATATTGAACAATCACAGGTAATAAAATATGTTTAAATTTTGCTTGACTAATTTTTATCCCAGAACAATCTGATATTTAGTAACCCTAGTTTTTACACACATACTGAGACAAAAATTTTCCAACTGTTTTTTATTTCATAACTGTGCCACTAGCTGAACCTGGCCATTGGTGTTGGGGCTTTTGTGAAATGCAGTGTGTTTGCACTTCTGTTCACCTGTAACCTACCTAGCAATCTCATCCTCTATTCACTGTGTATTTTCATTCTCACCAATCTGTTAATGAAGTGGTTATGTTCCACTTTCGTCATAATTAGGGTTCACTTAGTTCAAGTGCTTTGTAATTAATCTTTTATGCTAATTAGTCCTTTATACATTAATGCTTCGCCAAACACGGGAAAGCAAAACATTTTTAAATTAAACATCCTCCACCTGGGATGGGGTAACAGAACAATGCTCTGTTGAAAAACTGGCTCTCAGATTTGTGTTTGGAAAGCAGGAGACACCACCCACCTGAGCCAAACCTTGGACCCATTTTTCTTAACATAAAAAGATCCCTCATTAGCTATTTTAAGGCTAAAACATTAAAACAGATAGAAAAAGATTTTTTAATTTTTATCTCTATGTCTAGTTGAGATTTCTTTGTTAGAGTCTTAAGGTGGCTTGTGGAGCCAAAGCAAATGCTGGTACCTGCCCTGATACCCACAGGGAAGAGGCCCACTTGATTTTCTGTGGCTGGGTGTGCAGCTTCACTACCCTGCCTGTTTCCTAATTTCTAAAATATGGCTCTTCCTTGGGAGTCATTTGAGAGACAAAAAGGAATTTGTGTCATCAGAATGTCTTAGGACTGTTCCCCTGAGAGGTGAAGTGCTCAACGTATATGATGAACATTGTAGTTATCATCATCAATACTCGCCAAGACCGCAGTCACAGCCTGGCAAAGCTACTCAAGCAACGTGGAGAACAACTTGGTTCCTATTCCTTGGGATTCTGTACCCTTTCCTCTCTGCCCTGTGCCAAGAACATTCTGGGTCCGGGGGCACCACCAAGTACCTGCAGGAAAGCTCCAGGGAGGACATCGGGCAGTGCTGAACCATGAAGGTATTCCATGACCACAGTGTACTGCTGGAGAAGCCCTTTCTACTGCCCCACCATGGGAGAGCGCCAGGCATGGCACTGCTGGGGTTGGTCCCCTGACTAGGGAGCCACTAGCCCAGGGCCGCAGCACTGGTTCTGCTGTGTCTTTGTGTTGTGCCTGCACACAACACCATGTGTTTCTGGCTTCCCCTGGAGGAGAGCACTATGGTTTGAATGCATCCTCTCAAAACCCGCACATTCCAAACCAACAACAGTGAGATGTGAGATTTTGAGAGGTGATGCCATGAAATATGACAGCAAAAAGGCTCTCAAATGCCGACATCTTGATCTTGAAATTCCCAGCCTCGAAGACTGAAATCAAAACTTTAAAATATATATAGATACTCATTCTGTGATATTCCCTGTCCTTCCCAATAATTCCCTGGAATTCCCTGGCAGAGGAATTATTGGGTCAGAGACTCCAACCTTTCTTTTATTTGTCTTGTGGTATAGCCTGCCAAATTGCTTTCTGAAAAGATTGCAGCAATTTCCACGACCTGCTATGAATAGCACATGAGAATTCTGGTCTCCAACATTATTAATATTGACTATCTTCTTTAGAAACAAATCTGTGTCAAACCAGCAGACTACAAAGAGCATTTCAATATCATTTGATTTCTGTGTTTCTAACTTTTTCATAAAGTATTCTGGAATTCTTTTCTCATCCATATTGTATTTGTGATGCTAATGTTCATTGTTTCTTTTTGACTGCTTCTAGACCTTTTATGCAGTTTTTAGTCACATCCCCTCTCAGAATTTGTCCTTTCAGACAAAAGTTACAGTCATTGTCATGCTGTTGGGGGCACAAGGGCCATCCTCCCACATCACCGTCATTCCAGCCACCTTGCCCCAGCTGCCGCTGTCACAAGACAAACTTTCCCAAGTGCTAGTCTGCAGTTTCTTCCTACATTACGCTGAAAACCTACCGACAAGCGTGTTGATCTGTGTGACCCAGACTTGATGGGCGTTCTTGGGATCCCTTGTACAAAGACACAGGCCCCTTTTGTATTATGTGAAAAGCACTCCAGCCCTTCATTTATGCATGTGACTGGGAATTTGATTTCCCTCTGGTTACGTACATTCTATCGCTTCCCACCAAAGTCTGGTGCCCATTTGCTTCCCAATCCCACAGATTCACAAACTAATGTTTATAACGTGCATGTCACAATAAATATTACAATAAACATGTTATAAAAAGTATCAGAATCTGATTGCTCAATGTCATAAACAAAACAAGGCACATAACCTTTATCATTAATAACAACTTTAATAGCAATTCATGAACTATATGGTATCCATGAATTTTATGTCATTGTAGCCACAATTGTCAAGAAAATTCTTATTGTCATTTTACAAATGAAGACACTGAATGTTCCAGTCAAATGTTTGAGATTAAAGAGTTAAAAAATGTGAAAACAGGTCTCCTGACCTACACCCAAAATTTTTTCTATTGAAACTTGTTTCCTATTTTGAATCCAATTTTCTACTCGTAACACCATTTTTTTTTTAAGATTTATTTTATTTTCACTACAAAGTCAGATATACTGAGAGGAGGAGAGATAGGAAGTGGAGCTGCCGGGATTAGAACCAGCAGCCATGTAACACCATTTTTTAAAAAAAGTTTTTATCGGGTTTGGGCCTTGGGTTTGGGGGCAAGTGCCGCTCCTCACAGTGTGACGGCTGTGGGGGGTGCCCCTGCTGGGTCAGACCCAATGCTGGGGGCTCACACCAGGGACACTGCCGCAGCGCAGTGAACGAGTCCTTGGCCTCACCCAGGACCCAAGAGAGCTATTTCCTCAGGGTAGGTGCGCCATGAGGGAACTTGGGAACTGGGTTGGGGTTCCTAGCTCTGCCCAACTGCTAGTGTCTTGCGGCTGGGTGAGTTTGGGAGGGGTTCGGGCCTTGGGTTTGGGGGCAAGTGCCGCTCCTCACAGTGTGGCAGCTGTGGGGGATGCCCCTGCCGGGTCGGACCCAATGCTGGGGGCTCACGCCAGGGACACTGCTGCGGGGCAGTGAACAAGTCCTCGGCCTCACCCAGGGCGGCCAGCGCATCCTGTGGTGCCAGGCTTTGCCTGCTGGCCACCCAGTGGCCTGCTCTGGGGTTTTTTTAAGATATGTTCACTGCCTGGGGACACCCATGACTAAGTCCAATTTTAGTGTAGGTGAGTAGTGAATCTTGGGTGATTCCCAGTGACAGGGACATGGAAGGTTTAGGCATGCGTGGGGACTGAAACCTGGTGGTTTGGAGGGAAGTACCCAGGAGACAATTACGGTTAGTCAGACACACCAACCCAATTCGGAATACAGAAATGGCCTGTTTGCCTAGAACATCACTGATTGTCACACACCAGCCCACACCAATACTATGGATGGAGGCCTCTTTGGCAGTGATGGGTACCATTACCCAACTGTTTGGTGGAGTGGTGGAGCGGTCACATTTGGCAGGGTCAAGACTATATCCAGCATGCGAGAGAACTTGGTCTGGGGGTAGACTCTATGGGGTTGTGTGGGCCCAACCCTGTGGAAATACAAGTTCCCCTAGTTGGATACCCTAACAGGGTTGAGGTTCCCACCAAGGGGTGCGTGTGCTGGAATGGGGGCTGCGTTCTATCTAGGAAACAGTTGCAGTCACCCGAGGCACTAGTGTGGGCTGCACCAGGCCACTTCAGACCCCAACACCATCTGGTGTCATGGAGAACCAGGGTAGATGTGGGACTGACTAGGCTGGGTCTCAACCCCCTACTGAGCCATGTGTGAGCTGTATGTGGGTATGGACGAGCCATGGCTGGGCTGAAACATCCAACAACAAGAACCAGAATGGGGTGAAAGCCAGCCAGGAAAAGCCACTGTTCCTGCTAGGACAGGAGGTGAACTGAGTAGGGTCTGGTTGCGACAAAACCAGCACACATTATGGAATGCCAGGGTGAGGTTGCCTGTACTGGATTTGACTGCAGCACCCAACCAGCACACGTGAGATCTAGGAAGGGAGGGACAGAGCTGGCAGGGGGATTAAGGGGATGGTCCCCTCGCGTGGGCTGGGATGGGGACAGACCAGACTAAGCAAGGCTGCAACACCTGTGTGCTGAATGTGGACTAGATCAGGGAAAAGCTAGGCTGGGCTGATTGTTCCTGTGGGTGCAAGCATAAATTAGAGTGGGTGAGGGATGTTTGGGCTTGCCAGCAGCATCAGCTGGCAGAAGCTGGCACTGGGGACTAATTCTGTCAAGTCAAATCACAGAACCACCTAAAGAGTGTATAAACCAGGACTGAGAGAGACCTGGGAGGGAAAAAGTGGGTTCCCCCTTCCCGGGTCACTAGTCCTGCAGGAGGGCATGAAAACTAGGACGGGGGCTGAGGTGGCTAGACAGAGAGGCACTCAACAACATCCGTGAGGGCTGGATGGTTGAGTTGGTTAGATGGAACTAAGCTTTAATACCCATTGACAGGTACAAGAGCCAAATGGGATGGGGGACAGACTGGTCTACTGCTACACATACTGGCAAACCAGGGTAGGGGGTGGGCCTGGTGGGGGTTATTGTGGGTCGCCCCGACTAGGCTGCAGCTCCCACTGGTTGATGTAAGGGCCGAGTATGTGCTGGGCAGAACCAGACTGGACTGCAACACCCATTGGTTCCAGTGCAATTCGGGACTGAAAACAGAACCAACCCAGCAATTGCAACCACCAGCTGATCGGGGTGATGGACTGTGCCAGGCCCTGTGCTTGCTAGAACATACAAGAATCTGGTCTGGGAATACCTCAAGGTTTCTTTGGAGATCTCCCCAATCGAACTGCTGGACTCAGAACTCTAACCAAGAAAAGACAGAAGACAGAACAGGTCAATCATTCATCTCAGCTATATGTTGGTGGCGAAATATGGGGCAAACGGAGACTTTATGATGGACCATATCAATCAGTGGACGACCTCATCGAGTGAAACTAGCAGCAATTCATAACTGGAGAACTATTAACACCACTTGAGCAAATATCTCAGAGCATGCCCCACATCCGGGACTTGGGATGGGCGGGAAACCGGGTGGGGCTTCTCCCTCAATATCCCCCTTTACCTCAGATACATGATGGAAACAATATGGAAATAATAGTCTTACCCACTTCCCTATACCCCCTGAACCTTTTTTTTTAACCGCAATTAACTATGTAAAGATTGCCAACAACAATATAATAAAATAAAAAAAAGAAGAAAAGAAAAAAAAGTTTTTATCCTGAAGTAATTTTAGATTTGCAAGTTATAAAAATGTTAGTCCTCCCTTTTTGTATACTTCTCCTTCAGCTTCTCCAAATCGTAACATTTCACATAATTGCAGTCCAATTTCCAAAACAGAAAGCTTACACTGATACACCACCATTTTCTAATCTGTAGACTTTGCTTAGTCCCCAATTTTCCCATTAACATCCATTTTCTACTCCAGGATCAAATCTAAGACAGCACACAGCATTTAGTTGTGGTACCTCAGCCGGTTTCTTTAATCTGGGACTAGTGTGTGTGTGTTTGTTTTTATTGAGTATCACACAATTGGAAAGCATCAGCTGGGTCATTTGCAGACTATCCCTTTTTGGATTTTCTGATATTTCCTAACATCAAAGTTAATTATGCATTTCTGGCAAGAATGTCACAAAGGCGACACTGAGTCCTTCTCAGAGCATCTTCCTGGGTAGTCCAGGCCCTCGAACTGTAGTCGCTGGGTTCCAATGTCTTCACTCACAAAATGTCTGTCTGACCTATTTGACACCTATTTTCCCGGGAGATACTTTGAGACTGCATAAACAGCCTGTGCATTCTCAAGTTCGTACACACTGCTGTGTTGTTTGTTAAATAATGTTGTCTGCTTCATCGTTCTTCTCTTACTAGTTGGAGTTCTTCTGGAGGAAAGGGCTTTCACTTCTCTCCACTTATCTAATAGTTTGATAATTTAGTTACGTCAGTGGGTGCCCAAAATTATCATATTGTCTTCTTATTAGTGATATGGTTATTTACCTTGCATTTCACCACATGTGGCTGTAAAAGAGCCTCTTCAAATTGGCCCCTGCATCCCTGATATATGACTATCATTTTCTGAGCCTTTCCTTGTTTATTGGTCTCTAACATTCCATGCATATCTTGTACCTTGCCAATTTCAGACCTAGGATCAGCTATTTTCCAATGAGTTCTAGTTCTGTTAATTGAAAAAAAAATCAGAAAAAGGAATCTCATTCTTTTATGTGAACACTGGGAGTAGGCTTTGTCACTTCTGGGACTCTGCAGCAAACAGAGCTAGGATGGGGTGTGTGTGTGTGTGGGCATACACAAACCGCACACCACCCCAAACTCTAAATAGAGATAGGGTGCTCTATCTTTATTAATTTTTCTCCTTTAATAGATTTTTTCTTGTTGAATTTTATTGGCTAATATTTCTAGTACCATGTCAAATAATTGTAGATATTAGTGATGTATATAGTGGATACCCTTTTTGAGATCCTGATCTTAACAGTAATGCTTGCAGAATCTCCCCATCGAGTACTAAAGCAGAGTATAGGACAAAGTTACACATAAACCCACACATACTTTACTAAAGTCTCCATTAATTTTTTTTTGAGTATGGTTTACCAGCAAACAGTCTACATTCAGACAACAAGGTACGCAAAGACCGACAAAGGCAAACAGACACTAACCAAATACGCCAGGCTTAAGTGTAAAAATCTTGGTCAGAAAGAACCATAGTCATCTAATTTTGTATTTTTAAGAAGTTTTTATTTTTCAACACTAATGACAAGATCAGGAGAATATAAAGGTGCCCAGGATTCTGATTAGGCTTCATAGAAGATTGAAAATAACAAATAACTTTTAAAAAATTGTAGCTTTATATGCAGATTAAAATTTAAAGGGTGACACTAAAAGTTTGATAATGCAATCCTTAGACCCCCAAAACAAAGTGTGGTAAGGAAAGGACAGCAGAGCTAACTTCATGTATCTAACAGAAGAAAGAAGCACAAAGGTAATAAGTAAGAAATACACAAAAGGCACATAAATCAAGTCAACTGTATCAATAATTACGATCAATATATTCAAGTTAATAAGATGTACAGATGAATACATTGGAATTGTTTAAGTGCAAATTTTTGAAAATTGAACGTTATGTAAAAGATTATCAATGCAAACAGGGGTTCAGCATAAAGACCTAGTGTGGCTGAATGCATTTATTGGTCCCATGTTCTCATTGCTCTCCTAGCCATGGTCTTCCCATCACCTCTCCATGGACAGCCCTGTTCCAGGCCCTTTGACTTGGGTTTAGCCATGGAGCTTACTTTGGCCAATGGAGAGGGTGTGAAATGACAGTGTGCTAAATATAAAACTGAGCCTTCACATATTTCCTCTTGCCCTCTTACAACCTTGTCAATGCCATGACAGGAGCTTCCCCCAGACAGCTACGGCCCCAGCAGCACAGACCCCCCAACCCCCAATCAACATAGGGTGAACTGAACTTCCACAGCCAGCCCACAAGGCCCACGGTGAGGAGTGGAGCTGCACAGCTCACCCCAGCCTGGCTTGCATCAGCACAGCACAGCTGACCAGTGTGCTGTGAACCCATCTTTTATTTTACACTCCATGTGCTTACTCAGCATAATAAAGAGCTATAAGGCCCATAATCTCCTGCCCACCCTCTGAGCCCTTGTTTTGTAGAAGGTCACTCTGTAGTTCACTCATCTGCTAAATCAGCTGCCCTCTGTAATGCCAGGATCCACCGGAGAGCCTCCAGTTCCTGGTATCAACTTTTGGGTCTCCTAATCTCTTTTATGTTGCTGTAATCACAGTGATTTGTCCACATTTTTTTTCTAGTGGCCTAGAATATTGTGGGTGTTATCTAACACGTGATACTGTGCTTCCAGCTTATTTGTTTTGTAGAAGCATTTGGGAGCTTTCTTAATCTCTTTTGTTTGTAATAGGATGAGGAAAATGATTTACTCATCTTATTCTCGCTACTGGGTTTACCTTTAGCCACATCACCAATGACTCCTATCTAAGTTTGCCCTCTGATATATCCATAAGACTCCCTCCTTTGTAGTAGTAAAGGCTTTTTTTAAGTTGCTCAGTAGAATATCATTGGACCACCAGTATTTTCAACCATTTGTTAGTTGTCCATGCTTCATTAGGTTCCTAAAGGAGCCTATCTTTTGAAAGACACATTTTTTGGAGATGACTTCTTTGTTTCTGATACATTGTGATGATATGAATTTCACAAAGCCTAATAATGTTGAGAAATTTCCCATTCACATGGCATAAAACGTGCACTTGACAGTTGGGACTTGTACCATGGCTGAGCCTCTACCTACAGTTTCATCATCCCATTTAGGCAGCAATCCATGTCCCTGTGGCCCAGGAAAGCAGTGGAGACTTATTTAAGTCCTTAGACCACTGTCCTGACATGGGATACCTAGAAGAAGCTCCTGGCTTCAGATTGGCCCAGCTCTGGCCCTTGCAGCTGCAGCCATTTGTGGAGGGAACCAGCAGATGGAAGATCTCTGTCTTTTTCTCTCTGTAAATCTGCCTTTCAAATAAAAATTAATCTTTCTTTAAAAAAATATGTACTTAACAGTCATATTCAGCAGTGTCAGGATAACAAGCTTCTGCCAAAGTGCAGGGAGAAAGGACTCTCCAAACTTTGAGAGAGGAGTTCAAGGCACATCATATTTCCATGAAAAATTGATGAAGTCTCAGACATGATGTAGCCTCAGCCATTTCACCAAGCCCGTGAAATGAAAGACATAATTCTTGTTTCATACCTGCATCAGGAATCTCTGGAAAGGCCACCTCATGACTTAGACTCTCAAACCGCCAGCATACATTTTTAAAAGTCACATAAAAGAGATGAAGAATGCATTGATCTCTCTGCGTTCTATCTCCAGAGTGAAAAAATACAGAAGGGAGGCACTATTGTAAAGAGCCATCAAGTTCCCTATTTATGAGAACATAAAAAAAAATTTTAGTAGAGAATATTGTAAGAGACATTTGAGTTTTGTGCAGCACACTGTGCAAGACTAGGAGTCTAAATGCACGTAATGACAAATAGTTACTTAGGAAACAACTTTATAAGCAAAACAGAATCTCAAGCAATAATGGCAGGAAAAAACTAAACATCATAATTTTGTTCTCAACTATAAAGGACCTAGGTCAATTCATGCCAAGTAGCAAGCTCAAGGCCACTGACCAGAGAGGGTTTTTTTTGTTTTGTTTTAAGATTTATTTTATTTTCATCACAAAGTCAGATATACAGAGAGGAGGAGAGACAGAGAGGAAGATCTTCCATGCAATGATTCACTCCCCAAGTAGCCACAGCAGCTGGAACTGAGCCGATCTGGAGCCAGGAGCCAGGAGCTTCCTCTGGGTCACCCACACAATTGCAACATTCCAAGGCTTTGGGCCATCCTTGACTGCTTTTTTAAGGGTTCTTTTTCTCTCATTATTTTTATTGTAATCAAACTGTATAACTGGGTGAGTGTGCAACCTAATTAAAATGCCCATTTGTCAGGTAAGATGCCTGTGTCCCACACTTGGGTGCCAGGATAGAATTCCAAGTCCCAGCTCCTGGCTCTAGCATCCTGCAAATGCAGATCCTGGTTAGTAACAATGATAGTGCCAACAATCCTATTGCTATCACTCCACATTAGACCTGGATTCAAGTCCCAGTTCCAGAATTCAGCTTAGCCCAGTTCTGGCTACTTCAACTTTTTTTTTTTTTTTGGTAATAAAAGAAGGTTTCTTTCCTTGTTTTTTTTTTCTTTCTTTTTTTTTTTTTTTTTTTGATTGTTATTTGAAAGGCAGATTTACTCCCCAAATGGCCGCAATGACGGAAGCTAAGCCGGTACCAAGAACTTCTTCCAAGTTTCCCCCATGGGTTCAGGGGCCTAAGGTCCTGGGCCATCCTACATTGCTTCCTCAGGTCATAGGCAGAAAGCTGGACTGGAAGCAGAGTTGCCAAGACACTTTCAGTGCCCATATAGGGCTATAGATACAGATGCAGATATTTTAAAAATAAAAACGTAACAATGCTTGCCATTTTGAGGTGTACAACTCAGAGGCATCAAATACATTTGTAATGCTGTGCAACCAACAGTACTTGAGATTCTCATCCCGATTTGCATTCTCTGAGCTTCTCTCCAATACTCTTCAGATCCTTTTCATTGCCTTTACATTTGATTTTGCCTTACACCCCATAAGGAAACAAATCAGTAATAGAGAAGAGCTTCCAAATTCTGCTATGACACTATTGCTCTGGAGCCACACAGTCTTGGGTTCAAGCCCCAAATCTTCCTCTTCTGGTTTGGTATACTTGGAAAAGTGACTTCCTCTCTCTGACCCTCAGACATTTTATTTTATTTTATTTTATTTATTTTATTTTATTTTATCTTACTTTACTTTATTTTATGGTAGAACATAGCTAATAGCAACCTCTTATAAGCACTAAATGCAAGGATGTATAGCAAGGACTTATTATCATTCATCCCCTAAAATGGTATTTGAAAGATAGCAACTGGGACCAAGCACCATGACTCAACTGATTAATCCTCCACCTCTAAGTGCCAGGTTCTTGTCTCAGCTGCCCCACTTCCCATCCAGCTCCCTGCTTGTAGCCTGGGAATGTAGCAGAAGACGGCCCAAAGCCTTGGGCCCCTGTACTCACGTGGAAGACCCTGAAAAAGCTCCTTCATCCTGCCTTCAGATGGGCTTAACTTCAGCTGTTGTGGCCATTTGGAGAGTGAACCAGCAAATGAAAGATATTTTTTTTTCCTATCTCCTCTCCATAAATCTGTCTTTCCAATAAAAATAAATAGATCTTTAAAAAAAAAGTAAAAAGAAAAACCACAACTGGTATTATGTATGTTAACACTAATTCTTATTAAAGTTATTATTAATTTTTCTCTGGCAGCTCTTTATTTGAACCTGCCATAACTCAAAGACGGGGCAGCCTGATACCCCCACGGCCCCAGTGTCCTCAGCACCTGCGCCAGGAAGAATGAAGGAAAGAACAGGACTGACGATTTGTATAGAAAGAAGGGCAAGCAGGCAACAACACTAACATGAACGGAGCAGCAAGCCCAGGACCACAGGTGAGGCCAAGGAGGCTGCAGGAAGGGGAGGAGGCTCTCCAGTCGGGCTCACTCCCAGCAGGAGGAGGAATGACTCTGAGTTACTTTCAGGAAAAGATGCTGTGCCCACTGCCAGGTACCGGGAGTGCCCAGCACTCCTTCAGAGTCTGGGTTTTCTAATGGCGTGAATGGGGATGCCTATTTTGAGTTTGAACCCTTTGGATTTCATTGATGGCATTTGTACCTCAATAACAGAAAAGAGCAGATTTTGCTAATGATGTGAGCTATCCACCAGCAGCTTTTTGAAATATGAGTCAGCTTCGGCTTCCCACGCTTGTGATCTTATGTCCTATTATTAGCTGCATATTCTTCAGTCATCTCATGAAACTAACCAAACTGCAGAAAGGACCAAAAGCAAAACAAAACAAAGAAATAACATGAGCACGCAGGAAAACTCTTTTCCATCCAAAAGTGAGAATTCAGCCGACTAAGCTTGGTGGCTTTGCAGTTTTCTTGAGGTATTTTGATCTAGCTGTTTACCAGTGACTGAGAAAGAAAGAAACCATTTAATTGTCCCTACTTTCGTAGTTTTTAGTGCATATTTTTTATTTTCCCTCTTATCAGTGCTCTTCTTTTACTTTTAAGAATCTCTTGTTGGAGAATTTGCTCACTGAAAATGTATGCTTTGAGTTGGAAAAGAATATTTAGAAATCCCTGCCCTAAAAAAAAAAACAGGCAAGTGGGAGTGGAAATTTGAAAGAGGACCGCCTAATTCAGCCCTGAAACCAGCGAGAGAGGCTCTGTGTGTGTGTGTGTAAAATGTGCTTTTCAAAGTGCAGAGAGGTTGATGGGAATGTTTGATTAGCGCCTCTGAAAAGAAAAGGTGCTTGGACCTCTTCCTGGTTCTTCTTTAGAATAATTTGGATGGGATTTGTGATGCAGAACAGCTTCAGGGGAAAAGGACATCCATTCTGTATGGTGGGAAATCACTGAAAAAAAAACATTGCTTTCTTCAAACAAGGTACGTCTGATAAATTACTGTGCTATGTAGAACATTTCTTTCCATCCATGACTATAAAAACATTAAAATGTGTGTGTCATTGGGGAAGCGACAAGATATGCCTTTCCCCTGGTTCTCAGCGTGTACAAATTTCAGTTTCAAGAGAATTGGAATGGGACCCTGGTAATTGACATTCTTGTAAGCAACTGGTAATTGATGTATTTATTAATTACAAATTGCCCTAAGATATTCCTGGTAGAGCAAGAAAATTGGCTTTTGTAAACCAGTTTCATTCTGGTTAGAATAACTTGCAAAATCTAACATTTTGTAGGAATTTAAAGCCATAAAGTCTCTGTATTATCTTGTGTGCTTTTTTTTTAAACAACTTTGTTTCCCAACCAGAATATAGTAGTCATAGAGCAACTTTTCATTAAAAAAAAAAAACAACCAAAAAAAAGTGTCTAGCAGTGTGAAAAATGGCTGAACTTTTGGTGAAATTACTTAGCATGGGGACTGACTTCTTTTTATCAGCCTGTGGCAGTGGAATGTGGCTAATTGTGCAACCCCAGGTCTTGTTTACACTTAGCAGTGTTTTCTGAGACTTTGGCTACTGATAAGCCCAAGGAGAGGCTGGCATTCAGTCTATCTCCCTGGCTCAACACTGCAGGGGGAGGCAGGCTATGGAGTGAGTCCCTTAGAAGTATGATTTGTGTCAAACCAATACAAATGTGAAAAAAAAAAAAAAAAAAAAAAAAAAGCCGAGAGCTCAGGCTTCACCAGCTAGAATAGGGCAGAATAACTAGACAAGACAGTTTGTTCTGGAAAACCCACACAGCATCTTTGCTATCCCCAAATAAAAGTGTGGAATCCAACAGTTTCTTTGGGTTTATTGTAAAAAGAAAACCAAGCATACTTGGCTAGGAAGCTTGTTCAAAAAAAATGTGTGTGCTGAGAAAATAGCATTTGGCCATTACGTGGGGTTGTAACAAATTTGGAAGTTTTGGTGGTAAAGTTCTAAAGTTGTTTTTTCCTTCTGTCTCTTGAAAGATGAAAACACCCTGTGGCAAGGGTAGGATCAAATGCCGTTTGTAATCTTTTTCTCTGAGTGTGTGTGTAAGCTCTCATTTATTGAATTAAAATACCCGCTTTCATAAAATAGGTTTAGACAAGGAATTACAAGCCTACAAGGACTGATCTTTAACTGCAGTATGCCGGCTTCCCAGACTACATTGAAGTGTATCAGACATGTCACCACTGAAAAGGGAATGCCTTAGGAGCTTCGGAAATACTTCACCATCAGTCCAGAAACAACATCTATGAATACCATTTAGAAAATCTAATGATCTTTTCCATCAAGTTACTGAATACAGGAAGGATAGTTTCTAAGGAAAATGTATCAGGGCAGAATGGTTTTAAACTAGCAAAATGAGGATGAAAAAAAAAAAGCTGGTACGGTTCCTGTCTGTGCTTGCACAGAATGTGTGAGATATGGGGGAGCCCAGTGTGCAGTGTGCTGAGCCAGAAACCCTAAACTGCAACACCTGCTCTGCTGCCCTCTGGCTGTGTGACCTTGGGAAAGGTGTGGGATATTGTCTGCTTTTGGTTACCCCCTTTGGAAAACAGAAGCAATGCCTGTGTATGCTCCCTTCCAGGGGGTCCAGAGACTCAAGGTTAATTCACACCTTCAAAAAGGCTTGAAAGGTGAAAACTTCTATAAAAACGTAACATTGTTCTCCACAGCTACTTGCAGAAAGATCATACTAGGAGTCCATCGTTGGCCCCCCAGGATGTTTGAGCTGCTTCTCTCCCTAGTCTCTCCGAGAGGTGTGAGCCGGGGGATCAGCTGCATAAATCTAACACTAGAAGGACATCGAAGCCCCTAGACAGTTATTGTATATCTTTGTACCCCCATGTAAGATGGGCAGAGGTTAAACAACAACCTAATCTCTAAGTCTCCCCCTGTCCCCTCCTGTCCTGATCCTAATCCTATAGTTCTATACGCCAGGACCTAGCCAATGGTCAATTACATTGCTAAGACTCTGGATTAAGAACACGAAAGTCTAAAAACTCTACTACAGACTAAGTATCTTTGAATACTTATGTTTATCTCACTAGAGACTTATCAGACACCAAAATGAAGTTAAACATCCATTAAGACATGCATAGAGATATATTAAAAGATATCCATAGTGTACTGGAGGACATGACAGTCCAAGTTGTGTGACCTCCTTCAGCTCTCTGGGAGTATTTCTGTGACCATCTGCGGAACATCAACTGAGTTGAAGGTCCATCATGTGAGGTTAAGGTCAAATAGCCCTCCAACAATATGGGTCTTATAGAAGTTGCTCTGCCACTTTGTACATGTATTCACTTTCGTAAGTTACAATTTTCTTATCGGTAAATGGGTCTACTCATAGAGTTATGGCAAAGACCTCTGTCCAGGCCTAGATCACCTCCAGAGTCCAAATGTTAGCCAACCTTTGCCTTATTTTGTGACCGGCATTGGGAAAGCAATTGCTTGAAATCATCTTCAAGCTCTTAGAATTAGTTTGTAGGATGCAGTAGGCAAATTGACTTAAAGTGTTACATGACAGTAAGGTAACTTGTAGAAATCATTTGTTATATTTTCATCAATAGCATCCAAGCTCATCTGTTTATCAGCAAACAATAGACAAGAGAGGCAGATTTGAGAAACTCCAAAGGGTCCCTTCTTGCTATCTTCAAATAGGTCTCCTGTGGGCTGTAGTTGAGCAGGATGAGTGAGAGAAACTGAGCAAGGACAGCAGTGCTCATAGGACTGGGCGATCAGAGAGTGACACAGAGCAGTCTCTATGCCTGCAGAAAAGCAGCCAAGACAGGGGCAGGAGCCCAGGACACTTCAGGTGAGGCATCAGAAGTGACTTTTAGAGGGTCACGGTTATTCAAATTCTAGTTTAAAAGAACACACATACACACCAATGAATCCTTCAGTCTGGGATCATCTAGGTCAGCTCCTGTTTGCATAACCAAAAGTGAAGGGCAGAAAGAGAGAGTCCCACATTCACTACCAAGCAAAGACTATTTCAGTTTTGTTTATTGCATTTCCCTATGGTTAGTTACCTCATGCATAAAACAAACAGTTGTGGAGCCTGGCTTCAGAATTTGCTTTTAATTGGCTAGGAGATTTCTGCTCAGTAGACAGTCAACCTTAAAGAAGCCTGAGAGATTTTCTTACGCCCAGGCTACCTGAGAAATACAAAGTGTAGACATGGGATGAAGCTCTGAGCTGGGTCACCTGTAAACACTATCCATCATGTGGCCACCTGCAAAAGGCAAATTCCCCACACAGAAGCTGCAACTGGGCTGCCATCAATCCATGGCCGCATTCCAGTGCTTATTACCCTGAGGGACAAAAACCAACTGATGTATGCAGATGGGGCAGGAGCACCAGGAAGGACAACCTCCCCTGACCCTCAGCCCCCTGGGAGGGGCATCTCCCCCAGAGGTTCTTTTCCCCTCTATGGGGTTCAGGGAGCAGCTTCTCCCGGTCACCGCCCCCCCCTTAGACTCAGAGGACTCCTGGCAATCACCTTCCCTGGTGAGGGTCCCTGCACCAACAAAACACTAGTAAAAATGTTTCAAATTCCTTCACCGAGTTAGAGAGAGGCTAAAATGCTGTGCGAACATGTGGTAAAAATTCATAAAAACTGCCCTGCAGGCTATAATAAGAAGAGGCTCACTTTCTGCATTCTTTCTTCTCAAATTCAAAAAGAAAAAAAATTTATTCCTTCAGGGGGATCCTATGTATAGTTTCCAAGGGATCAGGTCCCTGGCATCTTAATGCTAAGTGAATTCCCTCCTCTGGGTCTCTTTGTGTCCCAGACACAGAAAACATGTTCTGGACATAAAGGCACAAGTCAACTTGCCCAGACTGGCTTTGCTTGTACAATACAATAAGCAACTCTGGGCTCCAGCAGGTGAAAGGAGTTATGGGAGACAGAGAGAATAGCATTCAGCAACAGCCACCACAAACATTTATTGGGCCACCCCCTGTGTGCCACCTACAATTCCACATGCTTGGGCACAATCGCTCATTCCTGTATATGCAATACCAGGTCAGACTTCAAAATGACTGTCAAAGTTTAATGTTTAATCTCCCACCTCCAAGCTGGCTTTCTGCAATGGGGAAGGGCACATGACTGAACCCTCCTTCTTTCTCTGTCTTGTTCCTTTGTCTCTCTTCTGCTTGACTGCTAACAGCAGTTTCCTCTTTGCCAGGGTGACGTGGGTACAAGGAAGCATGGTAGAAGGGACAGAGAGGCCTGGGAAGACTGGCACACTGTGACTGTGTTGGGCTCATTTCTCTCATTCCTACTGGGCACTTCCATGGGCCCTTCACCAAGAACGCTTCCCCCGTGATTCCCTGGATGCCATGGAATAAATCTTCCCTGCCTAAAGGCTTACAGTTCCTGCTGCCACCAGAACAAGTGGTCATCTATGTCCAGTCTGTTCAGCCTGACTCCGATCTGATGCCCGCTGGGGCAGAACACACACGTGTTAGCTTGCTTGACACAGACCTCTCTCCTCAGCTGTACACCACACAATCATGAATCAGACATTAGTCCTCTGTGTCCCCAAGCCCAAGGGATGCCACCTCCCAGTAACTTCATAAAGGGTTACCAGGCATCCAAGTTGGCTTCCAAGTGAAGCAATGGAGAACAAAAACTCCCAGACAGTTCGAAAGGAGGTAAAGGATGAGAGAAGAAGCTAGAGATCAACAACCAATGATTTCTTTCCAAAGAGTTGCTAACATTTTTCTTCCTCCTCCCGAAAAGCAGATGGGGAGTTGGTGGTCTCCCTACTTTAGGCAATAGCAAAAGTTCAAGGAGACCACATGGACAGAAGCTTGCACTGGCAGCCTTGAGGCTAAGACAAAGGATCATCCCATTTAATCAAGTCAATTGTAATCCACTCAATGTTTATTTAGATGGGCATGTTATGCCTGGTTAAACTTAAAAATATACCTGTTGCATCATTTTACTCTAAATAACATTTGTGAGGGAAAGAAAACTCTGTGCATTGAGACCCAGATATGACTCTAAAATGTCTTGACTTTAGAACCAAGACAGATTTGTTACTCAGTGTAGGTATTTTACAGTGGTTGTCTTAACTGTTGTCAACCAAGTACTTCCAAAAGTTTAGGATAGAAACATCAAGATAAAAAGAAAGATCCAACTGTCCAACAGAAGTTGGAGTGTGTGGTATGAGGTACTGGGTGTGGTTATATGTTTGAGATTGGGTAGAATTTTGATTCTGCAACACATTCATTCTACAACTTTGGACAGTTTACTCAAGATTTCTAATCCTCCATTTCACATTGAGAAATAGTATAGCTTACACGATAGGATTAGCATGGTGATTGGATAAGATGACATATGCAGTTCGTAGTATATAGTAAGCATTCAATAAGTGGTAGTTTTTTTTAACCTATTCATTTGAGAGAGAGAACAAAAGAGGGAGGGAGTGAAAGAGAACAAAGAGGCACAGTTTGACAGAGAAAGATACATTCCTCCCCAGAGGCACACGACGGCCATGACTGGGATCCAAGAGTCAGAACTCAATCCAGGTCTCCAACATAGGTGGCAGAAACCAAATCACTTGACCTGTCATTGCTGCCTTGCAGGATCTGCATTAGCTGGAAGAAGGAATTGGGAATGAGAGGTAGATATCTAACCCTAGCACTCCAATATGGGATCCAGGTATCCTAACTGCAGCCTTGTACTCCTGGACCCATGCCTGCCCTCGTGGTTCTTAGTGGAGTGGGCTCCACACTGCTAGACATTTCCAGTGAGCAGAGCAAAGGGGCCAGCACCATCTTGGGTAACGGGTCATTCTGTTACTGAGCCAAAATCATCAGGAGGGAACTGACAGAGTGCTGAGGGATCCTGCAGAGCTGCGGATGAGCCCAGGTGGGGCCCTCGAGGCCGGATGGCACTCTTGGGAACATTTGGTCTCCTGCTTCGAAATGACTGTTTCTGCTGGTGCCCGGCGATTTCCGGGATTGAATCACCCACAGCCCTCAATTCCAGCGCTGTGGTCACTGCCCTCCTCCACACCCTCCATGCTTCCCCCTCAAGCCTCTGGCTGCTGGGATTCAAGAATGTGCTCTGACCTATGCCTGCCTCTCAGCAGCTTGGGGACAGCTGAGAGGAACCTGTCATCTGAGAGGAACCCATTCTTTACTGGGAGACTGATGGGGAGGCGGAGAGCTTACAGACATGCCTTCTGCTTCCTTTTCATCTCCGCTGCAAAGTGGGGGC
This sequence comes from Ochotona princeps, assembly GCF_030435755.1. NCBI lineage: Eukaryota > Metazoa > Chordata > Mammalia > Lagomorpha > Ochotonidae > Ochotona > Ochotona princeps. The sequence goes on along the minus strand of NC_080839.1, from coordinate 56,195,913 downwards.
AGACTCAGAACTGAAGGCAGGGACCCAAGATCAGGGGCTGGGAATCCTTCAGGGATCCCCAGGTGAGTGAACGCAATGCTCAGCTCATGCATGTGCACAGCAGGCAACCTCCTTGTAACCACAAACCTCAAAGGCCGAAGGGGAGAGCGTTCAAGGAGTCAGGGCTGATTCACATTGGCCCACACCAAAGGCCAAGCAGCTTCAGATGAGAAACCTGCTTCTGAATTCCCCCAGGCTTTCTCAAAGCACATACAGTTTCCATAGGAACTTAAAGGAGCATCCCTAGCCCATCTCATCCTTTTCAAGGTTCTCCCCTTCCTCTAGATTTACGGCTATTTGTGCCCTTCCCTTAGCCAGAGTAAATAGCTCCTGGAGGGACTGCTCCTGCGCTGATTTGGGGGCATGCTGCAAACTAGTATTTTTTCCCACCGGCAATAGAAGACCTAAACTACCACTTCAGAAATGTAATTACTGTTTGCAGGCTCACAAGAAATCACTATTGGTGGAAGCCTTTGTGGATGTGGTAAGCATTACCATATGTCAGGTTCTTAATGAGGTACAAAATGATGGCTTGAAACACACGCACCAAAAAAGGCTTTCCCTTTCTGGTCTTCTGGCGTGTAGAACTGTGCCACATGGATCTGTGTACCTAATGGCATTGGCAGATACCAGCCATTGGACACACAGCTGAGCTCCTGAAAGTCTTTGAGTGGATACCTTTGCATTTGGATTTTTCTGATTATATGTAGTGATCAAAAATTATCCTAAAGGAATAAGCCCAAGAAGTTTGTATTCTGGTCATCAAAAAAAAAAAATCTATAGATATATGTACAGGACATTCTTAAGTTGTAATATGAGTAAGCCTAAGTACCCTGAGGAAAAATACTATTCTCATCAGTTTGTCAATGCTGGCACCACTGGCATGCCAAGCAGGCCAATTCCCTGTCGTGGGGCTAGTCTGAGCAAAGCTGCAGGTTTGGCAGTGGACCTGGCATCTAGCTTCTGCATGCTGGCACATCCACATCCCCCCTGCCCAAGCTGTGACAGTCCCAATGTCTCTAAATATCATCAAATGGCCTCTGGTTGTGAATTTCTGTCATCAACACGTGAGGCAGCTCCATGGTGACATCCCAGCAGCCTCAAGATCACCCATTGCCATTTGTCATCCCCATAGTATCCCAGATCTTCTTGGTAGCTGCCCAACCTCCCAGGATTCCATGCCACACCCCTCCCCAAAGTGTGGCTTCAGAGTGAGTCAGCCTCTCTAGGGACCCCTGATTTGATGCCACCAGAAGACAATCACATGTGTCCTTTTTATTTTAACTGTTTTCATTGTACTACTCATCATTTTAGAGGGGCAAAAAGGACCAAATTAAAACAACAAACATGGATAGAGCTTTAATCAAAGTTGAAGGAACAGGAAGTGTCTCAAGTTGGCTGGAGGGAAAAGACCCAGCAACATCTCTCTCATGCACAGGAGACTCGGGCTAGCTGGAGTTGCTTCACGCTGGAAATGGGACCTGGGAAGCAGCCAGGAATGAAGGCGTGGGCCACCCTACTTCATCTAGGGCCATGCACTTCATCTTTTTCCATGTCTTTCTGCCCTTGTCTTGTATATCTTATTCAGGCCCCCAAACAGCCTGTAGGTTGGTACTCCCAGTTTTCAAAACTCAGGAGTCCCAAGACTAAAATCCCAACAAGATCTCCACAGGCCTAGGCCACCTTTTCTTGTCAGATCAAAGGTTCTGGTCAGATGAAGTACTTTGCTTTCAGCAAGTATCCTCGCTGCATCTGACCACAGTGGCTGAGCTGTTCACTCCAGAGATCCTGGGAGAGTGAAGTTAGAGAGATGACCAGACTTTGAGAAGCAGAGAGCACTATGTAAATGAAGAGTGGAATTTTTGTTTTCTGTGAATAGTAGCTGATAATCATGGAAGAGTTTGCAATGTCTGTCCTGTAGAAATTTAGTGTAGCAGAGAGAACACAAGAGTAAGATGGATAAATGCCAGCTGTGTGACTTCACAGCTCTGTGTCATTTCACCACTCTGCAATGCTTACCTCGCCAAGGACCACTCAACTGGTGAGGTTGCTGCTGACACTGGTGCAAGCCTCTGTTGTTTTCTGTGTATGGATAAGCACTTCTGAGTTAGGTAGCAGTTAGGAATCATCTTGTGACTGTAAGCCAAATGAAAGGGCCATTTCTCATTGCACATAACAGATCACTAGAGGTGGACCCAGCCTCCAGGTATAAGACATCAAGGCAGCAACTCTATTTCTCTTTGACTCGCTTGACTATCCATCTTCTTCTGAAATAGTGTGTCCCCAACAGGCTGCCAGCAGACCTGAAACATTGACTCCCTCATCTGTTTCCAAAAGAGACAATCCCTTCCCTGAGATGCTCAGCATTCGCATCCTTCCTTTGTGTCTCTCTGCTGCAACTGAGAACACAACAAACCTGAAGAATTGGTAACAGTCTCCTGAATAGGGTACTGTGTTGGTGGGCCCAGACCTGAGGCCCTGCCTTATGTAATCACCAGCGAGGGCAATTGCTAACCAGCCTCACCTCAGAATTAGGATCCATCCCCGGAGTTGGAGTGGGGCCGCTTCCACTATGATCATGGCTGCACGTACTGCCTTTACCATCTCTGGGTTTTTCCAGGAAGAAACAAGGGTGAGAATGGAGACTGAGTGTAGGCTGTCAGCAATGCCCACTCCATGCAGGCAGCTCAGAGAACATCTTTAAGTGGCCTGTGCATTCCCAGGAGTCAATATATAAAAGCATAATTTCCCCTGCCCTTCTTACCTTTTTGGCTCACATTTTTTGTTGGCATTTCATTACAATAAAATAAGAAAAAAATAAGAATTTGAGAGAAAAGAAAAATCAGGAAAGAGAGAAAAAGTGGCTTTCCTTTATGGCTCTCTCTGCTTCAGACTCCTGGGGGATGATGAGTGACTTCAAGGAGACCAATGGTGTCATGGTGGCAGCCTAGCAGAATGTGATCTGTATGAAGTCACATGGACAGATCAAGACTCCCCATCCCCCACCTTGTGAAGGACCCAACCAGTGTCAATCTACTATTCAAATCTGCAGATCAACCCTTGAATACTGACAAGTGGCTAAGGCAGAGACAGAGACAGTTTCATTGCAGTGTGGCTGCTGCCCTTTGAGCCTGTCTGTCCTTATGGGATTTCTGGCATTTTAGAAACACAGCCCTAGCCTCCCATTGCTGCTAAATGCTTCCAGATGTCCACCTCATGGAGGGAATACAGTTGGGTGCTCCCCCATCCAGCATCACAGATCAAACACCAACAACATTAACTCAACCCTACACATACATCAGGGTGGAATTTTTCCAAGTGAGTGGCTCAAGGAAGCCCCCATGGGGCTTAATAAACATGATGAATTCAAAAATAATTCTGAAGTCATCCATGGCTCCCTATTGCCTGAAGGACCAATTGTACATTCTTTAGCCATGGTGGTCACAGCCAACACGACCACTGCTTTCCTCTCTAACAGCCCAATTCCTCTCCCAGTCCCTGAAGCTTCTCATCCCTGTGTCCTGTTCTTTCCTCTTCACTCACTGTTTTCCAACCTACTGGTTAAATTAATTCAAAGTCATTCTAGTCTCCAAGACCTGGGTGTATCTGCCCGGTCACTCTTTTTGATTTCATAAAAGTTGTAACAGCAGAGGCTCTCAATCCTGGCTACACAGTTGTATCTTCTGGAGAGTTCTGAAACAATATTGATACCAACTTAGACAAACTTAATCAGAATGTGAATGAGGCAAGTACACTTGTTTCTTGTGAAACAGAAATGATCGGAGGAGAAATGTAGGGCCTGTGGATTGGGAATGCCTGGTGCTAAGCCAGTGTTCCTAATTCCTGCAGGCCTCCAATATTTTACCTTTAAGTGAAGACAAGAAATAAACAAATTTGTCAGATTGTTGAGAAGGCTAGACGAGTTAGCATGTAACTAGTACTTAGTACAAATTCAAGAAACACTAATTACAGCGAATGGATATCAGTCCTCTATCTAAAAGATGCTGGTTGGACCTGCATTTTCTTCCTCTGCCTAGCACATAGTATATGCACAATGTATTTAAATGATCAATGGATGCAGGAAGGAAGATGAACTTTGACATAAGGAAGTTGAGGTAATAGAGGAAATGGCCCATGAACTGAAGCTTGAATGATGCACAACCTTGTGCTAGGCAGGTGGAAGATGGTAACATATTTAGGGGAAAACAGTAATATGAGCATGACCCAAGGATAGGACACGCAAAGGCCCAGGGATGTTGCTCCAGAGGAAAGGATCATGGGGGAGGATGAAACGCAGTGGTGTTAGAAGGTTGCTAAGTTATGTCGTCGTGCAAAGCATTGGTAATGATGCCTCACTGAGGAAGCTGGACTTCACTTGATAGAGAATGAGTGATTGTGGAGAATTCTGAGCAGGTGAATGCACAGGCAGACTGCACTGTGGGAAGTTAATCCTTTCCAAACAGAGGAAAGAAATGGCTTAGGAAGCTGTGACAGCTCCCTATTTGAAATTCACACTGTCTACATTTAGTCTTCCCATTGGTCACATCTTACAATAGTCTCTGACCTCCAAATGATTTATGCTCATCAAATCACCACTATATACATCAAAACAGAAGAGACAGTAGTGGTAATAGGGTTACTACCTAGGTGTCCCTGCTAAGCTGGAGAGGTTTTTTTTCATAGTCTTATGTTGATTCACACTTCATTCATTTCTGATTTATAAACATATGTGCACAGGATAAAAATATAAGTAGAACAAAATGGAAAGATTGCCTTGTGTCTCTGATGACCACTTACCTGATTCCCTCTCCCATATCAAATCAGGTATTGGCTTCCCAGCGAGTCTTCTCTAGGCATTAAGCATACATACTCTCTTCATCTTTTTTTAATTGAGATCTAATTGATATCTTTTCAACTGTACATATGGAAGCTCAGAGCCTGGTTCATTCCATATGGGCTCCCAATAGCCAGGGCTGGGTCAGGCTGAAGACGGGAGCCAGGAACTTAATCCATGTTTCCCACATGGTGTCAGGGACCCAACAACGTCAGCTGTCACCTGTTGCACTCTAGTCTGCATTAACAGGAAGCTAGAATCAGGCCCTGGACATTGGACTTAAACCCAGTCCCTCCCATATGGGACCTAAATGTCTTCATCTCACAAATTTTGAAATGATGAGTAATTTGGCCTCTGTTCTGTAAATTTCAGACATTCTGATAGACAGCCTAGGAATAGTGTTTTTTGGTTTTTTTGTTATTTTGTTTTTGTTTTTGTTTTTCTAATCCAAACAAGACACAATCTTCAGATCATCATATACACATCAGGGAATAAAAGACGGGCCGGAAAGACCAGGAGTCATGGAACCTGGACTTTACCCCAGGTATCTTTCTTGAATATAACTCTCATCCTACTCTAGACCTCAACATTCTCTATCTTTAAAATGGGAATTATGGGGCTAACATTGTGGTATAGAGGGTTAAGGTACCACCTGCACTACCAGAATCCCATATGGAGTCCTGACTGCTCCACTTCCAATCCAGCTCCCTGCTAATGCAATTGGGAAAGCAGTAGAAGATGGCCCAAACACTTGGGCTCCTCACACCCATGTAGGAGACCCAGATGAACTATTGAGCTCCTGGCTTTGGCCAGACCCTGGCCAGTATAGCCATCTGGGGGTGGGGGGGAGTGAACCAGTAGATAGAAGATATTGCCTCTTTCTGTCACTCTGCCTTTCAAATAAGAAAATCATTTTTTTTTAGCATGGGAATTATGATGCATGCCCCTGCTCCTGAAAAAGTTACTATGAAGAACCAGGTCATATTTACTCCTTTTCCTCAGTGAATATGTTGCTGCACTCATTATTAAAAGCCCTACTGCAGGATCTAGAAACTGAGCAGTGAACAAAATACAGAGACACCTCACACTCTAGGAACATACATGAAGCTACCCTATGTAAGTAACAATAAAGAACCCCATCAGTATGATGTGATGTCATTATTTATTTATCACCAATGTATTCCTTGCGAACTCTGGGCAACAAGCAAGCTGACTAAATTGCCCGTACTCCTGTACTTGCACTAGTGTGTATCTTTATTTCACAACCAGGCTTTATTGCCTCACCAGAATTGCATATTCAGCACTCTTAATGTTACATCTCACGGCACAGTCCATAGATCTGCGGATCGGAGTCACACTCTGCAGAAGTCCCTATTGTTTGGTTTTTGTTAGAACCCTGGTGAGCCCAGGACCTGCCTAGGCACCCTACCGCTCTGTGACTTTGAACTGGCTGCAGGGACTACTTAACCTTGCTGGTGGCAGGGCTCATGTCCAGCCTCCAGAATGCTGAGAGATTTGAATTTATTCATACTCACATTTCCATTTTAAGTGTATGAGTAAGTGAACCAAGCAAAAACTGGCTTACCAGCCCACGACTGGACATACCACGATGTGGGAATATGAATGCCAGCTACAGGTCACACAGCAGTGGACATCAGGGGACAGGAAATAGAACAGTGGGAAACATCTGCCCAGAGGAGTGTTTTGTTACCACTGTTTAAAATTGTTAATGCAGAAGGATAATAAAAATCAGGCCATTTTAGGTCTTTGGATCCTCTATAGCATTCTTTTTTTGCTTGTGCCCAAATCAGATCCCCCCACCCCACACCTATTCTTATGTACATTCTAATCCTACTCACTGCCTCTACCATGGTAACTATATTTGAGCCTTTGTTTCTTTATCTGTTCAATAGAAATCATAGAGCTTCCCATGCTTACAAGACAATACAGAGCTTACAGTATTTGCTCAATGACTGGTAGCAAAGCAAACCTCTGAGGGGCTCTGCACAGGATCCAGAGAAGAGGGGGAGACCCTGACAGGTGGCTCAACAGCATTTCCATAACATTTGCGCCTTCCAACCTCCCAGCTCTGCAGGATGGGGTCGCCTCACTTCCAAACCTCAGGCCCCGTTTCTACATGTACAGAGTGTTCCTTCGGGCCTAGACTGCCTGCTATCACCTCTCTGCTTTTATTCCTGTGACAAACAAGTTCTTTGGTTCTCAGAAATGTCTAGCCTTTTGACAAATCTCCCACTACCAACACCTATTGGATTAGAATCGCTTTAACAAGATTCCCAAGTGATTAAGATTTCTGAAATTCTGCTCCAGTCCGCTACCTCTCCAGTCTGGCTACACTCCGGAACTTCCTGAGGAGTTTTAAAAACCGAATGCCCAGACCTGCAACCCACTGCCAAGAGTCACAGTTAGTTGGTCTGGGGTGCAGCCTAGGCACCCTGTGTTTTTAAACCTCTTGGTCTGAGAACCATGCCTTTCTTTTTTTTATCTTTTTAAATATATATATATATTCTTTATATAGTTATATATATATATATAATCTTTATATAGTTGATGAGGGAACAAAGGGTCAAGGGTTATAGAAAAGTGGGTAAGACCATTGTTTTCACATTTGCGTGTGTCTGTGTGTGTGTGTGTATCTGTAGTAAGGAGGGAGACAAAGGGAGAAGCCCCACCCAACCTCCCACCCCATCCCTGGGTCCCCAGCATGGGGCATGCTCTGAGGGCACTGCTCAAGTGGTTTCTATAGTTCCACAGTTCTGAATTGCTGCCAATCTGGTCATTCCGAGCATGATGAAATCTCTCCAGAATCCACAGGCTGACACAGTCCACCTTAGGGTCCTCTGTTGTGGTACCAGGTTCCTCCACAGGCTCCGATGGACCGCCATTTCCTCCATGTGCACTTGAATATATTGTCTACTGTTCCGTCTGAGCCTCAGAGGAGACAGCTCCAACACAAGCACTCCATGGTCAGACCATAGAACCTGCTGTTCTCTTCATGAATGGGGTTCTGGGATTAGCAGATCAGTTGGAGGGATCCTCAAGGAAACTTGGTCTGAGGTGATCCCAGACTTGATTCTTGTGCATGAACACTGGTACAGGGTCTGGCACAGTTTGTCGCCCCAATCAGCTTATGCCTATACTGGTGGCTGCAATTGCTGGAACCACGCCTTTCTAAGCTTCCCCAACCATCTTCAACTTCCTCTTGTGCTTCCCTGGAGGGCAGATAAGGGGACAATCTGCTCCTCTACCCATGTATGTTTTCCTACTTCACTTAAACTCCAAGTCTTACAAGTGAGAACTCTTCTGTAACTTGGTTTTTATCGCCTCCTTCCGAACAAAACATAATCATAGATTGGAGTGTCATAAATATTTACTGAACAAGGAGATATTCCTTTGTAATGTAAAAATGCTCCCACAATACCATAAGTGGGGCTTTCATCATAATTTGAGGACCAGAGAGATATGGTCTCAAAACCATGGAGGCATTTCCTCCTTCACTCTAGGATTGAATCTCATAAAACTTTGGAGGCTAGAAAGAATTGCAGAATGGTGGCTACTTGAGAGTAGATGCGCTGGGCATCAGTGAGCCTGGTCACGGCCATCTCCCCGAGCTGTGGTAGAAAGGCGTGGCACACTTACGTCCCATTCAGCACTCAGGGCTGAAATATGAGTATGTGACTGCTTCCTTCTCTCCAGGGTGCCACTGGGAGCTTTATGGGACCCACTGTTCTCACGATGAAGGCATCTGTCATTGAAATGTTCCTTGGTAAGTACTTTTATGTGTGTATCTGGATACTCTGAACATTTTCCTAAGGTCCTAAAAATTCAGCCAAAGAACAGTTTTAAAACAAAACAGAGCATATTAATACCACAGTGCACCTTTTCATGATAAACTTAGTAGAAAGCAGTTTAAGTGAGATGTTAGATATAAGATCATATTCAGAATGCATGCATATATATTAATGAAAGAAATGCATGCCTTATGCATATGGATCTCTATATTATATATTACACAGAAGCATATTTGCATATACATCTTTGCAAGCAGCGAATATTTTAAAGAGATCATATTTGCAGATTTTCAATGTAGGGATCTTCTTGTATTTTCAATTTCTTTTTTTTTTTTTTAAATCTATCCCTGATAAGGCTTTTCCTGTACACTTTTGTTTTTAATATGTTGTGTGCATTTGAAAGGCAGAATGATTGAGAGACAGAGAAACCGATCTTTCATTTGCTGGTTCACTCCCCAGTTGGCAGCAATAACCAGGGCTGTACCAGGTCAAAGACGGGAACCAGGAACTCAATCTGAGTCTGCAACACGGGTGGTAGGATCGGAGTCCTTTCCTGCTTTCCCAAGTGCATTAGCAGGGCCCTGTATCATTAGCAGAAAATCTGAGCCTCGAACCTGTGTTCCTAGGGAAAGTAGCAGCTTCACCACACTGCACCACAGCCCCAGCCCCTGTCTGCACAGTTAACAACCTATAGTTTTAAGAGTTGAAACCCTTCAAACCAATCTGTGATGACCAGAGAATGCAGTGTTGGAAAAGTCTTCCTAGGAGCCGCAGGCTCACTGTAAGAGAGAAAGTGCTTATAGCCTTTGGCCAAGCCCCAGGGTACTCTGAGAACCTGACTCCAGCGCAGGAGGCCCCTGGAGTCATGGAGAAAACAGTTCCCACAGAAGGGCATGAATCCTTTCAGAGTCAGCCATTAGTGTGCCAAGGTGCTATAACCAAACATCCACACCACCAAAACTCAGTTCTCTCTCAGGGTTGCAGACCAGAAGTACGAAGTCCAGGTGTTGCCTGGGAGCTGCCCAGAGCTGGCAGGAAACCATCTGCTTCCTGCCACCCACTCCTTCCCATGGTCTGCTGGGCTCTCTGGAGGTGACTGGGACGTAGATGTTTTGCTCTAACCTCTGCCTTCCCTGGCCTCCTTCCTGGGTGTGTGTATCCCCACGTCTACTCTTTCCATGATATCAGTCATACTGGATTAGGGGCCCTACCCTCCTCCAACATGACCTCATCCTTACAACCAATTACCCCTGCAGGGAGCCTATTTCCAAAGGAGCCATTGCTTTAACCTATGAACTTGCAGGTGGAGGGACATAATAGAAAAGTCCCTTGGTAGAGTGAGAATGTTCAAGTCTGTCCAGAGGGAGGTTCTAGGGCAGAACCCAGGACAAGAAAGGGAAAATGTCACACAGCGAGAAGACACAGGGGTGGGGGTTGGGGGGCGAGAGGGGAGGGTGAGTCGCAGCAGGACTGGAGGAGCACTGGACTGTGGGTCAGAACAGGCTGAGATTCTAATCCTGACATACCTTCCACTTGCTGGAAGGGCCTTCTGCAAGTCACGTGACTGAGCATGGCTCTGCCTAATCCATGAACCTGGCAGGTGATCCACCCTCACCCAGTTCTCTTCCCAGGGGCACTGTCCCTCGACCCTGTCAGGGGGTCATGAGAAGCTCTGAGGAGGGGAGCAGGGTACCTGGGGCCAGGAGTGCTCCCCGCACCATGACCTCTGTCCTCCACCCCCTCCCCGTCACCAGTACTTGGCAGGCCTGGTTTGTTTTTAGCAAACAAGACAGGAGTGGCCGAAGAAGCACAGAACCCTGGGTGGCACCTTGCTCTCTTAACAGGCTACTTCCCTCCTCTGACCTTTAGGTTAGTACGTCTCTCAGGTAAAGATGGACGAAAAAAGCAAGGGGTGAAGAATAGGAAGTATTTAGTAAAACAAATAAATAAGTAAGCCCACTCCACATTCTGCCACATTCCCCAGCATCACAGAACCAAAAAAGAGAAGGTTTGTTTTGTCTCCTGTCCTTTGGCGAAATTCTCCCAGCTCCTCATTCAAATACCAAGAAATGAAAGTCAAAAGGGAGATTCCTACATGTCAGCATAATGAAAGCCATGCAGGACAAGCGCACAGCTAATCTGTTACTCAAGAGTGAACACTAAAAGCTTCCATGTAGCCCTAGAAATCCCAACCAGAGAAATTAGGAAAGGAAAAGACAGAGGCCAGCAGTTAGTCTGGGGGTTAAGATGCCTGACTCCTGTATCAGAGGCCCCAGGTTCAAGTCCTAGCTCCGTCTCCTGATTCCAGGATGTGGCACACACATGTAATAAGATATTATTCTATCTAGAAAAGGAGGAAATCATGCTATTTGCAACATGAATGAAACTGGATGGTGTATCATCTCATTTATACAAAGAATCTAGAAAAAGTTGGCCAGCATTGCAGTACAGTAGGTTAAGCCCATGATAGTAGCATGCCATTTGAGAACATGAGTTTAAGTCTCAGACGCTCGGCTTCTGATCCCTGCATAATGCCAGGGTCTGGATGGTGAGGGGAGGGGCAGTGCTTGGTCAGTTCTAAGAGGATTATTCTCCAGGCATCTAATGCAGAGCAGAGTGGCTACAGGTCATAGTACTCTGTTATTGAGAGTTTGCTGAAGGTAGATCTGAACAGTTCTCACCACAGAAAGTCCATGAGTGATGGTTGTGTCAATTCACTGCAAACAGTCGTTTCATAGTGTGTGTGTGAACATACAAACACGTACACACATACTGAACCTGGCAATGAACTTCTCTTTCCCTACATCATTGCCCATCTCCATGCCTTCAAACATACTGCTTCCTTTTCTGGAACGCCTTTTTTTTCCCTCACAAACCCTGCTGGCTCTCCAGGAGACTTCCCGCTGCAACCCTGGACCAAGCCATCCCTGTATTTTCTCGGTGCCCAATGTCTATTCTCATTACAGGCTCATCATGCTTGCCTCATCGTTGTCTTGCTCCCCTGGAGTGGTGAACTTATAAAGGGCAGGGACTGCGTCTCACGCACTCCTCTCTCCCCAGCTGAGCACGTTACCACAGGCACTTATTAACATTCTTAAATGAATAATCATATATATAGCTTTGCTGGATTTTTCAGTTACAAGGGCCATTTAGTAATCCCCAAAAACTCTAAATTAACATCACTGAGTGTTTAATTCAGCTATATCAGAGTTAGCTTGCATGTTTTAGATATGTGAAGCGTGTGATAGGGCAGAGGTCCATGCTGCTGCTTTCACTGAAGTACCATGTATAACCACTTACGGGGAGCCAGTGGAACAAATCTCACTGAAGTACCATGTATAACCACTTATGGGGAGCCAGTGGAACAAAGAGGCTAAGACTAGGGCCATTGTAGTGACTCAACAGGCTAATCCCCCACCTGCGGTGCCAGCATCTTTTTGAAGTCAGCTTTCAGGAAGGCATCTTGAATACTACCTGTGCCAGTATAGTGAGGGACTTTGATAAGATCACATAAGAAGTTTGTGGAATAGATTCAGGCATTTCCAAAAAAAAAAAAAATGTTCTAGACTCATAAAAAGTAGTTGAGAAGCACTTACTGATTCGACCATTGATTCGATGTTCATGTCTTTTCTTGAAAGTAGATGGATTCTGGTTGTAATTCACCACTGGATGGAAAACACGATCATAGATTAGTCATACCATTTTGTAAGGTGTTTCATTATGATAAATCTATATAATTTCAGTATGGCCAAGGTAAAAATAATTATCTTGCTTTTTCCACCTATAAAGAAATGTAACCGCAAAACATGTATGATATATAAAAAAATCATGTAAGCAGGGAAAATATAACAGAAACAGAAACAGAAAATAAACAGAAATCATGATTCCACTGTGATCAACTTAACAGCAAATTTGTCCCACAATTTCTCTTTGTATACATTTTATTTCTTTAGAATAATTCCTAAGGTTACAGCTAAGCATTTCTCAGGTAATTTAAAAATCTTCTACACACCATTTGTAATAAATGTTTAGAATTTCACTATTATGGGGACATTTCCAATATTTCATTATTTCCAGATTGCCATTAGAAATGCTATCATCAGTATTTTTTTTACATGAATCTTCAGGATATTTTCCTGTGCATATATATATATATATATATATTTTTTTTTTGATGAAGGCTATAAATATTGCTAAGGTTCTCAAAACATGTTGTGAATAGTTTCCAACAATGGTTCCACCTGCTTAAACTGCACCTACAAGGCATTACCAGTCCCAAATCCCTGCCAGCATTAAGCATAATTGTGTGTTCCATTCTTTCTGTTAGGAGACTGAGAAATCTTTGTTCCACTTTAGCTTGCATTTTTACCACTAATGAACTAGAGCATTATTTCCAGGTAATTCATTTGCATTTTTCCTACCTGTAAATTATGAGTCTGATGATTTTAAGTTTAGTTTTAAAAATAATTGTATCTTAACTAATTGTCACATAGATAACGAAGAGAGAAAATGGAGAGACTTTTTTTTTTAATTTGGAAAAAAATCTCAACACTCACTCTGTCCTGAAATTATAAGCACTGATGGAGAAAGAAGAGGCCTGATGTCATCCACAAACAGAACTGGATTTTAAATGACTGGGAAGCATCGCTTCAGAGTTGATAACCCCTGCTGGCCTTAAAACTGTGGATTCTAGACTAACATCATCAACATTTCTACATCCTCATGGCCTAGACCATGAGCTTCTGCAAGCAAAGAGACTGGTTTTTAGATCAGTCCCTGATTTGCACTTCGTGGTGAACATCAGGTCATCCACCCCAGTGCTCTGCGATACTTGTTAGGAAACTAAACACTAGGCTTACTTTGTTTGCTTCTTACCAAGCAGTGTGTCATTTCTAGTGTCACCAGAGAGATCTTGCTGTTGAGCAGGGAAGCCTTGCTTCAGGACACAACACCTTTGCAGACCTTACTAAGCCACCTTCCCTTCCATGAGTGGTTTCTGGGGAGCTCTAATGGGCAAACACTCAAGCTAAGGGGACAGCCTGTGGATACCATTGAAAAAGGTGGCCTTGTTAAACATGCCCATAAAACTGAATCCAAGGCTGCATACTTTCAGTCTGGCGCACTCTGGGCAACCAAACACAAGTGATGGGGTGGTCTTACCGAAATATTCATAGTCCTAATGATAGGCCTCACAAACCACTGGCCATAGACACATAGATCCAAAAGGACAGTGTCTGGTTTTCCCCCAAGATTTGATCCCCAAATTAATTATTTCACTTATCACCATGCACTTATTTTTTTTTCAGTATACTTGTTTGGTAATTATTTTTTTAAATATTCTAGGATTATGCTTATTTTTGCACATAAAAAGAAACTTTGTGATCCTTGTACCAAGTTAAATGACACAAAAACTACTATAAAAATTAGACCTGCAAGACACATACCCACTCAAACCCCAGAAGTAAACAACATCTAAAAAATGTCTGTCTTCGTTCTACGTGGCTAGACTTGTGGGTCTCACTTGGGTCTCTTTCATGTTCCTGTTCTTCCAGGACATACTATGTCAACTGCCCAGGCCTCAGCTAGGGCCAGGAGTCAAGAGTGAGAGAGACAGAGTGGCCATGTCACTGGCACAGCTCTCGACATTGGGGGCTGTGCTAACAAACTGCTGTAGACTGGGAGGCTTACAAAAATGTAGAGATTTGTTCTCACAGTTCCAGGATCTGGGAAGGCCAAGGTCAAAGGGCCTGTTCCTGGTTCACAGACAGGCAATTCTCTGTGTGTCCTTACACAATGGAAGACAGCTATCTGGGCTCAATTAATAAAACTACTAACTTCATTTGTGAGATCTCTGCCCTCATCACCTAGTCACCTGTCAAAAGCCCCACAACCTACACCTTCACCTTGGAGGTTGGGATTTTAACCTGTGAGTCTGGAAGGACACAGACATTCAGCTAGAGCAATCAGATAAAGAAAAGTGTTCTTAAATACTTCATGGCTTTCCTACTTTTCCTGAACAGACAGGTGCCAATTCAAGAACTTTTAAGCCTATACTAAATTGAGCATTTATGTCCTCTTTTTAATGACTTACTTATTTGAAAGGCAAAATTGTGGAGAGAAAAATCTTCCATGTACTAGTTCATTCCCCAAATAGCTGCAGTGGCAGGGGCTGATACAGGACAAAGTCAGGAGCTAGAATTCCATCCAGGTTTCCCAGGTGGGTAAAGGGGCCAGGCACTTGGGATATCTTTTGCTATTTCCCAAGCACATTAGCAGGGAGCTGGATCAGAAGTAGAGCTCTTGACAATCCTCTTGACAATGCACTCATATGGGATGCACAGATGGTGGGTTATGCTGCATGCTCCAACACTAGCCCCCAATCCTATTTGATTGCCCTACATCCACATGCTCAGCGTTCAGAGTCCCAGCTCCTCCAGGAAAGCAGGTTTCTCAGGAAATACCTAAATTAAAGGTCAGATAAAGCAGTGCCACCTTTGAGTGAGTGAAATGGAAAAATGCCTGGAGAGGAAGAGAGAATAAAGGAGTTGCTAACTTTATTTTTACTAGATTCGTTTTTTACATATTTATTTATTTGTTTGTTCCATGATATGGTTCTATAGGCTCTGGGATTTCCCTTCCTCTCCCCCTTCCCAGATCTCTGCCCCCCTTAGGTTCCCCCATGTCATTACAATAGTTTAGTCCTTCTCAATCAGTCATAAGTACATCATAGTGCTGTTTAAATGTATCCTGACATTGTAGGCATGGACATTAGCAAAGAGTCCAGCATCCTATTGTCAGGATACATTCAACAATTTCACTGGGAGTCCATATTTGATTTGGAAGTAGAGACGCACACTACATTGTATCTTCACATCTGTACATGACAGTCTCTACTACACAGTAAATACGCATTCCCTTAAATGAAAAGCCATAAAACAAAATCAACAACAGAGAGAAAAGTAGAAAATTTACAACTTGAAGTTAAATAACATGCTACTGAATGACAATGTGTCGCAGAAGAAATAGAAAAGAAAACCAAAGACCTTCCTGAAGCAAATGATGCTATTGCATGACCTATGAGTTGGTGAGGAAATGAATAAGAAAAACAAAGGAGTTTGGATGAATGAAAATAAAAACAGAAATATCAAACCCTCTGAGATGTAGAAAAAAACAGTGTTAAAAGGACTATTGATCTTGCATTTTGCATGAAAGTTGCATTAAATCAGAGAACATGTGATTTACAAAGAGCTTCAGAAACTCAACAACAGCAAAACAAACAACCCTGTGAAGAAATGGGTAAAGGAAACAAACAGATATTTTTCAAAACAACAGATTCAAATGGCTAATAGACATGAAAAAATGCTCAGGCTCCCTAGCTGTCAGAGAAATACAAATTAAAACCACATTGAGGTACCACCTAACTCCAGTGAGATTCAGAACTCCACTAACAACACCTGCTGGCGTGGATGTGCGGAGAAAGACACCCTCCTTCACTGCTGGTGGAAGTGCAGGCTAGTACAGCCACTATGAAAGTCAGTGAGGAAAGTGCTAACAGAACTGAAAATTGACCTGCCATACAACCCAGCTATCCCACATCCTAGACTATATCCAAAGGAAATGAAATCTAAGAAAGGGATCTATAATTCTGTATTTATAGCAGCACAATCTATAATAACAAAGACATGGAAACAACTCAGATGCCCATCCACAGAGGAGTGGATAAAGAAACTGTGGTATAGCTACTCCATGGAATATTACTCAGCTATTAAAAAGAATGAAATTCTACCATTTGCAACCAAATGGCCCCAACTAGAGACCATTATGTTCAGTGAAACAAGCCAATCCCAAAAGGAGTCGCTAACATATTGCAAGTAAAAAGTTGCTACAGGACACTTTCATTACTATATCAAAGTTTTTAAAAGTTGTACATATCAAACAAGAAATTCCATTTGGAAATTTACTTTAAAGAAATAACAGATATGTGCAAAATGAAGTTATTTTGCACAATCACCTGAGTTAACAGTATCCAGAGAATGCAATGCTTTATAGGCAGTTAAAACTATTATGAAAAAAACATTTAATGAAAAAGTGTTGGAATACACCCTTAAGTAAAAAGAAGGGAGAAAACATTGTGAACACTGTAAGAGTGGTCCAATATTTGTTTCAAAAGATCCATATGGGTGAGCCTCATGGAACAGGGTTCAAGCAACTGCCTGGGGTACTCACATCCCATATCAGGGTGTCTGGTACAAGCCGGAGATACTCTGTGTTTTCCAATCCAGCTTCCTGCTAAAGCACTTGCGAGGGAACAGACAATGATACAGGTACTTGAGCTCCTACATGGGAGACCCAAAGTTCCAGGTTCCTGGTCTCAGCTTGGGCCACACCTGACTACTGTGGTCATTTGGAGAATTAATCAGCAGATAAATTTTTTTCTCTTTGTCACACTTCCTTTCAAATAAACAATACATAAAAATCTCTTTTTAAGAAAGGATCCATGTGTCCTATACATATCTGGAAAAAATCTAGAAAATAATTTACACTTGCATTGTTTTTTTTTCTGGTTTCATATTCTGTACATAGAACATGTATTACTTTTTAATAAGGGGAAAAGTAATCAGCATTACTTTTTAAAAATTTTTATTTATTTTACTTGGAAGAATTTATAGAGAGAGGGAGCAAGAAAGGGAGTATCTCCATCTGTTGGCCCGCTCCCCAAACTGCTGCAATAGCTAGAGTTGGGCTGTTCCCAAAGCAGAAGCCAGGAACCTCCTCTGGGTCTCCCACATGGGTTCAGGAACCTAAAAACTTGGGCCATCCTCTGCTGCCCTCCCATGCCACCAGCAGGGAGCTGTATAAAAAATGAAACACCCTGGACATAAACCAGTGCCCATGTAGGATGCTGGCATTGCAGGTGGAGGTTTAGCCTGATATACTACCACACCATTTCCAATCACTATTGTTTAAAAAATTCAAGGTTTGATTTCATAATATGCACTTAAAGAGGAACTGATAATATGACTTGAAATTCAAAGCATCAAGACTTCCCCACTCACTTCTTGATACGCCTCCTGAAAACAGCTCTGTCCAAATATTCTCCAGTGATATTTCCTGGGTCTGAGGACACGGCTCAACAACCTATACTTGGCCTTGTTGCATACAGACCAGAGTCGCTCAAAGAGACCACCAGAGGACACTTGGGTCACCCCTGTGATGGGGCTCCCCACTTCGTCCCTTCCTCTGTCTTTCCAACCAGTTTCTCATCTGAGGTCCAATCCATCCATGTGGTGTTCTCTCTCTCTCTTTCTCCTTCTCTCTCTTTCTCTCTCCCTCCCTGAAGTTCTCTGTTTGGAAAGTGATCATTTGCAAATCAACTATGGGATAGAGGAGAGGGCACAAAGAGGTATAGGATGCTGTTTCTGTCAGCACCAAAATTAGTGCCTTTCTCCAAACTGACCTTTCCTATCTTGGAAAATGGAGATTGTAGGGTAGATGCAGTGAAACCTCAAGACAGCATGGGGCCAACATTGTGACGCAGTAGGTGAAGTCCCCACCTGCAAGGCTTGTATCCCATATTGGAAACATTCTGGGTCCCAGCTGCTCTGCCTAATATCCAGCTTTCCTGTTAACTCCATGGGAAATCAGTAGAAAACCACCCAAGTACTTGGGGCCCTGCTACCACATGGGAGACCCAAGTGGAATTCCTAGCTTCTGGTTTCAGCTTGGGACCCTGTATCCATGTGGGTGACCCAGAAGAAGTTTCAGGCTCCTGGCTTCAGATTCTCTCAGACCTGGCCACTGTGGCCTTTTGGAGAGTTAACCAGCGGATAGAAGATCATCTTCTTTGTTTCTCATTCTCTCTGTAAATCTGCTCTAATAAAAATAAAATAAATTTTTAAAAAAGAAAGACCCTTTCAGCAGGGCTATTAATAGTATACAGACTCTATGTCTGACCTATCCAACCTTAATAAAAAAAGAAAATTTTTCCATTAATAACAATACTTCACATGCAATCAAAGCAGAAATAAGGGTCAGAGGAGAGAAAACATTTAGACAAAATAAACTGACTGGATTTTTTTTATTTCCTTCATGTAGTTTTATTGGTGACTGGAATACATTCAAATAAAGAAATTGCAAAGAAGATTAAAAGGCCCAAGTTCAGTAAGTACAGTTCTAATTCCTCATTGTTTATCAGGCTATATCTTCCACATGGAGAGTTATTATGCTTATTTTAGATAATACAGAAGGTGGGTTTTTGTTTTGTCTTATTTTGGTTTGTGTCTCCGTCTCAACTGTTTGCACTCTAGCGATGAGCCTTCCTCATCAATAACCGTATTCTGAGAAGTATTTGAGAAAGGAGTCCTCATCTCAGGGGAAGGATGTGTGGTTCCACAGCACCAGCAAAGCTCAAATGCTAAGACCAGACAACACTGTGTCCTTGCTGCCAGGCAGGAGTAGGCATATCCCTGCCTTCGAAATTTTGTCTCAATCCGCAAGCTTGCAGTTTTGGTCTTATCAATGTCCAGTTAACCTGTCTCACATTCCAGAATTCAGATCAGAAGGCAAACTTCACAGAGATGGTTAAGGGATTTCACACCCAACAGTAGAAAAACGAAAAATAAGTTTCATCCTTGGGTGATATATCAGTTAAGATGACATATATAACCCCAAAATCATAGCCAACACAGAACTTTCTTTTCCTCTACTACAAACATACGCAGTCAGGATTTTAGCGGATGATTCACAGTCTTGACAAACTCAGACTGTGCCTGGTAATTCTGCCATTCTCCGTGTATCTCCCAACTCATTGCCAAAAACAGCTGCTGCGGCCCCGTCCATCACATTCACATTTCGGTCAGTAGGAAGGAATGAACAAGAACACACAGACCCAGAAAGTTGAATATATCACTTCTACTTAAATACTGCTTAACCAATAGAATAGGACAGTGGAAATGGCCTCATCTCACATATCCACATGCCTCCTGTTAAGTGCAAATTCTATCAGTGATGAAGAAGAATTGCAAAATAATAATACAGCACACAGATGGAAAATCTTACACCCAAATATTGTGAGCACACCGGGGTATCTGGATCTAAATTTGTAGACTTCACAGAGGTTAAGGTATGTTTATAAAAGATCACAAAAGAAAGGATTGAGACACAACTAATGTCCTATGCCCTATGCCTGAAACTTTCTTTATAGCTGTCAAGTTTAGATGCCTTAAAATAAGCAACATTAATAATTTGAAATAAAAGAACTGGGTTTGCTTTCTATAACCACCCTTTTTTTCCCTCTGCTGCTTCAAACCTTCCGTGTGGGATTTCCTGTTGAAATGAGACCAAGAGGGCAGTCACCCACAGCCTCCTCGGCTGGAACATTCAAAAGGAATCGGTTGTTTATTTATTCCTGTCAGGAACAAGAGCCAAAAGACTCAGCCCTGAGGCAGATGTGTGTTCAAAACAGTGATTGGGTTAATATGGAGACAATGCACACCCAAGTACAAATTCCTTTGGGCTGTTTCCAGGATCTTCATGAACTCATGTACAAAAATCATGAAAGGTCCCATGATTACCATGACAACAGTTCTCAGTGACTAGGGAAGGCTGTGCTAAATGACCCAAGGGCAACCCTCTCTGAGATCTCAGATGGATTGCATTTCTGATATGCTAAATTCTAGCCTTAGCCTCAAAGATCTCCCTAGTGATGCAGTGCATTCAAATCAATAAACACATGAGGTCTTTTCTGTAATTAGAAACTCTGGCACAATCATTAGCTAAGAGAGAGAGAGAGAGAAATATAAAGGCATTAGGTTATTCCCAAATGATGGCGCTATCTGATGCAGCTATCGGGTTCTCCACCTCAGGAGTGTTTCCAAATTATCATCTACACTTTGAAGAAAAAGTGATTGTCTTATTTTCCTATTCCATAGTATCAGTTCACTTTTAGGGCAAGTGGGCACATCATTCCTGTGACAGATTTTGTTGGATGCCAGCCAAGTGGTAGGCACTATGTTGGACATCCCTTTTGCCCTTACGAAGCTCATCAGCTAGGGCAGAGGCAATTCTAATGTTGGTGCACGTGTTAGGACCAGAGGAACTAGGGATATTCCAAGAGTGAGGAAAAGCATCTGTGCCTTTGCCAGGGTTTCCTGGAAGCAGTGACCCCACTGATATCTGAAAGCCAGCTAGGGACTGGTCAAAGATGTTGGGGGAAAAGTTACAGGCAGAATGGACATACACTCAAGACCTGAAGAGTAGAAAGAACCAGAAGGTAGCTCAGTATGGCTGAAACACAGTACAGAAAGTCAGTGTGTTGGGGAAAAGGAGAGAGTCGGCAAGCAGAAGATTGTGAAGGTGTTTATTACTGTGTTCGAGAATTCAGCCTTTAGCTTTGTGCAGGCTATTGTGGTTGCAGTTAGCAGAAATACAAAATCAGGACATAGGGTAACTTAAATAACCAAAGTCAGGGAGGAGAGTAGCTGAAACCCCCCCACCAAAATTGCTCCCTGTTGCTAAGGTGGTAGGATTCAACTGTGCCCACTTCAGGCTGACAGGGGTGTGCAGCTCTGATGAAAGAAGTGTTCTCAGAGTAAAATAACACGGTTAGGACTGTTTCCATTTCTCCAAGAAATGCAATAATTTTTTAACCCCAAAAAGGGAGCCCCCTTCGTGTCAACATATGGAGAAGACTTCCAGCACCATTTATTAGTGAGTAGGCACTGTAGGAGTAGCAGCCAGTTACAGCATTACAGGTATAACTACCTTTAGTGTATAGATAGCCTGAAAGGGACTACCATTTCTGCACAGAACTCCACACAAATTTATGCAGTGAAGTGGAAAGCAGAACAATTGCAACTTCTGTTTTGCTGAGAGAGAAATCAGACAGACCTTGCGATTGTCTCCTGTGTACCTGGGACCCCTG
The DNA here is from genome assembly GCF_030435755.1 of Ochotona princeps. NCBI lineage: Eukaryota > Metazoa > Chordata > Mammalia > Lagomorpha > Ochotonidae > Ochotona > Ochotona princeps. The sequence continues at coordinate 56,174,309 of NC_080839.1, read as the reverse complement.
AGCTCATTCTAAAAGCAACTGTTTTCAGGCCCAAGCTTCAGAAGGCTGCAGACTTCACACTGCAAAGTCAAAAGTTGGCTTTCTGGGCCCAGCACAATGGCTCAATAGAGAAATCCTTGCCTTACAAGTTCCAGGATCCCTTTTGGGTGCCAGCTTGTATCCCAGCTGCTCCACTACCCATCCAGCTCTCTGCTTGTAGTCTGGGAAGGCAGTGGAAAATGACCCAAAGCTATGGGACCCTGAACCTGCATGGGAGACTCAGAAGAAGCTCCTGTCTCCTGTCTTCAGATTGGCTCAACTCTGATCATTGCAGTCATTTGGGGAGTAAATCAAAGGATAGAAGATCTTTCTGGGGCACAGTGCTATAGCTTAATAGCTAAATCCTTACCTTGCATCTGCTGGGATCCCATATGGGTGCTGGTTTGTATCCCAGCTGCTCCACTTCCCATCCAACTCCCTGCTTGTGTCTGGGAAAGCAGGGGAAGATGGCCTAAAACCTTGGGACCCTGCACCCGTGTGAAAGATCCAGAAGAAGCTCTCGGCACCTGGCTTCAGCTTGGCTCAGCTCCAGCCATTGTGGCCACTTGGGGAGTGAACCACCAGCTGGAAGATCCTTCTCTCTGTATATCTGCCTTTCTAAATAAATAAGTAAATAAATAAATAAATAATCTTTTAAAAATCTTTCTGTCTCTCTTCTCCATAAATCTGATCTGCCTTGCCAATAAATAAACCAATTAATTAATCTCTCTTAAAAAAAAAAAAAGGCAGCCTCTACCACTGGTGAGAATCACTCCCCAGGAGCTGATATGGAGCACTGGGCCACTCCTCTTCACTAAACGAAGAAAGCTCAATCTTGGGGACCTCAAAATCTCCCCTGCAGGAGGTAACTGAGGAGTTTTAAACAGATAGCAAAATTATGAAAGCAGGGCTCCAAAGAAATCTTTGCCTTTAGTATGTGAGTGGTCTGGTGAGTGGTTCTCCAAGTGTGGCTCCTGGGATGACGCTACCAGCATCTTTGGGGACCTTGTGTCCCAGCCACCCCAAGCTGCCTGGGCCCAGCAAACTCTGTCCTAACAAGCTCTCGGGGTGATTCTGATGCTTCAAAGTGTAAGAACCAGTAGATGAGGGGAGGCTGTTGGGGACTGCAGGAGTGAGCGTCTTACTCAGATCCCGATCCCAGCCACCATGTGCTCATGGTGAGCTGGGCCCAGGCCCACCTGGATTCGGGGACTACTTCCTTTCGGGTGAGTACACCGAGGTGGGGGGAGTCTCTGGGACTGGGTGGGTCCGGGGCCCACCCATCGCCCTCATTGGGCGGTGGACGGGATTGGGGTGGGGCGCAACCTTGGGCCTGCGGGTTTAAACTTCAGCAGCCAGGAGGCTGCTGGGGGCTGCAGGAGGGAGCGTCTTGCTCAGATCCCAATCCCAGCCACCATGTGCTCATGGTGAGCACCTGGCAGGGGAGCTCTGGGGTATTGGTTGTCCGAATCGCTGCTTTGGTAGCTCCAGGCTGACTCCACTGTTTCTGGGATCTGAGTCAATCCTAAAGATTCCCAATGCCAGTAACTCTTCCTTTGAAGAACTTCTAATCACTTAACAATTCTGAGCTGTGAACACCTATCATGCAAAAGATAAGCTCAGGCTTGTCTAGCAGGATATTGTTTTGCCTGACATGATGATGGTTCAGGAGACTGGTCACATTAGGCAGGTCCATAATATCAACTAGCACTTTAGAACCTTATCCTGGGGTGGATTCTGTGCAGGATGTGTGGGCCACACCCTGTAGAAAGTTTAGCCCCACTAGTAAACCTAAAAGTTTGGGAGGTTATGGACTAAGCTAGGCGTGACCAAGGAGCCTGCCATCAATCACAGGTAAAGGGACCCACGACAGACTGGACTGGGCAAGGCAACAGCACCCAAATGTGCATCCTGAATAGGGTGTGGGGTGGGCCGGGCTGCAACATTCACCAGCTCATACAAGGCCAAATGGAAGGCCAGAGTACACCGGGCACTGGCCTAAAACCCATTGGCATGTATGAGAACTGGGTGTGGGAGTGGATCAAGTGGAGGAACTTGGGAAACTCCCCTGGCGAGTCATAGCTCTCGCTGGTGAACACGTGGTCCAGATCTGGGGGTCGGACAAGCAGGGCACAGTAAATTGGTAATGGACAAGTACAAGAGCCAAGTGGGATGGGGGACAGACTGGTCTACTGCTACACATACTGCCAAACCAGGGTAGGGGGTGGGCCTGGTGGGGGTTATTGTGGGTCGCCCCGACTAGGCTGCAGCTCCCACTGGTTGTTGTAAGGGCCGAGTATGTGCTGGGCAGAACCAGACTGGACTGCAACACCCATTGGTTCCAGTGCAACTCGGGACTGAAAACAGAACCAACCCAGCAATTGCAACCACCAGCTGATCGGGGTGATGGACTGTGCCAGGCCCTGTGCTTGCTAGAACATACAAGAATCTGGTCTGGGAATACCTCAAGGTTTCTTTGGAGATCTCCCCAATCGAACTGCTGGACTCAGAACTCTAAACCAAGAAAAGACAGAAGACAGAACGGGTCACTCATTCATCTCAGCTATATGTTGGCAGCGAAATATGGGGCAAACGGAGACTTTATGATGGACCATATCAATCAGTGGACGACTTCATCAAGCAAAACTGGCAGCGATTCATAACTGGAGAACTATTAACACCACTTGAGCAAATATCTCAGAGCATGCCCCACATCCGGGACTTGGGATGGGCGGGAAACCGGGTGGGGCTTCTCCCTCAATATTCCCCTTTACCTCAGATACACGATGGAAACAATATGGACATAATAGTATTACCCACTTCCCTATTCCCCCTGAACCTTTTTTTGTTAACCATAATTAACTATGTAAAGATTGTCAACAACTATACAATAAAATAAAATAAATTTTTAAAAAGATAAATAAAAAAAAAAAGAACCAGTAGATGAAAGACACAATCTGGCTCAGAGCTGCTTGCAGATGTAAAGGTTCTGCCTTTGCTCTGCCTGTGGTACCCCAAGGCCCTCTTCGGCATTGCTTAGCTCCATTGTGAATCCTTTGGGCTGAGAAAGTAATACTTAAGAGCATCTTCAAAATAATCCAGCATGGAGGCAGTTGTTTTTAATATTTATTCAATTTCTTTCATCTAATTGGGAAGCAAAGATACCAACAGAGAATATTGGTTTACTCCCCAAACACTCACAGCAGCCAGAGCTGGGCCAGGCCAAAACCAGGAATCCAGTACCCTAAGCAGGTCTTCCATGTGGGTTGCAGCAAGTTGGAAAGAAGCATAATAGTTGGGAAGTGAACTGGTATTCCAACGTGGGATGCAAGCAATTCAAGCAACAGCTTAATTCACCACACCACAATGCCTGCTCCAGAAAACAAACTTGAGCGAAGTGGGTGGATCCTTACTGCTCTACTCCCCAAACCCATCCATGATAGTTCGTGCCAAGTTAATATTTTGCTTTCACATGTACTGCTGTGTTTTACTCAAAATGCAACTGGATAATTTATTCCACTATAATGCTGATATTATTTAGATCCAATGAAGCCTGTTCTGCCAATTTCCTGAAGTGGGGGGTGTATTTCCATAATTAGTGGCACCTCCCCCCATCCACACTTCAGCCTCTGGAGGGTTTATGTGGTACAGAAGAATCAGAGGTCCCCTGTGAGGCTCCACGTCCAAATGTGTGCCCTCTCTGAAAGGAGGGAAAACCTGCTCTGCCCTGGATGAGGAGGGGTCTTGGCACAGGTGGGGCAGCCCCACACCAAAGCAAACCACCCACCCCCTCCTGTCTTGGACAATCATCTTCACTTCATCACCCTTTGACTTGAAAGACCCACTTTCCTCAAAGGAGGAGGAGAATAAGCAGAAAAATAATAGATTCATCTACCATATGGTCCACAATGAAGAAACATGGCTGCATTTTTCTTGTTTGCTTACAGCTACAAATGGTGACCAGATGGTTCAAGTGAGTTGATCACATGCTTATCCTTAGGTAATCACACTACTTGGTTAACTTGATGGTTAACTTTGTGGCCATGTAGGTTACATGCTCATAGAATACTTGATCTTCAACTGAACTTCAGCTGAATCTCTCAGCCCACCCTATAATAAACATGCTTGATGTTTATTATACATCAACATCCACATAGTTGATGTTCACCAAAGAATCTAGAACAATCTTTGCCTAAAATATGCCCATAATAGAGGAAAACTCTGAAACTGTAAAATCTCATTGACAGTTTTTTTTTAAATATTCATTTCATTCTTACTGGAAAGGCAGTTATGGAGAGGAGAGACAGAAAGATCTTCCATGTGTTGATTCACTCCCCCAAAATGCGGCAAAGGCCAGAGCTGAGCCAATCCGAAGCCAGGAGCTTCTTCCAGGTTTCCCACTTGGTTGCAGGGTTCCAAGGTTTTGGGCCGTCATCTACTGCTTCGCAGGCCATAATCAGGAAGTTTAATGAGAAGTAGAGCAGTCAAGACACAAACAAATGCCCATATGGGGTCCCAGTACTTGCAGGTGGAGGATTAGCTTACTGAGCCACCATGTGGGCTCCTCATCAATAGCTTTTCTACACATGAAGAAATCCCAGAAAAGCTCCAGAAGCAATGGCCTTTGTCTAAAGTGGCTTCAAGCAAGACAGCATCAAACAGATAAAAGCCCTAATGGCTGGCTCCACACAATGTTGCTGGCTACCTGTCCCACAATGTCTCTGACTTCAGTAAGCATTGTATATTGTATGAGACAAAGTAAACAGGACAAAGGGCAACCTTTATACACCCAACCACTTCCCCCAACACACAAAATTAGATTTCTCCTGTACTCCATCGAGTATCAACCACATATTGTTTTATAGTTTGCTAAGACTGAAAGCACCATGAAGATGTAATTAGTGCTCATTGGGTAATTATTGGATAGCTGGACAAATGAACACCAGGAAAAACCACTATAAAATTAAGGAAAATGTGGTAAATGCTATATGAGAAAAAACAAGGAGTCTAACATAGATTAGCTGCACAAGAGGACATTCAAGACAATAGCATGAAAAGTAAGTTGAATTTTATAGGCAAAGGTAAGTGGGAAGGCTTCCAGGTGGCCCAAGTCCAGTATCTCAGGAAACAAGAGGAGGAGGCCAGAAGCAGTGGGTGGCATGGTTGGGGCTAAGTGTTGGACAGTAACAGGTCATGCAGCTGGAAACAGGTTAGAAGCCACCCAGTGATGCCAATCTGAGATGCTTTTTTTTCTTCTCACCATTTCTTGGAGGCTGAGGACTCCTGGGAGTTTTAATAGCAAATGTACATGATGAAGACAACAATCAGCAAAAATAAATGAGGAGACATTTTCCATAGGCAGTGAAGTCATATTCTGAAACATTTCCATTATATCAAAGTCTGTTGAAATAGACCTACCTTAGGGTGAAATGTACAACCTTGTAATTCCCATATTTCTCTCCAATAACTTAACCTTAATACCCTGTAACTCATGGAAAAAATTTTTGCAATCAACCTTGAAAGGATGGATAATTCCAGGATGCATTGCATCGGGCATGAGGAGGTCATAATTTTGGGAGTTGGTTAGTTAATGCACTCGACCCTGATGACAAGAAACATAGCTCAGTGGTTGTAGGATTTCCTCTAACGTGTACACAGCTTCTTGGGTTAGCTCAGTGTGGCAACTTGTAAGTATTACCCAGTGTTTGCTCATTTCTCAAACACCTGGAACCAGAGCCACTGTGTTCACACAGACTGGTATGCACACCCTTTCTCAGATCATGGAAAAGGAAGCAGATTAACTTTCTAACTTTCCTTCTGAAGCATAGATAACAAAGAAGTCACATCGACTCTTGTGAATGGCAATTTGCAGAAATAACAGTGAGAAAAATACAGGAAAAATTGTATCAGAAGAGTACTCTTGCATGGGTTTGGGATAAACACACATGTACACACACACACACACACACCATCTGACAAGTATATTCCACACTCACCTACTATTGACTGTCAGCCATCACATTGGTTAGCTGTTCATCACTATAATAAAACACCTGAGACAGATGAATATTACTTATAAAGAAGAAAGAGAGGTTTATTTTAGCTCATGATTCTAGGATTCAAAGTGCAAACAGTGTAACCCAGGCTTTAACAAATGTTCCCCTGAACTACATCACATCACGGCAAGAGTGCACATGTGTTGTTGTGTCTGTGTGGTCTCTTCCCCTTATAAAAGCCACCAGAATTCAATCATGGGGGCTCCACCCTAGTGACCTAATCTGATTGAATCACTTCCCAAAGGCTCCACCTTTAAACCCCCACAGTCTGATTACATTTCCACCCTCTTAGTAACATCACTTTAGGACTTTGGTTTGAACTCCCACATGAAATCAAGGAGACAAATCATATTTCAACTATAACTAATTCCAAAAAAAAAAGTCCCATTAGATTAGAGACACAAACATTTAACTCATTCTCTTTCACTATACAACAGACAAGGAGGTGGAGCTGGCAACACTCAAGATTTATAGCCAAAAGGCTTGAATTCAAGTTGTGAGTCTGCCACTTAGTTGAGCTTGAGCAAACCAACTTCTCTGGAAAACGGGGCCAGATTATCTTTTAGAGTTTTAAGGAGCAAATGAAAGAACATGTATTAAGGACCTAGGTAAACCAAAATATGTTGAAGAGATACAAATTTCTGTGGCTGCCCAAAAGCTGTGTTGTCATCGAGTTGCAGAGTGAGTCACCTTCCAACATTCAATCACTACTACATACTACATCCCTGTTCTTCCGTGGTGGACTAAGGCATTCTGTTAAAACTTGCGAAAACATAGATCAGAAGGACCAATCTTTATACACTTTTTAAAGTGTTTCACGCTTGAGCTTGAAGTTACTTGTTGAGATCAGCTACTTTTACTAGACTTGTCTTTAGGAAACAGTTTCATTGCATATCCTTTGTTTTTCTCCAACTGTTGCTTGTACATATTCTTTCCAAATCTTTTATCAACCATAAAGGCAAATATTTATTTCAATGCCCTCCCCCACAAACCTACACATTTTCATGACAAGTTCTGGTTTAGGTTTATGTATGATACGGCATTGAATTCAGACACACAGAGATTCAAACCCAGCCTCCTCACTGGCCAACACAATGACTCCATAATCCAGCGTCATCCATCATCAGCCTGGCCCCCAGGGTTTCTCAGACATTAGATTAAACATGTACAAACCCCAAACCTACACCACTAAAATGTCCAAATGCCTCCCAGTGATTTTGAAGAATCTGACCTTTCCTTTCCCACAACTTTCTCTACACATCACCCCATGTTGTCAAGGCCCTACTGTCCTGTCATGCCTTGTAACTCAGCTCCTTCACTGGCCCCTGTAAGCAATTCCCCTTATGCGACATTTTGTCATCTTTAGGACCCTTCACTATAGATCGTCAAGGATCAACAGACGGAGTCACCTCATGGCTTGTCAAGACATTCCTCCTGACTAGAATATCTGTAGTCCTGCAGGGTCCTGGTGAAAGCAATTGTTGCTGTATTAGTCTGATGGACTTTGGATTCTAGATCCCTACTGATGTGATCCCTGTCAACATCACAGAGCTCATGATGTGCCTCCCTCCCCCTCAGTGCAACACTGGCCTCCTTTATGTTCTTCCAACGGCCAAGTCCATTTTCACCTCAAAGTTTTGCCCTCACTTTTCCTTTTGCCTAGGTCCTTCTTCTAAGCCTTTGCTTGCTAACATTGTACCATTATCCATGAAACAGTCATATGAAATTGAACAATAGTATTAGGACAAATCCTTTAAAGCCTTGTAGACCCTCTTAAGGAGCCTGGACTTTTTTCACTTAGAAGTGGTTACCTTATTTAAATAATTAAAAATTAAAAATATAGTTGCACTTAGAACCAGAAACCACGAAATTTCAGATCCATGAACATTTAAAATATGGAACGCTTCACGAATTTGCGTGTCATCCTTGCACAGGGGCCATGCTAATCATTTCTGTGTCATTCCAATTTTAGTATATGTGCTGCCGAAATGAGTACTGGACTTTTTTTATATTTCAAGAGCACTAGGAATTCAGTAAGTGGTACTAAGTAGAATAACAAAATCTGATACTGTTTGTCAAAGTATCATACTAGCTTCTCAATGGAGAAAGGACTGGAGCCAAAGAAAGACTAGGAGATATAAAGTGTAGAAGAAAAAAATTGAGACAGAAAGGTACCTGTTAATATACATTGAAATGTTTGTGACTTGGACCAAGAGAGATGTACAGGGAAATGAGATTTAGAAATAAAACCAGCAGGGGTTTCTAGTGGATTGGGTTAATCTACCCATTCATGGACCAGACATTCTAATAAATGGCAGTGAGCAAAACAGACAGGTATCCCTGGTCTCTTGAAGTTTATATTCTGATTGCTGAATGTGTATGGAACTGGGCCTTTAAATAGTAGTAAAAAATAGATGAAATTGCTTCCACCTATGAGAAATTATGTAAGCCAAGGGTACAAGACTACAAGCATTTAGAACGTACCAGGGACTGCGCTGACAGGCCCAGAAGTTCTGCAGCAAGGGCCAGGAAAAAGCCTTAAGAATTTTTAAATTTTCTGTAAAGCCAACATAAGGTATTAATGGCTTTTAAACAAACCTTTAATGTGACCAGAGGCTAGTTAAGCAAAAGGGAAGTAAATGATTTGTAAAAAAAATCATTATAAACAAAAAGTTACCATGGCCTGTCCATTGAATGTCAGGATCGAGGACACATTTGTACTCAAATACATGGTCTTTTTTTATATTTTATTAAGTGATTTTTTAGTATTACTCTCTTAAATTAAGATTTTCAGTGAATACCAAAGTCCAACAAAATCAAGTTAGTATTCAATTTCCCATTCATAAGTGCATTCATAAAAATCCTTCAATAAAAAATGCATGATAATTGTCCTTCAATAAGAGCCACATGGCAAACTTACAAAGGGGTCAATCTAACTGATAAAGAAATTTGTTTTCCAGAATCCAGGTGGCTTACCTGGGATTGCTGAATCCCAGAAGAATGGCAAAATGAGGATGACAGAGTTTTGATTTGGTCAGATGCATAATTGGCATATCATGTTACACACACACCTCCAACAACCCAACCAGGGGAACCAAGCCTCCTTTGAACATTTGCAGTTCTGCATCTAAGATTGCACCTTGGCATTAAAATAGCAACTCATGAAAATAGTAACAGTACAGTTTTGTGTCATGAGATGAGACCTTTTGCCAGCGACCCTGCGACAGCCATTCAGCCGACACAGAAACTTTGCTGACCTGCACTGAGGGGACTCTTCCAGGGCCAGCATTAGGTGATTCTCTTTTCCCTGATAGTGGTTCCATGAACCTCCGTGGGCGGGGGGTGGGAACAGCAGAACCTGAGGCTGTGCTAGTGTGAGCTGACATGAAGTCAACCAAGAGAAGGCAGAGAAGCCCTGCAGAGTCCCACATCCCACACAGGAGCAGTGACGGCTCCAGGGCAGAAGCAGAACACAGTGCAGAACACAAACAGTTCATGCAAACACATCGGCTCCCCCAGCTCTCCAGGACTTCAAGTCAAGCTTTCCTTCACTGCCACAGTCACTGCTCTCTAAGGAATGGACAAGACGTTGGTCTTGTTTCCCCCAAAGACTCCTGGGATTACAGGTGGGCTCCCACCTGAGGTTCGCCATAGGGAGGCCTGCCTTCTCCTGTGTACCTGGGCGTGTGTCCACTGTCTCCTTTCACCACAAAGAATGATGCTTCTTGAGCTGCCTTAGCTTTGGCTGATCCTCCCGATGAGAGATGGAGATAGGAAGACGAGTCTAAACCACAAAAGACAAAAGGAAAACCTAAGCACTAAGCACTGAATATTCCAAAATGCTCAGGGGAAGTTCTTTGGGCTTTAAGTAGATGGAAGAAGATTTTTCAATGGTTTCAGGAAAACAGGCTACTTCAGCCATACCAGGGTGAATGCTGTGAAGAAGCCATGGTTTCCCTATATTTCAAGAAGAGCTGCCAGAGAGATGCAATAGACTTCATGCTGCCTGGATGTAGACACTGCATTTCCCAGTGCTTGGCGTAATTACTTTGCAAAATTTAATTAGTTCCCACTCTCCAGTTGAATTTTCTGTAAAAACCTAACAAATAGTTGACCTTTAGCCACACTTTCCAGTTGCTCCTTGTTTTCCCAAAGTGCATGAGCAATTGTGCCTGATTTCACACACACACACACACACACACACGGGACAAATTAATGACTTAATCCATCAATTGTGCCAACCCAGTAGGGTACAGATAAAATAGATCTTACTTAAGGTATTTTTCAGTCCTTTATTATTTTTTTTAAAAAGTCAATACTACAAAAAGAAAACAAACAAAAAAACAAACACCCATTACAAAAAAGGGGAGGGGATTGGTGAGCAGGAAACAAATTAATACCACGTGATATTTTCTCTTGTCGTTTAAACCAACTATTCATTGGAAACCTCCTGCTTGTTCTTGTGTGCATCCTGAAGTTTATTCATGCAGTAATCTTCCAGAGATAGCCTTTCATTCAACTCCAAAGATTTTATTGGCCTTTCAGGAAATCCAAAATCTCAAAGTGCTAAAGTCACATCAAGATGTAATCCCAGCTCCTAGAGCCTGTCACCTCCCAGTTTGAAGCACTGAAACCCACAAAGACACCTCTCTTTACCTCTAAGGGAGGTGACACATTTGGCAATGGGGGAGGAACAGCAGAAGGCAGGCCAATTCAGCACATTCATTTACTCCCAGGCTCAAGCAATTAACTACCTTGAGAGCCAAAAATGAAGGCTTTAAAGAACTACCGAGACTAGAAACAGTGCACACAGCCTTGCCTAACAGAGTTCACAAGAATGAAAGACAAAGTAACAATAGCCTTGGGGACGAGGCAACCTTCGGGTGGGGAGAATGAAACCACAAAGCTGTTCTAAGCACAGTACTCCACTTCTTCACGTAGACCACAATTTGCCAAAAACCTGTGATCAGACTCAGCCCCACGGCTCCCAGGAGCAGGAGGAGCCCCACACCGGTCCAGCCCTGAGTGGCAAAGAGGGTCTGAAAGGGTGTTTAAGAGCCTGAGTCTTCAGTTTCCTCTGCCTGAGTGAAATACAGCTCTGTTCAGCCCAGGTACTTCAGGGTTAAAAAAAGAATGTGCTTTTTGGATACAGCTGGAAGCTATTAGCAACTTTGAGGCCATCTCAGTAACCGAGTTAGAGGGTGGGTGGCCTGGCAGGGCTCCTGGATCCAGGCGTGTAATCACAGACTCTTAGCACGGGATGGGGTTTTATTTCCACCTCCCTCCCCACGTAGAAATCCCCTCTCATGTACACTTCCACCAGCAGTCATTCACGGCTTCACAAGGCAGCCCATTCCTTCAAGGGCAACTGCAATTCCTAGAAAGTTCCTCTTGGCAAAATTCACCTCTATAGAAAGTTTAAACCTTTGAAGTTCTAGGTCAGCCCTCCAGGGTCATAGCACACAGCAGTCCTACTTAGAAATTCAGCCATCATTTGCCTCCAAAGTCTTACTTACCTCCTTATGGCCAAGTGACCCATTTCTGCCAACTCAAACTGATGGTCCCCAGACTCCTCTGGAGCCCCTGCTCGCTCGCTCTCGCGCTCTCTCTCTCTCTCTCTCTCTCTCTCTCTCTCTCTCTCTTTCTCTTTTTCTTCATGTATTTATGTGTTTTGATTACTCATCAGGACCAGAGCTGGACCAGGCAGAATCCCAGAGCCAGAAAATTGATTCAGGTCTCCAATGCAGGTAGTAGGAACCAAGTTAGTGCGCACTAATACGAGTGTGCATTAATAGGGAGCTGGAACCAGGAGCAAACCCAGAACTCAAACCCAAGCACTGCAACAGGGGACCCAGATATTCCAAGAGGCACCTCCTTGCTCATTCTTTGGACTGTTCACGTTTCAGAGACCTTTCTGGAGAGTGGAGCCCAGCTCTGAACACACTACCAACTTGAAGGGCACCAGGAGAGTGTTGTCAAAGAGACCTCTTCACTCGGGAGTTTTTGAATGAAAATCTTGGAAGGGATGCTGCAGCACTACCCCACTTGGACACCGTCACCAGGGCACCTGCTCCACCTCATCCCAGGCAAAGCTCAGTTGCAGAAGAGCCATCCTGTGCAGTGCGGATGAAGCCCAGAGGGAGGGAGGCCAGTGAATGCACTGCCCCTGCCTGCGCAGCTTTCCGCCGGTGGTGGGGCAGGAGAGAAAAGTTCACTCCCCAGAGTGACCCCAGATCTGGACCTAGGGGATCCCCTCGGACCAAAAGATTTTTCACCCTATGTCCCTGTGTCTAAAGTCTCTCTGCTGTACCCCACATCCTGCCCAACCCAGCATACACACCCTCCTGCCTCCTGTTCCTGGTCTTGTCAATTCACTCCCTCCCACCAGCCCGGAGGCCAACCTCTCTACACCCACAGTCCTCTTGCTCGCCCTTTCTGGAACGCCTTTCCTTCCACCCACAAGTTGTCTGAGTTCTTTCTTTTTTCCCTGGACCAATTATAGAGCACCAGAACAGCCAGTCCTCTCCTGCTAGTCCCCGTGGCAGTTCATTTCCCAGAATTCACTTCTTCAATTAACTGACCGTCTGCAAAAGCACAGGAATTAGCCTTTTGTTTTTGCTCTCAGCAGGTTAAATGCCATGCCTGGCCTCTACTGTTCATTTGGTCTGAGGAATGTCCTCATTAGGGCTTGGCTTTCGTTATGTGGGCAAGATGCGGGGTCAGCTCGAGCCCTGCCTTTTACAGATTAAGTAAATGGACAATCGAGTCATGACCTAATGGAGTCACTTCATATAGAAGCTGATACGGCAAGGTGTAATTTTGATCTTATCTTGTATTCCCAGCTGTGCCTCAGATCAACTGTGATGTCAAAGCTGGCAAGATAATCAATCCTGAGTTCATTGTGAAATGCCCTGCTGGCTGCCAAGACCCCAAATACCACGTTTATGGCACTGACATCTATGCATCCTACTCCAGCGTGTGTGGGGCAGCAGTGCACAGGTGGGTAGCTCTGAGCTGCTTAATAACTTGCAATCAAGGTGCTGGCAGGGAGCAGCCCATGCAGAGTCTCTGTTTAGCGAGCAAAACCATACAAATTTAACTAAGCAGGTTGCACTGTGTTGCACAACCCCACCCCAAAGGGGTGACCCAGAAGCTGTGCATGAGAAAAGATGAAAGACTTCTCATTACATTGTAATAGGGAGGGAAATATTACCCTTCTGTGTTCACCATGAGGAAACCAAAGTGATTAGTGATGCAAAGCTGAGCGAGGAAACAGTAGGGATGTGGCCAAGGAAGGCCGTGGAGTTTGCAGGAAGGACCATGTCTCAGAGCTATGATGATGGCCTGGAGACAAAGGAAAGATGAGAGGGAGGGGTGACAGGTGGCACCACCTGACCAGTGGCTGGTCTGGGATCCTGGAAAGAGCAGGAGCTGTGGTGTGCTTCGGATTTAGTCACTGCCTAAATGAGGAGAGGCAAAAGTAACCTTCACAGAATCGTAAGACTTATTTGGTCCATGTTTGTGGTAAAAACATCAAGAAATGCATATTTACTTAATAGTTTTGCTAATAAGGCTGCCGTGTATATGCAAAGCACTTGACTTCTATCACATGGTTATTACTTAATCCTCAAATCTATGCTCTATCTACTACTGTTATGCACATGTATTGTTTGAGATTATTTATTGGAAAGGCACGGTAACAGAGTAAGAGGGGAACACAAACAGGCAGATCTTCTATCTGTTGGTTTACTTTTTAAACGGCCGCAACAGCCAGATCTGGGTCAAGCTGAAGCCAGGAGCCAGAAACTCTTTCCTGGTCTCCCATTTAGACAGTAGGGGCCCAAGAACTTGGGTCATCTTCCATTACTTTCCCAGACACATTAGCAGGAAACTGGATGAGAAATAGAACAGCTGAGATTTGAACCAAGAATCTGATATGGGATGCTAGATGTCACAAGTGGTGATTTAAGTTGTGCTACAATGCCAGCCCCATTGTGCTCATCTCAATAAAAACAGGATGAGTAGCCTCTGTATACCCTCCAACTCAAGTACAGCTGACTGGACCATCTGTCCTCCTAACTTCTGCCTTCCACGCTTCCTAGGAAGAACAGAGCTGTAACAGCGAATCTGACCTCACCAAAACCATGATCATAATCATCAGTAGTCATGACAGGCATCTAGTACAGTGGTTAAGATGCTCCTTGGGATGTCTGCATCCCACTGGAGTGCGTGGCTGCAATCCCCAGCTCCCTCCCAACGCTAGATCCATGCTCATAGACACTGTGAGAGCAGCAAAGATGGTTCAAGTACTATTAGACCTGCCACCCACACAGGAGACTCAGGTTGAGTACTGTGCTTTGGCCTGACCCAGCCCTGGCTGTTGCAGGCATTTAAGCAATGAAACAACAGATGAAAGCTTTCTCTCTAACAAAATAGGGGGAAGATATTTTTAAGTGGCAGCTGATCCATTACATTCTGATTCTCTCCCTCTAGCACTGTCTCGATTGTTAAAGGCATCCCCATTTGCTAGAAGAGGAACTGAGGTGTAAGAAAGTAAATCACATTGCTAGTGAATTGCATGGCGAGGATTCAAATTCATGGCCCTCACTTCCAGCTTGGATTGTAGATGCCAGAGCTGGGAAAAGCTTTCTGATGGGTGACTGCACCTTTGGGTGAAGATGAGGAGGGCTCGGGCAGGGTAGGGGCTCTGGGAAGACAGCGGGATGGAGTGTAGGAAGTTGGTGTGAACAATCTAGTTGAGAGTGGAGGGGCAGAGAATAAGAGCTGCAGTATTTCAGTAAACAAGATTGGAGGCTTGAGCAACTGAGTGCCACTGTGGTTTCCTGAGCTAGTGACTAATAGAGTTAGAGGAACTATTTGGACAGAAGGGTCTCTTTCCGGGAGGAGGAAGATTAGAAGTCTTAAGGGAAAACAGATAGGAATTTTGGATGCTATCAGCCTGCTTTTCACAAAGCTTGTTTTCAGAAGACAGAATTTAAGAGAAGAACATGAGTTAAAAGTGCATTGGGGACCTACACTCGCTGTCCTGCCAGAATTCCCCACTGTCAGATCTGACAGACCAGAGAGAACATATTTTGGTTTAGAGCTTTGGATTAATTTGAATTAAAGGATTTAATATTCACATACAGTATCAAGCTCAGATATCTTATTACAAGCAATTTCCTCTATTCCTTCCAGCCAAAGGGATAACAAACATGTAAGAGGCATCCTGTTTGGGCTCAGTCCTATCCTAACCCTTGTATTTTCAAACGCTGGGAGAGGAGAGAGGTTGCTCTGAGTTGGAGCAATGAAGAGGCCGTCTTACCGTGGAGCATGTCTCCTGCTGACCACTGCCCTCTGAGCCCTGGCCATTCAGCACTATCCAATCTCCCAGGCCCTGTTTACCCCAGTCCCAAGGTGCTGGGGCCAGGGAGGGGATAGACACCCAGGCCCTGCTCAGCGCCACTCAAGGCATCTGGAGAAGGCCAAGAAAGTGGTTCTGGTTTTCCACTTTCAGAGAGTACGTGTATTTGCGAATGGCCTGAGTCTGAGTGAGGATGTAAATGAGGCCATGTTCGTGCAAATTCCAGAAATCTGCAGTGGTTCTGAGCTCCAGCCTGCCTCATAAATGGAGTCACGGCCCCTTTCAGGCTCTTCTGCGGTGTCTCCCACCGTGGTGGACTCTGCCTGGCCTGGAGACAGCCATATTTGCCAGGTTAGCCCATGGGACGCTGTAGCTTCCCTCTGCCCCCCTAGGCAGACTCATGAGAACACACTAGTTTAGCACAGACCTGGCTCAGTATCTGATTTTCAGTCATGCATAAGCTTCATCCACGATCACCAGCCCAGGTCAGCCTGAGTGTCTCCCCAGGTCCCGTCCCTATAAACAGCCTGAAGGAAGCGCTCAGGGTTGGGGGGCCCTTCCCTCCCTCTGCGTGGCTCTGACTCTTCAGTGGCAGCTGAGATGCAAATGCGTTCATCCTCACAATGCACCTCATGGGACAATGCAGCCCAAACCTGAGGGTGCAGTGCTTTTTCTGGGGGAAAGAAAGGGATAAAACTTCTTTCCAGTTTGCTAGATGAATTACAAGAGAACACAGGGTCATGTTTTTGTTTTAATCATTAGAATGCGAACTAGCAGTGTGCTGCTAATTGTTAAACAACAGCTCTACAAGGGGGCATGGTGCCTAGCTTGCCAATGTCTGTGGTATAAACATCCCTGCATGGTTGATTTCAAGCTATCAGTGTCAACAGCTCACACATTCCTGGTAGCTTAAGCATTGTGCCCTACAGGCTGGTACAAGTGGCACCTACATACCACAGGGACTAAAAAAAATAACTGCCCCACGGGAAGGAAGAAAGGAAGGAAGGAAGGAAAAGAAAGAAAGAGAAAACAAATCTCTATTTTAACTAAGAACTAAAGTTGCCTGCTGAAATTTTTAGGAAATAGAATAAAGCCAGAATTGAAATTGTAAGAACAAGACTCTGAGAGGGGTGGGTGTGCTCGCTAGAGTCAGAATCTTGCCGGGGAGATACGCTGAGGGTAGGGGGAGAAGTGTAGGAAACAGCTCCAGCTGCAAAGTTGCACAGGCACAGTCAGGCACCATGGGAGCCAGGTTCTCCCAAGGGAGAGAGCAATGCAACAGGAGCATGTCCGTGGGAATGCTGTGCTTTGTCCAGGGGAGGGAGACCAGCCTGATGGCTGTGGGGAGAAACAAAGTGACCAGAGAGAAGAGAGGCTGTTAAGACTTGAGGGAGTTGTCCAGATGTGGGGATACAATGCAATATGCATCTCTGCTTCCAAATCAAAGATGAACTCCCAATGAAACTGTTGGAAATGTGTAGACAATGAGATGCTGGACTGTCTGATGTTGTCTGTATCAGCAATGTCAGGGCACCCTTAAATGACATACTGATTGATGTATAACTCCTTATGAAGGTCTATACTACTGTAGCAACATGGGGAAAATCTGTTGGTGGGTGGGAATTTGGAGGGGAATCCCAGTCTATACAAAATTGCACCACAGGATTCAAAAATTCAAAATAAAAATTTAACAACAACAAAAGACTTGAGGGAGTAATGGGGAGTTGGCGTCAATGGACGGAGAGGTGCCTGAGCTCTTGAACTCTGAGAAGTAACCCTTCGCAAAAGCAAAGAACCCAGGAGTTGAGGTTAGACACAGGTTTGAAACCCTTTGACAATGAGGATTCTCTCAGCGCACGCACGCACACATCTGTGGGCATGGTGTGTGTGAGTGGTGTGTGTGTGTGTGGTGTATGTGGGGTATATGTGTGGTGTGTGTGGTATGTACGTGTGTGTGGTATGTGCATGGTGTGTGTGAGTAGTATGTGTGTGTAGTGTATGTGGAGTGTGTATGTGTGGTATGTGTGTGCATATGGTGTGGTGTGGTGTGTGTGGTGTGTGGTATGTGTATGCGGTATGTGTATGTGGTGTGTGGTTGTGTGTTGTGTGGGGTGTGTGGGGTGTATTTGTGTGTCATATGTGGTATTGCATGGTGTGTGTGTGGTATGTGTAAATATGTGTGAGTGTTATGTGTGGTGTGGTGTGTGAGTAGTGTGTGGTGTGTGTGGTGTGATGTGTGTGATGTAGTAGCGTGTGGTGTGGTGTGGTGTGGTGTGGTGTGGTGTGGTGTGGTGTGGTGTGGTGTGTGTGGTGTGGTGTGTGTGGTGTGGTGTGTGTAGGAGGTGGGGTGTGTGAGTAGTGTGTGTGATGTGTGTGGTGTGGTGTGTGTGGTATGTGTGGTGTGTGGTGTGGTGTGTGCGTGAGTAGTGTGTGTGATGTGTGTGGTGTGGTGTGTGTGGTATGTGTGGTGTGTGGTGTGGTGTGTGCGTGAGTAGTGTGTGGTGGGTGTGGTGTGGTGTGGTGTGTATGTGTGTGGTGTGTGTGTGTGGTGTGTGTGTGTGTGTGTGTGTGTGTGATGGCCCAGAGGGCGAGCACACATGAGAAGTATCCCCGGGTCCTGGGGGCTCTCCCTGTGTTGTCATTGGCTGTCCTCTGGGTCACTAGGAAAGTCAAATGCTGTGACTTGCTGACTCACCGTAAAGGTGGAAGGGCAGGAAACAAACTTTCCTGAAGAGAAGGAGGGGCGTTGATGGAAACATCAGACATTTTCTTTTCAATCCCGTGGTGCCATAAATTAGAAATCTCAAGGGACCGCATCAGGCTCTGGGGCAGGGAATAAGAAAGTGCTGTGTGGGAGCCAAGTGGGAAAATTTGTCTAACACAGAAGGGAAGGCAGGGACGGATCAGTCCCTTCCACATCAGGACCAAAAAATTGGAAAAAGCCCAGAAATTAAGAAAACAGTTTCCAGTGTTTGGGGTTTTGTTTTTAATACATTTAATTTAGCTGTACACCTTCTCTACAAAAAAAAAGTTACTTTTTATAATTTCATAGCACCCGGTGAAATAACAGCGTTAATTCTGTGATGTCACAGAACCAAACTGGAAAATACCAGGAAAGAGGTTTTACTGGGGGGCCCAGTGCAGTAGCCTAGCGGCAAAAGTCCTTGCCTTATATGCGCCAGGATCCCACATGGATGCCGATTTGTATCCCGGTGACCCTGCTTCCCATCCAGCTCCCTGCTTGTGGCCTGGGAAAGCAGTCGAGGACAGCCCAAAGCTTTGGGACCCTGCACCCGTGAGGGAGACCTGGAAGAAGCTCCAGGCTCCTGGCTTCAGATCAGTGCAGCACTGGCTGTTGTGGCCACTTGGGGAGCGAATCGACAGATGGAAGATCCTCCTCTCTGTCTCTCCTCTTCTCTATTTATCTGACTTTCCAATAAAAATAAATAATAATAAATCAAATAAATATTTAAAAAAAAAAAAGAACCACTGGGGATGAGGAAACCAGAAAAGACAAAATTTGAGGCAACAGAGCAATCTGGTGCTAGAAGAGAACACGTGACTTGAGAGGTCAGATGCAGGCCACGTGCAGCAGAGGCACCATCCGTGGAGGTTGGATTAGTGGTCAAGGTCTGCTTGTTCTTGTTCTTGCTCTTTTCCTAAGTCTACATAAAGTTGGAGGCTGGCTTAATAGACCGATGGTCATGCCAAACGGGATTTCTGTTCTTCATTCAAACATTCATTTCTTTCTCTTTATAGCGGAGTGCTCAATAATTCGGGAGGAAAAATACTTGTTCGGAAAGTTGCTGGACAATCTGGTTATAAAGGGAGTTATTCCAATGGTGTCCAATCCCTCTCCCTTCCACGATGGAGAGAATCCTTCGTCATCTCAGGTATGGCTACCACACTGTCAAACGCTGCTAACCTTGACCCCTGAGGACCCCTTGCTCCCCAAGGGGCCCCTTCCTTATGCTCACTCCACAAGAATCGGAAGCATTAGTTCTAATAATTAGGATCATGAAACAATGTGTTAGAATTTCGTGATAAATCACTATCAAGTCAATTTTGGAAATATTAAAAAGCTTCAATTGCTAAGTACCCTGTGGCTAATCTGTAAGTACAATGAAAATTTTAATGAAATGCATTATATTTCATAATCAAGGTTGTAGAACTAGTTGTTTAGCCAGACCAACTGTGCCTCCTTTCTGGAAAATTGTCCCTTGAGATTTCTGTCAGATGAATAAATTTTAACGCAAGCTCAGAGAACTGGACTAGAATTTTATTTTGAAATTTAAAATTTTAATTTAATTATTTCACTTTTATGTAAATAGTTTTACTTAAAAAATGAAGGAAACCATACTTAATTCCAATTATTTATCATTAATTTAATTATTTATCATTAATTAATTTATTAATTTAAATAAATTAATATAATTTATTTAATATAAATTTAATTTAATTATTTCACCCCTTAATCGGCTTCCCCTTTCTAAGGCAATAGAACAAATAATTACTTTCACTTTTCCATGTCAATGAACTAATGACTACTGTGATTTCACAGTGAAAACTATCTTTGTTGTACCATGATCCATCCTCCCACTTTTTAAATTTTGATGAATTTTTGAAGCTCAACATTTGATTTTTAATTTTTGAATTTACAAAAGAAATCAGAACAAAAGTATAATTCAGACCCATACCCCTTTCACTGCTGTTAATGTTCAGTTTGCTTTATCCATTAGCTGTCTATACGTCATTAGGACCCATGAGGAAAAGCAGCCACAGGAACCACGTCCCTTTAACCTGAATTATTTCAGCACGCATCACATGAGAACTAAAGCATTTCCTAAATGACAACACCATTGCCACACCTGAATAAACACTGGTGCAGAACTGTACCTCAAAAACAAGTATTTTTCAAGTGTGTTCAATTATTTCTGAAGTATTATTATTAATATAGAGCCTCAAGTAGTCTTCATAATATTTCCTTTTCTCCTCTCACTTCCTTCCTCTTTTCTATTCCTTCCTTCTCGTTTCCTTCCTCCTTTTCTTTTCTCTTTTTTTTTTTTCGATCCACCTACAATCCCAACAAAATTATGCATTGCATCTAGTTATCACATGCACGTAGTAGCTCTTAGCCTGGAACTATCTCCCATTACAGTCATTTTTTTGGTCACAAAATCCTTGTGCACAGTCTGGACTTCAGACAAATCCTCCTCTTTCCTTGGGTTCAGATTAAATATTCTGGCACAGATTGGTAGTAGCATAGCACAGCCACTGTGTTACACCGCCACAGCCATTCCAAGAGACACACAATGCCAGCTTGTCCAGTTCTTGGTGATGCCAAGGTTTACTTGGATAACGCACCATAGCTCTTCATGGCAAAGATACCTTCTATAACTAATAATATAATTTTATATTGTATTAGAGGTAATAATGAATAATACAAGGTGTCTTTGTATTGGGTGAAGTTTGTTCCTGCAGCAAATAAACCCGATGGTATGAACGTCACGGCTGCTCCTAGTATCGCTTTAGCACAGCCACCCCTTCAGAAGACATGTGATTGGCTGCAGGACTCACCGCAGACACCAAAATCCACAGATGCTCAAATTCCTTGTATAGAATGGTATTGCATGTGCGTAGAATGGAAACGCGCAACATCCTGCATACTTTAAATCATTTTGAATTATAATGCCTAATACAGGGTAACTGCTAAGTAAATAGTTGCTAAATTGTATTGTCCCAGGGATAAGAACAAGAAAATGAAAGCCTGCACAATTCAGCCTGCATGGTACAGATGCAATTCCCCCCCAAATATTTCCTAAGCAAGATGGTTGCATTCACAGGTGCAGAACACGTGCATATGGAGGTCTGTCATTGCAGTCAGACTGCAATAACACAATGACCATTTTTCTAATCCTGCCTTTTCTTCCACATTTATTAGGTAGTATTCTTACATCAAGAAGAATTTTCCACTCTTCACCTGTTATTTTTAAGTGGGCTATAGACTCAAAGACCGGTTTTCAAAATGCCATCTGACCATGTATCCATTGTCATCATCATCCTTTCTGATGCTCAGATTTCCCGAGACTGGCCAGTGGAAGCCCTTCCAGCTGCTGGAGGGTCTACAGTATCATTTAAGCACTACGTCAGATCCCATGCTCCTTTCAGACTTATCCCACAGACCTGAACCACTCACTTTTTCCTAAGGAGAGTCTACAAAATTTTTAAGTAGATGCAGACAAAGTTTTCTGGTTTCCCAACAACACTAAGTGCCATGAGACTCTGTGAGAAAGAGCTACTTCTAAAATGCCGATTGAGGCAAGGAAGAGGGAAAGGTCCCAGGATATGGTGTATCTTGTGATCTGGATGATTGCCTGGGGTCTGCTGCCGTTAACACATCCTATACTCCCAGTCCGTTTCGTGGTTTCTACAGCAGGGTTTATAAGGAGTCTACAAACAGACCTTTTAGGACGCCTCAGCTTGAGCAATCCCTGTTCCTTTCCTGCTAAGTCACACACACCTGTGGTTCAAATTAAACCAGTTTCAGTCTCCATTTTGTAACAAATGATTCCGAGCAGGAATCATAGAAAATGCTAGTGCCCAAAATACAGGTACGTTGGGAGACAGAGAAACGTAACGACCACACGGTGCCTGCCAAGTACCTCCTAGCTAAACAAGAGCACTTCAACCTGCAGTATTTAGCCTGTCATCCAAGATTTCTGAGATTTAGAAATAAACTGATTTCCATGAAAATATAGATTTTAGCGCTTTTTTTTTTTTAATGAAAATCAACCTGCTGAGATGTTTCCCTATAAATCTCAACTTCCTTCTCCCTTCATTGCATGTAACTGTATCTAACCCAAAACACTTTTCACCTCTGGTCACTAAACATTCACACTTCTGTGCCAGTTAGGGAACCCTCCTCCTATGGCGGAGTTAGGGGAGCGCACTTGACTGCAACCTATAACTATCAACTCACTGGGGTCAAGGAGCAAGGTTCACGGTCAACACCTTGAACTGGATCCAGCCAGAATCCCCCTCTGAAGACCCAGATGCTTCTGTGACCTTTCTCTGGGTTTCATTTTCTAATTTTTTCAGGTCACAGTGAGCCCATTACCGAACTTACCAAGAATCATTAACTTACTTCGGCAGGGCGGCTGTGGAGAGCCATGTGCATTTGTGATCAGCATGGTCTCTGGCTAGCCCATTGATCCACATTTCCAAAAACTGCCTGCATGCTTTTTTTTTCTGAATGAAAACAGAAGTCCTCAGTCTCAGATGTGAGAAAAATGACAAAGAGAGGCGAACATTATGGCCACCTCACTTTCCCAGGGCCTCGGTCATGGTCTGTACTCGGAATAGGTCTGCGTGGATGGGGGACCTGGGAATGCCAAGTTCCATTCGGCAGGTGATTCAAATGAGGTGAAGTCACGCAAATAAACCCAGATATTTTCCCCCATGTTCACATGAGGCAGCATTTATAGGTCATACAGGATGCAATTTCACCTCTCCAAGGAGCTCTGCAATACCTCTGAAATATTTCCAAATCTTCTCAGTGTAGTGGGTAGGGCCACAGCTCTCCTTATACTTTTTAAGTGGAAAAATGAGTCACGGAAGATAAGGCCATTCAGCAACAGTCACATCCAACCCGACACCTGCATCGCCTCACTCCTAATCACAGACACTCTGTTCTTTGTTCGTCACAGCCTCACAACCCCTTGTGCCACCAGGAGGTTGGGCAAAACTGCACTCTTGACTCTGCTCCACCCCTGGGAACTCCACGCTCTACTTGTCCCTGTCTCCACCACAAGTCCCATCCTGCTGATGTGGTGCCCCCGGGGGAGAGCTGAGATGTTCGCACTGTAGGCAAACTCAGTCATGCTTTGGTGTCTGCAAGCTTTTGGCTTCAAGCCTTGTACAGTTATCCAAGTCCGTTCATGTTCAGGTCCATCCTATAGAACAGCACTGTAGTGGCACAGAACTTATACATATTCCTCTCACACATTGAAACCATTTCTACATTTCTTGCAGTATCTACTACAAGGCTAAGTCCTAGGAAAATCATCGTAATGCTGTATTCCTCAGGGTGGAGGGTGGCAATAGAAAATCTATGTTCAGTACAGATGCATTTTTCCCAAATATTTGCCATCAGCAGTTGGCTGAATTCATAGACGTGTAACTCACAGACACAGAGCACCTACTGCGTCAGATACAGGTGATTCTCTCCCAAGGGGGTGTGGCTTGGAAGAGCCAGGCATTAAGAGATTTCTTTCTGCAACACGTATTTCTTGAGCACCTGCTACACTCCAGACACTGCTTAAAGCCAGGAGAATTCAGTGCTTCCCAAGTCAGAAAAATTACTTTTTTTTTTCAGATGCTTCCTACTGATTGCTTTCAGGTTAATTGCAGAACAACGCTCCTACAGTGCAATTTCAGGCATCACCTCACGGTCACAGAAAGACACGGTGGCCTGCTCAGGCCATTTTCAGTCATCGGAGGCTTAGTACCTGCGAATGCAAGGCCTGATCACTTTGCTTCACTGCCTCTCTTGTTTCCCTGACATACATTTTCCTCTTCCTTACCCGACATCCAAGCAGTCTCTCCCCAGGAGGATAGCACGCAGTTCGTTTTCAAGGCTGATCTGTATCCACCTGCTTTCAGGTTTCTCGATTGCCATGGAACTGAATGACTCCCATAGGATCTGGTAAAGTGAGAAGTAGCCATCTAGGCACACACATTGCCAGCCTGAGACCAGAGCATGCTGTCACCTCAAAGGAGAGCATCCAGAATGTTTCCGGTTCACCTGCAGTTACATGCCAAGCCACATGTATAAGCTCCCATGTCACAAATTCATGAACGAAAGAAGGATTACCAGCGTTCAATAGCTCTGGATCGTGGTGGTTGTATTGATGGCATTCTAATATTCATAAAGCGCAGGCCAGACAGGAAAACAAAAAGCCAACTTGCCTTCCTTAGTAGAATCACAACTCAGAACCAGGGAGACTGACTGCTTTTGTAGAACTTTAGAGAGATCAATTGGAAGAGTCAACCTGTCAGTACGGAACCATCTAAAATTCCTGTGACAAAAATAAATCTCTTCTCTCTCTCTCTCTCTCTCTTTTTTTTTACAGAAAGTAAGCCTCAAAAGGGTGTAACCTACCCATCAGCTCTTACATATTCAGCCTCCAAAAGCCCAGCTGCCAAAGCAGGCAAGTGTCCTCGTGTGATTTAATCTAAACCTTCTGCGTTCACAAACATGCAATATTGTGTTTTGGGAGATGATGTCGAAATCAGCATCTTAACCGGTTGAGCTCCACTGACTTTCGCAGTGTTTTAACAGATGCCAAGAACACGAGCACAGAAACCGATGGGATCAGGTGGCAGGGACATAGGTGGGAAGGCTTTCATTTTTTTTTCTTCATAATTCTAAGATTGTTTTTGTTTGTGTCATTTTTCATTCAGAATGACTGTCGCCTTGCATTCGCTCGTATTGTTACTTTAGATGACACAAGATTCTTTCTGGGAGTGTTTCCTGGCAACTCAGAGGAAAAGGGCTGTAACTACTTAGGTATGAAATGAAGGCAGGCAAAGGAAATGGTGTGGCTTATGTGATAACAGCGAGAAGCTAATCCTAATCACCCAGGCCCAAAATGCACAGTTTATAGGATTATGTCAACCTGACTTCCATTTGAGCCACAAGTGGTATACAGGTAGCTTTCAAGCCAAAAAAACAAACGACAACAACAAAAAAAAACCTTTTTGCAGGATTCTGTGTTAAATCAATAATTGCACTATACATTATTGTGTCTTTGGGGTGTTTTGATTTTCCACACAAAGAGAAGCTTTATAATGGGATTTTGCATTTGCTTCCAGAAACTATTGATGTACTTCAGATGAATGTGGCTTAAGAAAGTGATGGAAGCTAGCATTTACTGAGCCTTGGCTGAGTTGCCAGGCACTGTTTCAAGCGCTTTACCTGTTCATTGCTTTTAATCACCCCCAGGCTACTCTTGGTTTATCCTATTCTTAACGCCTAATTTACAGGTTGAAGTCAAGTCAGCACAGATAAACTAAGTAACTCACCAAGCCGCCAGAAATAGAGCTGAGAAGCCAACCTGGACAGCTTAGCCCCAGAAAGCCCCGTCTAAATCTTTATCCTAGGTTTTCCTTATGCTAAGAACCTTGCCTGTGGAGTCCCAGTTTGGGGAACTTTGCCTCATAAATAGGGACATCTTGTTTTTTCCTTTAGTAACTATGCTAACTGTATCTTTCCTGGCTTTTTAATTAATGAATTGCTCTAGACTTGTCTGCTTAATTGTAAGGATACAAGTGCTGCCACCCACCAAACCCCCAAAACAGCCAAAAAAATGTTAAAGAAAAACAAAGCAAAAGTCATCACACTACTTGACTTTTAAAAAAAAAACACGGGCCGGCGGCGTGACCTAGTGGCTAAAGTCCTCACCTTGAATGCGCCAGGATCCCATTTGGGTGCCGGTTCTAATCCCGGCAGCTCCACTTCCCATCCAGCTCCCTGCTTGTGGCCTGGGAAAGCAGTCCAGGACGGTCCAAAGCCTTGGGACCCTGCACCCGTGTGGGAGACCTGGAAGAGGTTCCAGGTTCCTGGCTTCGGATCAGTGCGCACCGGCCCGTTGTGGCTCAATTGGGGAGTGAATCATCGGACAGAAGATCTTCCTCTCTGTCTCTCCTCCTCTCTGTATATCTGACTTTGTAATAAAAATAAATCTTTAAAAAAAAACACACAACAAAGCTATAGTGATTAAAAGTGCATGATATTAGCATGAAGCACGTACCCAGGACTATGGAATGAAACAGAAAGCCTAGAAGTAGAAGAAATGTACAGCCATCTGATCTTTGATGAAGTTACTGAATTACATATTGGTGAAAGAATAGTCTCTTTGATAAATTGGGGGTGGGAAAATTGCATTTCCACATGCAGGATAGTAAAACTGAACCCAATCTCCCACCATGACTCACTATTTACAAACATGAACTCAAATTCAATTAAAGACTTACTGTTATCTTTAAATAAACAAATATAATTTTCTTTTAAAAAGACAAATATAAGATCTGAAACTATGAATTAATAGGAGGAATAGGAAATATACAAGGGCATTGTAATGCATAAGGATTTTTGTCTTACCTGTCTCCCCCCCCCAAAAAAAATAAAAAGCAAAACTAGACAAGTGGGATTTCAACAAATTAAAAAGTTTATATACAGCCAAAGAATCAATCAACAAAGTAAAAAAAAATCCACAGAACAGGAGAAAATATTTTCAAGCTACAAATATGACAAAGAATTAAAAACCAGAACACATAAGGAACTCACACAACTCAAGAGCAATAAATAAAGTACAATAGATTAAAATAGACATTGTCCCACAGAGAATGTAAGAATAAGCAATGGATAAATAAAGAAAATGCACAATATCACTGACCATCAGGGAAATGCACATGAAAACCACAAGACATCACCTCACTCTGGTTAGGTTGGCTATTCCCAAAAACACAAAACATAACTGGGGCTGCAGAGTATATGGCTAAGAGGGAACCCCTGCATTCTTCAGTGGGAAAGCTGAATTAGTACAGACCTTGCGGAAAAGAGCGTGGAAGTTCCCCCAAAACATTGCCAACAAAACTATTACATGATACAGAAATCCCAGTCCTGGGTTTATCTACAAAGCAATGAAATCAGTTTCTCAAAAGAGATATACACACTCCCTTAGTCATCACAGCACAGTTCACAGCAAGCAAGCGTACATCCACCAAGTACGGGACATAGCACAGTGGGATGCTATTCAGACATCAAAAAAAAAAATGAACTTCCATAATTTGTAATAACATAGATAACATTAGAGGTGATTGCGTTAAGTGGAACAAGCCAGGTATACAATGATCAGCACGGCATGATCTCACTTCCATGGAGTCAGGAGTCGATCTTAGAGAAGTTGAAAGGGAAGAGAATGGTGGTTCAGTGCCTGGAGAAGGTGGGGAAGAGGAGAGGAAGGGAAGGGGACAGGGAGGGGTAGTAACATGTACTAAGTACAGTTAGAGGAAAGAAGTTCTGGTCTTCTGCACAGTAAGGTGTGTCAGGTAACAATAATGCCCTGTGTATCTTAAAAGCTAGAATTCCAAATGTTTTCAACATAAAAAAATAGTAAATATTTGAGAAGATACATTTATCAATTGAACATCACACAATGTGTACAGGTAGCAAAGTACCACATAGTATCTTATAAATACATATAATTTTCTTTACCAGTTACAAATTTTAAAAATATATATTTTAAAAGAACCCTAATTGCAAGGATATAGCTATTCCCTTCCGCCACCCACAAGCTGGCAGCAGGTGGTAATGTTTCATGGCCCATTTCTGTGGTGTCATCCGCCTTCTGTAGCTGTGGACACAGGGAAGAACAGCTGACAGAAGTCTCCTTAGGTGGCAGGTGTCTGTGGTTTCATCTGGCCCGGAAGCCAGAGCTAATATCCCAGTTTCTGAGTACTTGTCGCATGTGGCTGGCTGTCTTGACTTAAGGGGTTGGTGTTCAACTTCATTTTAGACCCTTCATGTTCTGCAGAAATCTGGGTCCCCACCCCTTTCTCCAAGCCAGCTTCCTGATCCCTGGGTACAACAACCTCCTGGGCAGCTCTTTCCCACGGAGCCATGGGAAGTGCTGAGGCTCCCTTTGGCACTCTCTGGGGTCTGAGAACAGGGATGGGATGAAGTGCTTCCTCTTGCATCTCGCCTTATTTCTTAACCTAAGGCCTACAGACCCGATTTACTGTAGCTGCACCTGCAACCCTTACAGCCATGGGGCTGGGACAGTCCCCATACTCCAAAAGACTTAGAAAAAAAGAAAAAAAAAAGGCTCAGAAAAAAAGAGGGAGGGAGGAAGAGAAAAAGAAAGGAAGGAAGGAAGAAAAGAAAGAAACAAAAGAAGGAAAGGAGAAAGGAAGGAAAAAATGAAGGAAGGAAGGAAGAAAGCAGGAAAGAAAGAAAGAAATGAAGGAAGGAAAAGAAAGAAAAAAGAACAGGGAAAAGGCCCAATGTACTAGTTTTGGAATGCTGACGTCCCATATATTGGAAGGCTAATTAAGAGTCTGCTTCTGATCCAGCTGCTCACTAATGCACCTGGGAAGGCAACAGGACATCATCCAAGTGCTCACCTCTGACCCTCGTGGTGGTGTTCCTGGCTCCTGGCTTCACCCTAGTCAGCCCAGCCATGAAAGTCATTTGGACAGTGAGCCAAAGGTCAGAAGATTTCTTTTTCTTTTTTTCTTTTTCTTTTTTTTTCTTTTTCTCTTCTTTTTCTTTTTTTAATCGGAAAGGCAGATGTACAGAGAGGAGGAGAGACAGAAAAGTAGATCATCCATGGTTCACCCCACAAGCTACCGCAAAGGCTGGAACTGAACCAATCCGAAGCCAGGAGCCAAGGGTTTCTTCCAGGTCTCCCACGTGGGTACAGGGTCCAAAGGCTAAGGGCAATCCTTGACTGCTTTCCCAGGCTACAAGCAGGGAGCTGGATGGGAAGCGGGGCTGCCAGGATTAGAACCAGTGCCCAATTGGAATCCCAATGCATTCAAGACTAGTACTTTAGTCACTAGGCTATCATGCCGGGCCCAGGTCAGAAGATATCAATGTCTTTCCCTCTCCTTTTCTCTGCCTTTTAGATAAAAACAAAAACAAAACCCAAACAAGCTCTGCTCCTACAATGCGAGCAGAAGCATCTGTGTACCCGTGACACAGAAGAGCAGTGGTAGGAGAGCCTTGTCTCCCCTCTTTTGGGGGCCCCTGCCGCTGCAGTGTTGTTGAATGACTATCTGGCACCTCCCACCTTTGCTTCTTAGTGGGGGTGGGCAGGGAGGAGACAAGGCCCAGGGGAGGGGAATGAATTTCTTCCTATCCTGAACACTGCACCCCCAGGCTGCCTCCATCCCATCTGCTTGCCTTCCGCTCACTGGCCTTGAGCAAGGTGGCTCTGGTGTTTGTTTTGCTACCTGTACTGGTTGCACAGGAATGGCCCCAGTTGTGGCAAATTCACCGGCATTCCTTCTGCTTTAGAAAGGTGCACTTAGGCCCTTCTGACTTCAGCTTTTGGCTGGAATCTGGGTAACAGGAAGCCTCCCATGCCATCTCCTGTAACCATGGCCATCTCTCTAATAGGTGTTTCTGCGTGCCAGACACCTGTGCGACAACAATCCTGAGACTGGGGCCAAGTGTCTTCCCTCCTTGCAACTAAGGAAGCTGCTGTTACAGAAGCTGCGCTCAGACAAGCTTAGGCACTTGCCCAGGAGCATAGTTCTACCAGCCCACACAAAATCCAAACTCTGAGTTTCTCACTTTGCAATTAGGGTTGAGGCCAGAGAAACTGATGTGGTCGAGATGAGGTGGGGCAGGAGTGATGGCCAAATGACAATTGGAATTATAGGGTCAATTCCATTTCTTTTGAGGACCTCCATAGGAGAGATCATTTCCAGAACTTCTCTGTCCTAAGTACCACGGCCAAGTTTAACACCAGCTACACCCAACAAGGACTTGTGCTAGTTGCCTAAACCTTGGCATCCAAGAGAATACATGGTCTAGGGCACTTTTCCCACAATCTGCTTTTACTTCAATTCATTCACTGTTGATGTCTTTGTCCTGCTTACACCTCAACCTCCCATGACAGTGCCACTAGATGTTACCGTCAACTTCTTAGTACCAGATCATGCATGGTCTTCACAGCCAGAAACCCAAAGCTCACTCATTCATTCTCCATATATTAAGCATCTCCTGCATGAGCTAAGTATACCAACATACCATACCACACCACTTCTGATCCAGCTCCCTGCTAATGCACCCAAGAAAACAGCACCTGACCCAAGTACTAGGGCTCCTCCCATCTATGTGGGAAACTCAGCAGGGTTTGCTGGCTCCTGGCTTCAGCTGGTCCAGCCCCCCAGCCATTGATCTATTTGAAGAGTGAATTGGCAAGAAAGATCAGCTTCTCCTTTTCTCTCTGGAACTCTGACTTTAAAATAAATACATCTTTCTTTACAAAAGAAAGTCACAAGCTCTCTAAAGAGTAAAAGTTGGCCCATCTGAGTCGAAGATGCCAGTGAGAACCATCAGAGGGGCCCTTCAGTGCTGCTTTTCTTTAAATGACAAATTCCCATAGAAATTGAGGGTAGTGGGAGAGAAAGCAATGCAAGAACCAGCAATTATTCGGCCCTCAGCCTGTAGTTACCAAATTTGTCTTCATCTAAGAACGTGAGTTAGCAGGTAAATCATGTTAGGATGACCCCAAAAAGCATAACAACCTTCTTCCAGGAAATGTTCTCATTGGAAAAACTGAAGCATCTCAGTCCGCCGTGTGGGCTCCCGCTGAGGACAGATCTGAAGCCAGCCATTGCAAGGCTGTTCCCCCAGGAAATTAGCAACCATTGAGCATAGGCTGCTATTTGGCTAGCACCTTGGCTGTGGAGAGCTAAAGCAAAACAGGGAAATGTTGATTTGTAGAAATTAACCAAAAAACTGAGAAAGCACATTTCTGGTGCCACAGCGAGAGAAGGGAAAGCGCATCTTTATTAGTGGCTATGGAGCAAGACCAACAGGAAACTCCTCCCGCTTCCCCTGGGCCGTGTGCTAAGTGCCTGCCCTGGAAGCAAGTCAAGCCCAAGTTTGTTGCAACAAGGTGGACTTCTCAAGAACCTCTCGCTGCCTGGCCACAGCAAGGCCATTCTTCACCCTCTCTTGAGATCAGATGGCTTTGATGAGCTCTCAGGATTCTTGGGCCATGTCTAATAGAATCTCTTCAGGACTCTAAAAGCTGCTCATGACTTACTTTCCAGAATATTCCTCTTGTGTGAAAAACAACATGTGGATCCATACCTTGACTCTTGTTTCCTGTTACCTATGTAAGCTTCAAAAGGTTTTCCGACCTCTCAGAAAAACCATTTCTTATCTTCAAACTAAGAATGTGTGATCAACATTAAATGTGAGGGGCTGGCATGGTGGCATAACAGGTAAAGTTTCCACATGTTACGCCAGCATCCTATATGAGTACCAGTTAGTGTCCCAGCTGGTCTGCTTCCAATCCAGCTCCCTGCTAATGATCTGGGAGAAGCACAAAAAGATGAACCAAGTACTTGGGTCACTGCCATCCATTCACTTTAGATGAAGCTCCTGGCTTCAACCTGGTCCAGCTCTGGCTATTGCAGCCATGTGGAGGTGGGGGTGAACCAGTAGATTAAAGATCTCTTTCTCCCTAACTCTTCCAAGTAAATCGATATTAAAAATAATATTAAAAGTGAATGCTAATGCAAATTATCTGGCACACAGTAGATGCCAAATGCATATGAGATATCTTGCCCTGCCCCCCGCCATGTAGAACTTGTAACAGGGAAAAAAATGTAATGATAGAACCACATCCTATCTCAATCTTCTACTGCCCATGCATCATGCCAAATTGTCTTCCGTCTCCTTCACTTCACCTTATCTTGACCCACTGAGAGCACTGGGAGGATGGATAAACAGGCAAGGTCATAAATGACAGCTTCAGCTGTTTGTTTAGTGCCTATCATGAACCAAGCACCAAGAGGGTCCCTTCTATGCACGACATCCAATTCCAGCAGCAGCCTACCAAGTAGGTGTGGCTATCTGCTCTATACAGCCGAGGGAGCCAGGCTCGGAAAGCTTGAATGACAACATTGGGGAGGGTGGAGGAGCCAGTTACGATCCTCAAATCAGAATTCCAAAACCTGCCCACCCACCCCTCCATGGATCAGAAACTCTAAGTAGAGACCCAGAATCTGCATTTTTACCACCACTGTGAGATGATAAGCCAAGGATAGGGAACTCTAAGCACACAACACCTGTGGCTGTTGAGAAGGTGGCCATTTGCAGCTGTCCTTGACCATTTCCAACAGTAATCCTTGGATGTCAAAAGCATAAGAGAACTTTAAAAGTGCCTCTTTTTAAAGATTTATTTATCTTGTATTGGAAAGTCAGATATACAGAGAGGAGAGACAGAGAGGAAGAGCTCCCATCTGCTGATTCACTCCCCAAGCCACCGCAAATGCCAGAGTGGAGCTGACCCAAAGCCAGGAGCCTGAAGCTTCTTGCAGGTCTCCCATGCAGGTGCAGGGTCCCAAGACTTTGGGCTGTCCTTGACTGATTTCCCAGGCCACAAGCAGGGAGTTGGATGGTAAGTGGGGCAGTCGGGATGTGAATCAGCGCCCATATGGGATCCCTGCACATGCAAGGCAAGGACTATAGCCACTAGGCTACTGCGCCAGGCCCAAGAAGTGCTTTTCCAGGAAAGTCTTTGAGGAAAAAAAATCAGATTTCCACATTATCTGAAATTGTATAAAGAAGCCATTTTACTGGATGTGTTTCAATTGCTCATAAAGAACTTGGTTCCAGGAAGAATTCACCTCGGCTCACATCAAAAACACTATACTGAGTGAAGAACTCGGAGCAACCAAAGCCAGTGAAGGGATTTCCTCTGTGCTGGGCAAGGCAGTTCTCACCCATGCAGGAGAGTAAGCAAAACCAGCAGGCCAAGCAATCCCCCAAAGTCCAGAGAAACCGGCTTTAGGACAAGTCTGTTTTCTAAGCACTTAGCGCAGACTGCCCTCAGGATATTTAACCACTCTTTTAGCAAATCCATTCTACTGAAGACAGACTGGAGTGTCAGAAGCTAGGCAATTAGACAATGGTGTCAGAAAACAATAACTCATAGTTTCCAATATATCTGTACTTCTTAAAAGTTTACCTTTTTATTGAAAGGTATCAAGATATACTTAGGCAAGATCTTTACAGATCAGATCAGTGTATATTTTCCTAATAATACCATATTTGTAAGATTGAAAATACCATACATAATAAGCTTAAGGTGGGAAAAATGTTCACTTGCAACTGTCACAATGAGCAATTTCTAATTAAAATGTCCTATCAGTACATATGTATGTGAAGATCAGTATATATGTATGTGTTTCTCTCCAAATTTATATTTAATATCTTCTCCCTGTATGAAGGAGATCAATCTTAGGCCTCTGGCTTCCAAAAGTCATCAGTGCCTCCTGGCATTTCAGAGCAAATCAGGCACTCCTGAGAATTTCAGAACCTCCCTGGGACTTGTTAGAAAAGCCAAATCCCTTCAAAGGCATGAGAAAGATGGTCCAAACACTCCAAGAACTCTACCCGACCTTGAGTGCTCTGGCATAGCCCACAGGCAGATTCAAGGGTAATCAACTACTAACAAGAAGCAGGGTGAATGAAAGGTCTGTTTTCTGCCTTGGCCAGCTCATGCCTGCAAGGTTAACCTGAGTGACTGAACTCCAACCCCAGCTCCAGAGTCTCTGTTCCCTGAGCTGCTCTCCCAAGTCGTTGCAGGAGTGGCAGGGCTGGGTGTGGAAGCATGCAGCTGCCAGTGCTGGGGGCTCCCCAGCATGCCTTTTGCATCCAGCTCCTCCAGGGTACAGCTCCAATGCCATTCCTCAGGCGGCCACATAATGTCACAGAGGAAGCAGGGTGGTCCCCAGGAAGAGAGCGATTCCTTCTTATCTCTGATGCTGTCCCCTTGGGCTGCTGTCCTGTGAACCAACAAGGCATCACCCTGAAGTAGAGGGATGCTGAAAGGGGGTTAAAAATGCTCTCCCTCGCTAAAGACACCCACCTCCAGCCCCTGGAACTTCAGCATGTTTCCTTGTAGTGGCAAAGGAACTGGGGATGAAAAGCCAGACTAATGTGACTAAATTAAAAATCTGGACACGGGGATTACCTGGGTGGGCCCTAAATGCAGTCAACTGCATCCTTATAAAAGGGAGGAGGCAGATCTCACACCCCCCAGGTAAGGTCGGTACCTTACCTGGGCAGGTAAAGGTGAGTAGAGGAAGAATTGAGAATGCTGACCTTGCAGGTCAGGAGCACCCACAGCCAGCAGACACAGAGCAGATGCTGCCCTACAGCCTCCTGAGGGCACCTCAGGGTACTCAGCACAGCTAACACCTTGAGTCTTAACCCAGTACACTGCTTTTGGCATTCTAGCCACGAGACAGTACCTCTGTGTGGCTTGGAAGCTCCCAGTGTGTGGTAATTTGTCATAGCAGCCCTGGAAACTAACACAGATGCACAGGGGGCAGCTTGTACCCCGAGTGGGGCCCAGCATGACATGTGGTAATGAGTAGTGGTTCTAGCCCAGGGTTGGGGTGCCATGTCCCCTCAGGAACCTCAGTGTGTCTCCCTCTGCTTAAGACAAACCCCCATGTGCTCAGTGGTGGCCATTTATGCCCTTGCCCTAAACCTTCAGTCCTACTCTCTGGGTACCCGGAGCACAGCCTGAACCTCCACTGACAGAAAGGCAACTGCAGCTCTGCAGGACATTGCAGAAGGACTCTAATCTTCTCGCGTGGATGAGGAGAGATGCTCACACGGACTGCTCAGATCCTGAGCCACAGGTGCCTGCAACACCAGCATTCCACATGGGCAACAGATTGAGTCCCGGCTGCTCCACTTCCAACCCAGCTTCTTGCTAATGTGCCTGGGAAGGCAGCAGCAGCAAGCAGCCCAAGCACTTGGGCCCCTGTCACCTGTGAGAGAGAACTGGATGGATTTCCAGGCTCCTAACTTCAGCCTGGCTGAGCCCTGGATAGCACAGCCATTTAGGGAGTGTGGCGTTTGAAAGATCTCTCATTCATTCATTCATTCTCTCTCTCTCTCTCTCCCCTTGCTCTAAGTCTGATTTTCAAATAAATCCATCTTTTTAAAAGGAAACTAGATAACCTTTATCTTAGTTCTGTTTGTCCATTTCAGAGACCAGGAAACTGAGAGCTAGATGACCTGTTGATCATGAACCAACAGGAAAGTCACAGGGGAGGCCCTGAAGGTGCCCTCCATTTGGAGGCTAGTGCCAATTCAAACAGGAAAAAGAAATAAAAATGTGTCACAAACCATTGCTCGTAATGTGGTGCCCAATAAATTAATTTGGCAATTAATCATGCTCTATCTTACCTATTTGGTTGTAGTTTCTGAACTTTCATTTAAAATATTATTTAATCTTGGTTGCTTACTGATTTATTTCTCTGCAATTGTGTATTCCTTTAGGCAGGAATTACAGGCTATTTGGACTTTACCTCCCTTCAGCCAGCATGGCTCTTGTTCAGTAAAAGTTTATGGTTTCTGACCCCATATCAGCCTGCAAGCCTTGCAAGCCTTGCCATATAATTCTATATTCTTACAGATGAGATGACAAAAGCCTTTCATTTGCCATTTCTTCCAGGGACAACCACACAGCCAATCACCCTGATGCCAACTCTGGCCACCACCGTAGCTGAGGACACCCACACGAACTTGCCAAGGCCATCCCCACCCGCAGCCTTTGCTGCCAGCAGTCCAAGACCACAGCCTGTGGGACACAGAAGCCGGCAGACGGGTCAGTAGGTAGAACGCATCACTGCATGCTAAAAGTGTGGAGATGCAGGTGTAGAGTAGCCACTGTCTGAATCGCTCATGTTGCTGCCATGTGCAGAGTGGGCTGGAACTCCCCGGACCTTGGCCCAGAGATATGTGGCTGTGTCCTCCCAGATTCAAGGAATGGTAGCCTTCTAAAAGGTAGGACTGCTTGTTGCATACATTTGAAGGGAGGAATTTGGGTGCAACTTTACTGTTGCAGGGTTCACATTTCTCCAAAGGACCCGCAGAAGGGATGGTAGATTTTGATGTAAGCATCACTGTCTTTGGGATTCTGTTGTTG
Source organism: Ochotona princeps (assembly GCF_030435755.1). Lineage (NCBI taxonomy): Eukaryota > Metazoa > Chordata > Mammalia > Lagomorpha > Ochotonidae > Ochotona > Ochotona princeps. The sequence continues at coordinate 56,138,118 of NC_080839.1, read as the reverse complement.
TTTTCAGTGACAAATTACATGCACCTGCAAGTCTTCAACTATTAGAACCAAACCAAAGCAAAACAATTTCTTTAGTAAAACTCAGAGGGCTGAAACTGTTGTCCATTTTCTGATTTTCTTGCCTGATCGTGTTTTAGACTTTATCAAATCCCAGGTGACAGAATTCATCTTGGCACCCTAACAAACAGGGCCTTACAAGCACATGGAATAATCCACTCTCAGGTTTCTGCCTTGGCTTCAATCAGCACCAGCCTGGGCTAATAAGCAGCTATCTCATTTCAAAGATTTTTCTGGCAAGTGGAACAGGAAATTCTGCAGCTGGGCACCACCACCGTTCCAGCAATTTTTTTTTCCTGAAAACTTCCTACCTGGTGCCACTTTAGCCTCGCAGTGGGGAGTGTTAAGGGCTTGTTCCGATCAGCCTCCCACTTGCAGCTTTCAGCTGTTGACTGCCACGTAGACTCACCCTTGTCACCTTTCGTGGGGACTCTGGGTGTTTTTCCCACCCAGTTTCTTATTGACCACATGGAAATTAGCACTTTCCTAAGCACCTTAACATAATTCACTTAAGGAATCCTTCGCAAGAATCTTGTGACATAGACTCCTGTCTTCTCCATCACTGGAATACCCCCACGGTAGGGATGAGGAAACCAGGAAGGGGAGACCATGAGGAAACTGGGCCCCAGCCACACAGTTAGGAAGTGACCCTGCAGCTGGGCTCCCCGACTCCCCTGCCATCAACCAGCACACCCCAGTCCCAGGGGAGCACATCATCACATGGATGCAGTGGCAATGTCTGAGGCCTGCCCAACTTCTTCCGCAATTAAGAACAAATAGCAAAGTGGCCATAGGCTGCAGATTGTACACCAGGCCCAAGGCAGGCTCCAAATTTTACAAATCTTACTCAAGAATTCTACGAAATGGGGATAGGAAAGACAATGCCATTTTTATGGATGACTCTTGAGATGAAATAAGAAAGATCTTGGGACGTTTTGAAGAACAAAGGCTTCCCAAGACCCTTTCCTTGTGTAATGCAGGCTGATGCTAAGAGAGTCATCTAAGTGCTGATGGTGACAGAGAAACACCAAGAAAGGATTCTGGGTGACCAAGGTGGACCCGGCTCCTGTTGCCACAAGTTTTGTTATTTTTCCATCTCAGGTGTTTGACTTTTAGTTCCTTGATTCTTTTCAAAAAGAGGTTTGAGTATACAAGGAGCTGTTTTCTTCTTAGAGGATGTCAAGCCTTACATAAAACTTATAAATAAATATATGGCATATTTATTTGGCTACCCTGAGACCTTGGAAATCCCATTGCAAGTTGGACTGTACTCTGGAAAAACATCAAGCAACTTGAAGTAGTGGCTTCCAAGCTGGAAAAGCTGCATTATTCCTGGCTTGGGGACAGGGGCTTGGGCACACAGCCTCTCTTGCCCCATCGGTGTTGATTCTTTACCTTGTCCACACCCGCTTGCAAGCCGACCAGACACGGCTAGCCACATAGCACAAGCGCTCCGTGTGGTGTGCCCTGTAACTGTTTAGGAAGGTGCCAAATTGGAGAGAATGGGAGAACTCTTCAAAACTTGCATCACCTACACAGGAGGCTTTCTGTAGCCAGGGAGTGAACGTTGATGCTCAAACACATCGTCTTTTGAAAACAAGTTTGATGCTTTTGATGCAGTTGAGATATTTTTCATACACAACTCATCCATGGAAAACATATAACCCAATGGTTTTTATTGTATTTAAAGTTATACAGTCATCACCACAATCAATTCTGGGACATTTTCACTACCTAACAGGAACCCCACATCTACCCTAAAATGTCACATACCATTCCCCCTAACTGTCCCTACGGCATTTACTTTGATTTGTGCCAATCTTAACATCTAAAGACAGATATTTCTAATATTTCTAATATTTTAGTCAACTAAATGAAATAGCATTTAGATCACTCCTTTTTTTTTCTCTGAGTAAGCTGAAAATATTCAGCCAGTTAAGAGAGAATTCTGCTGCTGCTGGCAGACAAGGGAGTTGCTGTTGTTGCAATCCCAAAGTTTTTCAGTCACATATTTGACTGTAGTCATTAGATTCTAGAAGTGCTTGTGGATATAGCAGACAAGCTAAATATATTATTCACTCAACAAATATGTATTAATGCCTACTGTGGATCAGGCACTGTTCTAGGAGCTAGGGCTTCCTCAGTGAATGTGTCCCACCAGGATGTCAGTAGCAGCTCACGTAGCCTAGGACTCTGGGCAGGAGCCACCTGTGTGGCCAAGAACCAGAAAACACAGAGCTATATCCTAAGATCAGAGGAGCAGCCTGGAGAGCCGGGGGTCCTAGGTGGGAATTCTGGGGAAAATGTCAAATCCCTCCAAGCCCAGATCTAGAATGAGCTGGATTTCTCATGAGCATGTGAGGACTAATGGTTACCCCACCACTGTTTCCTGTGTTAGGTTCATTACAACAAGTGCCATGGTGGCCTCAACTGTCTAGCGTTGTGTGTGTCCATAAACAAAGGTAGGCCAGAGATGAAAGAACGCCGCCTGGTGGGAAGGCATGACAATGGCTGTGGTCGTTCCTCTCACCGGCCTAGGGAAATGAAAGGGGAAGGAGCTGTAAACCTTGGGCCAGGAAGAGAGACCAGAACCCACTGCTGCCAGTTCTTTCCATGGGCAACTGCCCTTCTCCACAACATTTCTCTCCTCTGTAAAAGTTCATTTTCCTAAGGTACCTAGAAAATAATTTTGGTAAAATATAGTCTTGCAAATATCAGAAAGATAAACACTTCCAGAAAAAAATAAGAACAGGTCATGACCAGGTAAGCCATAATAGAACTCCAAAAGGCCAACAGACATATAAATCAAAACATAAATATTCAAAATCACTGAGAATTAAGTAAGTGCGAATTAAACAAGATGTCATCTCGCACCAATTCACATGAGATATTAACGATACGCAGTTTGGGTGAGAACGTGAAGCTAGAACACCCATGCGAGTCTCCTCTGAGGTAATGACCAACCAACAGTGACGAGAGCATGGACACAGATGCTATTCAGAATAGACAAATAAATGGAGATGATTTAATTACCCCTCATTAGAAGAACAGTTGAAGAATTTGCCATATAGCTATTAAAATGTCGCTGATGACTTTACACCCTTAACTCATGTAAGAAAACTGGCCCCGTGGCAGACTGCTGTGTATGAAAACTTGTGCACAGAAAAGAAGTGTATCTTTATCTTCCAAGGGTTATACTAGTAATTGCTGGAAAAACCAGATGATTTCCTGCTATGCCTAATACGTGAAGGTTTTATGATGAGTCTGTGTTATCATCATAGTTTGAAAACAAACTATTTTCAGGTTCTCTCAGATAATCGGCACGGAAAAAAAGGAGTCACAGGTGCCTGCGGATGGAGCCAGTTCTGAGACCAACCTCCCTCCTTCCTTCCCTGACACTTGGGTCCTGCCCTCAGCGGGCTCTTACAGGGGCTTCCCGCCTCCCAAAGGAGCTCTGCCTTCGAATTCCACTCTCTTCCTTTGTAAAACCTTGCTTCAGAGAAATTGTCCAACACATAACGAATGTTGAAGTGCCTAGTTCTCTCCGAGTAATTGGGGATAACCCATGGTGCACCTCCAGAAACAACAGCCGATGCCATTTGCATCCTACACCGTGCTAACACAGTTGAAGAAAAGTGCTAAATGTCAAGTGACGTTTCTATTGAGGAATTACTTTAACCTCCCCATGAGTGGCCCAGTCGAGGAGAACTTATTGTAAGAATAATGAAGCGTGCAAGAACACAGCACTCTTGTGAAATGCAAGGGTTTGTGAAATGTGGGCTCCGTGTTTTCAGCTGAGTCCTATTTTTCTCCCCCTCTTCAATGCCTCTGCCAGGACAGGTTCAGACTGCCCGAGGTCAGGCTTTAGCTTGGTTCTGTCCTTGGCAATGTCATGTGAGACTGGATCATGGAAAGAATGATCTAGATTTAAATTCATGCTCTGATCAGTCAAATGTGATTACAGATTTCTGGTCCTCTACCGCCTCCACAAGCAGCCAAACCAGCGCCGGTGCCAACACAGGTAAGCGCTACCCTGCCGCTTCAGCTGTGGAAAGTTAAGCTGGTTTCCATGTGACTCAGGTTTTCCACATCATTACCATTTGATTCCTATTTGGACGGAGAGCAGCAGACCAGTGAGGGCAATGGGAGGCACTGCTTAGGGTCCCAACTTGTCGGAAAAGTAGGGTTGTCTACTGAGTAAGGAAACCCTTTCCCGCTCTGCCCTCTCTGGAAGGCTGTGGCAGAAATTCCTAAGGATGAAGTAACCAGGCTCTTTACGAGCTGAAAAGGGGCACTTTCAGGGGTTCATGCCTGGGGAACCGGGGGAAAGAGAGGGGAAGGGCACTTGTACAACATGGCACAAAGATATGCATTCTGTCTGCTCTAGGAAGCTGCCTCTGGATTCAGCATTCCTGCACTGTGTCTGTCCCTTACTGGTTTGGTTCAAGGACTGAGAACACAGCAAATGATATTCTCTGCAATACCTTTTTAAAAATTATTTTTTATTTCAGATGTAGAGTTACAGGGAGTAGGAGAGTCAGAGATCTTCCATCCATTGGTTCGCTCCCCTAATAGCAACAATGACCAGAGCTGAGCTGATCTGAAGCTAAGCACTTCCTCCAAGTTTCCCAAGTGGGCTCATGGGTCCAAGGCCTTGAGCCATCCTACACTGCTTTCCCAGGCCATAGACAAGGAACTGGATCAAAAATGGAGCAGTCTATACATGAATTGGAGCCCATATGGGATGCCAACACCACAGGTGGAGGCTTTGCCCACTACGCCACAGTGCCAGCCTCTCTTTGTAATACTCTTGAGACCCACAGGGATTAGGGCAAAAACTGAATAATGCTGAATGTTTTCCACAAACCTCTGATCAAGCCTAGCCCATGAACTGATGCACTTAGTAGAGCTATGCCTTTCCCTTTGAAGCTACAGTGCACTATGGTCCAAGGCAGGGACCCGTGACAGAGAGATGTCCAGGCCTTCCTCCTATGGGGTGACGCTTGTCTGCCCTCCACATGTAAAGATTCCTGGGAATTGTAAGATTGGAGCAGCGCCTCCATGAGGTTCTTTGGTCAAGGCTGATGCATTGTCATCCAGGACAAAAGCTCTTAATCAGAATATCAGCCAGAATGGGGACTCCTGAACCATCTTGGCCCTCGGCAGGCCCGTGGGACTGTTCAGGAGGGTGTGTTCTCCCATCTTGTCCTCTTGCTTAGGATCTCTGCATCTCCCAAGCATAGTGCCAACCGCTGAGAGTTCAGCTGACCTCCAAGGAAAACCTGAACTAGGGTCATTTCCGCCAGGGGTAAGGAAGAGAAGGTGGCTGGGTATCAGTCAACACATCAGCTGATCATGTGTAATCCCTTCAGGCAGCCCAAGGCAGGATTATGTGGGAGCTGCCTTCCAGCAACCCATGGGAGCAGATGCCAGCCTGGGTAAGCTGCCCACCCCTTCTCTATTCCCACGCCCCCCATCCCACCAACACCCACTCTTGACCTCCGTCTTCAGTGCAGCTGCAGGTCACTGGTGTTTGGAGACATACAAATCTATCTTAACCCAGAGAAAACACCTCTTGGGATTGTCTGCTCTATCACGTGTCAAAGAGGAAAGTCCCGGTCAATCCAGATGCCCAAGGGTTCTCATCACTCATCACCCTCAAGATCTAGCCCCCCAACACACTCACCCATCCAAGCAGCCTGACCTCGGGGATGAAGCATGAATATCCAGACACCCCATGTGAAGTAAACACCATTGCAGGGGAAAGGAGTGCGGGTTAGCAATAAGGCATTTGACACGATCCTTATGGCCTGATCACTCTGCCATATTTATTCCACGTCACTTCCTGTTTCTAACCTTTTCTCCCTCCAGTACCTTAACTCTGACAGCAGCTGCCTCATTCTCCTTCACGCTCTCAATAATTTGCCCTCTTACTAACCCACACAGATGTTTCCGGTCCCTTCTATTCTCAAATCCTACCCATTTCTGCTGCTCTTATCTTCCTTACCATCATCCCTCCAAGTGTTCTGAGTACCCCACAACCTTCCAAAACCCTGGCCTTGGAGGGCCCTCTTATCGCAGGCTGCTCAGGCACAGCCAACCCCACCATGGCTCCTCCTTAGAGGGAGGGAATCATTCACACACACTGGTGAAAGCAGGTAAGAACATCTGGGCTCTTGGACATCCTTCATCAAATTCTCATGTCACACATGGTCATTCACATCAGGCAAGTGGCACAGCTACTCAACCAGAAGAGCATCAGGTAAGGAAATTCAATTACCCACCCACCACAAATCCCTTGTGGAATGTCCGACAGAGGATTTTACTCTGTCTCCAATAACTTCACACGGCAGATACTTTTCCAGCATTTTCATTTGGCAGATGGTATGGTTAAATGTAACCATCTAGATTCTCTGCCTGATTTGCCAAAACCAATGGCTCTCCAAATGTGTGACAGAGGCCATGTTTTCAGGAAGTCTGGGACTTCCTCTTTCTGACTTCATCTGTATCAGGATAGACTTTCTATACTTCCACAAAAGCAGCACATCACAACACACTGACTGAAGCAGTTAGCATCAGAATTTAGCTGTCTGCATTGTGACAATGAAGAAAGCTATTCCTAGGAGTCCTAAGAAAATGGCCATTTGTCATTAAAAAGCTGCATTTATGATAAAAAAATATATAACAGGCCTAGTTTTCTTGGATATTTAAATGTGTTGCAAGTTAATATTCTGTTGCAAATGCAGTTTTCATTTCTAATTGATAAAAGTTACTAGCGATAACTCACCCAAAGCAAAGTTCTTGGGATCTTCAATAACTTTTAAAGAATACAAAGAGGCTGAGACTCTAAGAGTTTGTCAAGCTCAAGTGCTTTCTAAATATAACGGAAGTAGACTTCCCATCCCCTGGATGCCTCATTTTCCCCAGGGTTAGTTCCTCCGATCCCTCCAACAGGTCCTGATAACGTGGCTCCATACCCTGTAATTACTCATCTCCTCCTAGCTTGCAGCAACACAGTCTCCAGGATTTGTTCGCTGAGAGTTCTATAGAAGCGGTCACTCCAATCCCTTGTGTGTACAACCGAGTCTTTGAACAGAAATTGAAATATCACACATATCTCTACTACATGCTCCCGTTGTGTGGTATAATTTCCCCAAATCTTAATTCTGTCATTTAATATGTTACCTGCAAAACTGATGCATATGCCACCTGTCTTCATTCCAATCACTATAAAATGTCACATGTACCTTATGGTCCCTTGTTTAGGTCAGCCCATTAACAAACTCAAGCAGCTACACGGGACGTGATGATGTTGTCATTGGGCTCAATATGTCACCCCCCGTCTCAGGATACATATGTAATTCTTGTCACTCATTCTACTGTACCTTCTGCCAACATGGAACTTCACGTATCCCCAATGTAAGCTACCACTCTCATTACAATGGAAGTTTTATTGTAAAGATATATTTATTCAGGCTACTATGTGTCACAGATTGTGCTGTGTGTTGGAACATTCCAGAATCCCGTGGCTAAAAGTTTGCCTTCACAGGTCCCACATGCTCCTCCTCAGTACCGCCCCTCCCTCCTATGCTCCAGGCTTTCCACCGTCAGATCCCTAGCCCCACCAGCGCCCTAGGAGCTGGGGCAGGCTGATCCTGCTGCATTCACAGAGGGAGGAGACAGTGGCAGAGTCCTGACAGTTCAAATGAAGCCTCAGTGACTTTTCTGAACCATCCTTCTGCCGTTTGGCTCCATGACATCATAGGCTGTCCTGTGGATCAAATAAACTTAACTGTCCTAGAAACCTAACACTGGAGATAACATTGTTCCCAAGAGTCAAGGTTACCAGGTCTCAAACGGAAACCAACTCATGAACAAAGCCAACACTGTAGCTTTGCTGGAGCTGTAGCATGAAGAGGGTCTGAAAGTTCTGAACTGAGGCAGAACTTTGGACTCCCAAAGGCCATTAAGTTAATGGCATGAAGAGACTCTAAATGTAATCCAAAGATGGTGGTGAGAGGTAGGTTGTTGTTCTTCGGTCAGGTCATTAGGGGCATCCCATCACAAGGTGGTTTTCACCTGAGGGTTGTCATAAAACCTGAACCTGTGCTTCCTGGCTCACCACGTGACCCGTCCCCTGCACGCCGTTCACCACTGCCCTTCCCCACACTCCGAGAGGCCAAAGAAGTCACCTGATCTTGGACTTGCCCCTCCAAGACTGAAAGATAAATAAGCTGTTTTATAGAGTTAGTTGCTTCAGCTATTTCATTGTAATAATAACAAGTGACTAATGCAGCAAGCATGAAGACTAGTGCCCAGCTCCACAGATGGTCCTCCGTCTTGTCTGAAAGTCCTGGTGTGCTTGGTCATAAGGCGACACCTGCAGCACACCTGCAGTGCCATCTAGGGGCCCCTGGAAGCACAGGAAGAGGGAGTTTTCCCAGATGAAAACATCCAGGCCTTGTGGTCGCGACCCAGGCCTAGGAGAGGAGGCCAGGAAACTCCCCCAACTGCAGAGGTCTGTGCCTCCCAGGCTGCCATTTCTGCTAAAAACTGCTCCCCTGCAGAGCCACCAGGGAAAGACCTAGATGTTAAAGAGCCAAATACATTTCTGTCCCCCAAACTCCAGACCCCTGGGCCAGGCACTGCATCTTCCCCTTGGGTCTTAGGCAGGTGAGTTGCAGATGCTCAAAAGAACAGGAGGAGCTGTGACTGGCGCCAAACATTGCCAGAACATTAGCAGCAGGAATGGTTCCAAAGTAGCCACAGTAGGTGGCCCACAGGTGGCATGCCAAGCTTCATACTTCAGGGCTCTAGTCACAGGCCCTGGGATGCCAAGGGGACAATGTGGCTGGCTAAATGCAGCCACCTCTGGAGCCTGCCTGTCTGGGCTCAAGTTCAGCTCAGCCACTTCCTGTAAGCCAGTTTCCTCACCTGTATAACGAGGTGGCAGCTTGTACAACTCACAGGGTTATTGTGACCAACACTCGTCAAGGCTTTAGTCAGTTCCTGACATGGAGCAAGCTCTCAGGGAAACATTCATGGTCTCTATATGTTCAATTGAAATTGTTTACAATTAGTACTTGTCTTACAACTGAGTGTATCTGAAATAACCAAAGATTGTCACAAAACTAATTATGTTTTGCAAAGAGAAGCATAATTTCCAGGGTGGCTATACACATTCATCTCCACTAGCTGCCCTGCATTTGAGGCAGGGGAGGACACGTCTTAAGGCTGTCCCCTCCCCAGGAAAAAACTGGAGGTGGATTAAGGAGAAGATGGGTGGGCTCCTAAGCCCCCAGCTAGGGTTTGGTAGACCCTAACTGCACCCTAACTTTTTACCCCATCCCAGGCTGCTCCCCTTGGATGCCAGGATGCAAATACCCACCCAACCTTCTCATTCCTACCAAGTCCAAAAATCACCACGCCTCAGCTGTCCAAATATTTTTCAGCCCTTTGCTTTTGGATCCATGTCATTGGATTCAAACTTGTCCCAAACAAAATGAAGGTGGCAGTCATGAAAGGGCAGGGTTTCAGGAAAGGAGAGAGTTGTGGACACTCCTGGCTGCTGGTGGGATGCTCAGGGTATGGAGCACCCCACAATAACTTTCCTGCCGATGAGCGATGCTGGGGCAACAACTGAGCAAGTCAGCAACATAGTGTGCTAAGGAATAAAGAAAAGTGCATGTATTTATCAGTAGGTGGCGATAAAGTAGTGAAGACTAAGTAGCTATTTTCAAAGGCAGCAAGTTTCCTGGAGGGGGCAAGCCTTGCTCCAGGTCACACCCCCAATTCACGGCTGAGTCAGATTAAAGTCACCTTTCAAGCAGAGTATGCAAGAACATACAGTATCTTTCAGAATAGCCTGGCAACTTAATCAGTATAGAAAACTATCACTTCTTTCATGTGTGTGAATGACCCCGGCCAGCAGCAAAAAAGCTAATAGCCTTTAAGCAATGAAACACTTGTTCACATTAGCCATCTTCTGTGAGAAAAGGAAGGAGGCAGGAAGAGACCAAGAGAAGGAGATTCTCTGGACTGTCTGTGCTCCCTCCAGGACTTTCCAGGTATAACCTCTCTTCCCCCACCCCTCCAAAACAGATCACGGACTTCACCAACACCACTTTGTAGGGGAGGACAGTTAGCACCCTCCTGCCTTTGGAATCCCAGGGCCACTTGTCCATGGAGGTATTTCAGCACCAACCAGCCCCTTGCAGCTTTGTATTCAATGACAATGGAGATGTTCTCACGCCTTAGGATCCCTATTATTCCAGGACTCTTAGTACACAGTAAAAGAAAGAAGGCAAAGAGATTTACGCCTTTGGCTTTAAGAGCTTTGAAAGATAACAAGGGGTGGGGGGGGAAGGACCACACAGACGTCCCGTTGTTCCTTTACTGGACATTTTGGTTGGGAAACCTTATCTTCTGCAGAGTTCACTTGGGAGCTTCCGCTGTGTGGTTTGAGGAACACGTCTGTCCCTTCCTCATTTTGAAAGGAGAAGACGTGGCCTTGTGGAAACCTAGATCCAGCCTCCCAGGCAAGGCTAGATCAAGATACATCAAAGTCCAGAACTAGCAGAGTCCAAAAAATCCAACTGGTGGCACAAATTCAGCCATGGCAGCCTTTCCAGTGGTGTGGGGCAGGACTCTAAGGAGGACACTTCAAAATGTCTGTAAGGGAACCTGAGGTGGGAAGCAACCGCTGAACAGAGAGAAGGAAATGCAATGACAAGAGCCGGAAGGGCCTCCCAAATGGCCCCTCACTCCATCCGACCCCACAGTTTGACTTCCCCCTATTTCCGCTTCCTTCTTGGCAAAATGCAATTCAGCTTTTCCTGCCACTTGAATGGTTGCTCTTGGTGTGAGGCGAATGCCACGCCAAGGGTCCTTGCCTTGGCTTCATCCATCCCTCCCAGGCTGCCCCGAGCAGCTCCTGGCTGAGAAATCCTGCCCCACACCCTTTGGGAAGTATGAAACGACTGCTGCTTGCTGACCTTTAAGAGGAAGATTAAACCATGTGCCTTGCAAACTGAAAAAAGAATTAGGAGAAAGTTCACCGCAGGCTAAGAGTGAGCAGAGACCCCAACCCTCTCCTCCACGCTGGGACTCCCAGGAAGTTCCGGGCATTTGCAAAGCAAGGAGACTGGCTTCCGCTGATGCAAGTTGACTCTGTCTGTGAATCCCTTCCGCCCAATCAAACCTACAGGGATTTTCATTTATTGTTGTTGTTTCCTTAGAAAGTGTATTTGTGAACTTGGCACCTCCTGGAATGGGTGTGAGGACCCACGTGCATGGTGGCCACACACACGGCTGGCATTTATCTCGCCCACAGCCTCTCAAAGCATGAAGCATTTTGCATTTTAACCTCCAGTTTTGAAGTCCTGAGTGGTGGGTTGAGTGTTAAACCCTCTTATTTGTGCTACGTTTATCCAATTTGTCTCCTCCAGTCAACATCCAGCCCCCATCCAACTGGTCTCTTCCTGTCTTATTCATCTTTGTTCCTTGAGTTTGTTGTCAAAGACTGCACAGTGTAGATTTACCTAATGAGCAAAACACATTTCCTGACCTCAAGATTCTCTGAATTTTACAGAGGAAATTTCAGACTCGCAAAGTGTTTACTGCTTTCAGATAAGGAAACTATGGCTCAGATAGAATAAATTCATGGAAGCAGAAGACAGGCTCCTGAAGGCCCAGCAGAACCTTTGGTAGACTGTCAGGTAGCATTCTTTCTGTTCTCAGGATGAGGGTACAGTGTGGAGAAGTTAGCCAGTTAAACCAAGCCCCCGAGCTGGGTGTGAATATCCACTATGTCCCCTTCTCCGGGGGGAGGCCAGATGCTTCCTGTGCTTGTAAGTCACCAAAAGTTTTACTGCTCTTTCCAGGATTTGTTCCAAAAGAAGAATTCAGCACACAATCTTTGGAGCCAGTATCCCAGGGAGATCCAAGTAAGTTAATCGACAACTAGAGACCTATGGTAGTTTTGACATCTGATCTACTCTCTACCCACTCACTCCCACCCAAAACCTCTTCTCTCCTGCCATGGATCCATTTATCTCCTCTCTTCTGTCACTTTGTTCTAAGGGGAAAGGAAAGAGTTTGAAGGATTTAACCTCTCTGGGTGACAGAACGGGAGACTATTTTAAACGTCACTATGGTAACAGGGTAAAGAACGGATGCAATGGGGCAACAAGAGTGGATAAAGCAGAGGCCGGCCAGTTAGCAGGGACAGTAGCCCTGCGAAGGTGATAATGGCCAGAACTTAGAAATTGGAAGTAGAAATAGCAATGGGTAGATTCAAAAGCTCCAGAGAAGGCGAAATCCACAGGGTTATGGTGGAGGTAGATGCTTTTGGTAACTAGGGAAACGGCCTGCCACAGGAACTCTGGAGATGGAGTGGGCGGTAGTTCTTGATGTCTGTCATCTTCAGTGAGACACTCGGTCAGGTCGACAAATGTCTACCAGATCTGACATTCCGAGGAACTTCCCAATCAGAAATGCAAAGTGGGACGCTGGTGAGCTGGGGTTCACAACCGAGGCTATGAAAGCAGAACTGAAGGCCCAGAGAAACAAAGGAAGGAAGAAATGGGGCTGAAGCAGCAGCCAGCTGAGGTTAACACGGATGAGAGACCAAAGGAACAACCCTGCAACAAACTCGGAGTGGGGGCAGCCCCTAGAATGTCACTGCCCACCAGCCACCAGTGAGCTTTCAACCAATCGGCAGCCCCTGAAGACCTTTTGCAATTTTTTTTTGAAGATCTATTTTTATTAGAAAGGTAAATATAGAGAGAGAAGGAGAGAGAAAGCTGTTCCTTCTGCTGACTCACTCCCCAGGTGACCACAATGGGTGGAGTTGAGCTCCAGGTCTCCCATGCAAGTGTGGAGTCCCCAGGACTTGGGCCATCATTGATTGATCTTCCAGGCCACAAGCAGGGAGCTGGATGGGAAGTAGAGCCACTGGGACATGAACCAACACCCATATGGGATCCTGGCGCATGCAAGGTGCAAGGATTTAGCCACTAGGCTATAGTGCCAGGCCTGACCTTTGGGATCTTGATAGTACCCCCTTTCTGCCTCACACCCCATGGGCCAGGCAGCCTCTAGGCTGGCTACTCCCAAGTGTGGTCTGACAGCCAACAGCAGCAGCAACAGCAGGTACAGGAGCTTGTCAGAAACACATGCTCAGAGTCTCTGCCCAGACCCTACTGATTCTGCGGGGTGATCGACCGCAAGTGATGCCTTTGCGCACTAACATGGGAGAGGCAGCACCCACTGTGCCGTCCAGGCATGGTTATGGTTAAAGCTGCACAATGTGTATACCTGACTTGCACCCAGGCTTAGGAAACACAGACTCAAGACACTGGAGACACTGCAACACGAACTTACAAAACTGCGTAAAGCTGAAGAAGAAGCACAAAGCAATTAAAATGGGTAATGATTCCTTTTGTCCTTGCCCTGCTCCCTCGGTCCTCCGCAACCACAGCAGGTCACACACAAAGCACAGTTCACAAACCAGTCCCATCTATTTGGCTTTGCCTCAAGCTGCAGAGCCACAGGCTTCCACCTCAATGAGAGAGCCCCCGGGTGCCAGTCAGCACGTGCCTTGAGCCAGAAGCTTGGTGTTCAAGAGTTCTGGGAAGGAGAAAACAGAGGGGTTCCTCAGATCAGCCACGAGGCCAGGGAGCGAAAGGGGCCAAATAAAGGAACTTCAACTACTTAAGACATAGCCATATAAGGAGCGTGTCAACCCCAAACACAGTTCAAGAGGCAAGCAAGATCAAAACGATCTGCAAGGAACAAAATAAATACTATAGAAATCAGGCATTGCTTATTTTGGGGGGTGGGGGAGGGAGGAGCCAGACGCCTAGCAATGGAGACACTGATTGAGATGTCTGTATCCTGTGTCAGAATACTGGATTTGATACCCAGCTCCAGTTCCTGACTCAGCTTCCTGCTAATGAGACAGCCATGATACCACAAGCAGCTAGGAGATCAGATGAGATCCCAGCCCGAACCATCAAGTTACTGGGGGAGTGAACCAGCCAATGAGCAAAAGAAAATCCTCTCCCCTCTTACTCCACTAAACATTATTCCATAGAAAAAGTGTTTTTTGTTTTGAAAGATGCATTGAACTAATCTGCTGTCCTCTGGAAGGAAATCCCCCTTAAGGAGTCTTTACCACATCAGACTTTGCCATGTGCACGCATCACCTGGAGAACTCTTTAAAAGGGGTCTGATTCTGTAGAATTGGGTGAAGCCATTTCCAGCAAGCCCTGGGCGGTCGTGGGCGGCATGTCCTGAAGAACACTACTGCCACCTGCTGACACTGCTTCACATTGCAAGGTCAGACCTAGCAAAATATGAACTAGCCCTGCTTGGGGAACCACATTTCGATTTTTAAAACTTTGTCAACTCCTTCTCATTTTTTTTTTCAGTTACAGTTGCCCTTGGCGTCGAGAGCTTCCCCTGGCCACAAGAGGGATCGGTCCCCGTGGCAGTGACGTGGCATATAGACAAGGACAGAGTTGTGCTTTGAGAACTATGGGTTTGTCTAGGATGCTGCTCCTGGCCCTGGGTCCTGTTGGATACTCCAGTCACACATTCCTACCCGGACACACTTGCTCTCTCTCCACAGAACTCTGTTTTCAAACATTTGCATCTCTCAAATTGCAATTATGTGTAATTCAGTTTTTAAAAAAATGTATTAATCAAAGATGTGCGCAGCTCCCAACAGAACATCTCGGTCAGCCTTGTGTAAACAATTCTAACAAACTGAGATGATATCATTTCCTTTGAGAGCAAATTAAACATCCTTTTGGTTAGCTTGGAAACTTTCTGCTCATTCCTGTTAATATTTAAAGGGTTAGAAATACCACCACCTTCACTACCTACGTCGTAACTTTCAAGGCCCTAGGTCAGAACCATGGTCCTAGACTTTATCACAAATAAAATCATGGCAGACAGCTACAGACAAGGGCTGATGGGGATGCTCGTATAAGAACACGATTTCTTTGGTTGCCTTGCCCACGGCAGTAAAGAGAAAAAAACTGCCATCAAATTCTTATGCTACAGTCCTTGCCCTTCCTTCTTCCCTGCACGTGGTTCTGAAAGGTTACGGTGACCATCCAAGGCCAGCTCTCAAGAGTCGCTCTTGGTGGATTGCCATCTGCACACGGGAAACCATTGTGAGGATCTTCTCGGGCCTGCCTAGGGCGCCACCGTTTCTGAAGTCTGTTAGGTGGTTGATAACATGGAATCCTAAAACAGTTACAGAAATGAGTCCCAGCACAAGCATCCAGGAGGCGGGCACTCTAGGACACGCTCAGGATATAAATCAATGAAAACTACTACCTCATCTTCATTTTCATCTCATTGCCGTCTCAGGGGCCCCTGGAGAATACAGTGGGAAATACTAAGGGTCACGGAGTCTTTTCTCACTCCCTCAGACTGCCGGGTTGACTTGTCGTTTTTAATCGACGGGAGCTCCAGCCTTGGCAGACGCCGATTCCGAATCCAGAAGCAGTTCCTGGCTGACATTGCGCAAGCCCTTGACATTGGCCCTGCAGGTCCACTGATGGGCATTGTTCAGTACGGGTAAGTGCAGCTGCCAACTAATGACACATGTTTCACTGTATGCTACAAACAATACTAATGTGTCCTAGAGCACAAATTCATCCTCCTCCCTTCTAGAAATGTAAGTTTAAAAGGAAATTGGGGGACCCAGCACAATAGCGTAATGGTTAAAGTCCTCACCTTGCATGCAACTGCATCCCATATGGGCACCGGTTCTGATCCCGGCAGCCCTGCTTCCCATCCAGCTCCCTGCTTGTGGCCTGGGAAAGCAGTCGAGGACGGCCCAAAAGATTTGAGACCCTGCACCTGTGTAGGAGACCTGGAAGAAGCTCCAGGATCCTGGCTTCAGATTGGCTCAGCTCCAGCCATTGCGGCCGCTTGCGGAGTGAATCATTGGATGGAGGATCTTCCTCTCTATCTCTCCTCCTCTCTGTATATCTGACTTTCCAATAAAAATAAATAACTCTTAAAAATAAATAGAAAAAAAAAAGAAATTGAGGGCCCAGTGCTGTAGCCTAGTGGTAAAGTCCTTGGCTTGTATGCATCAGGATCCCATATGGGCACCAGTTCTAATCCTGGCAGCCCTGCTTCCCATCCAGCTTCCTGCCTGTAGCCTGGGAAAGCAGTCAAGGACGACCCAGGGCTTTGGGACCCTGTACCCATGTAGGAGACCCAGAAGAGGCTCCGGGCTCCTGGTTTCAGATCAGCTCAGGTCCAGCTGTTGCAGCCACTTGGGGAGTGAATCAGCAGACAGAAGAACTTCTCTCTGTCTCTCTTCCTCTCTATATATCTGATTTCCAATAAAAATAAAAATAAATCTTAAAAAAAAAGAAATCAGGGCAGTCCAGATGCTGTTTGAGACTGAGACTTCCTGAGAGGAAGGACAGCTTGGCAAGCTCATGAGGGATGGCGTTTGCACTCAGGCTCAGCGTGGCTGGGAGTTGGGAGAACCGCTAAACCAGGAAGCTCAGCCGCTGCCCCTCTGCGTGGCCCTGGGCTGGCCCTGCACCTCTTCAGCGACAGTCTCCCCCCACTGGAGAACAAGACTCTCTGAGCATCAGTATTTCCTTAGGGACTGTACCCTGGGCTGCAGCCTGTGCGTCTGTAGCGAAGGCGTCGTGCAGGCACAGCGTCCGACATGCTGCTCTCTCTCTCCTCCTAACACCCTTTGACCTCTGCACTAGCCCCGGAAAAGGTCACCAGTGTGAACTTTTATTCGGAATGTGTGGGGAGGCGTGAGTCAGCTCGACAATCAAGTGACTACCCCGACATGGGCTTAGCTATTCCGTTGAGGGTAGAAATTATGGGCTCATGCTGACATTCAATCTCAACCTTTTCATCTCTTATTTAAAATCATAAGGCAATCTTGCTTCAGATAAAAATAGGTTTCTCCCCTAAAACAGATATGCAGAGATTGACAGATGATAACCAGAAAAGCCTGGGCGAATCTCAGATGCAGGCACCGCATCTCCAAGAGCTCTTCCAGCCAAGAACCACGGAGGGTGGGGTAATTATTGCCCCTCGCACAGAAGGCTGCTGGACCCCACAGGGTGCCTTGTGCCCCACCCCCCACCCCAGCTCTGCCTCTTGGGCCTTGGAAGCGAAGCAATGTCTGCATTGTTCCCTTTTGCTCAGAGCTATACTCATCATTTTATGGCTTCTCCTAGAACTGACCCAGGCTTCCCCCCGCCCCCCAAGGCAGCATTTTAGCATAGGTTGTTATACGGAAGATGCCTGAGGATTTTTGAGTTGCCAAGAGAAACAACAATATTTTCTTTTCCCTAAGAACCTATAATATTTGTGTCTTTGGAATTGAATACAAACTCTACATCTGCACTACCCTTTGTGCCTGTGAGGGAAGATTATGTAAATCACCACATCTTATATAGTCAAAAATAGCTAGTTACCCCAAGCACTACCTTTCAATGTCAAACTATCTAATGGAGATGTTTTTGGTTCAAAGCTTAGTGTGTTATCTTGCACTTAAAATTCGGTTTTGTTTTTGTTCATTTAAGATCGCTTCTCGGCCTTTTGGCTAAGATCAAGTGAAGATCTATTTATCTGAGGGGCAGAGTGAGAAGCGAGGGATCTTCCATCTGCTCACTCACTCCCCAAATGGATACAATAGCCGACAGCCAAGAATACCACTCGGGTCTCCCATGTAGGCGCAGGGCCCCAGGTTGCCTGCGCCATTTTGTGTAGCTTTCCTCGGGACTGTAACAAGAAACTAGATAGGAAGTAGAGCAACCAGGACTTGAACTGATGCTCCTATGGGGAGCCAACATCGCAAGCAGCTATTAAGTCTGCTGCACCACAATGCTGGCTCCAACACTTTTGCTTTACAAACTTGTGTCTACCACAGTTTGTAGTTCAATATGAACATAGGTGGGAAATATGTCAAAGAAAAGTGAAGTGAGAATATCTTGGATTAAAGAACAAATGGGGGACCTGCCATGATAGCCTATGGGCTAATCCTCACCTTGCATGCAGCTGCATCCCATATGGGTGCTGGTTTGTGTCCCAGTTGCTCCACTTCCCATCCAGCTCCCTGTTTGTGGCCTGGGAAAGCAGTCCAGAATGGCCCAAAGCCTTGGGACCCTGCTCCTGCATGAGAGACCTGGAAGAAGCTCCTGGCTTCAGATTGGCTCAGCTCTGGCCATTGCAGTAACTTGGGGAGTGAATCAGCAGAAGGAAGATCTTTCTATCTCTCCTCTCTTTAAATCTGCTTTCCAATAAAAATATATCTTTAAAAAGCGGGGGGGGGGGGGGGGGGGGCGGGGAGAAGGAAGACAACTAGACTTGTTTCTCTTTGCAGTTTGTCCCCAGAGTTCATGGGCTGGAATCTTCATCCCAGTGTGTGCTGGGATGTGGGGTTGGACACCGGGTGGTTAAGTCGAGAAGCTCCGATCTTGGGAATGGACCAGAGTCCTGGCAGCAGAACAAATTAGCAAGCACAAGAGAGTGTTTCTTTTCAAAGCAGGTTTCATCCCCTCTTGTTCTCCTGCCAGGGGATGACACCGCACAGAGGACAGGGCCAGCCATGGCCCTTGGATGTGCCAGCCCCCAGGACTGTCAGAACCTGACTGTTTTATCAAGTACCCATGCTGTGCTACTGCCCCACAAGACAAAGACACCCTTAAATATATTGTTTCTCCCATTTCCTGATGCAATCAGCATTGGTAAGAAAGGATTTCCCTCCGTGTTTTGTGACTGTCCTCTCTCACACACATCCCTCGCCGGCTGCCCTTTATCCATACCAGGCCCTGTGACTGTGGCGCTCTGATGAGAAACGAGTGTCCTTTCCTTTATGTGATGCGCACATAAGCTAACCCATGGGCACCAGGGCTGAACGGAAAGCACAATGATCACTGATGGGCGATCTGAATGCTGGCCTTGGTCCCACTGGGTGACCTTAAGCAAGTCATTTAACCCCTGCGTGTGGGTGCGGCCACCTGTGCAGGCGGGGGTCAGCCACATGATTTATGAGGGCTCTACCGGCCTCGGCCTTCTGTGATTCAGCAGCTGGTTCCCTATTCAGAAGGCGTGCGGCAAGTCAATGGCAACCCCCCACATACTACCAGCTGCTTTCCGTCCAGCCCCACGGGCCCAAGGATGCAATATGACCCATGATGAAGTGAGAGCTTGCCTTGTGGCTGTCCATCCACCTAGGGGGCATGCAACAATCAAAGTAAATGGGACAACGATGCCAAGAAGGGATCCAGGATACTTTTGATGGGTTACTGGGTGGCTCCCTTGTCCTGTCTGGCTCCAGTGTTTGGGTGCACACAGAAAGCAGAAGGGGAGGGAGAACTCAACCAAAAGTGGGCACTGAGCTGAGGCACCCATTTCTAGAAAAAGAAAACGTGGGAATCTGGCTCCCTCCGCAGCATCCGAGTCCTCTCAGACACTGATGGTTTCTGCTCCCAGTAAGAACCTTCTCAGAATTACAGAGCTCCAAGGCCACTGAGGGCACCTGCTTCTACCTCTTCACAGGGTGCACCCCATCAGGGCATGCATGCCAATGAGAGAGTGAGAAGGCCCAGGCACGGGCCCCCTATCTCAGAATCTCTCCTGTGCTCCGACTTCTCACCTCCATGGCCACCATGACTGCTCCACACAGCTCCCCTAGCAGGTTCCTGCCCTTGGTTTTCCTTAGGACAACTGGACTGGATTTAGACCTTCAAGTTTTGAATTTAAAAGTCTCATAGCAAAAGCAAGGCGAATGGGAAATAAGAAACAGCACTGCAAGGAGTATCAAGATTGCCCTAAACACATACTCATCCTGGGTCCTGCTTGAGGATCCTCTGGGAACAAGAAACAGGAGAGCCACTTGGGAGAGCCCGGGTGAAGGACGCTTACCGGTCTGGTCAAGGAGTTCGGTAGGACTGACGGGCATGTGTCATCCACACACCCTCCATCCCTGCACACACAGCTTCCTCTCCTGCTCCGCAATTCCATTCTTTTCTCAGCAAACCAACACCCTCCACCAGGCCTGCGCTTGCTGCTCCCACATCACGGCTCCTTGCGCTAACTTCCTACCATTGGCTGAGCCGAGAGGAAGGGCAAGCCGCTGTGGTCTCACCTGGGCTCCAGCTCCATCCTCCTCACCTGCAGGGGCTCAGGCCCCAATGGTTTCCACCTGTGAGCTGCCAGCACGTTCCTACCACAGTCATCTCCCACCTCCAATAGAGGCAGCTCTTGATAAACTCAGAGACGCCAAGAGGCCTCCCCCCAGGACACAACAGCAAAAGACACAACCGTGGAATGAAGGCGAACGTTAATCCTGGGTTAATCCCTGAAATGTCAAACAAAATTGACTTCATAGCGAAGAAGCTGCTCAACTGTCAAGACAGCTGCCAATAATTGACCAGGTTCAAGATTAAGACATCACGCTTGAACAAAAGGCTAGGACTCAAGGCTGTCTTGCACAGGCAGTTCTCAGTTAAAATTCTCCAACGCCTAGGCTCATGATTGTCCTTAACACCAACAGGGACATGAAAAGGCTAAATGAGAGACTAGGCAGATGGAGTAGCTGTTTGGTAAGCTCAAGCCAGCAGGATGGAAGTGACCTCGATCCGCAGGCACCCGGTGCCTCCCAGTCCTTGGTGTGTCTGCATTGGGTTTCCATTTCAGTCTAAGTGGAACTGAAGTGTGAGTGTTCTCTTGTACTTTGCAATCAATCCTAGGATATCAAAACTAGAAAGTGGCTTTGGAACAAAGGAACAGTTGGACCTGTATTTTTTTAATGAAAGAGACTTTGCTCGTGGACCTCTGGCAGGGACCTCTTGAGGGAGGGCTCAGAGCTGCACAGCAGCTCCTTCAGCATCTCACGTCTTAGCCCGCCCAACCTGGACAGAGATTAGTCATGGTGCCCGCAGCTCCATAGTTCATCATACCTGAAAACAACAGGGGGGCTGTCCTGAGCCTCCCAGAGCTCAGCTGAGCCACAAAGCACAGGACAGTCGGGGGGGAGGGCAAGCAGCCAGGGGTCCCCAAAGTGGTCTGTGACCAAAATCGGAGATCAAATGACTAAAATTAAAACTAAGGACCTAAGACAGGAAAATTGTCCCAGCTCATCTGGACATCCAAATTTAATCACGGCTCCTTAAAACTGGAAACTCTGAGTTTGGCATTTGGCATGAAATGCCATTTCCTATATGAGAGTCCCTCGGTTCAAGTTCTGGTTTCACTTGCAGCTGCAGCCTCCTGCTAATGTGTGCCCTTGGAGGCAACAGATGATGGATCCAAACAGGTGGCTCATTGCCACCATGTGGGAAACGTGGAATATGTTTTAGGCTCCTGTCTCTGGGCCAGCCCAGGCCTGGCTGGGTAGGCATTTGAGCAGTGAACCAGCAGACTGATACCTCTCTCTCTGCCTTTGAGATAACTAGCATGTTTTAACCTGGAAAACCTATCCCAGTTATTGTCGAGACTTGGGGGTGGGGCAGCGCGGACGGTGAGGGGGTGCAGAGTGTGAAAGGACATCACTGACTGTGGAGATGGGAGGAAGGAACTGTGACCCAGCCAGGCAGGCAGGCAGCCTCAAAAGCTGGGGGAAAGAAAGGCATTCTCTCCAAACGGAACTTTGAAAGCAGCATGGCCCTGCAGGTGCCTCGATTTTAACCCGTGGAGACCGCATTGGACTCAATCTCCTGAGCTGGGATCTAAAACAGCACCGGTGTGTGGCTGAAGCCACTAAGTTTAGAGGGGTTGTGGCCCAGGAGGTAGGAGTTACAACACCCATGGAAGGACTCCAGGGCTGAACGAGCTCTGTCTTCACGTCAGGATTCCCTGACGCTTTCAAAGGGCTGGTACTCCATCACATGCCAGACCCATTAAACCAGGACCAGGCAAGGGACCGGAACCCCCACGGTGTCCTCTCCTGTAAGTCCAGACTCACCTGCTCCCCTGGGGGGAAACACAACTCGGCTACCCGTGCACTAAGTGATGCTGCCTGTTGTAGACACGGGCCCCAACTGCACCTCACAACCCCTCAGGGACAGTGACTTTTCAAGAACTGACAGGATTCCAGGATAGCTGCCTGCCACCTGCCTGTCAGCCCCTGTGAGGACCCCACAGTTGCACCTCTCTCGTCGCTGAGAGCCAAGCAGCCCAGTCTCGCAAACCCCAGTCACTAGGAACACAGTCTCAAGGCCAGGTGTGATTACGATCTGTACAAAAATTGCAAGCTTTGTCTGGTCCTTACCTTTCCTTCTCTTGGAGGAACATACACGAAACAGTGCATTTGACTTCCTGCCGCCACTGCCCTGGAGCCCCTGGAGCTCCCGGCGCGCCCTGATCTCTCCCTGGAGAAGCCCAGGAGAGTCAGCGCAGAGCCCTCATTAAGCCCCTCGTGCCACTCAGTCCTCAGCGCAGTGTAACGAGGACCACTGAGGAGGCCAGGTGCCTCTAGTCTTCATCCTTAACTAGTCACTAGTCTAGTGACTCCCTCGTGCAACCAGAGAAGGCTCAAACATGCCCCTGGGGCTCTGCTATCCTCGACTGTGCCATGACCCTGTCCCCAAGTGGCCAGTCCAGCAGTGTGCAGGAGACCCAGCCCCTTCGCTTTTCTTGGCATTTTTTTGTCCTTGTTTCTGACTTCTTGTTTATTCTCCTCCCTCTTAGTACTGGCAGCCTCACAGCAGGTTTTCTTGAGACTAAGACATGGCCACACACATTGTCATCTGGGAGATCACTAGCAACGCAGAACCTCACGCTTCACTCTGGTCCTGCAGCCCCAGAATCTCCAGTTCACAAGCCCCCCTGGCTGAGAAGGTGCTTCTGTCTCATGGCATCTCTCTTTCCCAGCACTCACAGCTGTGCAGCTGGTGGGCCAGGAGGCTCAGTGAAACCGCTTTCATCAGCGGATTGCACATCCACGCTTCCTTTAGCAAGAAAAGGCTAATGTAGGTTAATTTTAGACTCTTTGGTGGATGGGTGGAATACTATTGCTAATTCCCAACAACACTCATCCAAAACAGTGGAATGTTTATCGGACGTTGCTCCTCCTGCTCCGGTGCTGGGACAGATGGAAAAGACCAATATCCAGGATTCCTTGTTCCAAGTCCCCACTGGGCTGGCCAGGAGGAGGACATGAAGGCAGAATCATTTGCAACCTCAGCCAGGCACAGCCTGTGGGGACAAGTCTGCCACCATACCTGCAGCTGCCAGCAAGTCCCCTGGAATGGGCTCCTGTCCTCATGGATACACTGCATCGCACTAAGTCCACAGGTCCTCACATTTTTCACCAGTTTGAAAAAAAGAAAACAGACTATTTGTAACCTAAGATGTTGTGCTATTGGAAGAAATGGTTTTGAAAGCTTTTTGCTGGAGGGAATTAGTTCATGTTTCTGTAATGGCATATAAATCCTGTGCAGTGGTCCACTCCATGTGTCTGAAAGTGGCCAGGGGGCCCCGTGAGCTCTGGGACTTTAACAGAAGTAGACCTTGAAGGCTGAAAGGGCCTTTGAGGTCTTTCAGAGTTCACCACTTGCAAAACTTTTCTGAGAAGAAGGGTTGGATTCTTGGCTTAAAAAAAAAAAAGCAATTTGCAGGTCTCAGTGAGTTTCTTGCAAGGAGAGGTCTGAGCATGCACAAGTACCCCAGGTGAGTTTTATCATCAGCCAGCTCTGGAAACACTGCTGTCCTCCCAGGCTACACCTGGGCGGATCCTTGACGGGTCTTGTTCTTAAATATTTACCCAATAGCTATTTCCTATTACACAAATCATCCCTCTCCACGCACAGCCAACTCCCTGCAATTTCTCTTCATCAGTCTTAGCTCTTCTTCCAAGTAGAGAACAATTTTGTATGTTCTCTTTGAGCTATAAACCTGTTTATTTGCATATTTTCAAATGAAATTTTTAATATTGCTGAGAAAACTTTTTTCTTTAAAGAGGACTTGTAATAAATTTATGGATAAAAAGCGGCTTTTACATGTATGTACATATAGGCAGTGGCATACCTCTTTGAACTTTTGAAATAGTCTACATGTTTGAAAAGCAATGGGCTAAGGTGCCAGGTTGCCAACTTTCACATATCCTGAGACATACACATGACCCAGATGCTCTGGTCTTACCACCTGCCACAGTCTACCGTTCGATGATTTGTCAGTCTTCCTGGGATGTAATTCAGGTGCAATTTCACGAGCAGGTTTGCTTTTTTCCTTTGAGAGGCAGACAGAAAGCTCTCGTTCTGCTGACTCCTCCCCTAAATGTTCACCACGGCCAGGGCTAGTTAGGACAAAGCCAAATGTTGAGAATTGAACCTAGATCTCCCCCAACTTAGACAACAGGGACCAAGTTATTTGAACCATTCCTGCTGCCTCCCAGGTTTTGCCTTGGTGGGAAGTTGGATTCGGGAGATGGAAAGGAGAATTCAAACCCAGATATTCTGATGTGAAACACAGATACCTTACCCACCAAGGCCAAACACTGCCATCACAGATTTACTGAATGCCTGCCATGGACAAAAGCACTGTGCCATTTGCAAGAGACACAAATTTAATTCATTTAAGTGACTTGATGGCAATTGCCTATAAGACCCTTGGTGGATCTGCTCCCTGCCTTTGCCCCAATCATCATTTTAGCAGCAGAAGAGGATTTCTGAGGTCTTTGGATCCACCCTTTCAATTCATTAAAATAAGCAAAAAAGAAAATATGATAGACATTATGATCTTGGAACCTCACAATAGAGTCAGGGAAGCACTATTTTCTAAATTAAAGCACCTATTCATTATGCGTGAATAGTTCCTCTATACTTCTCCAAATCTGGATTCACCTTCATCCGTGCTGTAAGAGCCAAAGCCCGAGCCGTGTGGAGCTCAGAGACAGTACTTGGCTTTGCAGGAGATGAATCAAGGAAGGCTATCTGGAAGGATATCTGACTTGCTTTCTTGTGTTTATTTAATTCTAGGATTACCCAGGACCCCCCTGAGTGCTAAACACTGGTGAAGCTAGGAAGCCTGTTCTCAAGTTTCTTATAGTCAATTCTCATGATTGTGGATTCTCTGTTTGCAAATCCACTTCCTGGCTAAAGTTCCCATTTATTTATAACAACAAATGTGTGACTCAGAGCATTTTGCAGCCATGTTCAGTCATGTTCACAGGGGGGAAAAATTTCCACTCCTCCAATGCACCTGTGAGCAACAATAAGGACGCAAGGTAACACTCTGTCTTCTGGTTCCGCTCTTTGTGGGTGTCCTTTCACAGTCTGTTTTTCTCACTTCTGCACTTTTCTTTGGTGACCTGGCTCCCAAATTTAGTGCTGCAATGCTGCCTAGTGTTCCAAAGTACGAAAAGGCATTGCTGTTGGCTTCCAGAGAAAATAAAGTGTTAGATAAGCTTTGCTCAGACAGCAGTAGTGGAGCTGATAGTCATGACTTCAAAGTTAATGAATCAATAATTTGGTACATTCAGAAGAGGGAAAGGAAATTTATTGTCTGTACTTAATTATGCTCCAGAAAGTGCTAAAATAACCTCTGTAGTATGTGACAGAAAGGGCATATGGGAAAGAGCTACAGAAAAAAAAATTATGGGCAACTGATTTAAAAAAGAAAAACTAACATGAAGCATCATGGTAAGACTAGAAAGCCAAAGACATTTATTGGCACACTGCTGTAGGTGAGAAAAATGTTAAATGTTCTCAGCTAATGTTTTATTGCAAATACCACAGGAAATTATTTATAAGAAATTTAAGTTTAGTGTCTTGCATGGAAAACAAGATTATCTACTGCTCTGTCCATGAAAATCTCGTGACTGCTGACTCATAGGAACCAAAGCATGTATTTCCACTAAGCAGTACTACAATTTTCCTGTGTTCCTGGTGACCTTATAGAGCACAACTTGCCAAGAATAACAAGACTCGGCTGCTTATGTAGCATAAGAAAGAGCAAGTCATCCTCGCTTGCTCCACGCAATGTTCCACATTAAGACAGACCCCATGCTGATCAACGTTAAGAATAGGCACCCCTATCAGAGTGCCACTTCAGTTTCCAGCCACTGCACTTCTAGAGCAATTCCCTGTGAATGCACTTGGGAAAGCAGCAGAACAAAGCACCTGTGGGCCCCTGCTGCCCAAATGGGAGACCAGGAGACAGTCTCAGGCTCCTGGTTTTGACCTGGCCCAATTCCCGTCACTACAGCCATGTGGGGAGTGAGTAAGTGGATGGAAGACCTCTCCGAATCCATTCTACCTTTAAAATAAAGTAAGTCTTATTTTTTTAAAGAAGGATATTATTGCTCAAGTGATCTGGCAGCAAGGAGCAGCATAATCTCTGGCCATCCCCCTTCTCTGTGGTCATGGGAGGGAAGGCAGGGTCTTCTCCCATCACCCCATCCCATCCCACCCAGAGACCTACATCGGTCTGCAATCCCCTCACCCACATAACAAGCATTTAAAACTAAAACATTTTTTTAAAAAGAACATTATGGTAATAGCTCAGTTAATATACTTTTTTCCCTGTGAAGTCTTTTGAAAGGGCATTTTATATTTTTGCTTTCAAATCGCTCATGAGCAACATTTACCTTAT
Organism: Ochotona princeps; assembly: GCF_030435755.1. NCBI lineage: Eukaryota > Metazoa > Chordata > Mammalia > Lagomorpha > Ochotonidae > Ochotona > Ochotona princeps. Next base: position 56,111,463 of record NC_080839.1, on the reverse strand, counting down.
GACTATCTATGATTTCCTGACACAGAAAGTCTAGCAAAGTGAGAAAATTTAGCTCATAAATTATTTTCAAATGTAATGAAAATTCTGCACATTTGAAAAAATGTATACAATTAAGGAAATGGGTATGATTTTGTTTTGTAGATAATCACATTTTTTGTTCATCTTATTTGCAATGCTTTGAGACAGAGGGGTGGTGTACAGAAACACAGATCTATCTTCCCCAAACACCTGCAGCTGTCAGGGCTGGGACAGGCTAATGCCAGAAGCAATGGGTCCGGTCCAAGTCTCCGACATGGGTGGGAGTCCCACCTGGTACTTCCCAGGATGTGCATCAGCAGGAAGCTTGAGCAGAAGCGGAGCCACAAGTTGAGCAAGGCACTCCAGGGGTGTCCCTGGAAGCATCCTAATCACTGCACCAAATACCCACCCCATATTTACTATTGCCAATATCAACTTTGCAATTGTTAGTTCCGTAACCTATTCATTAGGCTTTGGGAAAGTTCATAAATCTCATAAATCTTGATCATTAGGGGAAGATGTCAACTTGGCTGGAAACTGAAGCTTAAGAAGTTTGGGGCCTTCTTCAGGAAAGAACATAAAATCACAAAAGTAGAACACTCAGAGGAAATTAAAACTGCCTCTGCACACAGAATCCTATACAATAGCCCCGTGGAGGCCGCCCTGGGACAGGAAAACCAGGCAGGAAATACAGCAGTCATTTGGAAGAGAACAGTCTGGACTGGACAGGGACATGGAATGGATAAAAAAGAAGAGAGATTTTAATAATAGGTCTAATACCAAATGGTATTCGGTGAATCAAGAATTCATGCTACTAGAAGAGGTGGTTAGCCACCAGTTGGGATGCCCAGATTCCATATTGGAGTGTCTGGGTTAAAATCTCAGTTGCAACCCCAGCTCCTTCTTCCTATTCCAGCTTCCTATCGATGCAGACCCTGGGAGGTAGCAGGAGCACTCAGCAGTTGGGTCCCTCCCATCCACATGGGAAGCTGGATGAGGTCCTGCCTTCCACCTTTGGTCTAGTCCAGCTCTAGCCATTTCAGGCACTTGGGAAGTGATCCAGTGATGGGACAGACTTTCTCTCAAAGACTTCACTTTGGAAATGTGAAATCCAACTTGACCTTAGGAGAGCCATGTGAAATCCGACTTGACCCCAGGAGAGCTATGTCAGCTATCAGGAGAGAGGACCAACTAGTGTCCACAGGACAGCTGCTGCCCAGGAATGACTGATGAACCCAAGGAGATGATGAGATCTTGGGAAGAGATGCACGATGCATGTTGACGAACACTAACAGGTAGAAGCAGAGATTACAGAGAGAGAGTGAAGATTAACTAGGCAAGACGCTGTAGCCTCAGAAACCTGAGTTGGGCACAGAGGTTGTTGCTGGAGGCTGCATTGGGGCAAAGGTGTAGCTGGAGCCTGGAGGGTGGGCACAGTTAGACCTTTGCAGGTAAGGGGAAAGGTGAGCAAAGGCACAAAGCTCTCAGCCTGAAAAATAGTGGGCAGCTCATTTTGACTGGCATCTTGGATGCCCCCAACAAGACAGGGAGAAAAAGAGAGAACAGCATTAACATGAGAGGTTGGAATGCAATGATAGATGCTTTGAAAGTCAAAATATAAAGTTTGAAAATGACAGCCTTCAATGATTTGTGAGAAGAGGAATTTTGTATTCGGGAACCCAGTCTAAATGTGAGGAAGATTCCTCTATCAGATACGCAGAAAACTGGCACTTCACAAAAGAAGGGGTCTGAATTGGTTGAGGGAGGGTGTTGCCATAGAAACACAGAGGGAATGAAAGTGAGTGAATGCCTACAGAAAACTGCCAGGGCCTGATGGATGAGGACTGGCAGGCACTGGGACAGAGAGCGGGTGCTCTTCGAACCTGGGTGCTGGAGGCAAATTTGTTTTCACTGACATTGTTCTGTATGACTATAAACCCAGAGGCTGCCCTTGGGGCACAGCAGGGTAAGCCACGCGTGTAACGCCAGCATTCCATATCCGAGTACTGGTTTGAGTCCTAGCTGCTCTGCTTCCAGTCTAGTTCCCTGCTAATGGGACTGGCAAGCAGCAGTACTTGAGCTCCTGTCACCCACATGGAAGACCAGTGGAGTTCCTGGCTTCTGGCTTCAGCCTGGCCCAACCCTGGCTGCTGTCTGTGGCCATCTGGGGAGAGAACCGGCACAGGGAAGATCTCGCTGTTTGTCTGACCCTCTTCTTGTCATCAGGCCTTGCAAATAAATAATAAATCTTTTTATTTTTTTATGTAAACCCATAAGCTCTCAAATCAGAGGGAAAGACCAGGGCAACCCACTGTGTTCCTTTACTGTGTGGCACTGTGTGGCTCCTGAGACAGTAGCCTCAGTGGGAAAGAACTTTACACTGTACTGGTATGATCATGTCCAAATTCACAGATGTCCCCAAACTGCTGGCTGCTTTGTTGTTGTTTGCTTGCTTCTGTTTAATCCTAACCACAGAACTTGGTTTCCATCCGGTGACGTTTTGTCCGGTTGGGATTTTGCCCCAGTGCCTCCTCTTGTTTGAACTTACTTTCAAATAAGTCATCTTTCTCTGAAGATGACTGACACCCAGTTTACAGCATCAACATTTAGATTAGTGCACATTCAGGGTATAACAGAGATCACCTTGAGATGGGTAAGAAAGTTAGAAAATAGGTAAAGAGTATCTCTCTCTCTCTCAGACTCTGATGACTGACTCCCTGGTGGCTGTGGTGTCTGACCAGTCCCCAGGGGTTCACTAACAATCCACCTACCCTGGAGGAGGAGGAGGAGGAGGAGGAGGAGGAGGAGGAGTAGTCAGCTACCCTGGAGTTTCCCCTGAATCTGCCCAAAGCTACTGTACTGCTTCCTAGATCCACTTCTGCCCTTACAGAAAGTCTGAGTTGAAAGGGCTCCTTCCCCCATCTTAAGGACTTGCAGCCTAGACTAGTCACACAATTTCTTTTACAGAAATGATTTGGTGTAATAGCTAAGACTGAGACACCTATATCCTGTCTCGGAGTACCTGGTCAAGTCTCAGCTCTGCTTCTGATTCCAGCTTCCTGCTAATGCACAACCTGATTGGCAAGAGATGATGGCTTGAGTACTTTGGTCCCTGTCATTCATGCAGGAAACCCAGACTGGGTTCAGGCTTTGGCCTGATCTATTTGGGGAATAAACCAGCAGGTGGAACATCTCTCTCTTGCCCTCTCTCCCAAATAAACAAATAAACAATTACAAATCTATTTTTAAGAGACGAAGACCTTCAAGACAGCATTACATGTAGCTCAGCACTTTCTGAGTACATGGGACCCTTTGTGGCTGCACAGGTCACACACTGAGCACAGGGCTTCAGGGATGGCATCTCAGTGTGTAGCGCCATTTGCTCCTGGCTGTGGGTGCACACGCACCACCCAAAAGAGGGCCAAGATCTCTCTGCACCCTTCCACTTGATCATAAAAGTTTATCTATACCCTCTGCTCAGTGGTTACCAAGGCTCTTGTCATGGCTAGCCCAAGGAGAGGCATCTCTAGAGGATTCTCATTTTGTTTGCCAACAGTATTCACTCCAACTCCTCTCCAGCTCAACGTTTTCAGCCTTTAGCACCACAGACTATGACATTGAGGGTGAGATTTGAGTGGTTCGTCTCAGTTATGGGAAGCACAAGATGAGAAAGGAAGCCTTTCCCATAACACCACTCCCAGCAATTACAATGCTAAGGTCACCCAGGAAGTGGCTGACCCCTGAAATTTTCTTCCGTAGAGAAGAGGGCAACCTAGGGACACTACAGCATTCAATAGGCAAGATCCTTATTTTTACAAAATGCTACTTGACCACAGTCTTGTTCCCTGGCAATACGGATGTTATGAGAAGGACCTTTTTATCCAGATGAGGAAACTGAAAGCAAGAGGGGTTAAGGAGGAGCTAGGTGTCACCATCACACAGCCAAGATCTGACACCGTGGGAAGTAGAGCTCACACTTCTGAGTCCAGGAATAGCCTGCTTTGATCCCATGTGCACCAAGCAGAAGCCCAGCCTTCCTGTCCTGCCACTATACCCAGTGGGACAAGTCAGAACTTCACTCCCGCTTCCATTTTATTCATTTATGCAAAAAATCAACCATGATTCCTGCTATCTTGCCAAGAAGATCACTTTCCAGCGAATTTTTCCTGCCTGTTCTGATTTTCAGAGACAACCCTGCGACCCAGTTTAACCTCAAGACTCACATGAATTCCCAGGATCTGAAGGCAGCCATAGAGAAAATGGCCCAGAGAGGAGGTCTTTCCAATGTTGGTAAGTGGTCAACATTCAGATGATTCTCTTTTGCTACCACGCTCTTGCTCTGTGTTTTCTACACAGAAAGAGGCTGACTCTAGGGCCACAGTCATTCCAGTTTATCCAGGAGAAGCTAGGGCTTTCGGTGCTAAAACTAGGACAGTTCTATCAAACTGGGACAGCTGGTCTTTTTGGTCAACTGAAATGCAGTCTGAAGTCTGCATTTGGAGAAGGCACAACAGGAGGCTTTAAATAAACAAAGCATATCGTTGTCAGGAGAGTTTGGTCCCAAGACCTAGAACAAGCTCCACAAGGCCTCACAGCCAGTAGGTGATGAGGCCAGGACTACAGAACAGAGGCTTTCAGTTCCTACTGGGTGTAGCTCTTCCCTGGCCAGCCAACTCTGTACTCCTGGCCTGACTTCAGGGAATATGTACCACTGACCACGCATGGCAACCCTCCACACCCAATGACTCCTGTGGCACTGGGCTCCCCCAGGCAGCTTGACTTGGCGTCAAGGCTGCTGAAGCTCCACATTAGCTCCTCTCACTCCATGTTTTTGGAAACAACATTAGGAACTTGGTGTGGGCCCAGCATCAAGGCAGAAAAGTAGCCATGCAACGCCTTGAACATTTTTCTTACCTACTTGCTAGTCCCTAAAAGCTATTTCCAAAGTAAGAGAGAATGAGAAGTTAACGACCTAAAATGAAGCTGGAGAGGGAAATAAACAGTAAGGAGTGTGACTGCGTATCATTGTGATGTGTGCTTATTGCTACAGAATTATACACCTACAAATAAAGTGTTTTTTGAAACAAGAAACAAACTGGGGAAGCAATGCGTGTATTTCTTCACTTCCACAGGCACTTCTGTGGCCTGTTCCTGTATTTGTAATTGGTGCAATCACCCCGAGCGTGAGCTTTCTCTTTCTTGCAGGCCGAGCCATCTCCTTTGTGACCAAGAACTTCTTTTCCAAAGTCAATGGAAACAGAGGCAGTGCCCCCAATGTGGCAGTGGTGCTGGTGGATGGCTGGCCTACAGACAAAGTGGAGGAGGTTTCCAGACTTGCAAGAGAATCAGGAATCAACATCTTCTTCATCACCATTGAAGGTGCTGTTGAAAATGAGAAGCACTATGTGGTGGAGCCCAACTTTGCCAATAAGGTGTGTTACTGTCCAGAGACCCGCTCAACATAAACATGCCCCGCACTTTGAGAAGTACAACAGCCATCCCTCTTCTCTTAGGAGGCTTTCTCTCAGAAATCCCATAATTCCTCCCAGAGCCAGTTTCAGTTTTCATCTCTTGAGCTCTGCAGCCACCTCTTCCTTGCAAACTGACATCCTGTCAGCACTTTAACTCCTACATACAACAAGCCAAGTTCATCTTTCCCACAAACAGTTCCCTTCTCTCAGACCCCTCCCAGAGTGTCATCCCTGACTTTCTTGTCCACTGCTATATCACATCTCTCATCTTCCCCTGCTTTCTCATGCCCAGTACCACCTTCCTAGTTCAGGCTGGTACTCTATATCCGGTCTGTCTTTGCATTGGTCTATTTTCTGTTACTATAACAAAATCCCTGAGGCTGGGTCATGTGGAAAGAGTCCATTTAATTTTTAGTCTTGGAGGTTCAGGAACATGGTGTTGGTATCTGTTCAACTCTACTGAGAGTCTGGTGGACAGTGGCACCATAAGTGCAACCCACTTACAGCACTCATTCCTGCAGCAATTAACCCACTCTGTGAAACCAGCATTAGTCCCTTACAAGGGCAATGTTCCCAAAGAGCAGCTTAGCTTGCTCTAAGCTCCACTTCTTAAATCTGCCACTAGCTCTCCTCATTGCCACACCAAAGACTGAGGCTCCAACACATGCATCTTTGGGAAACAAGTTACAGTCAAATCACATCAGTTCCTAGGTACCCCCAGTTTAGTTCAGATTTCACTATGAGTTCTAATGAAGAGTCCCTCTATCCTATGGAGTCTTTCTTCCAAATGCATTACTATTACTCATTGCCCTTGAGGCATTCTGAAGTTTGGTCCCAACCTGCCTGCCTAGCAACATCTACTGTGGTTCACGCTCAGGTTCTGTGTGCCAGCCAACTGGTCTCCTGTCCATGTCTAACACTGTGGTTGCCTTCTCCATCACTTTTCTCTGACTGCCTTGCGGGCCTTTCTCTCCATCTATTGGATTCAGCACTCAGTTCACACACCACCCACTCCATGGAAAATTCTGAGAGCCCCATTTAGATTTCTATAAATCTACAAAAAATTTTCCTAGGAAAGTCTTAAGCCAGCTCTTGTTTTAGAATCAGGTTTTAATTATACAAATTCATCTGTAGTCTTCAGATCTAACTCTGTGACCCCCCCAAGAGGCAGGGGCCAGAAAGAAACGCCCCAGCTTATGAATACTGGCCCAGTCACTTCCAGGGTAGAACCAGCCAACTTGCTCCATGTTCATTTGCTACTGCCTTGAGTTTTTTCTGGAACAAACTTGGGGACATGTAAATAAACATTCAGTCCCCTAGTGGCAGGGTTAGCTGGAGGACACAGTGTGGGTTTTGAAGAGAGACAAACATACGTTTCAGTCTCAGGCACTTTAGATGTCCGTCCCTTCACAGCTGGCCCTCAGTTTGTGCCTTCGTGCCAGAGGGTTGCAATTCCATTTTCTAGGATTAGGATGGGGACTAATAAGGGAATCTCTCTGAGAGCACTGAGTGTGACCCAAGACATGTGACCATTCAGCTTCCATGAGACCCCTACCCCTGGGTACAGTACTACTCTGAAAATATTTCTTACTCATTTATTTTTCCAGTCAGGACAAAAGCTTGCTTTGATTTCCCTCATGCACTAGTGCCCACTAGTGCCAACCTCATGGCTGGCTATGGTACCAATGACCTGAGGGATCTGGGGAGACGTCAATATAAAGGAGGAATCAGTGATTTTCTGTAATTGTGCTAGGGGGAGCTTGCCTGCCACTAAGACAGGACCACAACCGAGAGGGTGAGAACAAATGAGAGGGGTTTGCTTCTCCACGAGGGCTGGGTGAGCGGAAATGGAGACAGTGCAGTAGCAGAACTAGCATGGAAAACAGGAGTTTGGATGCTTCCTCAACTGCTACAGTGATAGCAGTGATCTGACCATGACCCAACAAGTGCCTCTCCTCTTTGCCTTCTAGGCTGTGTGCAGAACAAATGGTTTCTACACATTCAATGTGCAGAGCTGGTTCGGCCTCCGCAAGACTGTGCAGCCCCTGCTGAAGCGGGTCTGTGACACTGACCGCCTGGCCTGCAGCAAGACGTGCTTCAACTCAGCCGACATTGGCTTCGTCATTGATGGCTCCAGCAGCGTAGGGACAGGCAACTTCCGCACGGTTCTTCAGTTTGTAGCCAACCTCAGCAAGGAATTTGAGATTTCCGAGACAGACACGCGCATCGGGGCTGTGCAGTACACCTACGAGCAGCGGCTGGAGTTTGGGTTTGACAAATACAGCACCAAGTCTGACATCCTCAATGCCATCAAGAGGGTGGGCTATTGGAGCGGTGGCACCAGCACAGGGGCTGCCATCAACTACGCCCTGGAGCAGCTCTTCAAGAAATCCAAGCCCAACAAGAGAAAGTTGATGATCCTCATCACTGACGGACGGTCCTACGATGATGTCCGGATACCAGCCATGGCTGCCCATTACAAGGGTAAGTGGGCCCTGCCCAGCAGCCTGGGGGCCGGGGCTTATCTCTGGGGTTTGGGGAGGAGGCAGCAGTGAGATGAGGATGGGACTGTCTCCTTTATGCACTGGTTTAGTCTGTACCTTCTCAAAAGGTTCAAAACCATAGGGAAAATATTTGAGATAAACATGTAGGCCCCTCAGAGTAGCAAGGCAAGAGCAAGGAGGGGGAAGCCAGGTAATTGGGATTTCTCCAAGAATCAAAGGTCTGGAGTGGGCCTTTGACCTCGTTTGCATCCCAGCTCTATTTCTGACTCCAATTTCCTGCTAATGTGCACCCTAGCAGGTAGCAGGTGATGGATGACTCAAGTTGTTTGAAGTCCAACCCCTCTAATGTGGGAAATCCAGAGGGAGCTAACTTGCTCTTGGGAATTCCCAGGGTGAAGAATGAATAAGTGGTGAGACTCCCTCTCTTCTGCCTTGCAAATCAATAAATACAAAATTTTAAAGCACCTCAAGTTCCACAGATGGCTGGGACCATGAACCCTTCTTTTCTTTATGTCTCAGACATGAGACTTTCCCCATGAGGATGAGACATGAAAATGACATTTGAGTCTTTACCTTTCTCTGTTTAAAACACCAAACTCCCTCCTTATGGAAGATGCTGGACTGTGTTAGCATAAAGACAACCAAATTGTGAGTCCTTTTAAGGAGAAAAAACATTTAAAAAAAAGGTTTTGCTTTTGTAAGTAATTGTTAGCCAGAATTGAGGGAATTGGGGAAATTTCAAAGACACTTTGATTTAAGATATTTTTAAAGGTATTTCCATATAAAAATTTCTAGGAGGGCAACAGAAAAGTTTAAAAATATGAACACGGAAGAAAATATTTTAGAAAACTTTTGGAAAATCAGTCACAGCTGTGTTTTTATTGCAGACCCTACATATAATCACTGCTATTGAAAACAGTGCCATAAATCAACATGAAAATACAAACAACCTAGAAAGAGCCCCAGAATAACAGTGAGAGTAATAAGGAAAGTAAACTGAGTGACCAGTGAGACCTATGGACATGCCCTAGCTTACAACACTCAGTGCCATGCTTAGTTGTTTTTCCTTCTGTGCCTACATTTAACTTGGGTTCTTTCGCAGATTTTCTGTATTCTTCAAAGCTGCTTAAAACCATCCTAAAGCAAACCTTCATGAATCAGCTTAACTGGCTTCTGGAAACCAAAGTAACCAGACACCAGGCTTAGGCAAAGCCTTCCCAGGCAGTGAATTTCCCTTGGCAGCATCTAAGGGGCATCCTCACCATGGTGGGATGGTGGGAGACTGTGTGTCTGAAGTTACAAAGCCCCTTGGCCTCATGTCAGCAGCATGAAGATGCTGGCTGAAAGGCCCAGGGAGAGTAGACAGGGTCAGATGGGCTCTCCTGCTGTCTCCACACACCTGACCCTGCTCAGGTCCAGCCCCACCTTCATGTGCTTTTCTAGATATCTGTCCCCTGGGTGTCTTGTGCAGTGTATACTTGGCCTACACAGCAGAACAAGTGAAGGGTGATGGTAGACCCTAGGAGCACCCTACTCAGGGTATCCTGTCCTGGTGCAAACTGCATGGATGCAAATTCCTATCTGGCCTAACTTGGATTCGTCTGAAAACATCCCAAGCACAATATGGGCATATCCAAGTCCAGGTTGGGTGACTGGTCACAGTTGCCAGTAGCAGTTTGTCTGCACCAAGGGTGGATTGAAGGATAAAAAGCCAGGTTTCTAGCATTGTCCTGTAGTCTTCGCTGAGAGCATTCTGTCCATATGTGAGCAGAAAAGAGAGCCTCATAGGCCTCAGTCCGACCCTGCAGCAAGCTGCTCTAGCTGCCACTAAGCAGCATTTTAAGGCCCACAGCTACCTCCTCACCTCCCTACCAGTCAAGACAATATTCACAGAAAAGAATCTGCAGAGGTGAGAAAAGCAACTGGCAGTATATGTTGAGCTTAACGGATAACAACTGAAAAAGTAGCTTAGGCCAGAGCTATGTGAGGTAAGATCCCAGGGCATCCAGAGGGCACTTGAAAGAGAAGTGGGTAGAGGGACAGGCTATGTGGCAAAGTAAGTTGAGCTTGTGCCTATGGTGCAGGCATTCCGTATGGGCACTGGTTCATGCCCCAGCTATTCCACTTCCCATCCAGCTCCCTGCTGATGGCCTGGGAAAGCAGTGAAGAATGGCGCAAGTTCTTGGGCCCTTGAACTCATGTGGGAGATCCAGAAGAGGCTCCTGGTTTTCTGGCTTCAAAATGGTTCAGCTGTAGCTGATGCAGCCATTTGGAGAGTGAACCAGTGGATGGAAGATCTCTCTCCCCTCTCTGTGTTACTTTGCTTTTCAAATAAAAATAACATTTTTTAAAAAACAGTGAGGAAGGCCTCTTAGAAAACACAGCCAGACACTATTTCATGGACATTTGGCTCACCCACTGGAGCCACCTTTGAGTTGTGTGGGAATAGGATTTTGTAGAGTAAGGTCAAATTCTCATCGACCAGCTACCCCCTCCCCAGTCAACAGCCATCGCAACAGGCAGTCTTCCTGTCCACTCACCAAGTATGGGTGCCTCATCTCTGAGTTCTGGGCTCTCCTCTCTGGGCTGCCTCACTGCCTGTGGCAACCCAGCACTTGCAATCTCACTACATTCTTTCCATCTGCATCTAACCATGCTCAAGTCCCTCTTTTGCTGAAAATTTGGGAAATCTGTTTGACCATGTGGTCTGCCTGTTCTCCCTTTCACAGACACACGTAGCACTGGCTACTTACCCCACCCCACACCTTCATTTCTTTTCCACATGCAATTCATGTGGTTTGTTTGGCATCTCTTGACCTGAAGCTGTTCTCACCATGTTGCCAATATCTCAGCTTGGTTTTTTTCTAAGAGGAGAACATCTTCATTTTCATCTTAAATGATTCCCTGATAACATTCAGCACCCTTGGTCTTCCCCTCCTGATCCTGCAACTCTCCACTGGGCTTCTCTCTGAGACTTTGCTCAGGATTCCCTGCACTGGGGAGGACATTGGAGTCTATTGGATTGCAAAGTCACCCTCAAGCCTAACATTATTCAAGTCCCCTACTTCACTGAAGGGAGTTTGACCCTGCCTTTGAAGTAGTTAAGACTCAGATTGTAGTTAGCTTTGAACACAAGCAGAACACGCATGTACCGTGTGGTTTGACCTACATGGCACCAAAAGTTTCACTTATACAAAAATAGCTCCACCTCCACTACTCCCGCACATGAACCACTTTCCATGCATCTACTCCATTTTGACTGAGAGGTTCCCTCCTCCCCGCGAGACTATAAACTTTGGAGACAGCAACTACATTAAATTTTGCTACTGTTGGCACAGATGCTGTAACGTATTTATTTATTGAATGATACATGACTCTATTTAGTCTTACTTCTAGAAATCTAGAGGCCTACGTGGGGTAGAGGATTGTTCCATCGTATTTGGCATATTTCTGATTTTGGATCAGGTGTGCCAGCAGAGCAACAGGCAGGCAATGATCCATCAACACTGCCTCTTCTCGGGGACATCTGCTTCATGCCATCTTTGTCCCCACAGGAGTGATCACCTACGCAATTGGTGTGGCGTGGGCAGCACAGGACGAGCTGGAAATCATTGCCACTTACCCTGCCAGGGACCACTCCTTTTTTGTGGATGAGTTTGACAACCTCTACAAATTCGTGCCTCAGATCATCCAGAACATTTGTACAGAGTTCAACTCACAACCACGGAACTGAAATCACAGCAGGCAAAGCACCAGCAAACACTGCTTGACGGACTGACTCTGGACAGTGCCCATGGCTGTGTGTAGGGCACACAGGGTGGTAAGGCTTGGGTGGGACCTGCGGGAACAGACGTATTGTTACTAATTTTTGCCATCATGGTTTTTCATGCTTCAAAATTTGGAATTAGAAAGATGACCATCAATTTGTGGAACAGGCCAACCTAGTGCACCATTTTGAGGGAATTGAGTATTTCAAAATACACGTACAGAATAGAGCATAGCACCTATGTGGGGTGTAGATGGAGCCTTTGTGAGGGTTTTCTTAATTTCTCATTAAAACTCTGTAAATCTCAACATGCTTCCTTTTTGTCATGACAACAAACATAATAGTTGCTTAATTAAATGTTGACAAGGATTTCAAGCACTCATTCTGCCTGTGTCATCTGTGGTACCCATAGGGATTATAGCAGGCCACCCTCTGCTCTTTTTGACCCAAGGTGACTATAGTCCCATGAAGGTGCAGGGAAACTGGCAACAAAAATGGTACAGCTACTCCTGACTAGTCTCCTCTCGCTATGACTTCAGCCGCTGAATTCCTGCAACAGTTTGCTTTGGGGAAAGTTGCCTGCCAAGCACCCCATTGACCTCGCATAAAAGTGATGCATTACGACTACTCATTAGAAACTTGGGAGAATAGAATGCTGGTTCCCAAGCCACATCCAAATACCCCTAAACCCTGAACCTATAGCATTGGGTCCTGGATCCTAACAGGTTCTAAGAGTTCTCCAGTGATTGTTGCCAGCTACCAGGATTGAGGACCATCCAATCCGATGGAGTTTAGCATTCCAGCTGTTTCCTGGAGAGTCCTGGATCCATTCAGTTTAGCAGCTTTCCTGTGGACTAGTTGCAGTCATTGATAGCTGCATTAAAAGAAGCTGGGATTTTAATCTTTGTTTAACTTTCTTTTTTTCCACCCAGTTTCTGCCAGGAACTCATCTATTAGGATGTGAAATACAACTACAAGGAAGAAATATTAAAAAAAAATCACAATTAGGGATAACTTCAGCGATGTCCTGTTTTACTTACGTATGTTTTAAAGAATACTAATCTGTTTGGGAAAAAGAGTACCTTTGTTAAGGCGGGGGGGGGGGCAAAGTAATTAACTAAAAGACTTAGATTCTGGGTTTTCATCTGTTTCACAGAATTTGCACCAAGCTTACTGAATCTCTTAACATATGGAGAGAGAACATATTATCAATGAAGAAGTGTCTACAGAGACCAATCAACAAAAGGTGTCAGCAATTTCCAGTTATTACTCATATAATTTAATGTGAAGGCAATTTCAAAAAGTTTAGTTCCAAAACTTCAAAATGTAGAAAAAATTTTAAAACAGCAAATTCTTCATAAAGACACCAGTGGCATTCTATTAATAACAAATTTGGTTTAGAAACTAATTTTAAAACTTAAATAAGCACTAGGAACAATTATCCTTCCTATATTTTTTAAGTGAAGATAATCTTTACATAGGAATTTTTCAGTGTGATTACAGTGTATACTTATGTTACTTTAACTTTTTAAGATAATGGTTTTGGGCCCAGTTCAGTAGCCTAGTGGCTAAATTCCTTGTCTTTCATACCAGGATTCCATATGAACACCAGCTTGTATCCCAGCTACTTCACTTCCCATTCAGCTCCCTGCTTATGGCCTGGGAAAGCAGTAGAGGACAGCCCAAAGCCCTGAGACTCTGTACCCATGTAGGAGACCCAGTAGAAGCTCCTGGCTTCAGATTGGCTAAGCTCCAGCTTTAGCAGCCACTAGGGGAGAGAACCAGCAGATGAAAGATCTTTCTCTCTGTCTCACCTCGTCTCTGTATATCTGACTTTCCAATAAGATAGATAGATAAATAGATGGATAGATAGATGAGCTTATTAGGTTTCAAAAAAATTTAAAATCCATGTATATGAAAGGTCTTCAGAAAGCTCATGAAGAATGCCTTGTATAGAAAAATAATGCAAAAGTTCAAAAAGGTTTGCCCCAAATAAATTTCTCTCAATTTCAATTTTAGCATGAACTTGTTGAAGTATCTTGTGTTTGAGTGCACCCTGCCTGAAGGAAAAGGAGGAAGGGACAAAAGGAACTGAAGGGGTTCTGGAGTTCAGAGGCTCCGCAGGAACAGAATTCTTTGTCAGTGGTCAAGTCACCAAAGAGAATGCCTGATGCCAGCATGGAGAAGACAGTGAGCCAAATTCTGGTAACTTCAGTGAATGACAGCAAGTGACTTGCAGGTTGGCGGAAGACAGCAGTAATTGGCATGGGAGCTGAACACAACCTGAGGCTACCTCTTCAAGGCAGGTGGAGACTTTGAGGGCAGGATGAAGGGGATAATGTGGAAGAGACAGCAGAGCAAAGAGCAGACCTATCCACACGCCAGTCCTCAAATACTCAGGGCAAGAGAACAATCAGTGCAAGAGACATTTCATGGAGCATGAAGGGAAAGGGACTGGGAGTTTGCTGACAACAAAAGAGCTTCCAAGTCTCAGTGGGAAGGCAGAGGTGCAGAATACAGTTGGGCAGAAGAAAGGATTGCACAGAGCCGTGTGAGATCGTGGATGACACGAATAGCCTGGTTGTAACTGTCACTTTGTGCTGCTTAAACTTACAAGGCAGTACTCAAATCATAACAATAGAAATAGAACCTTACAGGTAAACTACATCAGTTCCTCAAATGGCAAAAGAAGAACCCCAACCAGGATGCAGCTGTGCAGTTGAGAAAGGATAGAACAGAATTCAGTTCTGTCTGCCCACCTGCTGGTTCATTTGACCACTTTTGTTGGGGGTGGCATCCTCTTTCTCCTTTTGTGCAACCTTTGCAGAGCCCTCTGGTTTCTGCAAACTCTGAAGCCCAACAGTAAAATGTCCACGCCCCCATTCTTCAAAGTCAATCAACACAAGCTGATGAGAGACACTGAGCTAGCTTTTCCAGTGATATGATGTCCACATTCCACTTGCTCTAATTTCCCCACTTGTCACAAGTGAAGGCCCATGGGCAGAAGTTTCTTAGGTAAGTCTTGCAGTTTGGCAACAAGATTCTGCTAAAAAAAAATCTCAGGGCAAACCAGCAGGGTTCAGACATTTCTTGTTTCTCTGGGATCTTTAAACTGCTCGAACAAGACAAAACTTCCCTAAAGCAAGATTTCCAGCAGTGGTCTCGGGGAGCAGGGGGCAGCACTGGTTCACAGAGAATAAAATACTCCTGTGTCCTGAGATTGTCTACATGATAATGTTGTTTCCCAGTCAGAATCCTAAGAGAAGGTCTCCCCTTAGATTATCAATATGTAAATACAGTTATTAAGAAAAATGCTGGAAACCAATTACTATGGGGGAAAAAAAAGACATTATTCTACTAATGTCTGTAAGGAATTCACAGTCCAGTGGGAAGCCACAAACAAGCAAATAATTAAAATCTTACAATTACCATAATGAAATTATATGCAAAGTGCATGACCGGCAATTGCAAAAAGTATCATGACAAATGAAATTGCCATCATGCCTATGAGTCAGTGGTTTTCACCTGCTGAGCTCTGGTCTACATAGATTTACTTGCTTACCCATATAACTTGCTTGAGAGGCATAATGTTCTGTCATTGTACAGACCACCCAACTGAGGCACAGAGCACAGAGATGGAGTAGGTATAACTCAGTACCAAGTGAAAATCAGGCCCTACATTTTGACTTGAGAGCTAATACTTAAATGCTTTGTTTCTTTTTTAAAAAAAAATTATATTTTGGCAATCTTTACTTTGTTAATTAGGGTAAAATGGTACAAGGGCTATGGGAAAGTGGGTAAGACCACCATTTCCCTATTGTTTCCTTCATATATCTGAGGCAAAAGGAATATTGAGGGAAATACTTTGTTTCTTGTAATAACAGAATGTAAAATAATCAAAGTGGTTTTATCAGGAGTCTTCTAGTAAGCCTGACAATTTAAAATATACCTACTGAAGTAGACACTTAGAAGCTAAGTCACCTGGCCGGGCTCGATGACTCAGTACCTAAATTCTCACCTTCCATGTCCTGGTATCCCATATGAGCGCTGGTTTGTGTCCTGGGTGCTCCATTTCCCACTCAGCTCCCTTCTTTTGGCCTGGGAAAGCAGTGGAGGATGGGCCAAATCCTTGAGACCCAACACCTCTGTGGGAGACACAGAAGAACCTCCTGGCTCCTGGCTCCTGGCTCCTGGCTCCTGGCTGAGCTCTGGCCATTGATGCCAGTTGGGGCATGAACCAGCAGACAGATTTTTCTCACTGTCTCTCCTTCTCTCTGCAAATCTGCCTTTCCAATAAAAAAATCTTTTTTTTATTGTTTATTTTTTTAATATATATTTTTATTCCAATAAAAAAATCTTTAAAGAAAAGTTAAGACACCTGCATCCTACATCATAATATTTGGTTTTGTTTCTCAGCTCAAGCCCCTGACTTCAGCTTCAAGACAGTGCAGATCCTGGCAGACAGCAGTGAGGGATGAAGTAGTCTGGTTCCTGCCACTTGTGTGGGAAGCCTAGATGTGGGTATCAGGAAAGGGACCCAGCAGAAGGCAGCTCTTTGTCTCTTCTGTCTGCCTATCAAATAAATAATTTTAAAAAGATATATATATCTGCAATTCTATGAAGCATATTCTCAGTGTCAGCTCCATGTCCAATGTGAACAGTCTATTAGATGTTTAACTCAACTCCACCTTACATGCAGCCCTCCCGCTGATTCTCCAGAGTGGTCCTGCCTTTACTTCTTGCAGGTGATTTCATCCATAGAGGACAGTCTTGATAGTAGCTTCCTGAATGCATCCTTCTGTCTCAGTCCATATGACACTTTCTCTTCAGAGTCTTCCCTGACTTACTCAGACAGACTGGGGTCCCCTGGATACAACATCATGACTCACCTTTCTCCAGAGACTTCCTTGGTCTTGTCTCATTAAAAGAAATACCCTGCATGCATTGTCAGGGACATGGATTCCAGAGGATGAGGTATCCCTAATACAATGGTGCTGGTAGAATGAGAGGCAGATATTTTTAGGAAAAGAGAAGCAGGAGAGGTTAAGAGAGAGTATTTCTGTCACACTGCACCCTTCTTCCCAACATCCTTCTGAGGTTCCTCACCATTAAACAATCATTGCTCTTTCTAAAACCAGTAAAAAAAAATCCTCTGTGGGTATCTACCCATAGGAAAATTCTGTGATTCGCCTACTGCTCTCATTTCTCTTATGGAAATGAAAATCTGTTTCGTGTTTACCTTCCTGAGTTTTATTCAGCAAGCATGCTTTAAGTACCTAATATGTATTAGGCAGGTGGATTGACACTACAACACAAAGATGAGTGAGACTTGACCCTTTCCCAAGGAACGCACAGGTTAGTGTGGAAGAGACAAATAAACATGGCATGTGACTCATGGTAGAGGTGACAGGCACATGTAGGCAGATCTTCTGGGCTAGGTTTACTGAGCCAAGGTCATTCTAGCCAGTAAAGGAAAATGGGTAAAGGGCCCTGGTAGAGGGAATGACAGCCTTACAAACCAGGAGATGTGAAACAGTGCAATGCACAGACAGACTTATAGACTGGAACTGGAGGTAAGGATGTCAGGAAGCAATACTATGGAAAGAAGTTGGGGGGCCAGGCACACAAGGTTGTATTGGTCAAAGTTCTTTTGGTTACAAGTGACAGGAACTCATTCTGTAGTACTTCAAGCAAAGAGAGGAAAGGAAGGAAACAAGAATAAACCATCAACACCAAGGAGAGAGGGTAGAACCCTAGAAATGGGCTGAGGAGCAGAAGCAACTCCCTCAGCCCATCCTCTTCCAGAATAATCTTCATCTGGAAATTGGATAAGAACTCTGGAGAGAGATGAGTAATACTTCCTACCCCATAGGGGTGGAGTCCACACTGTGGTCTGCTTCAGCAGGGCCATTCAGCAACCCTCAGGAGAGTGGCTAGTAGGGAACAAGCTCTTATATTGCTCTATCTCATCACCTGGAATTGCCGACTTTGAAAGTTCTTGAAAGAGTCAGGTTGCCTTGAATGCCAATAAATGCAGGTCTATAAAGTTGATTTCAAGTTTAGAAAAGCAAATTCAAGCTGAACGGCTGTCTCTCATCTCTACCGTGTTCCTTTGTTTTGCTTGGCTTTATGTAAGATAGCCAAGAACAGCATCTGTGAGACTCCCTTTCACTTCTCTAGGCCTCAGTGACTACCCAATGTTACTTGCTTTACTGCTAACAGCTGGAAAGGCATTGAGGCTATCAAAGAGACAGATAGGACACTTTGTTGGGTTCTACTTCTCTAACTAACTGAAGAGAAATGCCTTATTTAAATAATCATCCACATGGGAAACAAAGTTGAAAAACTTCATTTTTAAGGTAGCCTTGGCTGGTTTCTTTTGTTTCATTTTTAGCATCTTTTGGTTGAAAGATATACTGAGCTGAACTTTATGCTAGCCATCTTTCTTACACAAATAGGGCCTGTAGGCAGTCAGCTGCCCAAATAAGCAAATACTACACTTGGCTAGGTAACCAAGACTTGGCTTTATATATATATATATAAATACAATTCCTGCTGAATAGCTCCTTTCTGTGATTTCTCCAGTCCCAAACTTGGTTGAGGTGAGCAGCATTAATGGCAAATTGAAATCTGGACTCTCAACAAAGAGCCTCTACATGAGTGCCCAGGGCATAGAAACACAGAGGGTCTGGAAGCCATGGAAACAGTGAAACACCAAAAACAAGAACCGAGATTCACTTCATTGTTGTTGGCCTGACATCTCCAAGACATTTGCAAGCTGAACCCAGATATCATGAAACTGGATTTTTTCCAATTGCCTCAGCACCCCACAAGTTCTTCAAACCGTGGTAAAACGAAGTTTCTTGGCTACCTCAATGGGAGGGTTGTACAGGGCTTTAAAGCCAAACAGGGAAAGACACAAGCCAGGAGGTTGCAAACCACTGAGGTGGTGAGTGTCCAAGATACACACCAAGCAAAATAAATGAGCAGATGTGTCGAAAGGGTAAAGGCACAGTGTAATTTGTTTTCTCCTCAAAACACTCCCTCAGTGAATGGGGACCTTTTCACCTGACTGACCTAAGGCCTCAAACACCCCCAGGCCTGTTTCTACCTTGAGAGGGGCACTGTGCTGATGGGAAAGCCCAGCGGCAGTGCAGAATCTGTTCCCACCCTGGACAGTTCACAGAAACCTTAAAAAGTAAAAGCCTGAGTCTGGCATAATAGCCTAGTGACTAATGTCCTCGCTTTGCACACACCAGGATCCCATATGGGCGCCGGTTCTAATCCTGGCAGCATCACTTCCCATTCAGCTTTCTGTCTGTGACCTGGGAAAGCAGTAGAGGATGGCCCAAAGCCTTGGGTTCCTGCACCTGTGTGGGAGACCAGCAGGAATCTCCTGATTCCTGGCTTCAGATTGACTCAGTTCTTGCCATTGAAGTCGCTCGGGAAGCAAACCAGAGGGTGGAAGATCTTCCTTTCTGTCTCTTCTCCTCTCTGTATATCTGACTTTCCAATAAAAAGAAATAAATCTTTTTTTAAAAAAAAAGAGGTAAAAGCTTAAGGAAGCTTTGGCAGCCTCTGGGGGGCTGCTGCCTGCATGTTCCTGTACCGTCTTCAGGCTTTCTTTGTGCAGGTGCAGTGGAAACAGCATGGTCTAACATGTACTGTATGTTTCACTGCATTTTGACTCTCCTCCCAGGCGAGGGCTTTTGACTATTACCATGAGGCAAATCTTAGCCAGTGATTATGAGAGTCACTTGAGCCAATAAAAATTGTTATCATTTACTTACCTGTCCAGAGTAAGACTGCAGTTGGGTTCCAGATGCTTCATTGTTGGTAGTAATGGCCTGTTTCTTGTCAAGAGATAGTTGTGACACTGCTGATGGTGACCACCTAGCAGCACACCTGCCCAGGCCAAGGATTTCCCTATCCTCCTTCACTCACTAAGCCAGTGATCACAACTCTGCCTTACAAAGCAACAAGACTACCCTGAGCCCACAAGCCTGTCCACTGGCAGATCTAGGGCAGCCCTTCGAGGACTCTAAAACACCTCTTCCTGAAGAATGAGGACAAGCCTGAGGACAAACCTTTCCCAGATTGCGTTGCTCCTACAGAGCACATTGGGGTAACAAGAACAGGGCAACAGCTCTGCCCTGGTGCCTCAGCAACCTCTCATTCCTCCACCCAGGCCACGTGTAAGGCTCAACCTCAGTTTGACTCCAGTCTCATTGGGACGTCCTGATCATCCCAGGAATGTAGTGAGTGTAGCTTGTGACAAGTTGTCCCAAGGCCACTGTCATATACCTTTCCATATTGTAGGAAACTTTCATAAAAGCACCCTCTTCTCAGAGAAGTCCAGGACTCCAGACAAGGGCTACAGGCTACAAAACACACTCCCTGCCTTTTAGAATTGGGGTCCCACTTCTTATGATGTGTCTAATCTGGCCCTTTGGTTCTGGTGTCCTGCAGGACAAGGAGACTGGCACCAGACTGATTCAGCTTCGGCTGACCTTGTAAGTAATAAACTGAATCCATTCGGGTCCACAGTGTACTTAACCTATCAAATCTAGGGTAGAGTGGCAAGTGGGCCTTGACCACTCGACAACAGCTGTTTCTCAAGCGCCGTAGATAGCTCTCCATACCACAAGTCTCTCCCAGGAGGTTCTGGAATGGTCTGATAACACATGTTCACAACACGGCCACATTCTATCCCACTCCTAATGTGTTTGATCTGCACTAGTGCTTGTGGTCTTCATCTTATTAAATATTACACAAAGAAGAATTCTCTCTTCAGGTCTATGAATGTTTGCAAGGGCACTGCCTTCAGCACATTGGGTGCTGCCCTTACACACCCTTGGGTAGGATGGCATCTAGATCTTCCCTTAATGGATGAAGTTTCTTCAAGTGACAACTTAATGAAACATGTGAAGAAAGAGTCTCAGGCCCCTGTGAAGTGATGGGAGGGGTCAGCTCTCCGCCAGTCACCACAGAGGGACAGGGGCAGTGCCATTTCTTCCAGCTGTTATTTGTCAGTTCCAAAGGTTTGAGAGCGAGGGGGCATGTTGATAGAGCCCATCTGGGGAATGAAAAGGGAGCTGTTTTAGTTTTTCTTCCTGAATATGGCATTGCCTGTACATCCTCTTAACATATCTCTTCCTTTTCTGGACAATATTAAGGATGGAGAAAATTGGTTCTGAGTCTTTTTCTAAGGAAGTTTCTAAACAAACTTCAGATTATGAATGTTTCTAAACCAAGAGAGTTTTGTAATGTGTTGCTTTTGGTTACCAAGTCCAGAATTCTTCACAGTGAAGTTTCTCTCTGTGGGTTGGACACTGTTAAAAACTGCGCTAAGTTTGCAAGAAGCTGGGTTAGAGGAAAGGAAATGAAGAATCTGGCCTTTCCTAGGTTCACTGGCCTTTCATGTTCCTGGCACTCTCTTGGCTGCCTTCACATTGGCTAGTCCAATTTTAAGTCCTACAATGACACTACTAAGCACTGTTTCATAAATGAAAAATGGAGACTCAGGGAGGTTACCTTGTGTCAGCATCGCGCATCTGTGAAAATATCAAGTTCAAAACTAACTATGCCTCAGAAAAATTACTTATGTAAATATAATAAAATTATGTGTCAATATTTTTTCCAAAAAAGCTAAAACAACTGTTAAAAGTTTGCTTCACCTAAGACAGAAAATAGGTTTAAAAAATCATAAGAAAATAAATTTGTAATAAAACCTCAAATTTTATAAACTTCTAAATAACAGAATCAATAACAACTGAATCAAATTAGCAACAACAACAAAAAAAAGTGAAGGGCCTAGCGCCGTGGCCTAGTGGTTAAAGTCCTCGCCTTGAACATGCCGGGATCCCATATGGGCGCCGGTTCTAATCCCGACAGCTCCACTTTGCATCCAGCTCCCCGCTTGTGGCCTGGGAAAGCAGTCGAGAACGGCCCAAAGCCTTGGGACCCTGCACCCATGTGGGAGACCTGGAGGAAGTTCCTGGCTCCTGGCTTCGGATCAGCACAGCACCAGCCATTGCGCTCACTTGGGGAGTGAGTCATCAGATGGAAGATTTTCCTGTCTCTCCTCCTCTGTATATCTGACTTCGTAATAAAAATAAATAAATCTTTATAAAAAAAAAAAAAAGGTGCTTCCCCCACCATTAATATAGGTTTTTCTCTCTTGCTTTTCCTCCTGCTACTATGACAGAGGACTAGGGTCTCTTTTTCCTCCACTTCTCCTCCTGCCACTATGGCAGGAGGTAAGGGTCCTTTCTATCTCAGAGCCCCCTCCCATCACTAGGACGGGAGTCCCCTTTCTCAACTTTTCTAACAAATCTTGCTTCAAAACTAAACTCTGTCCACACGAAAATTCTTCTTTCCTGCGAGACAAGAATTGAAGTTGCTGCCGTATTCAGGTTCAAAAATCCTACAACAATTCTACTATATTTGGTGGACTTCTGGGCAGTTTCTTGTTTGACATTATCACTAATGGTGCTGTTACAAAACACATCTTTCAGGGAAATAAGCATTTTATTGGGGATATAACTAGGGGCTGAATGACTAGATCCCATTGTATGAGTATTTTCAGCTTTAGTAGATTCTGCCAGTTTTCCAATGTATTTGAATCAATTTATATTCTCACCAGCAGTGAATGAATCCTCTGGTTACTCATGCATCTCCCTTCCTCCACTGCTTTCCCAGGCCATAGGCAGGAAGCTGGATGGGAAGTAGAGCAGCCAGGATACGAACCGGCACCCTTATGGGATCCCAATGGATGCAAGGTGAGGATTTAGCCACTAGGCTATTGCACTGGGCCTGTAAATCTCACTTTTGAATACCAAATATACACTGTTAATAAAAGATTAACAACTGCCAACAGATTTGTAAGAATATAACAACACATTGTAAGAGGGTGGCATCATTCCAAGGAGGCAAGGGTATTTTCATGTGTTTAGCACTTAAAGGAAAGCAACACACGATCAGATTAAAAGATTCCAAGAAGGGCTCAACATGGTGACCTGTTAAGGCCTGCAATTCAAGTCCTCAGCTGCTCCACTTCTAATTGAGCTCCTGACTTATGACCTGGGAAGGCAGCAGGGGGCAGCCCAAGAGCTTGAACCTCTGCATCTATGTGGAAGACCCAGGAAGAAGCTCTTGGCTTCAAACCAGCTCGGTTCCAGCTGTTGTTGGCCATTTGGGAAGTGGACCAGCTGGTGGAAACCTTCTCTCTCTCCCTCTGTTTCTCCCTCTCTATTTTCCTTTTAAGTAAAAACAATTAGATAAATTCTAAAAAGATGCTGAGAAAGGATTTGATATAATTCGGTTATTAATCTTAATATAATTTCTCAGTACAACACAGAAGTACCTATTTAAGTAAAATAATTATTATTTACCAAATGCCAAAGCAAATGCTCTAAATAACAAAATGCCAAAACCATTCTAAGTAAGACAATGATACAGCTATTACCATTATTACTCAATAATATATTGTAATTTCCAGTTAAGAGACTCTAGTAACAAACTAACAGAACAAAAAGACTTAGTATGTAAATAATTTTTTGTATATAATATATACAAACAATATGCTTTCTCTTCATTTGTAATCATTCCTTAGATATCAACATGGGTAGGGCAGATATTTGGTCTACTGGTTATGATGCCCATCTCTCATATTCTACTTCCTGGTTTTGATTCTCACCCTGGCGCCTGACTCCAACTTCCTGCTAATGTAGACCCTGGCAGACATTGGCTCAGGTTCTTGGGTACCTGTCAGCCATGTGAATTCCTGTGTTGCAGCTCCAGCCCTGGTCCAGCGCTGCCCAGTACAGGCATCTGGAAAATAATTCAAGATATAGGAGTTTCTTCTTTCTGTCTGTCTTTCTGCCTGTCAAACTAAGTAACATTTAAAATGATGCAAATGGGGATCAAAGCTCATTCACAAACAGAAAAGGTTCATTCACAATAAAGTCCTCAAAGTTAAACAAGTCAAAATAGAGCTAAAGGCACAGTGCTTAAATAAGGAAACCAAACTTTACTGAAGATATTAATAACTGAATGAACAGAAAATGATACTATATTTAGATGGAAGCACAATATCATACATCAAACTTCCTTAAATTAATATGTAAGTTAAAAGCATTTTCAAGCCCTAATTGAATAAAACTGAATTGAAATATCAAAAACTTCAAAAACCAGAGAACAGCTAAGAAAGGCAGTAAAAAGAGCAATATAGGATGGGGAAGAAAAAAACTCTATTTAACCATTTTAGAAAACCATTATATTCAAACATGTAATAAAGTCACTGCAATTATATCTATGATAGTTCCATTGGAAGAGAACCATAAATGAAAAAGAATAGCACACAGAGAAAATATGAGTATATGTGAGAACTTGAAATAGTTCTTACTGGTATTATAGCTAATTGAGAAAAGATCATTTTTTTAAACATAGGGTGCTAGATTGACAAACCACTTGGAAGAAAATAAAGCTAGATATGTTGTTTGCATTCTAAATATATATTAAAAATTACAAATGAAGTAGATTTCAATGTAGAAAATAAAAAATTATATATATATATAAAACCATTCTAGGTCACCCAGAGGTACATTATCTTAATCATGTAGTTAAAAAAATTTATAGTATTATCTACAAACCATAAAAACGCAGACATGGTCAACAGAAACATGACAGATTTGGAGAAAAATACCTGCAATAAAAAGAACCAAATTGTTCAATTGCAGCAGGAGTAAGGGTAAAATGTGAATAAAATGAAAAAAATATGAGGATGTGAAGGGCGGAAGGGGAAATTCCTGAGCCAATGGAACAATATCATGAAAAATGAAAATTTTAAACATTTATAAATGTGATTAAAGCAAATATTCAATTCACCTAAGAATGAAGTCTAATGGCTAAATTTTACATGGAAAAAGTACTTCATAATGTGATTAATCAACAACTTGCAAGAACTGGAGGAAATTTTAACCAAAAAAGGGTCAGTATATATTACATTAAAAGGCACTTGCAAACTAGTTAAAGAGAAACATAGTAGACAAAATTAAGGATAAAAGTGAACTACATGTAGTAGGCAGAATTCCCAGAGTCCCCATGAACTTTACCCACATGACATCACATTACAGGGAGAAAGGAACTGCAGATGTAATTGATATTGACAAATTGATTTTAATGTACAGAGATTATTTGGATTGGCCTTACCTAATCACCAGAGTTCTTCAAAAGCAATCTTGTCGGGTCGGTAGCAAAAGACCAAGAAGAGTCAATGTATAAGAGGGATTTAATACACCGTGACTGCCTTAGAATATGGATAGGACCATGTGCCAGGCCCAGAGACCAACCTTTAGAGGTCTGACAAACGTCGATTGTGGATCTTCATCCTAAAGACTTTAGGAACTTGCAAGTGAATTTTTCTTCAGAGCTTTCTGTTAAGACCCCACACTGGCACCTTCCTTTCAGTGTTACTGTGCCCTGAAAAGAGGGTCCAAGTTTTCTTGGAACTCTAATCTACAGAACCATGAGATTTATAAAAAGAATACTAAATTTGTACCAATTTCTTACGTAACAATATAAACTGACAGGTAAAGGCTGGCACTGTGGTGCACGGAGTTAGGCCAGTTTGCAACCGCAGCGTCTCACACTGAAGTGCCAGTTCATATTCCTGCTGCTTGGCTTTTGATCTGGCTTCCAATTCAGCTTCCTGTAATATGCCTTGGGCAGGCAGCAGCGGATGATCCAAATACTTGGGCCTCTGCCACCTATGTGGAGATCCACATGGAGTTACTGGCCCCTGGCTCTTCATATTGGCCTGGAACTGGATGCCACAGCTATATGGACAGTGAGCCACTGGATGGACAATGTCTCTTTCTCTGTCACTCTACCCTTCAAATATTTTTTTAAAAATTACTGATAACTCATTTCCTAGTATAATCCAAATGACCCATAAAAATAATTTACAGAAGTCATTATAGTTGTCAGCAAAATGGAAATGCAAACACTGGGAAATCACTATACACACTATTTCATTTATGATTCTGCAATTATTCATTGGCTATAAAAGACAAAGTGTTTTCATGCATTCACTGTTAGAAATATAAATTATTTCATCCTTCCTTCAACAGAAATCTATCCCATAGAAGTAAAGACCATCATAGTCACAAACACTTGTACACACAGGAATATTTATTGTGATAGCAAAAATCTGGTAACAAAATAAACTCATCAGTATCAGAGAGATTTAATAAATCATGGTATGTCATCAATCTGGAGTATTACACAGCCATTAAAAAGAATGGAATGAAAGCTATAGTCTTAGGATGCCCATCATGAAGTCCTGGAGAGGAAAAGTGAGATTCAGAGAGTAAACTGGCTCTCCAAAATATCTTTATGTAAGATCATATGATTGTATTTATGTGTGTACTATGAAACTTAGCAGATCTATAGATTTAAGGCACTAATACACATGAAACTAGGAAATACAAGTTGCATTATCAGTATAAAAAATTGGCATGCAATAATTGCTCATACATCACTCATCAACAATATTCCACAGTTCTATTTAGTGTTTCCCCTAACTGGAATATGAGCTGCAGCAGTAAGTGAAGGCTTTTTTGTTCACTGCTGATCCCAACGCTTAAAATTGTCTGCCACATAGTAGGGACTAGAAGACTCAGGAAAGTGATATTCTTTTTGATGGCTTTTTCTGATGCGTATTTTAGTGGCTCCTGGCTTCAGCTTGGCCCGTAACCAGATGTTGCAGCCATTTGGGAAGGAAAACAATGGATGGATAGAAGATCTTGCTGTAACTGCCTTTCAAGTGAATAAATTTATCTCATTAAAAGATTGATATTCTAGAGACTAATGGGAGTAAAAGAATTGCATAACAAAAATACATAGATCCGGGGAGTTCAGCTTTTTGTTGGATACATACTACGGCCTGATAGTTCACCATGTGTTACACTCATTACCTGAAATCGACCAAATTAAGGAGACCTATTTTATAGGTGAGAAACTGACAAAAAAAGAGGCAATATGGTCTAAAGTTTCTTAGACTCCAAGTGTTCATGTCCAGGTCAAATCCTTGATCTTTCCTCTGTGCTGAATCATCTTAACAGAGCCCTACTTTTAATCAATAAATTTCAAAGACAGGCAACAGTTTTTATATACTATATAGATTCAACATTGACACTCAGCTATTTCATACTTTCATATTTCTGATTGTTCTAACGATTTAAGCCATTCGGTGTAAGTATAAATGGGGGTTCTGATTTGACTATTTTGCTCAAGAAGCAATTAAACTGCTCAAATAAAACCCGGAGCACATCCTGAGAGATCTCGACCCTGCCTTCACTTCCAAACACAACTTCCCAGTGGAATCTTCCACTGGGAGAACGAAGAGCCATTCATAAGCAGGACCTCTGTGGGATGCATCAGAGGCCTGTGGGTTGCCCGTCTGAGGCAAGGAGTTAGGAACAGAGAAAGAAGGGACAGCTAATAGAGTTTACACATTTCTGTCACCATGCGTTTTGCTCAGTTCCAATGGAGGCAGACTGAAGTGTGAGCACAGAGGGGGAGGAGTGGAGCACTCAGCTAAGTGACATATTAGCAGTACTTAATGTGCTCAGTAATGGGGAAAATCATGATATTCAGAGACAACTTGTCACTGTTTACTCCAACCCTTCAAAACAAAAACAGATTATTTTGAAAGACAGTGTGTATAATAAGCCTATCATTGGAGGTTATTTCCTCTCCAGCTTGCGGCCATTGCAGTTGTGACAGTTCAGGGACTCACATCCTGCACCCACACAGGAATACCAAACTGCGTACCAGGTCCTACATCAGGGCAGGGGATGTAGGCTGTGGGCACCTGGGGGGGGTGTGAAATGCAGATGGGAGTTCTCCCTCTTTCTTGACTCTCAGATTAAAAAAAAAAAAAACACATTAAAAACCAAAAAGTCAGTAAGTGTATTCTCAAGTAACCTCAAGTAATACAGGAGCATATTGTCTTGCTTATGTAAAAACTGACTAAGAAGAACAGAAGAAAGTCTGAGTGTTTTAGAGTTTGGTGGAAGCCTGACTCCTTCTGATTGTGAGATATACAAAGAAATGGAACAGAGAGCATTTCGTTTAAAAAGATCTCACTTAAATGAATTTAGTGAATTTTGTTTTAGCTGCAGCGACATACTTTCAAAACCTGTTTGAAGAGTAACTGGCAGAACCTAACCTTAACCATTTATGCTCTGAGAGGACACTGCTATTAATTTTATTCATGCAGTCCACTCCCACCTGCTGTAGCTTAATGCTCCGTTTATTTTAGCACACATCAAACGCACAAGTCTCCACATTTCTCTGGAAGCTCTGCACAGCAATATAGGTTTTCCAGTCAATAAAATACTGATGCATTTAACACTTACATATTTTTACACAGCAGTTAAGTACTGGGCTGGGTAGTGTGGGGAGCGGGGGATGGCGAATGAGGCTACGGGACAGTGTTAGTTACAAATGTCAAGGACATATACCACTGAGTTTTTTCTAAAATATACTGAGTGAGACCACTCTAAAATAGAACACTTTAAAATATATAGCTTATAAAAAAAGATGTGCATACACTTAAAAATGATTTCAAAAGGCTAATCAAAAACATTCTCACCCTATGAAAATGAAAAAAAATGGATGAAGTTATCACTTGGTCATTTCAGAAGATGTCTAACATGCCTGTTGTTCATTCTGACATAAGTACATAACACAACATGCCTAAACTCGGTTTCCTAAAATGTGCCACCTGACATTTTGCCAGCAGGTACTAGGATACTTTTGCTGTCTCCCTAAAATTATCTAATTTAGGAGCCAGTGTTACGGTGCAACAGGGAAGACAGGGAAGTCGGTGCCTGCAATGCTGGCATTCCATATGGATGCTGATTTC
This sequence comes from Ochotona princeps, assembly GCF_030435755.1. Taxonomy (NCBI): domain Eukaryota; kingdom Metazoa; phylum Chordata; class Mammalia; order Lagomorpha; family Ochotonidae; genus Ochotona; species Ochotona princeps. Next base: position 56,082,771 of record NC_080839.1, on the reverse strand, counting down.
AGTCTGGCCCCAGGCCTGGGTGTTGCACCCATGTGAAGAGTGAGCAAGAGGATGGGAGCTCTCTTATGTTAGGGATCAAGGACAAACAAGTACAGAATTTAAACCATTCAGTGTTTGAGGTCAGAAGTGATAATCTTTCAAGTTCATCTAAAGGAGAAATGAAGATGTAGCAGCACAGGTCCACCTAGAAACAGTACTTGTTGCCTCCAAGCCCTCACCTGACTAATCCAGTACTCTAAACAGGCTTTTTCTGATAAATTAGTTTTCCTCTAAGAATAATCTTGCTAATTAATAAGATTATTTTCATCTAACTTTCATAAGTGAAATGAGTAGCTGGGAGGCAGCAAACTCTAACATTCCAGGACACAGAGTAAGCTGCTTGTTTCTATATGCCATGATTAATCTGTTTAAGATTTTTTTTTTTAATTAGAAAGGCAGATTTAAAAAGAGAAACAGAAAGATCTTCCCTCTGCTGGTTCATTCCCTAAGCAGCCTCAACGACCAGTGCTGAGCTGATCCAAAGCCAGGAGCCAGGAGCTTCTTCTGGGTCTCCTAGTTGGGTGAAGAGTCCCAGGGCTTTGGAACATCCTCTCCTGCTTTCCCAGGCCACAGGCAGGGAGCTGGATGCAAAGCAGAGCAGTTGGAACACAAACTGAAGCCCATATGGGAACCTGGCAGCTGCAAGACGAGAATTTCGTTACTAGGCCATCCTGCCAGGCCTGATATTATGATTAATTTTACATCAATGTCAAGTTTTGCTTTCCATGTACTTCCTTCTCTTTTAGAAAGATTCATTTTAAAGACAGAGAGAGAGAGAGAGAGAGAGAGAGAGAGAGAGAGAGAGAGAGAGAGACTGTTCAATTGCTGGTTCACTCCCCAAATGGTTGCAATGGCCAGGGCTGGGCCAAGCCGAAGCTGGAAGTCAGGAGCTTCTTTTGGGCCTCCAACATGGGTGCAGGGGCCCAATTACTCGGGCCACCCTCCACTGCTTTCCAAGGTGCATTGGCAAGGAGTTGGATCAGAAAAGGAGTAATCAAGACTAAAAACAAGATGGGATGTTGGCATCAAAGGTGGTGGCTTTATCCACTACGCTATAATGCTGGTCCCTTTTCTTTTTCTTAAAGAACGCTTTCCATTTGGAAATCCTTATTTGCGGATGACATGTTCACCCACCACTCTGCTTCCTTGGATTAAGCTCACATAATTAAAACAAACAAACAAAAAAACACCCTTCAGTTTGAGGTTACACATTGGGAAGTTGTTACATAGGCATATGCATGAAGTCATAACTGTAGTACATAAATTGACAACAATAATCTTAGCACACCAAGTTCCATCTGGGTGATGCTATAGTGTAGAATCTCAACATCATTGTGTTAATTCTCTAAAGAAGTAATGGAAGAGTCAATGTCAAATTAGCATCTAGACCAGTCTTGCTAAAGTAAATTTGAGCTAAATCACCAGGCACATAAGAATTCTCTATAAAGCAGCCACTGTCCATTAATAGGGCATTGCAGAATTTGCTCACACAAAATAATCAGGTTGTTTCAGTCTGACTAAAGTCACCATTACCTTTAGTGAATAAAGATGAACTTGGGAGTGTGTAGGGTTGGTCTTTCTCTGTTTGATGGATTCCCAATTCAGCTTTGAAAGTACAGGAAATGTAAGAAGTTACAAATTTTGTTTCAAAAAAACCTGCGGATCCCAATTTTTGGAGTTATCCTGGTCACAGCAACTGAGAAGTTACAAATTAAAGAATGTATTATGGTTACACTGTTTTTGTTTGTTTATACCCTATGCCTAGAAGTCTGGCATTCCCTTAAGTGCCAAGACAATGCTGGGACTCCTCAAAACATCAAGAAACCCACTGTAGATCAGGTTACTACTTTGACCATAGGCCAAGACCTGAGAATCACAAACCCATAAATAACTTACAGAGCCCTTGTGACTTCCTATGTTAGATTACTCCAAAGTTATCCCAGCAAGCCAGGTCTTAGTTGTTGTTAAAACCCAGTAAGAGATGTTTCTAACAGTACTGAAGAATGTGTATTATAAAAGACACCGGTCCACCAACACTCAGAACTTCAGAGTGCACAGTTGCAGAGACATCAAGGAGTACTTTTAGATTCAACACAGTATTGTGGTTCCAGAAAGGAACAAAGAAATTCTGAGCTCTGCATAGGTAAAGACCTCAATGATGGCACAAATGGGCAGAGGTGTGGAAGGCTTATGACTGTCATTAACTAGCCAAGCAAAGAAACAATAAAAACACATTGTTTAGAGATGTTGCTGCAACTTATTTAATTGAACTCTTAAAAAACATGAAACTTATTTGTTAACAAACACACCAAGTGACCCTGGAAGAATCACTGATTGAATTTTTCGGTTTTAAATTTTTGCTGGCTTTCCAAAGGTTCAAATTCTCTAACGATAAACTTCTCCATCTTCCTCACAATCAATAATTAAGAGTTTTTGCTTATTTTGGACTCATACCTACTTTGTCTAATATCAACTTTTCTGTACCCTTCTACAAGCCCCCAGCCCCAGATCAAATGGTATTTGAGTGTTTTATCTGAATTTGGTACAAAGTTGCTACTAGATTCCAAATTTGACAAATATTCCAATTCATGAGACATCTATAGCACATCATCTATATTTGCACACTTTATTTAGAAACAAATACATTTAGAGCCACCGAAAATGGATATCTTAAATAGCTTATCCAAACCTTGAATTTAACCCCCCCTCCAAAAAAAAAAAAAAAAAACTTTCTTGCACCACAAATAATAGCATTTGGGCTAATTTACATTAATTGATATCACTAAAATTTTAAATACCTGAAGATCAAACAATTTGGCCCAGGGCTCACCAGACAGGGGCCAGGGCGTGGAAAGAAAAGGTTGTTTAGAAATCCAAACTGATGATACCCTAAGGTCAGCTCCAGTAAACTCAAGTTGAGAAGACATAAAATTAGCAGTTGATTTCAGTATTATAAACAAGTGGTTCCACCTAAAAACAAGCATTAGATCTAGAGCTGGGATGAAGATAAGGGACATCTTTTAATCTGGACTGGATAAAAGGTGTGGAAAAGGTTGGTTGTGGTTTCTTTTTCTCACCACAGGCAAGCCTCAGCCAAACAATGAGGAGAAAATAGGCAGGAAGGTACTCAGTAGACCAGACATTCTGGTCCCTGACAATACCAAATTCACAGCTCTCCATAACCAATTAAATGCCTTTCTCTGAGACATTTTCAAGAGAGGTAACACACAAAGGGGGAGGGACATTCTACATTAACAAGGCACTCACTGGTTCAACAGCCTGTTAAAAAGGCAGGCAGACATTAGAGTTTATCTAAATTAAATGAACTTTCCAATTTGCATCCGAGGGATGACAGGCATGTGGTCCCAGTTAAATTAAATCCAAAGCTTGATGGCCAAGATCCAGAGAATTCTATCCCCTAAGCACTACTTCAGGAATACTGCTGGAGTGAGTGAGTGAGATTTAGGAGAATCTCTGCTACTTGAATTTTTTGAACTGAAAAAGCAAATAATGTGAAGACTGCTAAACATTTTATCAACCCCGTGCCCCTTACATTGACATGGAGACCCAGCCCGGAAGAGGGATAACGTCAATTACAAAGCTTTACATGGCAAAAGTAAGATGATTCAGATCATCTGTTTATCAAAATGACTATCTTTTTTTTTTTTTTTTTTTTTTAACACAGACATAATTGTTTCCTGGAACTTCCCTAAAATGGACTTTAGGAATTGAAACATTTCACAAAAATAAATATTTCTGTCAGCTACTACTTTTGTAAAATGTGAATCCCAGTGTCAAACATTTAAAAAATACTGCAATTATATAAACAGGTAATATAGTAATAAGGGAAACTTCTGAGTAAATAAAATGACTATGTACTTAAGAATCTTGTCATAGCTTTAAACAAAGTAAGCTGAACAAAATTATAGTTAGAACTCTTTTCCCATGTGTATTCAACAGAATTTGACTCTTGGTTGAAAAACATCACATAGACACCAACCAACCAGAGATTAACAATACTGAAGGTAATTTTTAAACAATTCTTTCAGAAGAAAACTAAAATAAATTTTAAGTCTTTCGGTCCGGCTTGCAACACTTCACACAACAGAATTCAAAGGATGAAGCTTTAGGAAAGCACCAACATCAGTTTTTCAGTTGCATCCCACCATCACTTCAGAAGTCAGGAAGATTTCCTCAGTAAAAACGGTAGCAATGACAAAGAGGTAGATATGAGAGATGCCATTGAAATCCTCAGAAAAATTCTTAGGTGGAATTTTAACGAGTTCAGGTATCTAAAAATAATTTTTACTGGTTGAATCCTCATCACATCACATAAAATTTTTATGACATGTTCTTGTGAAAGGGGGAAATATATGAGGTACTAAAAATGTGAGACTTCAAAAAATTACATCCACTTAGCCAACATTAATGAGATCCCAAGTTTGGTAAACCAGTAAGTTCTCCTTTTACCTGAACCTGATATTAATGAATAGCTTTTTTTTCTCTCTCTCTTTCTACTGAAATTTTTGGGAATTCACATTCAAAGTTCTTAGAAGGTGTATATGGTGCTCAAAGGAGCACAAAGACAGTGCACGAAATATCCCCTGAAGTCCTAGAGATGGGGCAGATACATTAAAAGGACACTGATGGTCACAAACCAAGACCTTCAGATTGGCACACATGTGTGCGTGTACACACACACACACACACACACACACTCTCTCTCCCTCTCATTCTCCCTTTCCCCTCCCACCTCCACACACAAACTCAGTCTTCATCCTCACTGTAAGGCTGCATTTGTTTTTTGTTGTTCGCTTTTTTTTCCCCTTAAATAAAGGCACCTCTCATTTTCTAGCTATTGCCTTCTTGTTGATATTTGTATTGTTAAAAAGCCTGAATGATCAATGAAAATAGCTCAGTACTGAGAATGGAATATTTTTCAATTCACATTTGAATAGCCAGGTTTTCTTACATTCAGATTTTAATAAACTAGAATGACAGTCCTTAAAACAAGCATGCTAGCCTATAATGGATATAGTATATACAGTAATTTAAACATTGAGAACTATATATTATACTGCAAAAGCAAAGAGCACAACACTCATCATACTCATCATTTTCTGCTGTGTATACCACCTCCAAAAATGAAAATACAAAACAGTAAAATGCACCTATGGTTTTATATATATAGAGTATATATTATATATATTCCTATAATATATATAATATATATTTATAAAATATACATACATTTTAGACATTTTCAAATAAATCTTCATCATTATCTTCAAAAGAAATTTATAGCAAGAATACTGAAGGAATGAAAGTCAGATAAACAAAAAATTTCACAAAGTTCATTATCAGTGGTGCAGCTCAATTTCCCCCTTTTAGTTGTAAATAAAATGACTATAAAAGCTAATGACTTTGCATAACTAATTATTTGTTTAATGGCAAAAAATTGCTAAATTTGTTCAATAGAAAAATACTGAAGGTCACTACATCAGTTATGTTAAACATTTGTCTATGGTTTGAGTTGCAAATGAGCTCCATGTGACAGAGGAGGAGGGTGCTGCAAGCTCCCAGAGATGTATCCATAGCATATGAAAATAAGGCAGGGACCCATACTTTCTGCTGATTTTCATACTATTTTAAAACATTTTATCCAAAGTATTTACAAATCAAGCATTATGAAAGTATTTCAGTGACTATCTGAATCTTGAATTTGTTTGCTTTGTGAATGCTCAATAGGTTGGGGAAAAGTCAGACAAACGTATATGCTACCATCTGGTTGGAAGACAGCTTTGGTTCATTTCTAGGCTGAGTTCATACAGTACGAGTGGAGAAGAATTATTCTGTGTACAGTCTCTAATGATACAGCACTGGCTTTCTAAGGAACTTTCAACAGTTCCATTATATGCATTTTGCATATTCATGGTTATTTTCCACTCACTAACAGAAAATTTTCAACCATGAGGTATAAAAATCAACAGTGAATGAATGTCTTGGTTTTCAGAATTTCAGTGACATAGGTAGGCACTACAGACCTTGAAGAGTAATTAAAGCAGTAACTGGCAGAACAATAGCTTTGTGGTGGTCCATTATAAATATATTAAGAAGGGGTACCTGACTAGATTTTCCAGTATTCTTCTACAGTGTTAGGTTAGCAACAACCTGTTCTTCCCTTTGTGAAGAATCAAAAGAAATTTACTAAACACAATGTGGGATACTCAATTTGCACAGAAATACACACATTCACCTCGTAGCTCACATCTAGGTCAATTCATCTGATTGGACAAAGGAGTTCAAGCCTGCTTGTTAATCAAAGCACAAAGATTAAATAAAAATGAAGCTGTTTTAAAATACTATAGGATATCTGTACAACAATCAGGCAAATTGAGCACAGTTTTTTTTTTAAAGGAAATTTGCCTGTACACTGCAGAATTCTAGAGGCAGACAAACAGAAATACTAGAGAAGTACTGTCAATTATTATCCACATCACCACTAGAGTACTTCTTCCAGGAATAAATGTACATAAGTGTCATGGCCATGACAATGGAATATATGAGGATAGGAATGTAAGAATTACTTTAATCTGTTAAATACTTATGGGTATACTTTTTTAAAAAGTCTGAGAACCTATTACAAATTTTGGTGAAAAGCTGAACTTCAGCAATTTATTTATAACTTTCATCACTACAATTTCAGACAAACAAGAGAAAGAGTATGAGGAGAGGCATGACAGCTGTTAGACAAGGGACTCATTTCAGGTAGTGGCTCGTGGAAATCCCACCGGTAAACCACATACAATATAAGGTCATAGATAAAGTAGGATCAGAGAAGCATTCCAACTTGGATTCCAATTAAATAATGGAGGATGGGGGCAGGGAGGAGAGAGAGAAAGGCAGACTCTTTTAGCCCTTATTAGTCATGGAACTCTTTCATAGGAGGTTCTTCTTCTTGGATATGTTAATATCCTTTATTTCCTTTATTTCCTACTTCAAAAGCAACTGCCTGAGGTTAACCATTTTCTTTGGACTCTTAAAACTTCATAATGATGAATTACTTCTGGTAGGTGTCAGATAACATGAATGTGAAAGACAAGGAACAGATCAGCAGAAGCATGGTTAAGCGGGTGCTGAGAAATGAGTACTAGTAGTAACTTCTGTCCCTTCAGTCACTGAAAGGTAAGAATTCATCAATAAGAACCACTTCATAGGAATAAAATACAATTAAAAAAAGAAATTATTACAGAGATATGCCCTGCTTGCCCTTAAAAATAAACAGATCTCAAACCTGAATAAGTTAAGTCCTTTAGTAAAAGCAGACTCTATAGACTATTTATAATGGCGAGTGCATGACAGCTAAACTTGAGAATGCTGCCAAATCTATTTTCAAAACTGTAATACAATAAAGAAATCTGCTCACAAACTAAATACTTGTTTAGAATTTCTGAGTAATAATATGTGTAACATATTACTGCATTTTCCTCCTCTAATAGATAAGATGTTTTGCCAGTTGCTTTATGTAAACAGCTAAAGTAAGCTAATTTTAACACTGCCTGGTCATCACACACAAAGGGATTCATTAGTACAGTGGACAGAGTAAAGATTACTGTTTGACTAACATGTTTAGTAAGAGTTGTCAGAGGAGAACTAGATCTAAGTTTCTGCTTTTCCTCTATTCATTTCCAGCCACCAAGTTTTTTAATTATCCATTACAACACACCACATATCAATAGGGACAAGCTAAACCTGTGTCGCTCAGGCCTGCTTAGCAAATTAGAACCACCTCAGAAATAAAAGGGTCTATTTTGGGGGACAATTTGAGACAGTTTTCAAGATCACAGATTAAACTGAGCTTGCAGCAACCTGGACAAACTTTAATTTTAGAAAACAGTATACGAATTGCGAAACTATGCTTTTAACAAATGTTCTCTGTGCTCCTTCAGTAGAACAAAAGGGCAAGCTGAGCTGATTCTTGCCCTGGTCTTCTGTATCTCTTTTGTGCAGTTAGTCAATTATTTATAAAGAGCTACATGATGAAAACGATGCAATGTGTCATACAAAGACTTTAGCCAATGCATCAGCTCCAGCACTGGCAATGTAGCATTTGGATGGGTGGAAAGCAACATCATGAATCGATTCTTCAAACTTTTTCCGATGAGCTGTGAACTCTTGAATACACGTCTTACTTTCCAGATTCCACAACCGTATTGAGCAGTCATGACCTATACCAAACAAAAGAAAAACGGAAAGGGAAAATCAGATTTTCAAGATGATGATAAAAAAATAAATAAATAATCTGTAGTTGATGTACTTACTGCCAGACATCAAGTACAGGCCATTAGGATCAACTGCTAAACTTGTAACAGCTTCTAGGTGAGCTACCATTGAGTGGATCAGTTTGCCTTTGGACAAAAGAGTAACCGTTACTGATGATTTTCTGCATTCTGAATATACATTAGCCACCATGTTAACATTAGTTTCTCCATCTCTGTTGATAAACTTTTTTTACATCATCTAAATCATGTATCTCCCTCTTGCCTCCAGTCATGGTAATAATAATGAAGAAGAAAAACAATTCAAACTATATTATATATACTATGTATAAAAACTATATATGTGTATATATATATATAATGCTTGTATTTTATACCACAAAATGGAAGTTGCTAATTTCTGCATAAACACCCTCTTAAGTTATGCCCATTAGTTAGAATTCAGGTATCATTAATGACCTACTTTGCAAACTTTAGTAATGGACAAATCATATGGGTTGTAGGAAGAGAGTTCAAATTCACAGAGAATGTGACAAAGGAACAAAACGCAAACATGGCCATACTTTAAGTGGGACAACACATGGAAAAGGATTTAATCTATGGAACTACTTATCACTAGCAGTCAAGCAAAACCAGCACAAGTTAACATATTAACAAAGAAAAGTTACCATGTTAACAAAGACAGTAACAGTCCAGATAAAAATGGCTGTAAATACAAGGGTGCTTTCCTCCCAGCACAGCTATTCATGAATTTCTTTCATATGTGTGATATTAACCCCAAAAAACCTGGGAAAACCCCTCACGTTCCAATTCAAAATCAATTGGGATCAAAGAGTATTACAACACAGAAAATATTAGCCCATGGAAAACTAAGGCAGATGGTCTCTGAATTTTCCATGTGCAGCACAGAATAGGGCTAACTGATAACTGAGTTACTAAATATTGAATAAGACTATGCAATAATTTATTACAATGTGTAATGACCATATCTTTCTACTTCCAACATTTTTCTATTTTTCCACAATACACTGCAATGCACCATAGAAACAGACTACTTTTATTTCCAATTTAATTAATTTTTCATTTTGTTTCAAGTGATAACATGACTCCAACCATCTACTTGCCACAAAACTAACCAAAATAATCCATTTATTCTATATAATAAAGATTGGCCTCAGTAGATTTGGGCAGCATGACCACACACTGAATTGAGCTGCAAGCTCAGTTTAATCTGTGAACTTGAAAGATGCCAACAAAACAGACCAAAAGCAGCCAACTTTTTTTTGCAGGGTTTCTTTCTTCTTTTGCTTGATTAAAAATCACTTCTTAGTCAAGTCTTACCTGTATTGTTATCATAGAATTTGATGTGTCTATCTTCGTGAGCAGTGATGCTGATCGGCAGAGTAGGATGACTGATGACTCTATTGATCTGGCAGGAAGAGTTAGCTGCTAAGAGGAAGAATTAAAGAGCAACATAAAGTAAATAGAGGGATTTTTTTCACACACAAGAGATCTGAAGATTCATCTGAGAAACTGAAAAAGTAAATAATTTGACTTTGTCTTTAATTTTACTCTGCAATTGTTTCCACAATCTCAATCTTAGAAAATGAGAATTGCCTCACATACACTATACTGATAAATGTGGAAGCAGTGAAAAACCAAAATTTCCTTTTCTATCCTTACAATCTATGGTGCCATGTGAGACCAGTAGAGTCCCTGGGCCTGGCAATGATAGCTCAATGGCTAAATCCTCACCCTGAATGCTCCAGGATCCCATATGGGTACCAGTTCACGACCTGGCTGCTCTACTTCCCATTCAGCTCTGTGCTTGTGGCCTGGAAAGGCAGCAGAGAACGTCCCAAAGCCTTGGTACCCTGCATGTGTCGGGGGTGGATGGGTAAGACATGGAAGAAGCTCCTGACTCCAGCTTTGGCCATCACAGCCACTTGGGGAGTGAATCAGTAGATGGAAGATCTCTTTCTCTTTCTATGAATCTGCCTTTCCAATAAAAATGAATAAATTCAAACTATGAATATTTTTCCTCCAGAGATAGCAGATTACAGAGCAATATCTTTTGTAAAATCTAGCTGGAGAAAAACAGTTAACAACAGTTAAGTGAAAACTCCATATATTCTGAAAGAAAAGTTCCTGAAAGTAGCTTCACTTATTTAGAAAATGAATATGACATAAATCAAATTATGGAAGCAAACCAAAGAAAGTTTTATTATATGGCAATCTTTTATTGTTGCTTTAACTTGCAAAGCAGAGGAAGAGAGAAAGAAGACAGAGACAGCCAAACAGACAGGTATCTCCAATCTGCTGCATCCCTCTCCAAAGCCAACAGCCAGAAGCCAGAAACTCAATCTGAGTCCAATGTGAATGGCAGGAAGCCAACTAGGAGTCAACAGGCTACACATCAACAAGCAGATGGAATCAGAAACACAATCGGGACTCCTGTACCAGATGTGAGTGTACCAAGACTCACTCTGTGTAAAACCACTCTGGGTAAGACTTCTAAGGAAGTTTTTCTACTTGATGGTAAATTAGATAAAGTTGGCAATATACAAAGAATATCAAAACAAATTGAAGGCCTAGTAAGCCATTCCAAAAATGCAAAGCAATCCTCCGAATATCCACAGTTATTACCTTATGACTTAGAAATATTCATCTTTACTTTGGGTTTACAGGTACTCAATATATGCTTCAACTACCTTTGACTTATCAAAGTCAAGTAACCAGAGAGCTAAGGTACTACTTGGGATCTCACATTCCCTACTAGAGTGAGGGTTCCAGTCCTGGATGCTTGGCTTCTGAATCAGCTCGTCGTTAATGTATCTGGGAAGCAGGGATGATGGCTCAAGTATTTGAGTTTCTGCTACCCATGCAGGAGAACCTGATGCATTTCCCGGACCCTGACTTCAGCCTGGTCCAGCCTTGGCTGTTACAGCCATTCAGGGAGTGAGCCGGTAGATGGAAGAAGTGTGTGTGTGTGTGTGCGTGTATGTCTCCCCGCTTTCAAAGAAATGAAAAATACATAAAAAAGCAATGTACTAAATTCTGGAATATAACACCATATTCAAATACAAACAGCAAAAGCATAACCCGTAGTAAAAAATGGAATAAAGGATTAATTTAAGTTTGTATTATATAACTCTAAAAGTAATAAAAGCTAGTAATTCAGGAAATGTCAGGATATTTTTATCATAATTTAAAATAATTATCACTTATTTCAAAGCATTGTCTTAATTTAAAATATTCTCAGCAATTTTCTGAAATGTTTTCAGTATAACTCAGAATGTCCGATGGTTATATTTCTGAAAAGAAAACAGTGCTGGGCCCGGCGTGTGGCCTAGCGGCTAAAGTCCTCACCTTGAAAGCCCCGGGATCCCATATGGGCACCGGTTCTAATCCCGGCAGCCCTGCTTCCCATCCAGCTCCCTGCTTGTGGCCTGGGAAAGCAGTCGAGGACGGCCCAATGCATTGGGACCCTGCACCCGCATGGGAGACCCGGAAGAGGTTCCAGGTTCCCAGCTTTGGATCGGCACACACCAGCCCGTTGCGGCTCACTTGGGGAGTGAGTCATCGGACGGAAGATCTTCCTCTCTGTCTCTCCTCCTCTCTCTGTATATCTGACTTTGCAATAAAAATAAATCTTTAAAAAAAAAAAAAAAACAGTGCTACCACCTTGCTCAGCTAATCCACCCAGTTCCCCTCTAATGGCTTGGGAAATCAGCAGAACATGTAGCCATGTGGGTGCAAGAGTTCACACATGTGGCTCCCAGACCATTAGTAGGGAGCTGGGCTGGAAGTGGAGCAGCCAGGACTTCAAGTAGCATCTATTTGGGATGTTGGCTTCACAGGTGGTGGTTTCACCCACTAAACCACAATGTCGGCCCCCAAAACTGTACTTCTTCGGGGAAAAAACTTCTCTTTACTAAAATTTATAATTTCGATTCTTCTTTTCTTTTTCTTTTTCTTTTTTTTTAACATCCAAACAGGTAAAAGTTCTACTCATGACACTGTCCCAAACAATTCTGAGTATCAGGAAGAAATAAGTAAAACATAGAGTAAAGCAGACGCTAAAGGGAAAATGAAGACCGTCAAAATGGAATAGATGACGTTTTAAGCTATTAAAGATAGCTCTCTGACTAAAACAACAATGCACATGTTTGTAGTTTTCTTTGTTAACTGGAACTTAAACTGACTGGATTATAATCTAAGAAAGTGATGGTTGAAAAGTTTAAAAGCACCACGGTATCTTCTTCATAACCCAAAAAAAATTTTGGTTCCTGACTTCTTGTATCCACCAGAAAGCTTCATATTTGGGATTACAGGAGGTACAATATGATCTCCATTCTAATCAGTATTGAGTTATGTCAGTTATATAATAAACAGAAAACTAAGGTAATTTTAAAAATTAAATTGTCAGAAAGGAAAGGCATTTATTATTTTTTTTGAAAACTTAACCAATTCTTGGTGTCTCAGTTAAGAACACCTGTTTAACTTCTGCCTGAAAATCCACCACAGGTACTTGAGGCTGCTGAGAACAACCCAAGTGCAAGTGACACTCTTGAACTTGACCTCAACGAAGTCATGGTGCCACATCTGACTTCTTCCAACTGCTGGCACGTGCTGCTCTGTATAGTCCTTCTTAAGTGTAAGCAATCCCTAGCTCATGCCACTGAGTCTCTGACTGCAACTCAGGCCGTAGCATCGGGGATCTCCAACAGCCACAGAGCTCGGCCCTTTTTATTTCCTATGCAGAATAAATACTGCTTTCTCCTAATTAAACTGAAAGCTAATCCTTTGGTATAACATAAGCTGAAGTCCTTTTTGGAATAGTGCGAATTCTATCTTAAATAGTACTGTTATAAACTTAACCTAAATTCTTAAAATCAAATGTAAATCATTACATCCTTTTAAGTAACTGTGCTCTTAGATGTAGAAAGCAGACAACTTCATAATCACAAGTACTTCTCATTGTCGACTCTACTAGTTATAATTTAAATTAAAAATTGATTCAGGTAAAAATCTATTTGAAAGTAGTGTACATACTTGTATCTGGACTGGACTCTAAAGTAAGAATGCGTTGTTGTGTTTCCATGTTAAAGATGCTGGTGTACCCTTTGCTGAATGATGCTACCATAAGACTTGGGTCACTGCTTACTAGATCCACAGAAGCAGGGATTCCCAATTCTAAAAGAGATAAAAAATAAACAAAAGAATGACAATTAAAGGATCTAATTCTAAACATGCTTAAAATCTAGCATCACAAATTATGGAAAGATTTCTTAAAGAAATCTTTCCACCAGATCAAGAATTAATTCATAACCAACCAATGGATTATTTAATTTACAACTTTTTATAACTTTTAACTCTAGATTATTTTATTATCCCTACCAGTTAAGCAGATTTTCTACCTATAATTCAACTAATATGCTCAAGGAACGCATGTGTGAGGCCAAATCCCATGAAACACCATGGTGGATATTTTTTACTTGTATAACAGTCATACTGTTATTTATTGTTAGCTGTGCAGATCTCAAATTAAGTAATTTATCAAAGAATACAGACAAGTATGTGGCAACTGTTAAAAGAGACTGATAATAGCAAATACTGATAAGTATCAAGGGCAAGCAGAGTTCTCATACATTGCCATCAGTGATAAAAGATGCCACAGTCACTTTGGAAATTTTTTTTTCACAATTTCCCAAAAAATAAACACCCACTGCAAAGTCCAGAAGTTCTACTTCTAGGTGTCCGCCCATCTGCAACAAAAATACATGAATGTCCACAGCAGGTGTGTTAATAGCCCAAACCTGAGAACAACCTGTATGTCCATCAAGAGGTAAATGAACAGACAAAATCATGGCTTCATGCAAGAATATCAAGCAATAAACATAAGCAAACTGTTATGACATAGATGAATTACAGAAACATTATAGTCAGTAAAATGTCTGATACAAAATATATACTGCACTATTTCACACATATAAAATTTCAATACATATTTGACTTGAAGAGAATAGCTAATACTAACCTATGACTAAAAGAAATCAGCAAAGTGAGGACCTCTAGCTGGTAACAGCGAGAAGGAACTGACTGGAATGGACACAAAGCAACTTAGGAGACATTAACAAATATTTTGTAAAATAATCTTTAAAAGCCTATACCTTGATTATCATTAAATACACTCAATGCTGGAGCCGCCTCAGCTGTATTCCACAACCTCAGAGTGCCATCTGCTGAACAGGACAACAAACGCTGGTGCGCTGCACTGTAGGCCAAACCCCACACTGCATCCGTGTGGCCCAACAGAGGCGCTCTTAAAACAGAAGGATCTATATGAAACGCAACAAGGTGCAAAATTGGGAGGAGAAAACTCAAATTATCAAGGTACTTAGATTGCAAAGAAAATAAAATGCATAAATAAAAGCATCTGACAATTGTGAAGAACGCTTCCAAGTTTATTATTACTCTACCACTCTGCAGTAATAAAAAAAAAAGGGAGGGGGAGTGGCTTGGAAATACACAAATGTAAACAAGGTAGGTATTTCCTTTTCTCTTCTTCTTGTCTATATTTTTAATACAGTCAATACATAGCATTTGAATTTAATTGTCTTGGAGCAACCACAAGTCATATTCCCTGAGAAGTGAAGAGGCTTTTCCCTCCTCTGAACACTTGCAACATTTTGGCCTTGCATCCTCCTGGCCACTTACCCTGCTCTACAATGAATATGGCAATTATGCCTGGGAGCATGACACCTGCAGTGAGGAGGACTTGAGCCTTAGAGGGATCCCCAATTTTTCAAACAACAACTGAAATGCGGATAATGTGGAAAATGGGGAGAAGAGCGGGAAGGAAATTGAGGAGTTAGCATAGCCTCATGAAAAAGTTTATTATTAAACTTCACAAGGATTCTAAGAGCTGACTTTTCAAGATGGGTCACAGAGTTAAATTTGGAAATGCCTTTACCTTCTCTCAGATCTACATCAAATGTGAACCAGTCACTGTGATTAATGTTTGCATCACACAGTGACGAGGACACAACACTGCCCTTGCCCTGACAGAGTAAGACTGGGAGTAGGTACAAGTGACACACAGTTAACACGGAAGGTAACTGGGATGAGTGGCACCTCCTTGGAGCGCATGACGCATAATATAAAGGTGTCAGCCAGTCAGAAAGTAGAAAGGTGTGCCTGGCAAGGAGGCCAACACCTATAAAACACAACAGGAAAGATAAACTAATAGGAAAAGAAATTTCTAAGCAATTTCAGTATACAAATACAGACAATACAGTAGTTAAAAAAAAGGAAGTCAGTAAAACAAATTTGCCAAAGGAGGGTGGGGTCAGCATCATGGCACAGAGGGTAAGCCCACATCTGCCACATCAGCATCCCAAATGAACACCAGTTTACGGCCTGGCTGCTTTACTTCTGATCCAGCTTCCTGCTAATGTGTCTGAGAAAGCAGCAAAGGATGGCTCAAGTGCTTGGCCTGTAACCACTCACATGAGAGTTCCAAGTGGAGCACCTGGTTCCTGGTTTCAGTCTGTCCCTACAACAGCCGTTGCAGCCATCTAGGGAGTGAATCAGTGGAAGAGCCTTTCTCTCTCTTCACACCTGTCTCTGTCCTTGTCTCTTGCCTGACTAGCTTGCAACCATGATGTTCTCACTCTCACTCCTTTAAATAAATAAATACTAAAAGAAATTTTCATTAATTATTTTGCCTCAACCCAGGTTTGGTGGCAAAATTAGTCTATAATGATAATGAAACTATACATATATGACCCTTCGATCCATTCAGGAACCTGAGAAGGCTAGGGAAATTTTAGTGATATAACATAGATTTATGATTTATGATACTGTTCTAAAAAATAAATGACACTTAACTTTTCAGACATTTTAAGTATTTTAAGGGCTTGGATGTCCTGAACTTCTAAAGTGATTAGCCTACCTATTCCTCCAATAATTGATCAACTGATGACTGCCCCAACTTTTATTTTTCCTTCAAAGTCATTTGTTAAGGATAGTGATGAAAGAGGACTATAAGCTAATAAAGTATCAAGGACTGTAGAGAGGCTTAAAAGGAAAACAACAGTCAATCAAGCCAGCACTTCCAATTAGCAAGCTTCTGAGGAGTAAGAACCATTTTCTCTGGTAGTATGGTTTTTTTTCTTCACACATTATACTGATTCCTAAATATCGTTATCTATTTTTAACAACAAAAATAATTGTTTTACCTATTAGTTTTCAAAAATATCTAATTATATGTTTATATAGTTTGAATGACATTAATCCACAAATGAAAAATTCTATAACTGATCTCATGTGATGGGTCACAATCAAAACAGTGGCATAATAAAGATAAGCGAATGCTGAACACAAATGGACTTAAGTGTTTAAATATGGGCCCCATTCCCCAGGAAATCTCATTATGCATAAGCAAGTATTACAAAATAGCGGGAAAAAACTCCAACATCTGAAATACTTCTGATTCCAAGCATAAAAACATAATGGATTAAGGTATACATAACCTGTAGATACTATGGAAAAACATATAAAAAGAAAATATTTTACTGTTTAAGATTTTGGGGAAATCACATACCATATGAATCATAGGGGTCAATGTTGGGATTAGTGGTATTCCAGCCCTGGATTAGTCCATCAGAACCACCACTGTAACACTGCTCACCATTGCTGCTCATAACAACACAAAGAACTGGACCTCTATAGACAAAAAAATTATATTAAAAGTCAATTTGATAATATGCCTAACTTTAAAACTAACGATGTTTAATCATCAAGTGGTTTTTTTTAGAATGAATAAAAATACCACCAAGGCATTTTTTCATTCTTCTTTCTCTGCTAAGTCAATGGTTATAATCTACAGTCCAACAGGCTGAATCCAATCTAGTAGTCTTCTACATAGTCCTCAAACTAAGAACCTCTTTACATTTTTCGGAGGATTGTAAAAAAAATTAAAAACAAGGTTATGCAACAGTAAATCTATGGCCTATAAAAATTAAAAGATATTATCCCTTAAGCTTAAATAGGTTAAGCATACAATGTGTGATTCCAATAAACAAAACCAACTTTCCATGTTTGTATCTAGGTTATTTAAGTTATCTTTAACAAAAACAAAGCTTATATTTCTAATGTTTAAAATCCATTCACCTCAATTTTACTTTAATAAAAGCACATATATAATTTAAACACACAAAATCCAATTTTAGTAGGAATTTCTAATTTTATAATAAACTTGCATTCAGCATTATTTGTCAGCTTCTTTAGCATTTACAAAAATGTACTACTAAATTAAAAAACAAACACATAAGTAAAATATCTTCCAGGCAACTGGCATACAATAAAAAGATAGCATATACTTACCTATGAGCCCTAAATGTATAGATAGGCTCTACATCTAGAGAAGTGCTCCTGAATCAGAGAGAAAAAACACTTTAATCACCTGAAGTTTCAGCAGCAAACAGTTATCACTGAGCCCATCATTAAATTCTTTAGAAATTACAAATACTATGATAATATACCATTCCCAAAACCCAGGATACAAAAACGAGCTTACCCAATACCAATCACATTTTCATGACAATAAGGATCAAAACTCCTGAGCCCGGAAGCATGGTCTAGTGACTAAAGTCCTCGCCTTGAACACGCACCAGGATCCCATATGGGTGCCGGTTCTAATCCCAGCTGCTCTGCTTCCCATCCAGCTCCCTGCTTGTGGCCTGGGAAAGCAGTCGAGGACAGAGCAAAGCTTTGGGACCCTGCACCCGTGTGGGAGACCCGGAAGAGGTTCCAGGTTCCTGGCTTTGGATCGGTGCAGCACTGGCCGTTGCACTCACTTGGGGAGTGAATCATTGGACGGAAGATCTTCTCTGTCTCTCCTCCTCTCTGTTTATCTGACTTTGTAATAAAAATAATAAATCTTAAAAAAAAAAATCAAAGCTCCTCGTTCAGCAGTAGTACTTTACAACAGTGATTTTAGTACTGTCAAAATGTCTAGTTGAGATACGGCTTTGCTCAAGAGAAACAACAGGATTTTAAAGGGATGGATTTCTGATTTCGATTTTCAACTATATCCAGGCAAGTTATTTACTCTTTTTTCTTTTTAAGATTTATTTTATTTTTATTGGAAAGTCAGATATAAAGACAGGAGAAGAGACAGAGATGAAGATCCTCTATCTGATGATTCACTTCCCATGTGACCACACCAGCCAGAGCTGAGCCAATCTGAAGCCAGGAACCAGGAACTTCCTCCAGGTCTCCCACACAGGCACAGGGTCCCAAAGCTTTGGGCCGTCCTCGACTGCTCTCCCAGGCCATAGGCAGTGAAGCTGGATGGGAAGTGGAGCACCCGGGATTAGAACCAGCACCCATATGGGATCCTGGTGTGTTCAAGGTGAGGACTTTAGCCACTAGGCCACCACGCTGGGCCCAGTTATTTAATCTTTTTAGAACCTCATATTACCCTATAATTAAAATAGAACAGAAAACTGACGATAATCCTAAATACTAACAAGTTTAAATGATATTCTACAGTTTTAAAACAAACATCCTAGGACCCACTACGCACATAGAAGGTCTGCTATAAGAAAGTACTTGATAATTTCCTTGTTTTCCTATGAAGACATTAATATGCCTACCTTGATGCTACAAAATCACAGCTTATTCATTACTCAAAACACCAATATGGGCACACCACACTAAAAGTGGCTGTGACTGTTTGCAGCCAAGTACAACACATACTTATCATTTTCTACATAGTATGGCAGTTTTTATACATATATGCCTTCTTTCCTAAAATTATTCCCAAGTTTTAAGTTCAAAATTAAACAGGCTACTATTATTTACATGTGAAGGTATGGTTTAACAAACTAGCATCAGCAAGAAATCTGCTTCAATATTTTTCTCCGGGCCCGGCAGCGTGGCCTAGCGGCTAAAGTCCTCGCCTTGAAAGCCCCGGGATCCCATATGTGCGCCAGTTCTAATCCCGGCAGCTCCACTTCCCATCCAGCTCCCTGCTTGTGGCCTGGGAAAGCAGTTGAGGACGGCCCAATGCATTGGGACACTGCACCCACGTGGGAGACCCGGAAGAGGTTCCAGGTTCCCGGCTTTGGATCGGCGCGCATCGGCCCGTTGCGGCTCACTTGGGGAGTGAATCATTGGACGGAAGATCTTCCTCTCTGTCTCTCCTCCTCTGTGTATATCTGGCTGTAATAAAATGAATAAATCTTAAAAAAATATATATTTTTCTCCATTTTAATTAAGAATATATAAATAGTCACATTTCTAGCCTAATATGATTGCACGTAGAACTAGCACACTTGTTTTAGGAAGATCTGGTTAAATCTTGCACAGGATGTGAAATTATGTATTTTTTAATCTTCTCTAAATCTGACTCTTGATACAACTGCACTGAACTCTTTCAAACTTGGCAACACATTTCCTCTACCAGTAATAACATTTCTGTAATCTACCTGGTGTATTCTTATAATAATAAGAATGTCTGACACAGTAGAAGGCCCATTTGACAACAGATTCTGGACCGTGGACCCCAAGCAAGGAGAGAAGCTTCTATACTGATCCTAAGTGGGATGCAGTCTAGCTTGGTGAATGTTAACAAGGCCTTATAGTAAGTCCTATCTGTCCACACTTAGACAGAAAACCAAGGTTTCAAAGCAAGCACTAGAAGTCAAAAAAAAAAAAAAAGATGACTTTTTAAATTTATTTATTTATTTATTTATTTGAAAGTCAGAGTTAATGGAGAGAAATAAATCTTTAAATTTGATGGTTCATTCCTCAGATGGCTGCAATGGTCAGAGCTGGGCTAGCTAAAGCAAAGGGCCAGAAACTTCATTCAGATGTCCCACATGAGTAAGAAGAGCTCAACACTAGGGCCATCAGCAGGGAGCTGCACGGGAACTGAAGCACTATTACACAAACCAGCACCCACACGCCGTTGGCATTGCAGAGGATGGCTTTACTCACTATGCCATAACAAATGCCCAAGAGTGCTTTTTATAGGAGGGAGGATAGGGTGGAAAGTATCACTGTGCTCCTAAATCTACATTGTGAAATACATGAAATTTGTTCACTTCATGTAAATTATGTGTGTGTGTGTGTGTGTGCATGCACACACACATGCATGCCTGCCTTTTAATCAGGACATTGCTGAGTGTGAAAAATACTTAAACAAGTCTACACCAAAACACCAGAACTAAGATCAGTCCGCAATACCTCCCAATTAGTCTCCCTGTCCTCTGTCTTGTGTATATCTACACCTACTACTCAATGAGACAGGACAGGAGAAAAACTTTGATGATCTTAAATGTGTCTGTCTTTTACAAAAATAGAATAAATCTTCAGTATTAGATAAGGGACTTCTCAAATATGACAATCATTTAAAATACTTTATATATATATATTATAAAGACTACAATCTATTTACAAACCCCATGGAAACCATCAGATAACACCATTTTTTCCTAAGTATCAGTTTTCTGACCTAACATTAAACTGCACAAAGGGGAAAACCTCTAAGCTGCATGACACAGTAAACTGAATGAGATATTTCGGACATCCTAGCAAATCATACAATATATAAGGGCAGGTGCTTTGGCAACACAATGATACAAGCCGCCGTTTGCAACACCCACATTCTATAACCACAGAGCTGATTCAAGTCCTGGTTGCTCTGCTTCTAATCCAACTCCCTGTTCATGCGCCTGAGAGGCAGTGAGTTCCAGCCACCAACATGGAAGACTTGGACAGAGCTGCTGACTTTTGATTTCTGCATGGCCCAGCCCTGGAAGGATGGAAAATCAACTCTTTCCTGCCTTTCAAACAAATAAATCTTTAAAAAAATACTCAGAAATAGAATATTCTTACTTTTTGGCTGGGGCTGTTTTCTGTAAATTCCACATTTTTAACGTGTGATCCTCTGATGCTGTTATCAAAACAGGTTCGATAGGGTGGAAAGCAAGGGCTCGGATGCCATCAAAGTGACTTCTTAATGTAAACTTGGGATTCCATGTTTTCCTCAATGCATCTTTATTGTTTGCTATCTGTTAAAGAAAAGAAACAAAGATATTTATATATTTAGTTCAAGATAATGCAAAAACATCTATTAACATTACTTCTTATAGATTTGCCACTAAATCATCACTTGCTGCAACTTTCAAAACATTTTTTCAAAACAATATTTTTCAAGTAAATAACCAGATCAATATGTAAAATTAGCAAGATGTTAACAGCAGTTTTCTTTGAAGAAATATGACAGTTGTAACAAGAAAAGTGAATATAATTCATTATACAAAGTGAATCAAGTCACAATGCAAAACAGATTATCATCACAATACTTACAAAAAGTAATTCAGATTATTATATAGTATAGAAAGCATAACTTTGGGTAGGAATTAAATAACTAAGTTATCTTTAAACAAGTTAACATTTTAGAATATGATCATACTTGAGTTGAAATTTTAAAAAAAATTTTTAATAGAAGATAATTTTCTACATCAAGTTAGAAACCAGGTTTACAGAGTGGAAATGGAGAATGTTACAAAGAGAAAACACAATCAAACATCAAAAAACAATATTCCACTGGTAAAGCAAACACAACTGAATGTTTCCTTCTATGGTAACTTAATCTCAACAACTACCAAAAAACTACCAGGAAACTGAGGCATGGTGTACTACTCTGCTTTAGCCACTGCTTCAAAGAGCTGCATCCCAAACAAGCTCTGTCACGAGACTGTAGGTCAAGCTCAGATCATCTCCAACTTCGAAAAAGGAGGAAACTGATTACAGATTTCTAGTGGATAAAGACTGCTGAAAAAAGTTAATGAATAGATTGTCTAGAGTAACACATCACCTTAGGTCAGTCTAAGGCTATTTCTACAAACAGCTTTCCACATAGAATTGTTTAGACATTAAAAAAAAACTGTACATAGGGATTGGAGTGTAAATAAACAGGAAACAAGACATAGGAGCAATACAGGCTCCAACTTAGAAACAATCAGGCTTACTAGGATCAAAAAGACCAGAGGAGGCCCATCCTGTAACAGAGTGCTGATTTGAGTTCCAGCTGTTCCTCACCTACCTGGTAAGTTCTATCAGTTTCTATCCCTTGGCAACACACAGCCATGGAAAACACGGCTGGGAGAAAAAAACACTCCAACACTGGCTTCACCCCTGTAGGCTTGTGTTCTCCCAGGACCTTAGCCCTCTTTCTTCTCCATCTTTTTTTTTTTTTTTTTTTTTTTTTGTTTAGTTTTTAGCTCCATGAATATAGCTCCCTGCTAATTTACCTGGGGAAACAGTAGAAGGTGGCCTAAGGACTTAGACCCCTGATAGCCACACAGGCAGCCTGGATGGAGCTTCAGGCTTCTGACTTCAGCATGACCCAGCCCTGGTCCTTACGACCACTCATGGAGTGATTCACTCAGAGAGTGAATCAGCAGCTACAAGACCTCTCTGTTGATCTCTATGAGGCTGCTTTTTAAATAAAATGTATATATACATATGTGCATGTATAATTTATATAATTATGATTATATAATATGTATGTGATTTCTATACACACATATACACTTGAAAAGGCAAGACCAAAAATGTTGCAAGAAATTTTAAATTGACAAAGAGTGTGCAAAATCTGTTTGTACATAGCTAAGAATGAAAATGTAGTCACAAATATAATGATTTTGTTTTTTTTAATACATTTTTATTTTGAATTTTGAATTATGTGGTACAATTTCGTATAGACTGGGACTCCCCTGCAACCCCCCCCCCGACAGATTTTCCTAATCTTGCTACAATGGTGTAGTTCTTCATAAGGAATCATAATTCTATCAGTCTCTTATTTAAAAAGATGTAATAATTTGAAGAAATTTAATTAAAGATAAAATCAAACTTTGACAACAAAATCATAAATAAAATTTTAGAAGAGTCAAACCACCATTAAAGGACCAGCAGCAGAAATGACAGCTGACTTCAGCAGAAAACAACAAAAGCAACGTTTAAGATTTACAACTAAAACTGAACCAAGCTCTGTGTCTATATTCATAAAAAATCATTTCTATATTCATGAAAAATACTACTTACATCATAAGTTAGTGAATCTGCTTCATTGGCCACTGTAAGGCCTGCTAATTCTCCAAGTCCCAGTTCACTTTCAAGGGCTTCATCGGCTCCCATGATGAATGATTTTCCAGAAGAAGGAGGAAATGTTAATGCTTCCACTAAAAAGAAACATAAAATACCTCTGATGAGACAATACTTAGACTCACTTGCTTGTACCAAATTTCTTACAAGGGCATGCTTTTAAACAAGAAAATTCAGTGAACAAAAAATCTAAGAAATTTATTGTTTTTTTCATACCTTAACCACAGCTAAAGGGATCATCCAATTAGAAAAACAAATACAATAATTAATTTTTCTTCTCTTTGCACTACACAGAAAATAACACAAGGCCAGCACGTGCCATGCCAGTATCGCACATGGGCACTGGTTGGTGGACAGCTACTACTCTTCCAATCCAGTCCCTACTACCATCGGCTACAAGCAGCGAAAGACGGTCCAGGTCTGTGGGTCCTTGAGACCCACTTGGGAGATCAGCACTGGCTTCTGCGGCCACCTGGGAAGTCAGTTATCAAGGGAAGATGTCTCTATTTATCATTCTTTTCTCCCTTCCTTCTTTCTTTGGTTCCTTTGCTCTTTTCTCTCTCCCCCTCCCTCCCTCTCCATTCTATCTCTGTAACTAACCTTTGAATAAGTAAATCTTTTAGTAAGATGAATGAAAGAGAGAGAGAGAGAGAGAGAAAGGAAAGAAGCAATATGACAAGGAAAGCAAGTTTTCCTCATTTGAAATTCCATGTTAATTATTCAAACAGGCTGTAACATTCACTAAACATATATAAAAGTCACTGCAGGCATTGCGAGTCTCTTATTGGTTAATTTTGAAAAAATACAGAAAATTCCAAATAAAAATCATTAAAATTGTAGTGTACCTTTATGACACAAAATTAATATGTAATGCTACAAACCAGGATCAGCTCAGGGCAGGGAAAGGATGATGAGAACCAGGACTTGTAGAGTCTGGATAACGTTCTATTTCTTGACCAACTGAGTGGTAAAATGGGCAGCTTATTAATTTGCATGCTGCAATAATGCATGCTTGTCCAATTCTTACTTTGCTTTCATTTCTAAGATTTCCAGATAACTTTTGTTTTGAAACAAAAATGACTACAGAAAATTAAGAATCCTGAAATTCACCATATACATTGTATGGGTCAATTTTAACTACAGTTTTAGAAACCACTACATAAACCTAAAAGTAAGGATGGCAACAGCTGTCTCCTCACACATCAGAGACCACCGGGACTTGAAGTGAAGAGAAAGCAACAATGGACACCAGTGTCACTCAACTGCTTTCTAAGATTCCTTAGACTTTTCTATTAGGCAACTAAACACTATTGGTCCAAAGGAGCTTTTAAAAATTATTTAACTGTGCCTCTTAAGAATGACATTGCTTTTTGAATTATTCAAACTAAAGTAATATAATTACACGGTATACACAGCCTATGGGAGGTTTTCCTGAACATACACTAGAGACCAAGAAGTATCAATTATACACAACCAAATCCACAATCCAGTTCCTAAATGCTCTATTTCTGAGAAATCTTTAGTAAGGCATGAAGCTAAGCACCAAACCTGCAGAAGGAAGAGAAGCATTTCATGCTTCAGTTTGAAGGTTAGTAAATATTTTCCAAAACTTTCCTACTAAAGACACTTCTCTGGCTTATATTACGCCTTTGCCTATGTGTCACTCAGAAAATAGTACTCCACCTTTTTTATTAGAATTCTGCCTAATTTATGCATAATCTGAGACAAAACCTCTGAAAAGCTCCTTTTGAGAACAAGAAAAAAGCTACTTTTCTCCACATCCAGGTCTAATCTGCAAATAAATGAAACGGATTAAGTTTTGTTTCCAACTCAATGGACTGAACCTAACAGTGAGCACAGAACGACTGAGCACCAGGATTTCTTCAGACACGAGCCTTTCTCTAACACATTCTACATGTAGAGTATGACATAACAATTCATTACACGTATGCTAATGCTAACTCGAACAAATGATTACTAATGCATTAGCAATTTCACTGAAAAAATATTCAAACATGAAAATCTATAATCAGAGTTTTTTCGCTTTATCTGTGTTTAAAAATACATCTGAATTCAAGAACCTTACCAAAAGAAAAACATTTTTGATTATACCATGTTTTTTTCTTGTGCTGTTTTGCTTCATGAACAATAATTTGAAGGGTTATACACACTGTAAATACTTCCAGGATTTCAGATCAAGGCAATTTCTTTAATGAAGCTTGAAATTTTTTATTAATATATTTTCTTGCGATCTTAGATTTTCAGTTAACAGAAATGTACACTGTAAAATCAATTTTCAGGGATGCTATTGTGGTAAAACTGTCCCCTGCAATACTGGCATACCATATGGACACTGGTTCAATCTTGAGTGCTCCACTTCTGATGCAGCTCCCTGCTAATACCCTGGGAAAAAGCAATGGAGGATGGTTCAAGTGCTTCAACTCTTGCAACCGTTTGTGGGACACTGGATAAAGCTACTGGTTTCTGCCTTTGGCTATTTGGAGATGGAACACTTCTCTGTCTCTCATTCTTTCTGTCACACTGACTCTCAAATCTTAAAAAGATTATTTATGAAGTAGTCACAGGAGGTGGTTAAGAACTTACATGGTTTTAACATATTGATTATTCAATACCAAGTCAATTAATTCCATAATGTTATAAATTGTTGTTGATGTTGTTCAGGGGCTTTCAATTAATCAGGATGATATTCTGCCAGGTCTACCTTTAGACTAGAGATGGTCTCCCCAAGAAACTGCTGAATTTATCTGGACAAAAAGATGCTGTACTCTATGCTTGGTAAATGCTTGCTAAAAAAGAATCTGGACTTAATTTGATCTGTAATACAACAAGGTGGAGGAATCCACATGGGGGGAGGGCACAGGAAGGGGTTGGGGGAATCCCAGAGCCTATGAAACTGTGTTACATAATGCAACGTAATAATAAAAAAAAAAGATTATTTAAAAAATCAATTTTAACACATAAGCACTTTATACACTTATAAGTAAAACTCAAAGCTTGTGTCTACAGTTCTGGTGCTGTAGCCTAGTGGCTAAATCCTCGCCTGGCATGTGCTAGGATCTCATATGGATGCTAGTTCATATTCCAGCTGCTCCAGTTCCCTTTCAGCTCCCTACTGTGCCCTGGAAAAGCAGTAGAGGACACCCCAAGACCTTGGGACCTTATACACACGTGGGTAACCAGGAAGAAGCTCCTGGCTCCTGGTTTCAGATAAGGTCAACTCTGGCCTTGCAGCCACTTGGGGAGTGAACCAGCAGACAGAAGACCTTCCTATGTCTTTATCTCTGTAAATCTGACTTTCCAATAAAAATAAGTAAATCTTATTTAAAAGGGTCTGGTGTTATAGCCTAGCAGCTGACGTCCCCACCTTGCATGTCCAGGATCCCATATGGGCACTAGTTCTAATCCCAGCAGCTCCACTTCCCATCCAGCTCCCTGTTTGTGGCCTGGGAAAGCAGTGGAGGATGGTCCAAAGCCTTGGGACCTTGCACCCATGCGAGAAACCTGGAAGAGCTCCAGGGTCCTGGCTTTGGATCGAAGCAGCTCTGGCCACTGCAGCCACTTGGGGGTGGAAGATCTTCCTCTGTCTCTCCTGCTGTCTGTGTATCTGACTTTCCAGTAAGAATAAATATACCTTAAAAGGGGGCGGGGGGGGCGACAGGAGGAAATGAGAAAAAAAGAAGGCAGAAGACGTGATCAGACCTTCAACTGCCTTTTCTTCTCCATTTCCATTTATCAAGGATGAACTGCTTAAATATTCCTGAGTCTCAAAGCCAGCAATATGGTCCTACCCTTACTTTAAAGACTGAAATTAAAATTAAACTTGCATTTGGGGAAAATTCATGTGGATCAAATAACTGCAGAATTAAACTCTCAAATCTGAGAGTCCTTTCTAATGACTTTACTGTGGGCTCCCCATTACGTGCTTGCTGAGGTGCAAGGGGTCTAAAGTACTTGCCTTCATCTGCCCTATTAATTTCGTGTTCAGGCAGTCTGGAGCTACTAGGTCTGGAAGGTGAACCCACAGATGGCTGCAATGAAGGAAGTTCATCAACATCTCTCAAATTAGCAAGCATATCTTGTAGTTTTGACCTATTGGGCCCTATTCAAAAAAAAAAAAAAAGGTAGGAGGGGGAGGAAAAAAAGAGGAAACAGAATTATTCCACTGCATCAAAATGGTACAATAAATCGCAGTTCACAAGTCAGCATTTATCTTTAAAAACATCCTACTGGATTAATGAAAAATATTTATTTTCAAGATTTGCAGACTTTTAAAATGTTACTATTTCCTATAAAGAATTATATTTTACATGTATTTTTATAATTAACATAATGGAATATCAATTTGCATTAAAAAGTACTTCCTGTCTATGTGGACCATACAAGTTACACTGGTCTGTAATACAGACTTTGTCTATCACTTTACATGAAGACTGTTAACAGACTGTGAACCTGCTCTGGCCTGAGTCTGAACAGTAACATTCCTGTTGTAGTTAAGCATCTTGAAGGAATCATACCCGAGGTGAAGTCTTACGCCCTGCCAATTCCTTACCTGGGCTTCGATTCTTCATTCTCCCACATCCCTGTTTTGACTGTTTTATATAGGATAGAGGCTGAAACAGATCTTCGGTAGTTTTTCCTGTTATAAGTTTAATTAAGAATGGGAAAATCTTACCCATAGCATGTTATGGATTTTCCTACACCACCAAAGAATAAAACTATTTTAAAGCAACTTTAACTAATAGCTAGAAAGGTATTTCTAGTATAACTGGAATACACAATTTGACTGGAAATACTTCAACTAGATCATATTAAAAAGACTCAAACCTTCCTAATGATTAACAAATCAATTAAAAGATGCATATAGTAGTTTGTAAGTGAATGCTTCATGTATTAATTTAAAGCTTTGCCTCAGTTCTACTATTATGAGCCTTCACTTGTTCTCAGGCCGGTATCTTTAACTAAAATAACATGAACATGAATAACAAGATAAAATGTAGTCAAATTTGTTCTACAATCTATCTTCAGTGAAAGATGTTAAATTTTCTTTCCTAGGGACATTCTTCATTGTACTATAAAAACTATGTAGTGTATGCCTAAAAATGGACCATAATTCCCAGATTCAGAAAACTTAGCTGTTTCCATTAAAAAGAATACCTTCCAGTCAAATGGTGCAGTTTGACACCTTATGTGCTAAATTCCAACTACAATAATACACTGATATTTGAAAAGCACTGAATAATCAATATAAGAATAAATGGATTCTATATAACTCCTGGCTACCCTTTTCTATCAGTCAATTTTTACCTTCAAAATCAGTTTTTGTAGTACAATGAGCTAAAAATATATAAATGAGCACTGGCTTAAATTGGGAAATGTTTTTTACGTCTGATACCCAAACTGCCTTCAAAATTCCAGTTAAACTAATTTTGTCATTTCTCAAAAAAGCCATGACAAGACATTTCTCACTGCATTTGTTAACATTAGCTGTTTTATCGCACTGGATAAAAGGTACAAAAATGTCCTTTTGTTCTAATATTCCTCATTCTCGTTCTGATATAATTAACAATGAGGCAGACAACGGCACCTTTTACGTGTAGCTTTACTATGATGTTAATATATACAATGGACATTTTTACTAACTCAAGATAAGGGATTTTAAATTTAACATATTTTAAATAAAAATATAGTTGTTTTAAGCAACTAACAAGTTGTTAAAGAATTTCCTAACAGGAATGACTGGTTTTTGATAAACCTTAATATTAACATCAACAAAAGTATATCTTTCCAGTCTTTTGCAACTTTTAAATACATATGCATTTCTCAATAGGTTAGATTGTTTTTTAGGTGAGATTTTGAAAATGTAACTTTATAATATTTTAATTACTGAAAGATGAAACTCCTATAACAAAAAAGGGAGATTTATGTTCATACCACCAATGGGGGCAGAAGTAACAAGGAGGTAGTTGAATCTGACTCTCCTATAAAAGATGTTTTCAAAACTTCCATGTTTTTGTTTTAAATACTTAACTAGATCTACACTAAACTTTACTAATATGCATGATGTAAAGTTCTACATATATGATTCACAGGGCTAAAAATTCAATTTTAGCTTCTGTTTTCAATGTGTCAATACATTTCATTGAATAGACAAAAAATGTAATTGGTCATATTTTTATGAAGTGATCAAATTTTTACATTAGTTTTTTTTGCATTAAAATAATAATTTTAAAGGTTATGTTTGACTTTGTGCCCTGTATAACATACAGTGGTGAGAGCAAATGAACTGTGTGTTGTAAATAAAAAATATTCAGGGGTAGAAATTAATTTTCTTTATGTCTCCAAGGTCTAAAATTGTAAGAAATAATTCTTGTGGATTGCCAAAGGGAATGCTACATGAGACGTAAAAATTGCAATGAATATAAACATCATTGTAATTAAGCATATATATTCTAAATATTCAAAACATTGTGTGTGAATACATGGACCAACACTTTTATTAAGCTATTTTGCTACTTGGATAATATGATTCACAGTCGTAAGTAAGGAATTTTTTATTATTATTAAAGCTTACAATCGAGTAGCTAACCACTTAATTTCAACCCCTGAACAGGTGAACAGGAGAGAGGTCAGAAACAGAAATGAAATAGAGTAAGCAGTTTTAGGAAAACATTGAAAAAAATGGAGATGAAAAAGAGGCAAGATTTACAATTTAAGGATACAATGTTTTCCACTTACTCTTTACCCCTTTTTTCCCCTTTCTCTCCTTTTTGTACTGTTCCTTGAGTTTGGTAATTACTCCCTGGTCCACATTCCAGGCTTCAGGCATAAGACACTGGTCTTCCTTTTCTAAACAGAGTGAAACAAATGAAACAACCTTTTTCAATAAAATATTGAACACACTTAAGTCAATATGTCTGAAAGATGTTAACAACCATTTTCCTCAAAGTATCATTAGTTTAAAAAGTATACTCAATGTCCATTTATTAGATGTCACACATAATAGCTAGAAAAATTGATCGATTCCATTTCTAAGGTAAGAAAAACACACTTCTCTCAGAAGAGACAGAAGAGGGCGTACAAAAAAATCCTGAAAGATTTTAACATCTCTCAGTAAATTAAGTTCAGACCCTTTACAATCAGGGACCTCCAATTTTCACTCTATTTTGAAATTTACTAGAACTGATTCACGTAAGTATTGATTTATGCAACGAAATAAGATGAAAAGATTGTGCAACATTTTCCAATTTAAGAATTTTATATTTTTGGCTGTGTCCAGCAAATGATCATTTTGATTTCACAGGTTTTAAACAGTATTTTGTAAAGGTTATCAGTCAACCTTACTTTAAAATTTAAAACAATGTATTGATGTCTTAGTCTATAAATTCTTAAATCAGGAATTTTCTGTTAGAAAAGAAATTTGATAATTGTCATTGTTTCAAAAGAAGAAAATTTAGAGAGTAACTACATTATACACTTTACAGTTACAACAAAAGAATTCCTATACGATAACATACAAAGAGTTGGCTCAGAATTGTAGCTGTTCATACTACATCCAAGGTAGGAAGACAGATATACCAAAGTAAACATCAAAACCAAACCTCCAAATTCCCTCTACCTAATCTGTTCCTTCCATGTGGATGTTCAACTCATTGGATGGCAATGCCATATTTCCAGTTGTTTGAACCAAAAACCTTTCTTTTTCTCCCTCCTTGGATAAATAGTTCAGGAAATTTGAGAGATTTTTCCCCACATTCACACACACAGAATCTGACTTCTGCGCACATCCCCTACTCATCTCCCTCAGACTTACAGACATTAAAATAAACAGTGTACTTCAAAACAACAACTAACAAGGGGAAACCAACGTTGATTTCTTTTACTCCAGGCAAAAAAAAAATTTCTACAAAGGTGTGAATGCAAGCTGATTTTACATCTGCCAATGAAAGGGTAAAAGATCAAGGGTCAGTGTCAAGCTAGCCAAGCTGGAAGAGTGTCACTACTTTCGCCCAACACAATATTTAGTTGTTTGGAAAACTACTTTCCTAAATCCTTCATGAGTAATCTGTGCAATCTTTTTTACACAAAATGTTTTCAAAGATTTATTTCTTTACTTGAAAGGCAGAGCCTCTGAGAGAGACAGATACAAAGAATATCTTTTATCCTCCGGTTAACTCCTCAAATGGCCACAAAGGCCAGGGGCTTCCTCCAGGTCTCCCACATGGGTGCAGGGGTCCAGTCCACGGGCTGTCTTAGCTGCTTTTCCCAGGCCATTAGCAGGGAGCTCGATCAGCAGCAAAGCAGTCAGGGCTTAAACTGTGTGCTTACGGGATGGCAGCACTGAGGGTGTCAACTCAACCTGCTATGCCACAATGCTGGCCCCATAAAATCAATTTCAAAGCCAGAGACACAAGAAGCAGGGACTTACATTATATCATCAGACGACCGTGTCTTTTACCCTTACAACAATAAATCACCAACATGGGAAAATAATCTTAGCCTTTTTTTAGTGCATAAAATATTAATTTTAAAGTTCTGGATGTTGTAAATTGACCCAAAGAAAAGCCCCCAGAAAAAATAAGTACAGCTACTTGATTTCCAAGCCTTATCTACTAAGTACACAGAACATAAACTAATTGAGTTTTAGAACTCCTTCCCTTTAGGAGAAACCTTGCTTTCATTCTCAATCTCTCATTCTCTTTTACTCATTCGTATATATAATGTGTACACACACACCCCTGACAGAATACTTTGGAAGCATTTATCACAACCCTGCCTATTGATACTGACCTAAGCAAGCCTAAAATAATACATGATGTAAAAAGTTTCCCCAAAAGAAACATGCTGTAACTTTTAGTAGATGTTTGAAATACTGGATTTATTTAAAACAATCTCAGGAAAAAAATAGCAAAAGAGAAAGAAAATAAGAGTTATAGAAAATATAAGTTATCAAAACCTAAACTGGAATGAGTAACAATTTTTTATTCACACTTTCTTTGCACAGAAGGTGCCAGAGCTGAGACTTCCATAATCCTCTCTGGTTCCAGACTCAATCTCCACAAAATCTAGATTTGCAAACTGTACTGTGTTGGCAGAAAATAGAATATCCTGCATTTTAATTAAATTTATTTTCATATTACATATAAATATCTGTATATAGGTAGATAAAATGAAAGGATTTTTTAAAGTTTTCCCGAACATATCTACACATACTCTGGATGAAACCTGACAGTAGGAAAAGCCCATAGGTTGTTCAACAGGTCAACATTATGGTGCCTCAAGATGCTAGCCTCTTGATAAAGTGTTAATTTCTTTGATTTATTTAACATCCCAGGCATGATCTAGCATGCTTCCTCACCCCAGTCAGTTCCATCTCCCGCGCTTCTGGAGTCTCCGTCTCCTTCCTCGGACGTAACCAAGAAGTCAAACTCCTTTAGAGCTTCTTTTGTGTCTCGGTCTTCACTACTATCGGGCAATGGTTTTTTCCTAACAATCTAATGGGAAAATAAATGCTATATTAAAAGGCTGAATATGGAGATAATATTCCTTTATCACTGAACAAGAAAATTCAATTATTTTCTTCAGAAAGAGTATTTTTCTGAATAGCCTAACTCAATCAAAACTGCAAATATCAAGACAAACATTGTACATGTTAAATTATTTAAACTTTATTCAATTATGAATTCAATTACCAATGTTTAATTAATGTTTTGTTTTAAATGATTTAAACATTTCCATTGTTTTAAATAAACTAATGGACACAAAAATTGAAATGACTGGAAAACAAGACATGTATTTAAATTAGATACATCAAAAATGTCTACCATACTATGAAAACCATAATAACTAGATTTCTGAGAGTGTCTGGCAAACTGCATCCAGTCCAAACAGAAGACATGCTATAACACACTACAATCGTTTTTAAGAATATAATCATGATACATGCTATGACTATATAACTCCCTCACAAAACCTACAATCTCAAAAGCTTACAAATTCAGAAACACTGCTGAAGACTTACAAAGCCTGGTGCTCTGTTAGACTCTACTAGCAGTTTTACTAGCCTAACCTCGCATCACTTTTCCCTGGCAGTTTTCCCCCCAAAAACATCAGCTTCCCAGAGTGAAATGACTTAGACCTTAAATTTGGTAGGGTTTGCTCTTTCTCATTTTTGTATATTCAAGTGTATCTCTGGAATCACACATCCATTTAAAGAGAATTTAAGATTCCTGAGTGCTGATTTGATTTCTGAAATCCACACTCCATTCTCTGAATAAATTATCCTTTTGGACATCTCCAGCACTCGGAGCACTGATAAATTATGACCACTACTTTGAGATTTTTTTCTGTTTTTTGACAAAATGATTCAACATGTCAACATTTCTTCACCTCATGTAGAAAAGAAATAATATAATCTGACCATGTATTATTTCTGAACTATTAGGAATGACTTAAAATTATAAAGCCTAAATAGATATTTCAATGAGACACAGAAAAAACACCTGACATGCATGGCACAATAATAGCTCATATCACAGCTCTTCTCATTGAAGACATGCTACAGTCTCACAAATCCTTCCCACCAGAGCACTCCAGGAGTCACTACCAACACAGCAAGTATGACATCACAGACGAAACTTATCTACCTTAACTGTCCTGGTATATACAATGACTACACACAACAAAATCAAAGATTTTGTCATGATGTTAAGAGTTCTATTTTTCTTTTTAAGCTTTATTTATTGGAAAGACAAACTGAGAGAGAGAAAGAGAGAGAGAGAGAAACAGAGAAAGACAGATATAGACAGAGAGAGAAAAAAAGAGGTTTTCATTAATAGCTTCACTACCCAAAAGGCCACATCAACCAGAATTGCTCTAGGTTGAAGCCAGAAGCAAGGAACTACATCGAAGTCTCTCGCATGGGTGGCAAGGATCCAGTAATTGGATCACTTTCTGTGGCTTTCCCAGGTGCATCAGCGGTGGTGAGCTGAACAGGAAGAAAGGAAGCCAGCTTGAACCAATGCTCATAGGGGGATGCCAGCATCACAGACGATTTAATCACTGAACTAAAACACTGACTCCAAAACTTGAACTTTCTGGAATATTTCCCTAAAATCAAGAAATGGTTCTTGAGCCTGGAGTGTAGCCTACCAGCTGAAGTCCTCACCTTGCATGCACTGAGATCCCACCCATATAGGTGCCAGTTCATATCCCAGCTGCTTCACTTTCTTTTTTTCTTTTTTTAAAGATTTATCTATTTTTATTAGAAACTCAGACATACAGAGAGAAGGAGAGATAAAGAGGAAGATCTTCCATCCGCTGATTCACTCCCCAGGTGGCCACAACACCTGGAGCTAATCCGAAACCAAGAGCCAGGAATTTTTTCCGGGTTTCCCACGCAGGTACAGGGTCCCAAGACATTAGGCCATCCTCCACTGCCTTTCCAGGCCACAAGCAGGGAGCTGGTTGTGAAGCAAGGGTGCTGGGACACAAACCGGGGCCCATATGGGATCCCAGTGCTTACAAGGTCAGGGCTCCAGTCACTAGGCTACTGCATGAGGCCCATGCTCCATTTTCAATACAGCTCCCTGCTTGTGGCCTGGGAAGGCAGTGGAGGATGACTTAACACCTTGGGATCCTGCACCTGTGTGGGAGACCGGGAAGAAGTTCCTGGCTCCTGGCTTCAGACTGGCTCAGTTCTGGCCATTGTGGTCACCTGGAGAGTGAACCAGTTTCTGTCTCTCCACTGTAAATCTGACTTTACAACAAAAATAAATAAATCTTGCAAAAAAAAGAAATATTTCTATGCTTGCAGTAGTTTCCAAAGTAATATTTAACAAATCTATTAAATAAAAAAATTATTTTGGAAGATTTTTGAATACAAAATCAATGTTGAATATATATTCTTTGGTAAGCACTCACAAACCATATTCTATTCTAATTTTTCCTGGATAATCTAGGCTAAGGCAGAAAAAAAAAAAAGAAAACGAAAATCACAAGCACAAGTCTGGGAGTTACCAACAGGACATCCTGATCCTCACAGCCCATATCCAGATCACCTGTCCTTTTCACTCTCTGCGACCCTAGAGGCCTGACTGCACCCACTCTCTCCGATCCTCTCAGGATATCAGATGTAATTTAGAGGGGATATCACTAGCTCCTTGCAGTTGGACAATATTCATTCTCACTGCCTAACAAAGGGGGCAGAGTAAATTAAGAGGAATCTAGAATACCAAAATGGAACTCTAAATATATTTGCAATAATTACAAGTAAATATTTTGGTTTCAACCCATAAAGGCATCTCAAGAAAATTGTATTTAGGACTTACATCTTCAGTATAACCTTCCAAAGAACACAAAAAACGAGAAGCTTATCACTGTATTCCATTTAAAAACAGCTACAGCAGAACTCCTGTTTTTCATGTTTAAATAAGCTGGGGGGTGGCAGGGAGAGTGGAATGATCTGTGGTGGGAATGGTGACTTGCGGCATAACAAGCAAAGCTCTAGTCTGTAACACAGCATCCCAATATCCCAGGTCGCGTCATGCCTGCTTCACGTCTCATCTAGCTTGCTGCTAGTAGCCTGGAAAAGGCAGCAGAAATGGCCAGAATATTTGGGCCCTTGCCACCATGCGTGAGACCAGGGTGAATATCCTGGTTATGCCCTGTTCCAATGCTGGCTTTTAGAGCCATTTAGGTAGTGAAGTAGTGGCTGGAACAGCAATCAGTTTCTCCGTCTCTCTCTGTAATTCTGACTTTTCAAAATAAGTATTTTTTTAAATAAATAATCTATTTATTTCATTGGAAATACAATTAATAAATGGGAAACGATGCTGTGATAATATGTATATATTTTTTCTCCTTACACAGAATATTCTACTTGTGCTCCGCGGTTCCCAATTGATATAAGAAATGATGACTTGGGTCAGGTGTTGTGGCACAATAGGTTAAGTACTCAAGTTGTAACGACAGAATCCTACACAAGCATCTGTATCAGAGTGCCAACTTACTCCCAGCTGCTCCAGCTCCAATCTAGATTCTAACTAACAGGCCTGGGAAGGTAGTGCAGATGGCCCAAGCACTTGGACCACTGACATTTACAAAGGAGGGCCAAGACAGAGTACCCGATTCCTGGCTGCCCCGGCCCAGGTTCTGCTGTCGGTATTAGTTACAGAGTGACCAGCACAAGGAAGATCTGTATCTCGATTATTTCTATCTCTGTTACTCTCAGACCAGCTTAGCTCCAGCTACTGCAGCCACTTGGATAGGGAACCAGTGGACAAAACATCCTTCTCTGGGCCTCTTCTTCTCCATGTAAGTCTTTATTTCCAATAAAAATAAAGAAATCTTCATTAAAAAAAAAGGAGTGGGGTAACCAAAACTTCAATCGGCACCAAAAGGGAAGACAGCCACTAAATGCCACAATACCTAATATCAGAAAGAACATTTTCAGCCATTCCGTCTATAGAACACAAGTCATCTCCCACATCACAGCTTACTTGCTATTAAATAGATTACAAGGGATCTTTTTTTCCACT
Organism: Ochotona princeps; assembly: GCF_030435755.1. NCBI lineage: Eukaryota > Metazoa > Chordata > Mammalia > Lagomorpha > Ochotonidae > Ochotona > Ochotona princeps. The sequence goes on along the minus strand of NC_080839.1, from coordinate 56,045,714 downwards.
TTTCCTCCTGCCACTATGGCAGGAGGTAAGGGTCCTTTCTATCTCAAAGACCCCTCCCGTCACTAGGATGGGAGCCTCTTTTCTCAGCTTTTCTAATAAATCTTACTTTAAAACTAAAATAATAATAATAATGATAATAATAAATAATAGATTACTAAAGATCTTTTCTGGACCTGGCAGAGTAGCCTAGTGGCTAAAATCCTTGCGCTGGGACCCCATATGGATGCCAGTTCATGTCCCAGCAGCTGGCCCTGCTTCCCATCCAGCTCCCTGCTTGTGGCCTGAGAAAGCAGTGGAGGAAAGGCCAAAGTGTTAGGATCCTGCATCCATGCGGGAAACCTGGAAGAAGCTCCTGTCTGGCTCCTGGCTTCAGATCAGCTGAGCTCAGGCCGCTGTGGACACTTGGGGAGTAAACCAGCAGACAGCAGATCTTCCTCTCTGCCTGTATATCCAACTTTCCAATAAAAATAAATAAATCTTAAAAAAAAAAAAGGCCTTTTAGTAGGCAGTTATTAGACTGCAACTGTGAAATTTAACTTACTATATTGCAAAAATTAGCAACACTGTTACAACAAGATCAATTCTTTAACATCATCTTTGTAAAATTACAAGAATGTTTTTAGTAAAGTGTTTGCGTGGAGGTTAGTCAGTTTATCCTAGCTGTATCTTCATTGCTTGGTCACCTCATTGCTATCTGCAGTCACTGGAAGACGGTACTTACGAATTTGATTACTGAGAAAGAAACTAAATGGCAACTCATCAAGAAATCAAATGGCTAGCTTGCATTTAAAAAATCCTATTAAAATAAAGTATAGACATTTCACTAATCAGCTTACAGATCATTAATACACTGAAATTGAATTAAGCATTAACAAAAACTTGCATTATCATAATCTAAGCTATTATTTGCCAGTCAGCTATTAATAAGGTATTCCGATGGTAAAAATAATCTCTCTAATTATCTCACAGAAATCTGAGTCACATAAATTCCAGACAAGTAGATTAATAAAAAGTGTCAGAGAAGTTTGTTTTTTTTCTTTCAATCAAATTAAGACAATACACGGTTAATACTAGTCTGGACGAGAGAAAGTTAGGGTTACTCTTGAAGTTCAAAATATCTATAGCAAGGCCCAGCGCAATAGCGTAGTGGTTAAGATCCTTGTCTTGCACGTGCCAGGATCCCATATGGGCACTGGTTCTAATCCCAGCAGTCTCACTTCCCATCCAGCTCCCTGCTTGTGGCCTGGGAAAGCAGTCAAGGATGGCCCAAGGCTTTGGGACACTGCACCCTTGAGGGATACCCAGAAGAGGCTCCTAGCTCCTGGCTTCAATCAGCTCAGCTCCAGCCATTGCGGCCATTTGGGGAATGAATCATCAGATGGAACATCTTCCTATCTGTCTCTCCTCCTCTCTGTATATCTGCCTTTCAAATAAATAAATCTTTAAAAAAAATATCCATAGCAGTGCTGTAACAGAACAGTATACAATAATGGCCCCCAAAAACCCAATAACCTGATATTAATAATTTAAGAGTCTAATGAAATCCTGAGGAAGATATTTAAAAAAATCATGGAAGCTACATTTAGAAAGCACTTTATAGTTCAACATATCATTGTCATATTTAATGTCTCTTTGTTCTTGACAAAATTCTCTAAGTGATAGGATGGATGTTTATTATTATAAGAAGCATAATGAGTGGCAGAACTGGGTCTTAAACCCAAGCTTTTACATTCTAATCTGCTTTACATTATTTGACTTTATTCCTATTTATTCCTATATAATCCTGAAAACGAAAATGCAAATATCTTCCTACATAAGGCAAATTATATCCTCATCTCTTAATTTAAAAAGGAAGAGGAGAAAGATGAAAAGAGAGAAATGGAAGAGGAAGTGGGGAAAGAAGAAAATGGGGGACAAAAAGAGAAAAACATGGAGCAATAATTTAGACACCTCCTATTCCAGAGAGTTGTCCAGGAAATCAATAAACTTCCAACGCTCTGAACAAAACTACACAAGCATCTAAACAATTCTGCAGATTTCCAATGGAAGATTTCTGTAAGTCTGAAAAACAACCAAAGAACCCCTCTGATGAGAGGGGAAAGCACGCTGATAGAAGCCGACACTAGCCACCGTCGGGCACCAGCATGTGATGTGGAGCTCTACTTAGCAGCAGTAACAGTACAATGCTATAAGACATTCATCATTTTCACCAGCTCTACAGAAAAGTTGCATTGTTTCATTAATCAACAAAGAGAGTAAGGACTTTTAAAAGAAAGCAGCTATTCTAAAAATATTCTTAAATTCAAAATAAAAATATATCCTCTTAAGATTAAATTTTCGAAAATTTGTGGAGGAAAAAGAGTTAAAGGTTATGAACTGAAGGACGTATATTGTCAAAGTTCTTAAAAGCATCTGTATTATCTAAGCATCTAGACTCACCGTTGAAGTATCAATGACACTCTTCTCTCTACCATCAATGTCATCATCTTCATCTTCATCACTGAAATCTGCAGCTGCATTTTCAAGGAATTTGAAATTATCCAGTACAGAGGCAGAATCTGTTAACTCGGGTTTTCTGGTTTAAAACATACACATAAGCTCAATTAAACTTTTCCTTTTAAAGAAATAGTTATTTGAAAGGCAGAGTTAAAGGGTTGGGGGCGGTGGAGACATAGAGAGAGAAGTCTTCACTCCTCAAATGGCCACAGGGACAGGGGCTGGGCCAGGGTGAAGCCGGGGCCAGGGTGAAGCCAGAGCCAGGAGCTTCCTCTGTGTCTACCAAGTGGCTGGCAGGGGCCCAAGCACTGGGGCCATCCTCTTGCTGCTTTCCCAGGCACTTTAGCAAGGAGCCAAATTGGAAGTGGAGTAATCAGATCTCGAACTGTTTACCATATTGGGGGTGAGGGGTGCCAGCACTGCAGACGGCAGCTTAACACACTATACCACAGAATATACCCCAGCCCCGTCCCCAGTTAACTTTTTAATCTTAGCATAAAAATTGGCCATTTCATTAATTGTGTTTATAATTATAAGCCCCAAGTCCTACCACTATATTCATTAATTATTTTCGATTACATGCCTGTGAATTCACTGAGAAAGTAATGTAAGAAGTGGTTTCTCCTACAAAAGAGCTCTGTAATCAACGCTATTCAGATTAGTGGTAATCCGGTCTAAGCAATTCGCCATCTATTGACTCCATATGACTTAGGTTATTATGTCAACTTCAATGCGTTTCTTTCAAAACAACAAAAAAGGTAGTTTTCTTTGGGTGGGTGCTTGGCACAGCAGTTAAGACCCCATACTCCATAAGGAAGTAACTGAGTTCAAGGGCCAACTCTGCTTCCAATCACCCCTCCCTGCTAGTGAGCACCCAAGAAGGCTCAGATGAGGGCAAAGGCTTCGAGTCCCTGCCGCTCACAGCGAGGCTCGTGCCTTTGGCCTGGCCAGGCCAATCCTCAGCTGCTGCAGACAGCCAAGGCGTGAACTGTGAACTAGTGAATCCGGAAACTGTCCCCATCTCTCTGCTTTTCAAATAAAACATTTCAGAAGACATTGTTATCATGTCTGTCTCTATCGAAAGAGTTGCTATCTGCAACTCTTCCTCCGACCCTACATACGAGTTTTCACAAGTAACAAAATAATTAGTAAACTTGTCATTTTTCTATGTTGATTTTATATTTCTGTTAAACAGCTAGTGAAATAAAAAGAGCAAATATGCAAAAAAAATTCCTAAAAGCAATACAATACTCAAATTAGTATTACTACATCCTTTGATTTGGTTGACAAATAACCATTTATTTTTTAGAAGTACATTTTCAAATATTTAAGTTTGTGCTTAATTTCTTCACAGTTCATCTAGTAAATAGTTTACTATTGGTCAGAAAAAGAATGATTTCTCTACATCTTAAAGAATGTCTTAGATAAAAAAGGTACTTTCCTGGGGGAAAACACGTAACCACAACTATGATAAAACTTCCAAAAGAGATAAATCTTAAATTTCAAATCTATTATCAGTTGTATGTTTTGGTGTTCCTACCCCTGTGGAATACTGATAGATTCAGAATATTATGTTTGTTAGTTTCCAAAGACAAGTTAATGCCATTAACTTACTGAATTAAATCTATGTCCACATGTCTATACTGAAAAATAATTTCATTTGCTGAATTAAATCTGTGTCCACATGTCTATACAGAAAAATAATTTCATTTTCCACTTGTAAATACAAGTGTATAAATGCTTATTTTAACTATTATAAAACACATTTAAGAAGGTCTCAATGACCAGGGTTCAAAGTCTCACTTTGAGTCTTTAACTATATGATTCTAGTTTACATTCTAGTTTACATTCTAAATAACGTACTCACTGAAAATTTAGAGATTAAAACCATTCCAGTCTTGATAGGTGTTAAAATAATGTAACATTACACTTTTTTTAAATTGTGTAAAAATCTAAAAACACAGTTTTTCTAATAAAGAATTTCCTTACTGAACTGTCATGTTCAAGTACAATTAAGTATAAGTGTATAGTTTATTACCCAATATTAAAAGCAACATATTTTAATCAATTAAAGAATTTATACTTAAAATTAGGTATTTTACTTCAAGAGAAAGATGAGCTATAGCATTATTACATTAATAAGTTGATAAGAATAGCTTTATTTCTAAAGACTTAAGTATATATACATTTTTTTATGTCATACCTAGTGAAATTTCTTTCCTAGAAATTTATATTGAAGTTCCAAATAAGATTGACATTCTTATGGCAGGTATCTGAACTTTAGATATTAAAAATCTACAGTAAATAAATTCCAAGCCAAAAAAAACCCCCTAAATAAAAAGTATTCTTGAATTAAAATAATCATAAATATTAACTGTAATCCCTGGGTTGCCTTGTAACCAAATGAATTTTTAGCATTTTTATTAAGCTTGTCACTTATTTTTATTTCACTTAAAGTACAAGTAAGAACCATAAAGGTAAAAATATCTTGTGAGAACTAAAATTATAACTAAAACATCTTTCAGACAAAATACTTACCCAATCATTGCTGTCTCTTTAACTTCAGCCTCTGTACCATTTATAACGGAGTCCTGATTTTTGTCATCTTCCCTGTCAGTGACATCACTTGAAAAGCCCAACAAAGCTCGCACTCGTTTCGATTTCACATCTAGGATAGTGTCTGTGTAGCCCACCTCCTGTAGATACCTGTGTGAACACAATCCTTACAAGTCAGACACACTGCGATCAATATCTCATGACTTAACATGTAAATAAAAGTATTTTTTTCCAAATTCTTGCCTGCATAAGACTTAACAGTACAGTATTATGCTGGAAAGGCTTGTTAATAAATAATCTTCCAGCTGCAGAAAGAGCTGCCTCTTGCAGTACCAGCCTCTACAGTCACAGAGAAAAAAAATCAAACAACTATACAATAGACCATTCATGTAACATAAGATGACGCTATTCTTTAACATATATCACTGTACATTCTTTGCTTTTTGCAGAACTATAGTAAGCTCTTTCCTAAATTCTACCAAACTGCTATTTTATTACAGTGATCTCAGTAGTTTTTTCTTTTTAACTTCTAGTGTAAAATGTCATGGATCAATTGGCCTATCTGGTTAACTACACAACAAGAACAGAACATTTCCCAAGCGTCACTGCTACAACAGGCAAGCTTCGAGCAGGAAAGAACTCTAAAACCAGAGCAAGCAAACTGTGCTGTATGTGTGTATATGTGTATGTTACAGAGAAGCATCAAAACAAAGAGGACACACTTCACCCTGAGTTAGATCTGAGTGTTAATTCCAGTCTATCACTTATTTACTATGCCACTTTGCCCTCCTCAGCTGTCTCCCTCCGAAGACACACCTAATCCTGGCTCCAGTATGTAGAAAGTGCTCCCATCCTACCAACATTTACACAAAAGACCATAATCGGCAATTGCAAAACTATTTAAAAAAAGGGCAAATGACAGTAAGAAACATGACTGATAAATGCTAGGCAAAAGCAAACATAACAAAAGGAAGAATGGACTCTACTAGATGAATAAGAAAAAAAAGGGTGATAGGGCAACCAGTTTGAATTTGTCTTATGATTTTATTTTTCTTCAAAGTTTTATTCTTTTATTTGAAATACAAGTTACAAAAAAGAAAGAGAGAGAGAGAGAGAGAGAGAGAGAGAGAGAGAGATTCCTTCCACTGGTTTTCATACTCCAAATAGCCACAATAACCAGGGCTGGGAGCCATGCAAAGCCGGGCCCAGAAATCCATCTAGATCATCCAGATCACCCACACGGGTTGTAGAGGTCCAAGAACATGAACCTTCTTTTGCTGCTTTCTCAGGTGACTTAGCAGGCAGCTGAATGGGAAATACAGCAGCCAGAAATTTAATCAGAAATATGAAATGCTAGCACTGCATGTGACAGCTTAATCCACCGCCCCACAACAGGAGCCCCAGGATTTGATTTTAGTCATTATTAGAAATAAAAGAGATACTTGAAAAAGATGTGTAATCAAATGAAGTAAGTCTGTCTTATCAAATCAAGACACTTGTTTTTAATTCCATCCAATATTTACAGAAAAGTCTTAAAATTTGGGATAAGATTCAATTTCTTTGAACTTAATATTTATTAGCACGTTACTACAAGAATTATAAATAATAATATTTGTAAATAATATTTGATACATATCTCACTTTGGCAACAAAATCACATCACATTACAGATCTTATTTTAAAACTGCTCTGGCAGGGCAGGTGTTTGATGGAGCGGTTTGTTAACAATTGAGACATTCCCCTGGTGAGTCCCTGGCTACTGAGGGCACTTGAGGAGTGAGCCAGCAGACAGACAACCTCTCTGTCTATCTGCAGCTCTGTCTTTCAAACAAGATATGAATAAACTTTTAGGAAAAATCCTCTTCAAAGAAACAAAAAAGAAAGAAAGAAAATCCTTTTGCCACAGGATCGTTTTATTAAAGTGTTACTTCATTATTCATTGATTAAAATGCCATCTTTTCTTTGACTAATGGATTTCTAAGTTTTCTAAAATATCTCTCAGAGAACTGCTTCTGAAACCACTTCTTGTAACAAAAAACAGAGCACTATTTTTCATGAAAAAGGAAAATACCTAAATTATATTTAAAACCAAAGTGACAGCACTTTTTGTTTATTACATATTAGTGAGAATCCATTTATTACACCTTAGTAAAAGTCTCATTTTTCTTCTTTGTCTAAACAAACAAAAAAAGAGATATAAGGAGATGTTTTAATATTCTCTTCCTATCATGAAATCAACTTAGAAATCACAGGTTTGAACTAGATTTAAGTAACTCCAAAACCCCAAAGCAGGCAACATATCTCACTTTACTGAGTCCCAAGGCTGAGTACCAGCAGTCCAAAGATGGTATGCAAGAACAGGCACTGAGCTGGTGCGTCTACCACCTGACACCACAACCCCAACGCAGTGTTATCTCCTCTTCATAGGCACAGATACATACTCTTTAGAAAAGTGTATGTTACACAATATTTACAAATTTGGAGAATTCAAAAATTTCCCCAGTGCATTTCAAACAAATTTAAACACAAAAAGTCACATATAATCACTGACTAAACTTATCCTAAAACATGCAAATTCTTGTATAAAAGATGCAATAAGAAGAGTAATTTTAATGTTATAAGATCTTTCAATAATATAAACTCTATCACATGGAGGAAGTGTTTAATACAAAGGTAGTAAGCTTTCCCACAAAGATATGATAGTAAAAAAATTTTTATTGACAATTGAAAATAAAAACAATCTCACAAAAATATCTTTTTCATTTTTAACCCTGGATAATTTAACCTTGGGATACTTACTGTCTGAGTAGCTGCCGACCTTGTTTCCACATTAACTGGCTATTCTGTTGTGGCTGCACCTCTGTTTCATTACCTTCATCTAGAAAAATCAAATCATAATAAAAGTGACTTGTTTAAGACATCATAACTCATTGAAAAAGTCCAATAAATACTTAAAATATTAAAAATACATTAATATTGCAATTGTAAGATTTTAAAACAACATAAATTCTTTTTGCAATGCTCACTTCTATAGCAAAACTCAAACACAAATTAGTTATTGCTAGTGGATTACCTTGGAGAACTAAAATACTATTTTCTCTATCACTAGGAAGCCGAACAATTTCCTCCAGGACAAAGACCTATGCAATCAGTCACCCAAAAGAGTCAAATAAAAGTATAAAGTATCACATCAGACTGTGAACAAAATGCCCAAATACGATAATGAAATAGCCAATTTGGTTACAAAAAAGACATATAAAATAATCTTAATCCAATGTTTCCTCCACTAGCTATTAATTTAAAAAAAAACTTTTAATGACATTTTTGAACAGAAATCTTCTATGCCTTTTATAGCTTAGATTCATCATTAGGTAGAAGCTGAATTCTTTCATGCAGTGAAATTTAAGTTTCCTTCATTCAAAGCCCAGACTGAAAAATTTCCCAACTCAATTTAAACAAAGAATTCATACTTTGTATCATTCTTCGATCAACATGTAAGAAACTGTAGAATCTTATCAAGTAGAATTACTAGAGAAACTGGAAAATGCATTGTTCACATTTGAAATTAATCACTTCTTACATCCTTCGTTTCAGTAACTGTGTCACACATATTATCTCCTTTAATCCTTACAATCTCCTAAAGCAGGTGTTTAATTCCACGTTGAAAAGACAAAGTGGATTTCAAAGGATTAACTTTCATCTGTGTCATTCTAGAATCCCAACATTTTTCTTCACATGTTGTCTGTCACTACAATGACAGAAAACTGAAGATCCAGGTGATTGAAAGTAAGAATTAGATATGACTCTGAACTAATGAGGTATGTCCTGTAATATACCAACAATAATAATCAAGTAGACTGGTAGTAAGAAAATGAGGAAAACAAACTCCAAGTAAAGTTTTTTTCAGGAGATAATTTCAAAGAGGATATAGTTTTTTAAAAAAACAAGGCAGACCCTGCAGGTAAGCATAAGAAGCATGGAAGGAAACAGTCAAGAGGTCATTAAAAGTGTGCCACTGGCATACACTTGGCATGGGTCGGGGGCAGACCAGGCTGAATCAGTTCACATCATCCACTGGCAAATTCAAACACCAGAACAGAGTGTGGGTTGAGCCGGGTTTGGTAGCAACAAAAGCAATGCACAACACGGAATGCCAAGGTGAGGTTGCCTGTGCCAGATGTGATCACAGCACCCAACCAGCACGCGTGAGAACCAGGAAGGGAGGGGACAGAACCCGCAGGGGAATAAGGGGTGGTTCCCTTGCTGGACAGCTACTCCCACTGGAGAGCGTGAGCTGGGATGGGGGTAGACCAGACTAGGCAGGGCTATAACACCTGTGCGCCTCATGTGGCCCAGATCAGGGAAAAACCAGGCTGGGCTGATTATTCCTACTGGTGCAATCTACAATTAGAGTGGGTGAGGGTTGTTTGGGCTTAGCCACAGCATTAGCTGGCAGAAGCTGGCATTGGGGGCTAGTTCTGTCAAGTTAAACTGCAGAACCACCTGGAGAGTGTATAAGCCGGGCTGTCCCGCAGCGACACTAAAGTGACGAGGCACGCTCTTGAGGGTCTGGGAAAACCGGAACCACAACCGGACCCTTCATTGCCAAAAGTGGCTGCGTTTAAATCCTTATCTCTGCTGCTCCTGTTCCCATTGGTCTAAGCTTTCCTCCCCGCTTCTCCAACTCTCTTTCCGCCACCCTTCTTCCCATATTTCTTCCCGTACTTTCTGCTGCATTTCTCCGTTCCTGTCTCTCCGTACTGCTTTTACTGCTTCTGTCTGTATCCCTCTTCTCCGGCTCTCTCTCTCTGCACCCTTCCTCCCGCTCGTCCTTCTTCTCCCTCGTCCCGTCTTTCTCCGTCTGCCATCCGTCTGTCCATCTGTCGTCAATGTCGTCCCCTGTCGTCCATCCGCCTAGCTTTTACCGGCTACTTTTATATCGTTCTCCACCAATCACTTCTCCCTGTGGGTCCACTTGGCGCTACGTGATAGGCCAGTAATCACAGCGAGGGCATTGGCCTATCCCTGTGACTTCCTGTTTACCTGCTGGTGAGACCAACTCCCCCTCCTGGCCCGGGGCCAGCTGCCATCTTGCGACGGCCCCTATCAATCCCAGGAGCGGCTTCAGCACCCTGCTCCCCACAGTGCATAATCTGGGAGTGGCCTGGGAGGGAAATAGTGAGCTCCTCCCTCTTAGGTTATCACCCCCTATGGGAGGGCACAAAAACTAGGACAGGGGCTGGGGTGGCTAGACAGAGAGACACCCAACAACATCCGTGAAGGCTGGATAGTTGAGCTGGTTAGATGGAACAAGGTTTTAATACCCACTGACATGTATGAGAGCAGAAGGGGATGTGGGACAGACTGGACTAGTCTGCCATACATACTGGCAAACCAGGATAGGGGGCGGTCCTGGTGGGGGTTATTGTAGGTCGCTCCAACTAGGCTGCAGCTCCCACTGGTTTATGAGAGGGCCGAGTATGTGCTGGGCAGAACCAGGCTAGATTGCAAACACCCATTGGTTCCAGTGGAAGACAGGGATGGAAACAGAACCAACCCAGCAATTGCAACCACCAGTTGATCAGGGGTGATGGACTGTGCCGGGCCATGTGCTTGCTAGTACATACAAGAATCTGGTCTGGGAACACCTTAGACAAAGTTTCTTTGGAGATCCCCCCAATCGAGCTTCCGGACTCAGAACCCCTAACCATCAAAAGACAGAGGTCAGAACAAGTCAATCAACCACCTCAGCTATATGTTGGCAATGAAAATACTGGACAAATGGTGACTCGATGATGGACTATGTCAATCAGTGGATTCTCCAACGACCTCATCATGCTTGGAGTGGTGAGACTGGCAGCAATTCAGAACTGTTGAAATATCAAAACCACTTGAACAAGACCCTCGGAGCATGCCCCACATCTGGGACCTGGGGTGGGGCAGGAGACTGGGTGGGAGACTCCCTTAAAATCCCCTTTTACATCAGATATAATAAGGAAACAATACGGAACTAACTGTCTTGCCCATCTTCCTGTAGTGCTTGAACCTTTTTACCCTAATTATGTCAAGATTGTCAAATAAATAAATATTAAAAACAAAACAGGTATATAAATATCAAAGATTCCCAAAACAGGTAAGAAAATAAAGAATCTATCTCACACACACAAAAAAATAACTTAACACATCCAAAACTCCTAATTGACTATTAAATTATGATATGGAATACCCATTTTCTATATGCTAAAAAAAATCTTGGAATTTTAATGTAGGAATGGAATATTAGTTTGGATATCATTCTAATAGTGCAGTCACGTGTTTTGCTTCTAAAAAAGTGAAAAATAAATGATGTGCGTTACTCCCATCTATGCATATCTAAACTAGTCAGGAGGTTGAAATAAGTCAGCTATGTCTATACTGATTTGTAGAACCAATTACAGAAATAATTAAAAAAATAAATGCAAATTGGTACTGAAAAAAAAACAAGGCAGAAATAAGGCCATAAAACCAAAGAAAAATTACACATCTTATTTTCACTGATACATAAATACAGGAATTTGTATGCTACACCGTGTGCTACGGTGTAGCGCATGCCAAGTATATAACCTATACTGGCTAGGTAAGAACATTTACATCAGCATTTTAACAAGTTTTAAGGTACTTCATCTCCCATCAGAATAGGCCTAAATCCTTTCTATTCCGTTCTCAGACATATTCAATTGCTTCTACCTATTTCAGCAGCCACTGATGTTACAATAGTGTATCAATTTAATGAAGTGTTACTCCACAACAATGAAATGAATGCTGACATATACAAAGAAAATAAGCTTCAAATACTTCCAGCAAAGGGCAAAGCGCTAAAAATGGAAAATAGACTACTGGCTGCCAGAATATTTCAGTGGGGAGGGAGGGTTAGACTGAAAAAGGGAGTAATCAGGGCCAGCACAATAGTTCAACTGGTTAATCCTCAGCCTATAAGCACCAGGATCCCACACAGGCGCTAATTCGCATCACAGCTGCTCCACTTCCCATCCAGCTGCCTGCTTGTGGCCTAGGAAAGAAGCGGAGGATGGCCCAAAAGCCTTGGGAATCCATGCCCACATGGGAGACTCAGGGGAGGCTCCCAGCTTCAGAACAGCTCAGTGCTGGCCACTGCGGCCATCTGGAAAGAGAGACAAAAGGTGGAAGACCTTTCTGTCTCTCCAATCTCTATAAATGTGAGTTTTTAATAAAAATAAATAAATCTTTTAAAAAAAAAAGGAGTAGTCACAGACTGTACATGTTTGCAAAACAGGAAAGATGGCCAGTTTTAATGTATATAAGAAAGTAAAATGAGACAAATGAAATATGAATATACTTCCATTCTCTCAAGGTCAAATCACTTATATTCTATCAAGGTTAGGCTCACAGTTCTTTCCATTTTAGTAAATAGTTGCCAAATATCAGATTCATTCTTGTCATATTGAGGGTAAAAGGCAACATTTCGTGAAAGTGAAGATTTTAAAGTAACATCTTAATTTATTAAGAATAGTTATTTGATGGCCACTTCCTGTCAAGTTGGAGTAATAAGAATTAGATCTACTCTCCTTTTTTTAAGGATTTATTTACTTATTTATACTTTTATTGGAAAGGCAGATTTACAGAGAGGAGGAGAGACAGAAAGATCTTCCACCTGCTGATTCACTCCCCAATTGGCTGCAATGGCTCAAGCCAAGCCAATCCAAAGCCAGGAGCTCCCTCCAAGTGCCCATGTGGGTAAAGTTCCAAGGCTTTGGCAATCTTCCAATGAAGCCAGGAGCTAGCTGAATGGTAAACGGGGCTTCCAGGACACAAACCACCACCCATATGGGATCCCGGTGCATACAAGACAAAGATTTAGCCACTCAGCCATCGATTTACCCTCTTACTTGAAGTAAGTATAAAAAAGACAAAACAATGTTTTCAAGACACTGGATATAAGTCAACAGAGGATGGTGGTTCTTGACAGAAGGAAAGCAGGGAAGTGAGTCTAATGACTGTCCCAGCTTCTGCCTTGGTAATTCCAGATCACAACAAAGAGAGGTTCAACAAATGAAATATCTCAAGAAATAATGCCTAAGGTTTCCAAATTTCAAGAAAGCTACCAACCCACACATCCAAGAAACTCAACAGGTCACAATCACAGGAAACACTGGCATGGGGAAGAAAGAGGAAATTATACCAAGGCACATAATAAAATTGCTTAGAATCAATGACAAAAAGAAAATCTTAACAGCAGCCAGAGGAAAAGGGTCACACTGAATAAACAAAAACAAAGGGTGACAGCAGGTGTTCATTTCATCAGTAACAACGCCACTTAGCAAAACTGACAAAACGTTACAAAAGCTGAAAAGAATCATTACCAGCAGTCCACACTGCAAGACTAAAGCAAAATGATACCAGATGGAAACATAAATCTACAAAAATGAGTGATGAGCACTGGAAATATTTCCTGTTCTTAAGTCTCACTGAAAGAAAATTAACTGCTGAAACAAAACTAATAACACAGTATATAGTTTATACTACATATATAGTTTATTACATTTATATAATTTAGACTGTATTAATTTATGACATTAACAAATGTTATGAACTATATACAAAGTAAGATGACAATATCTTTCATACACAATAATAAAAAGGCAAGGTGAGAATAAAAGCATTATTATTGTAAGATTCTCACATTACACTTGAAACAGTACTATTACTTGAAGATAAGCTGTAATAAGCTACAGATGCTGGGCCCAGCAGCGTGGCCTAGTGGCTAAAGTCTTCGCCTTGAAAGCCCCAGGATCCCATATGGGTGCCGGTTCTGATCCCGGCAGCTCCACTTCCCATCCAGCTCCCTGCTTGTGGCCTGGGAAAGCAGTCGAGGATGGCCCAAGGATTTGGGACCCTGCATCCGTGTGGGAGACCCGGAGGAAGTTCCTGGTTCCCGGCTTCGGATCAGCATAGCACAGGCCGTTGCGGTCACTTGGAGAGTGAAATCATCGGACGGAAGATCTTCCTCTCTGTCTCTCCTCCTCTCTGCATATCTGACTTTGTAATGAAAATAAATAAATCTTTAAAAAAAACACACACAATTAACTTGCACAGCTGAAAGTCTAGTCTAGTATGAGTCTAGTATTAAATGTAATGCTATTTACATTTAACACAGTGCTATATGGTAATCATACTAATAATCACACTAATATAAGTAAGCTAAACATCTAATTAAAAAATAGAATTTCGGGGTTAAGGTATGGTGGCATATAAGCTTAATCCTCCATCTACAGCATCAGCAACACTTCCTGATAATGGCCTGGGAACGCAGCAGAAGATGGCCCAAGGCCTTCGGGCCCTGCACCCGCATGGGAAACTCTGAGAGCTTGTTTGGAGGTTCTAGCAGGGGAGCGCAGCTACTTGTATTCCCTTGACCAAAGACTGGTCCTCCTCTAGTGGGAACACACATGGAGCGGTGAGGGAGGAAGGGGACACCAGCCCAGCCAGCCAGATCAGCCGAATCAACCCTGGCGACCAATGGGGTGACAGATGTCGCAGCCAGATCGCCCTCACATCCCACATGGGAAACACTGAAGAAGCTCTGAGCACCCAGCTTCAGACAGGCCCAGCTCTGCCTACTGCAGCCACTTCGAAAGAGAGAGAGAGATGGAAGATCTCTCTCCCTCTCTTTGTATTTTTTTCCTTTTTTCTCTGTGTAACTCTGACTTTTTGGTAGAATAAATGAACTATTAAAAGAAAAAAAGAATTTGTCTCATTGAATAAAATTATTCAATTTTCAGTAATTATCTGGCTTGTATTAACTCAAACAGGAAAAATTAAGATAGCAAAGACAAGTAGTTGTTTTTCACACAGCCTGAGATGCTAAGTATCCCAAAGTAGAAATAAAAGATTCACTACAATGAAAAACAAAATTAGAAGGAAATATAAATTGCTGTGAAAAATGCTATTTGGATACACACTTTGTAGTGCCTCCTCATCACAGTCCTTAGCCTGGGTCAGGCCTCCTCTGCTTCACACACCCGCCCCAGCCAAGTCCGGATTCGCAGAGGGAGTCCACTTTGGCCTCTGCACAACTACCGGCCTCCACAACTGTACTCACTCTCCAAACACACAACCCACAGGCTCAGTTACTTCAACTCACTCAGTCTTCTGCCCTCAGGTCAAATCCACTGCCCGTTTTTATAGTTTCATTAGAACACAGACACACTCATTCAATTACATATTGTCTATGTCTTTCCTGTTACAATGCCAGAGTGGCAGTGACAAAGAACATACCACCTACAAAGCCAAAAATATTTACAATCTGACCCTTAACAGAACAAAGTAGCTGACCAGTTCTAGACCCCAGTGGTACACTTTTAACTTGAGCTTTTTTCCAGCTTCACTTTCTTCTTTCTCTAATTTTAGTCCACAGTCTCTCATTCTTTTGCCAAAATTCTCAACTTTCTTGTAACTCTGTCCCTCCATGAATTCAGTGAATTCAACTATTAACTCTACATTCTCTGACTCTACCCAGGCTACCAAATATGTAACTACTGCCTCTATTTAAATTCATAATCACACACCCCAACAAGACCATTCGTTTTCTTTTTTTATTATTATTATTTTTACTTCATTAATTACATTGTATTATGTGACACAGTTACATAGGTACTTGGGTTCTCCCCACCCCTCCCCAAACCCTCCCACCATGGTGGATTCCTCCACCTTGTTGCATAACCACAGCTCAAGTTCAGTTGAGATTCCCCCATTGCAAGCATATACCAAACATAGAGTCCAGCATCTTATTGTCCAGTCAAGTTCAACGGCTTCTTAGGTATACCCTCTCTGGTCTGAAGACAGAGCCAGCAGAGTATCATCCCCATTCGTTTTCTTAATCCTAGTATTCTTCTACTCACCTCAGTACTTTTTTTTAACATTTTATTATCATTATTATTATTATCATTTTATGATACAATTCCATAGGCTCCTGGCATTTCCCTTATCCCGTCCCCAATTCCCTCCCCCCACCTAGTTCCTCTATATCATTACTAAAATATAGTTCTTCATACTCAGTCATATGTCCATCATTGTTCACCTCAGTATTTTAAATCTCTACTTTTCATAGTTGTCTGAGTACCTGTAGCAAACAATCCTATCCCAGACATAAGGCTATCATATGGATAAGTCCCATAAACACTCACCACCAAGCTGAACCCCAAATCTACAAACCTCAAGCCTAACTCTCATGTTCTCTCTTGGTAATAATAAGCCATGTTTTTCTTTCAGGAATTCCTATTCTTTCTTCGTATATCTTCCTATTCTAAATGTGTCTACTTTCTTTCTTTAAAAAAGATTTACTTATTTATTTGGAAGGCAGTTACAGAGAGCGACAGAGACTGATTCCATACCCTGGCTCACAGCCCCCAATGGCTGCACTGGGGTTGGGCCAAGCTAAAGCCAGGAGCAAAGAACTTCCTGGGTTTCTCATCCAGGTGGCAGGGACCCAAGCACTTTGGCCATCTTCTGCCACCTTCCCAGGTGGCATTAGTGGAGAGTTGATCAGAAGCAGATCCAGAGCAGCTGGTACTTAAACCGTTGCTCCGATATGGGATAGCCGTGTCACAGATGGCGTAACACATGGCACCACAGCACTGGCACTGCTACTTCCCCCTAAGAAACACAACTCTCCCCATCTCCCTTCCCAGACTCTGTGCTTTCAGCTACTGCCCTCTGACGCCTCTTTGCCTTCTCACCTCCTAGGCATCCTGAAAGTTGATTATACTAATCCAGTCTTCATATTCCACTCATGTCTTTGTTCTGCCACCCTCTCTCTCTCAAACTGATGAGCATTAAGTGCTCAGTGAACTGTGCGTCAGTAAATCCTACAGGGACTCTACCCACCTGAGATTTACTCAGGAGTGCTGAACACTAACTCCTTCTAGAAATTATGTTCTGATTTTCCTCTTGCTATTAAAAGTAGCCTTATCAGTTTTCCTTACCAGTATTTTAAATGCTGTCATTCCACAGGGTTCCATTCTAGGTGTTCTTATTCTTCTACCTAAGATTCTTCAGTATTCTCTTCTCCTGCAATGGCTTCAATGTAGTTGCATCAATAATATATGCTGATACTGTCCAAATCAACATACCTAATCTACACCTTCACCTTGAGCCCAAGACCCATCCACCCTACTGCACTGTCTTAACTTGACTATCTGAAAAAAATCCAAAAGATGAACTCATCATTGTTCTACTCCTAGTCAAGGTTTTAAAACTATAAACGTGAGAGTTAGCTTTGACTTGTCACTTCTTTTATCCCCTTAATTCAATCAGGAGCAATTTCCTGCAGAGGTTATTTTTCTTCTATTTATTCGACACAATTTTCAACTCTATTGTAACTAGTTCTGTTAAGGTAATCTCTCTGATTTACCCAGGTGGCTATAACAGTTCTCTAACCAATATCCTCATCTCCAATTTTGCTGCTCTTCAATCCATCTTCCATTCTACAGTTGACATAATCAAAGATAATCTGATTACATAGCTCTAATTGGAATCCTTCGAAAGTCCTCTCATCACTCTTAAGAAAAAGTACAAACTCCTTAGCTTATTTCACTAGACTTTTGTAACATTCTACCCTCTAGCTAGTTCTCCAGCAGTATCTAGCAACACTCCTTGCCTCTTTTTCTTTACTATCCAGTTATCCTATTCTTCAATGTGCCACACACAAAGCCTTACTATTTAAAACTCTCCCCCACCTCTCATTCAAAAATATCCCTACTTGTCCTGTCATTCAGATGTCAAAGGTAAGCTTCCTCCAAGAAACCTTCTTTGATCATTACTCTGTTTTGTTCCTCAGCTGCTATGCTCAGTAACATTTACGTCTCTGTCATACATAGCATATTTTATTACAATCAATTCTTTGTTTATTTTCCCTATAAAATCCAATAAAGTACTGTCTTGTTCTCTGGATATGACAAGCATGAGATATTTTAAAATGTTTCAGATGAATTGATGGTTGGAAAGATAGATGGAATGATACAAAAGTTTAATTTGGAACTGCATATAAGAAAAAATATCTGTGTTAGGAACAGGTCCAAGAATAAGTTACAGTTTAGGAATGATAAAACACCAGAGAAGTTAATTAATATCACAGGGATTTTAAGTGTCAGAACAGAGTAAAATTCATAATTGATTCCAAAGTCCCAGCTCTTTCCACTGAGCTGTCCTTTTTACCCATTAACATTTTGTATACATTCTAATCAGGTTTCCGTACTAATAAATGTATATTTTAAAGTCACTTTTAAAAATTAAAGCAAACTTAAATAAGTAGTAAAAAAAATGGGAAATGAAAACTTTTAAATGTAGCGTTAATTAAAATCATTTCTTTGAAGCAGATAAAATATTTTTAAAACAGGCATTAACAAAGAGCCCAGATTTTCTTAAAATTATTTTTGTGAAATTTAAACACTTTTTAAGCTAGTAGACAAGTAAAAACTGAAACAAAAAAAGGGAAAAAATACATCATTGATCAATTACTGTTTCTCTAAATCTCAAGGACTTAATATTTAGCTACAGAAAAACGGTAATAGAGCACTAAAGTGATTTAAATACAAAATTGGCAGCACTACCAGAAATCATTTTGGAAAGTTCTTTCATACAATGTCAAATATAGAACCAGCATGGGGAATATGTAGTTAACAGTGAGACAGATCTGGATTCGCTTCCATAACTCAACACTTAACAGTTGTATGATTTAAGGTAGTTTCTTTCCTTCTCTTAACTTTAATTTCACACACACACGAGAAAAATGTTATATTTACTGAGTAACTGATTTAACAAGTGATATTAATACAGACACAAAGTCTCTAGCACAGGTAGGCATTTCAGTAAAATGACATAAATGAAAGGAATCTAATTTGAAATTATACCAAAAATATACGAAACATAGTGATAACATTTGAATAATTTCTTTGTTTACCCTAACACTTACTACTGAGCAAATTATATATGTATATATTTTTTTACAAGTACTATTTTGTACTAGCTGGTAGTGTGAAGAAGAAAGTAGGAGTAGGAAAAAAGAATAACACAAAAATGTTTTAGGTTTTAAACCTATGCTGGCTATACAATCTCCTGTAACAAAATACAAAATAGGAATCCCTCTGTGCTCTGAGCACTCTCACCTCAGCAGTTCCTACTCTTTCAGGATTTCAAGGACAGGATGTACTTTCTACCGCACATCTCAAAATTTCTATTAATGGGGACCCGGCGGCGTGGCCTAGTGGCTAAAGTCCTCACCTTGAATGCGCCAGGATCCCATTTGGGTGCCGGTTCTAATCCTGGCAGCTCCACTTCCCATCCTGCTCCCTGCTTGTGGCCTGGGAAAGCAGTCCAGGATGGTCCAAAGCCTTGGGACCCTGCACCCGCCTGGGAGACTCGGAAGAGGTTCCAGGTTCCCGGCTTTGGATCGGCGCAGCACCAGCCATTGCGCTCACTTGGGGAGTGAATAATCAGACGGAAGATCTTCCTCTCTATCTCTCTGACTTTGTAATAGAAATAAATAAATCTTTAAAAAAAATTTTCCATTAATGCTGGGCAGATCCAGCAAGACAAGGGTAAGCTGGTACATGTTACCCATTAATTCCAATCCTTCCAGTAAGTGCAGAACACAAGCAGGAAATGGGAAACTAAGAGAAAGGGGAAGAGGATAAAGGGAGGAAGGCAGTGGAAAATTATCTAAGTGATGCTAGAGATTACTGCCACATGATAAACAGAACAGAAAAAACATAACACATAAGTAATTAGAAATTAACTTACAGTTATAAATGTTCTTGCTATAAAAATACTGGACTTAACTTCTTTTTCACTTATACTTCCTTTGAAATGGCTTACCAGAATCATAGCTTGGTGGCTTCATATCTCCCTGATTCAATTCTGTCCCATATTTCAACTTGTGGTATTTGGCTCTAACAAAGAAATGAGAAAATACAAACCATCTTAAAACATATTTAAATTAACTTTATGATACATAATAGGAGTAGTCATTAGTATGCAGTTTTGATTAATCACTCCTAGAGAATTTTCAAAGGCTCGTTGCCTTCCATGTTGTCAAAGTAATAATATAAAAGTAATTGCCTATTGTCACTTTCACATCATCAAGTGTCACTAAAGAAAGGAATAACACTGGGAATCATAAATCTTGTAACCACAAATTAAACTTATACCATTACAGTTTCTATAGTATTCAAACTTTTTAATGGTTGCCAGAGTTGAATTCCATTACTGAAAATAGTAAAAAAAAAAATTGAACTGTGAAGTAAACTTATAAAAAAAATAAAAATCAAGCACTTTACAAACAAAATTCATCTATAACACCCTATGTCCTGTCAGGTAATTATAATTTACCAAGTGTGCATGGCAGTGAACAAGAGAGAAGGGGGGGACACCAATCAAACCCTCCATGTTGGAAAAGATACTGCAAAGGGAATGAACACATATCCTTTGACCTCTGCTCTGCAAGAGCTATGAACGGGGAAGACTGTCTTCTTCTTTAAAGTTAACAGAATGCTATTGTTTCTAATTAATCAGATTGCACCATTTCAGATTTAACAATCTGACACCTGAAAAATAATCTAAAAAAAAAGGTAGGTATTTTTGAAAAATTAGCTAAAAATGTCCACATATGCTTGGCATATCTGTACACTTTAGCTGGTTTCACCTCCCATTCCCAAATACTGAGACCACTTACAAGAATATTCAATGTGTTAAGAGTTGGGCAGTAACAAAAACAATATAATTCAAAACACCAAAGGAACAAAGTTGTAAGAAATGAAGGAAAGACTGACATAGCCAAATTTGAAATGCTTCTTCCTTTTCTTTATAAATAACTAATGGAAAGCTTGTCATAAAACTGTTAATAGCTTGTATGTATAAAGTAATGGAATTTTTCTGATTACTTTAAATAATCATCATTTCACAAAACAAGTTTTGTTTCTCAATGATCCAAATTTTATATTTCTTATATAGAGGGAAATCTAATGAAAAGATAAGTAGCTGCTGGCCTGTCTCATAACATGCAGGAGGCACATGAGCATCATTCAGATAAGGCTTCATACCTCAGGTGTGTATGTATAAAAGAATACTTGCTTCCGGAAATGAACTGACCTTGAAGCTTACACAACAAAGTAAGGTTCAAAATACTATGTTCAGTATGCCTCCAAATAAGTCTCACGTGTGTGTGCAGATACAAGCAAAAAAAAATATCACTAGATGATATATGATACATAAGGCATCCATTAAGAAAAACTCCTTGGAAAGAAAATCAGTGAATGAGGCAGAAAAAAACTACTTCCTTGTTATATTTATTAACCAGTTGTGTATACATAGTTCTCTTTCTTTTATTAGTCCATGTGATCTAGAATATCTTTTTCACTGTTCTCAATGTATATCTTAATCACAAAGATTTCATCATCTTAAGACCAAATGTTTTCAAACTTATATCTGTAATAATGCTACTATTAAAGGGTAAGGTTTATACATACTAATCTGATTTAGAATTATCATAAAGTAAACAAGGTTCTTAATGTAACTGTCAATATTTTCCAAAACCATACAGGTGCATCCATCTACCATAAGCCAAATTAAAACACTTCTTTCTTAGGAGTCACAAAGCAATGTAATGTAATCAGCCTGCCAACATATTATATTAAATCTTTTAAATAAAAATGGTAATAAAATTGCATTAAGTTTATATAATATTTATATGTCAACAAGAAAAGCATTTTTGAACACAAAATCCTGCATTACAGTGCATTCTAGTGGTCACAGGGAAAACTACAACAAATTTTACAAAAAAAAAAAGTAAAAAAAAGAATGAACATTCAAAAAAAAAGAAAAACCTAAAGAAAGATAAAATATGTTAAAACCTGTTATATTCACCACCAGCTAGAGTGTCTCCTACCACAGTCTTCTTATGGAATGATTACATTCCCAGAAAAATATCTCAGAACCTCTATTTCTTTCATAATAGTGTTTTTTGATGCCAATGCACTAAAATATCACTGCACTCATTTTCCCCCAGTTTTATCACGTAGCTTACTGCCCTGCCAATGTTCTTGCTTGCTATTCATTTTCCGTCTGATTATGGAATAATTACGTAGATTTCATATCTAACAACCACATTCAATACTTAGCTAGGTCCCTCAATTTGTCTTTACTAGGTAGAATAGCAAAGCGTGTTTAATAATTATGATATACTAAAAGAAGTCTTGTGTTAACTTTGCTGCAGTCTATTAATACATAACCCAACATCCTAATCATAAACCTAAATAAACATAATCTCATAATTAATATTAACGACCTATTACAGAGTATCTACGATGTGCCAAGCACCACCCTGACTGCTACAAATAATCCAGTTTGTGGTCATGTTAGAGTGTAGACAAGGGGATCCCAAAAAAAACAGAAATGGAAGTAAGTAACTTTAGCAACACTATGATAACAGCTGTGAAAGCATTTTATCATGTGTTCTAAGAATACGGATAACAGAACATCTAAATATGTCTAAGATGATGTCAAAGAAAGACACCAAAGACAAAGCAACATGAGATTTTAGCTAAACCTCAGAAAACCAGGACCACTCCAATCTAACAACAGGACTGACCAAGAGCATACTCTGCAAAATGAAACAAAAACACAATGTCCCCAAAACAATAAACATTTAGTACCCATAAGCCACAGAAGGAATGGAGTTCAGAAAAGAGGCTTGACTACAAAAAGAGAACTCTGAAATTAGGTATCTCTAACAATTATATAATGAGATTATCATATCTATGATTTTGGAAAATGAATTCTATGGATGTGAAAGATGAACTGGAATACAGAAACACTGGATGCAAAGAGAAGAGTTCAGTAATATAGATCAAAGAAACATGCCGGTGACTGGCTAAGAAATGGGGAAAATGGTGATCCACAATTACACCTTACAGAGTATTGAGGTTCCTCAGCATAGAAGCTCCTGAATGAGCCTCGGATGATACTCTACATATTTACAAAAAGGTATATGTAAACTGCTAATTTTATGAATTTTATTACACACTAAGGAATGCTTTGATAAATAAACAGCTAGAATCGTAATCTCTCTAGAATATTAATGACTATTTCCTATTACCCTGCGATCAGAGTGTAACTACAAAGAAGATCTGTAACACAGCTAAACCAAGCCAAGCTCATTAAATATTAACAGATGAAATGAAAAGATGTGGGGAATATGCTTGTAAGAACAGATCAAGGCCAGCACAGTAGCCAAGGGACTAAGTCCTCACATTGTGTGTTCTGGGATCCCAGGGCGCTGCTCCACTTCCCTTCAAGTTCCCTATTTCTAGCCTGGGAAAGCAGCTGAGGACGGCCCAGAGCCTTGGGACCCTGAACTCACGTGGGAGACCTGGAAGAAGTTCCTGGCTCCTGGCTTCAGACTGGCTCAGCTCTGGCCATTGTGGCCACTTGAGGAGTCAACCAGCAGACAGAAGATCTTTCTGTCTCTCCTTCTGTCTGCAAATCTTTCAACAAAAATAAATCAATCTTTAAAAAAAAAAAAAAAACAGATCAAGATAAAGTAAGACTGACAAAAACATTAACCCCTTAAGGCACAGAGGGAAAAAAGAAGTACCAGCTTTATCCACGTTTCTGTTTTACATTTTCCTCAATATTCTTTTTATTACTGGCATTGAGGCATTAGAAAAATTAGAAGAGAAATATTTTAAATCTCCAAGCCACAAACACAAGACTTCAGTGTAGTGTCTGAATTTAACTACTGTTTTTACATCAGCAATAACCCCAAATCATTCACTACTTCACAAAAAATTTAAAATCAGGCATTCTTTTCCAGGAGCATCACTTTTGTTAAAGAAAAGAAAAAATTTCCTTAGAGTCAGTCAGTTCTTTATCTCTTTTGTTCTTCTAAGATAAACTTCCTGAACAAAATTAGCAAAGTTACCTGATACCACTTTACCCTTCTCACTCCTCCAACCCTTGTTGTATCAGGCATCTGTCTCTTCTACCTCAATGTTGCTTCTTTGCCAAGGGTACCAACAAGCTCCCAAACAATAAATGGCAAAGCCTATTTGTAGAACATAACTTACTCGGAGTCTGTCAGGCAGTTGCAATTGTTACACCCGCTCCTTCCTTGTCTCTCCTCCTTCCTTCTCCTCTTCCTTTGTTGACTGTTCTGCGGATCTCCCATGACCTGTGTGGCTCCCGCTAGTTTCCAGGATACTTGTTGGACCTCAACTACTCTTTTCACCTCAACCACAATAACATCTCCAATTTCTGAGAATGTATCTCCAGCTGTTATGTCCCCACTCTCATTATTTTTTTCTTTAGCCCTTTTAACCTTTAATTCATCTGCTAACTTCTAAAATTCTCATTCATAATACACATAGCCCTTCAAGCCAGAAAATTGGGATTCATTTTTTAAATTATCTTTTTCCTACATACTGTCACCTCCAAATTTCCATATCATCTCCATATTTCATGGAGTCTTTCCAGCTAAAATGTTTTGATACTTCCCAGTTTCAGCAGTTATTATACGATCATTTCTCATCATACAATTTCATAACATTCCTGCCTTCTGAAATAGATCTTTTCAGTACAGTCTTCCCATTGCAGTCAGAGTAATCTTCCTAAAACATAATTCACACTAATTTATACTTTAAACTTTTCAATTGCATAATAGCTAAATGCAATATGTAATCCCAAACTGATCACAGACTGAATCTTCAAACTGGAAAAGAAAAATGGTAAGATCTTTATCGGACCATTTTAATACTGACTACACAGTAGAATTACATGGATTTTAAATTTCCTTAATTTGATGTTGCTATGATTATATAAGAGAATGTCTTTTCTTGAGACAACGAACACTGAGGTGTTTAGGGGCAAAAATAAGTAACAAATGATATGGGAAAAACAAAATCTGCAGCACAGGGCCCAGCAGCATGGCCTAGCGGCTAAAGTCCTTGCCTTGAATGTGCTGTGATCCCATATGGACACCAGTTCTAATCCCAGCAGCTCCACTTCGCACCAAGCTCCCTGCTTGTAGTCTGGGAAAGCAGTCGAGGACAGTCCAATGTTTGGGATCCTGCACCCACGTGGGAGACCTGGAGTAAGTTCCTGGCTCCTGGCTTCAATCGGTGCAGCACCGGCCATTGCACTCACTTGGGGAGTAAATCATCAGACGGAAGATCTTCCTCCCTATCTCTCCTCCTCTCTCTATATATCTGACTTTGTAATAAAAATAAATAAATATTTTTTTAAAAAACTTGCAACACAGAGAGTAAGCGTGACAAAGCAAATATAGCAAGATGAGTCAACTGTAAACCTGGGTAAAAGGTACAGAGCAGTTCTTGCAACTTGAGATCATTTCGGGTAAAATGCTTTTGAAGATCTTCCGTGTTCTTTATTATGTGTAAGATAAAGGTCTGAATTCCTTAACTGTGTTCTCCAGGTCTAAGTGACTCTTGTCTTCCCCTACATGTATGGGTCATCAAATCACAACATGTTCTCTGCACACACAACAATTACAAATTTCTGAACACACCCAATTGCTCTGTCCCCTATCAAGCATGCTTTCTCTATCTAGTTCCTGTACCATGCCTGACTGGCAAGCACTTTCTTTTTATGACGCTGTTACAGTCTCACAGCCTTTAACTCTGCCCTCCTTTCTACTTCCATCTTCCAGATCGTAAGAATTATTCTCTTTGTGATCCCACTGCACCTTAAAGAGACTTCTACTACAGCACCTATCATACCGCACTGTGTTTTTGTGGCCAACAACTCTGGACACAGACACACACACATCCCTGGTTACTTTAGTACTTGGGCATTACAATTTCCCTATCTAAAAAGATAGCAAAACGCACTCAACCTTAGCCTTGATTTTCTTTACACATTACTTTGTATTCTAGGCCTGATACACTTCAATAAATAGCTGCCATTTTGTCATTATTCTCTCTTTGGTTAAACTTAGAAATAGGCAGTTTAAGATATCAAATATCACCAGACCACGTGTTTTTAATGCTTTTTTCCCCCCATCTCTCCAATGCAGCTTTTCAATCAATCTCATGACATCTGAAAAGAAATGCCTGTTTTTACAACCACTACTGCCACCTCAAGATCCTATGCAGGGACAAACATTCAGTGCTATTTGTTAAAATGCTAGTGAGGAGTCTAAATTCCACACCATAGTATGAGAGTTCAATTTCTGGCCCTGGTTCCTGAGCCCAGCATCCTATCAATGCAGATTCTGGAAGGCAGCGGTGATGAGCAGAGTGACCGGGGTCCTGCCACCCACATGGGAACCCCGGATTCAGTTGTCAGCTAAAGTTCAGGCCTGGCCAAATCCCAGCTTTTCTGCATTGGGAGAATGACCAGCAACTGGAGTCATTCTTCTTTCTCACTTCCCCTCTCTTTTTCTATCTTATAACAACAAAATCACAAACTAAGGTGAAGACAGTTCTAACAAAGTTCTATCATAATAGCATCAGCAAAATGCTATTTAATTTTTAAACAGTCCCTTTAACAATTCCAAGAAGAAAGAAAATAAGGACAAAAAGAGATTATTGAAAAACAAAAGAGTTGGGGCCCAGCACGGTGGCCTAGCAGCTAAAGTTCTCGCCTTGAACGCACCGGGATTCCATATGGTCGCCGGTTCTAATCCCAGCAGCTCTGCTTCCCATCCAGCTCCCTGCTTGTGGCCTGGGAAAGTAGCCAAGGATGGCCCAAAGCCTTGGGACCCTGCACCCACACACTAGGGAGACCCAGAAGAAGTTCCTGGCTCCCAGCTTACGGATCGGCACAGCACCGGCCATTGCGGTCACTTGGGGAGTGAATCACTGAACGGAAGATCTTCCTCTCTGTCTCTCCTCCTCTCTGTATATCTGACTTTGTAATAAAAATAAATAAATCTTAAAAAAAAAAAAGGAAAAAAGAAAAGCAGAAGAGTAGCAAGATGGGGAATTCCAATTTTATCTATCAGGTTCCCACATAAACAATGTATCAAATTACTTTATATATATATACACACACACACACACACACACACAAATACATTTCTTAGGACCTGGCGCTGCAGTCTAGTGACTAGGGTCCTTGCCTTGCACCTGCCATGATCCCATATGAGCACCAGTTCTAACCCCAGCAGCCCCGCTTCCCATCCAGCTCCCTGCTTGTGGACTGGGGAGCAGTCAAGGACGGCCCTAAAGCCTTGGGACCCTGTACCCGTAAGGGAGACCTGGAAGAAGTTCCTGGCTCCTGGCTTTGGACTGGCTCAGTTCCAGCTGTTGTGGCCACTTCGGGAGTGAATGTCTCTCCTTCTCTCTGTATATCTGACTTTCCAATATAATTAATTAATTGATTTTTTTAATAAAAAGAATATTGCTCAATTCAAATAACTTCAAAAACTCACATCCATGACTTATCTTCCTTACCTGTGACCCAAATTTAGTTTCTTGAGTTTCTTGGAGACTAGCAAGACACAAAGGTCAGATTACCTTCTGAAGGGACAGGTAGCCGCTGACAACAAAGAAACAAACTACACTGGAAGAGTCTTTAAGCAGATTCTCAACACAATGTACCAGAGTAACTTTATAACTAAACAAAATGTATCACATTGAGTAACAACAGTTGACAGAAAAAGGGAACAAATATTACAGAAAATTTCTTTTACAATTCAAAAACTCTGCCAATTCAAATAAAATGGCTATCAACAGTTCAAGAAGTATTTAAGTTTCTCAAGAAAGGAGAAAATGTGTTAAACATTAAAAAAAAATCATATCAGTTTATGGATCACTATTACATTACTGATAATAAGGTTAACATATTACAATTCCTCACAAAACTGTTTGTTACAGATACATTCAACTCAGAAGCACACAGTACTGGAATTTGGGATTCACTTCAAAATGACAAACCGTCCATGCCTGCCAAAATGTTGGCCACACCTTCCGTGGGTGGCACAGGAACTGACTGCCCAGCCATATGCTAACTGGTTCAGGGCCCGCCAAGGAGAATGTCTTCCCTGCAAGTTCCCGCCCAGAAAGGAGGAGTTGGGAACACTGCTCAGCCCTTAGGTGTCTCTCCCTCTCTCCTTCCAAGAGGCACCCCATCTCTCTGGCTTCTCCCAGGAGGTGCTTTCCCCTTCCCTCTTCTTTCTACTTTCACTTGGTCACTTCCCAAATAAAACTCCTCTGTTTGCAACTACATCCCAGCTTTTTATTTTTTCTACTAAGCTGAGGAAAGAACCCACCAGGCCTTTTTTCTGTAACGATGAGAAATCGTTCTGATCTTTAACAAGGATGCTCTCTCCTGCATGCCGCTACATTACCTTTCCTGCTTCAGTGCGTACTCCAGCATTTTGATCCGCCTCACCAGGTCTTTCTTCAGATTTTCTTGGCCTTTCCTTTCTCCCTGAAGAAAGGCAATCTGGGCCTAAGTAGGGGAGAGAGAAGCAAAACTCAGTCTAGAGCAAACAATGAACAGCTCCCTCTTCTTCAGTCCCAGCCTTTGCCCCACTCCCTTTTAGGCAGGAGAAAACCATGAAAAGGCAAGAGAAAGGAAAATCAGGCAAGGTTTTTCTATCCATTCCTGTCTTTGCCCCTCCACCCCTAAAAATTAACAAAACATTGAAAACAAAATACATACAACTTCCATTTTCAGTAAAACAGAGGAGTTGATACAAAGCTATATTCCCAAATAACCAATAAGAGATTTAGAATTTAAATCTCTTTCCCTTAAGAAGTTCAAACTACAATGTACACATTGGTTCCTTGCGGTAACTCATGACTATCTCTAAAAATCAGAACCTCTAAAGATCCTCAAAGATAATTTCCCAGCCTCACTATCTTTATTTCACCGGCCCATTTTTAATATAGTAATATACTAACCAAGTTAACAATACTGTTCAATAAGCAAGCATTTTACAGTTAGGGATAATCTTACCAAATCCCCAAGAAATTGTGGGGAACATCCAAATAAGGCTGAGTGACCCACTAATCAATCCTACTGAATTTGAATGAGACTCTATTAAATCAGTACTACAAGGAATGTACCTCAAACTTCCTTTTAAAATTACTTATTTATTTGAGAGTAAGAGACACAGAAACGGAGGGAGGGACTAAGGGGGTGGGGGGGGGAGACCAGACAGAGAAACAGTAAGCCAGCATGTTGCCCTCCATCTCCTGGGTACTTCCCAAATACTCTTGATGACTAGGATTGTACTAGGACAAAGCTAGGGCCTGGTGCGGTAGCCTAGCAACTAAGAACCTTGCCTTGCAAGCACGTGCTGGGATTCCATATGGGCGCCGGTTCTAACCCCGGCAGCCCCACTTCCCATCTAGCTCCCTGAATGTGACCTGGGAAAGCAGCTGAGCAGGGCCCAAAGCCTTGGGACCCTGCAACCAAGAGGCTCAGATCCGCACTGCTCCAGCCATTGCAGCCCCTTGAGTGAATCAACAGACGACAGATCTTCTTCCCTGTCTCTCCTCCTCTCTGTATATCTAACTTTCCCATAAAAAAAATAAATAAATAAAAATCTCGGTGAATGGAGACTTGAGGCTTACTATGTCAGCCAGTGGACATTGGGAGGGTGACATCATCATTGGATCAGTGAAGTTGACAGCATTTCGGAACCATCCAAACCACTTGGGCAGAACCCTCAGAATATGCGCACATTGAGACTCCGGTTTGATGTGAGGCGGGAGTTCCTCATCCCTGGGCACTGGGACGTGTGGAAGTTGTTTGTGGCTTCCCCATTTGTCTCTTCCCTTCCCCCACAAGAAACAAGAAGAAATAGCAAAATTGGAGACAGTGCGTTCATCCAATTTTCCTAAACCTTGATCCTTCCCACTCTGATCAACTATGTGATCATTATAAAAAGTAAAATTTAAACAAAAAATTTTAAAAAAAGAACAAGGCTGAGAGGACACAGGCGGTGGGAATTCAATAATGTGACCAATCCTAACTGCCTCCGAGGGTCTGCATGAGCCAAAGCTAGGCATTCCAAGGTGAGCCAACCATCAAAAGTGCTAGCCTAGACACTCCACCCAAAGCAAGCTTCTTGGCTGAGGTGTGGCCCCCAGCTCAAACTCAGCTGTGACGACTATTGAAGGAGTCAATCAACAGTCTTGGCTGAGGTGTGGCTCCCAGCTCAAGCTCAGCTGTGACAACTATTGAAGGAGTCAATCAATGGACAGAAACCCTCTCCTTCTCCCTCTCTCCCTATTCTCTGGAATTGAAAAAAGAAGAAACAGAAAGAAAATTCTTTTCTGAAAGAAACTATAGTGCAACTTATTTGACCAAACAATGTTTTGAGAAAATAATGTAATCAATGATACACATGCTCAAGTAATAATAACTCCAATCATCAATCCTGTCCTCTCTATATTCTTTGGCTACTTTAAAAAAACATTTATTTTATTTTTATTGGAAATTGTAATATACAGAGAGGAGGAGACACATTCATTCCCCAAACGACGCAACAGCCAGAGCTGATCCAATCCAAAGCCAAGAACCAAAAGCCTCTTCTAGGTCTCCCACGTGGGTCAGGTTCCCAAGGCTTTGGGTCGTCCTTGACTGCTTTCCCAGGCCAAAAGCAGGGAACTGGATGGGAAGTAGAGCTGCTGGGGTTAGAACCAGCAACCATCTGGGATCCTGGTACGTGCAAGACTAGGACTTTAGCCACTAGGCTACAGCGTTGGGCCTGCTTTGGCTACTTTTGTATTTCTGCCTCCACCTCCATCATTGCTCCTGAATAATTGTGAAACCTTAAATATAATACCTACTTATATGATATTTATATTACATACAATTTAATATGTATCATATATTATAATACTATATTCTAAACTTAATATATAATGTATATTTATAACACATTAAATGTACTTATGTAATACCTATTTACACCACCTTTATTGTGGCTTGATCTCCAGCTCTAAACACTTCTCTATCCTCCCATCAATGCACATAATGAATTTATTTCTAGTAATGGATAAAGATTTATTGGATTATAATTATTAATGGATTAAAACTTTTTAAAATAAGAAGACCCAGGCTGTTACAGAGAATGATTACAGAGACAATGGGATAACTGGAAAAGGCAAATAAAAATGAGTAACGGAATGTTCTCCGATACTCCTTTGTGATCACGATCACCTGTGTGAAACTCCCACCTGATAGAAACTGTAAGGAAACCTGAATTCAAATTGAGAAATATTTGATGCTAACTTTGATATAATCTTAAAAAGCATTTGTTCATTAAAGTGAAGAAAAGCCTATTCCAGATGAAGAAAACTAAAAACCACATGAAAAACACCAAATGGGGCCCAGCAGCGTGGCCTAGCGGCTAAAGTCTGTGCCTTGAAAGCCCCAGGATCCCATATGGGCGCAGGTTCTAATCCCGGCAGCTCCACTTCCCATCCAGCTCCCTGCTTGTGGCCTGGGAAAGCAGTCGAGGACGGCCCAGAGCTTTGGGTCACTGCACCCGCGTGGGAGACCTCGAAGAGGTTCCTGGTTCCCGGCTTCGGATCGGCACGCATCGGCCTGTTGCGGCTCACTTGGGGAGTGAAACATCGGATGGAAGATCTTCCTCTCTGTCTCTCCTCCTCTCTGTATATCCGGCTTTCCAATAATAATAAAATCTTAAAAAAAAAAAAAAAAAAAGAAAAAAAAAAGAAAAACACCAAATGCAATGCACAAATCCAAACTATACTGAGCTGCGAGAACACACTATTAGGACAACTGGCCAGACAGGAAGGAATCTGTAAACAGTTCAATGCACCGGTATTAATTTTCTGATTTTGATTTCTACCTGTGGTTGCATAGGACAGAACTTGTTTTTAGGAAGTAAATACTAAATATTTAATGATTGGAAATCAGGTTGCCTAGCAACTAATCCAAATGTTTCAAGATAAATACTTTCATTCTAACATCCCAGGAACTTTTCTGCTGGTTTAAGACTTAAGGTTGTATGGTCTTTCATTTTTTTTTTTTTTTTTACATTTTAAAACAAATACTATATAACCACCTTAAAAAAAGACATAAATATTCTCAATTCCAAAGCCAGCATCATCTGTAACAGGGGAACTGGACATAATAGGATGAAATCAGAGACAAACCAAGGATGTGTATTTTCACAAGTATTAACACTGTTTTGCAGGCGAGGATCAGAGAAATTAAGAAAGAAATAAGCATAGAAATAGAACAAGAATATATTCTTTGCAAATGATATGAGTGGATAATAACAAATTATTAGAATATCTTATAGGGCTCGGCGGCGTGGCCTAGTGGCTAAGGTCCTCGCCTTGATCCCATATGGCCACTGGTTCTAATCCCAGCAGCTCCACTTCCTCTCTATCTCTCCTCCTCTCAGTATATCTGACTTTGTAATAAAAATAAAAGTAAGTCTTAAAAAAAAAAAGAATATCTTATAAACTTTATGAAAATAGATATGTTAGTAAAGTAGATAAAATTAAACCAAAACCCATGGTTTCTATAAAAAAATAACCAATTTTTAGAATATATAATAAAAGAAAATCTCATTCACAGTAACAAAAAGTAATGACTAAAATGTTTAACAAGTTATACAAACATTTCTACTAAATTTGCATTTTTAATCACTTATTTATTTAAAATGCAGAGTGACACAGAGGGGCAGAAGTGAGAATGTTCTTCCACAAGTGACTGAGACAGACACAGAGCTCTCCCACTCACTGGTTGCTCCCCAAATGCTCACCGAGCCAGGGCTGGGCCAAACGAGAATCAGGAGCCTCCAACTCAACCCGGGCCTCCTGTAGTCAGGCACGGACCCAGGTACCGTGAGCCACCAATGCTGCTCAGAAGCACAGACTCAGATGGACATTCTAAGCAATATTTTAACTTCTGCGCAAATATCCACTGCCAAAGAAAATTTCAGATGCCTTACTGGAAGGCACAAAATACTTTCAAGTACTTTACTAAGGGGCACCAAAAAAAAATTTTTTTAAACCAATGGAAAGAAATATGTTCCTAAATAAATGGACTCAATAACTAAATTTATTTCTTCTTAAATTAGCCCTTATATTACATTAGCCCAGTTTTCCATCAGGATAACTCTAATTTTCAAATAAATCTTAAATAAAACACAGTACAACTATACTTATATAATACTTGCATTAAATTAAGTATTATACATAACATACAGTAAACAATACTTACATCAAATTAAGTATTATACATAACTCATAGAAGATTTAAAGTATAAACAAAGACATGTGCACATTACAAGCAAATCCATATTATGTAACAGACTTAAGCCACTTTGGAGTTGGGGGAGGAGCCATGACCTTGAACCCATCCCCCAAAGATATTGAGGCATGAGTGTAGCCTATTTAACCCAGCAATTTCAGAATGTTAAGTATATTTCCACATATGTGAAATTACATACTAAAAATACTGATAAGAATGTATGTACAATCCAAATTTCCACCTACAAGGTACTATAAATTGCATACAAATAAAAAATGAGGATTTGAACTAAAATCTAATAGAATAGAGAGCTCTAAAAAATAATGTCAAATCCCTACTTTTTGTCTCTAGAAAATGTAGAAAGCTTGAAGCAAAATGTCTTAAATAGGACATTTTGGAGTAGCAATAAAAGGGAAGGGAATGGGTGGAACAAACCAGAAGAAAAGCAAGAAAAGAAAGGAAGGGGAAAGGTGAAAGCGAAGAAGAAATGTGGAAAAAAGCAAAGTAAAATGTGCATATATGAACAAGTACCGAGCAGTTGTTATAAAAGGAGAAAGCTCTACCTAATACACAAAGTTCTTCTATACAGATTGAATTTACAAAGCAAGACATGGAACAATATTTGTACTTTACGACCATGTGGGTGTTTTAAAAAACATTTACTGATTTCAAAGAGCTATACAGCCAGCCTGACAAAAGAGCTTCTATCTCTGGCTGATTCCTCCAGTGGCCTCACCCGCAGGAATGAGGCCAGGCTGAATCCAGGAGCCAGGAGCTTCTTTCAGGTCTCCCATGGGGATGACAGGGACCAAGCACCTAAACCATCTTGTGTTGCTTTCCCAGGCTCTTCAGCAGGGAGTTGGATCAGAAGTGGAGAAGCCAGGACAAGAACCAGTGCTGTCCATATGGCTTTGCCTGCTATGCCAAAACACTGGTCCCCCTTTTGGTTTTCTTAACAGCAAAACAAGATAAATATATTACTATGCTTTTTTGTAAAAGTATTATCTCTAGAATGATTCACAAAAGTGTAGTATATAGAAATGTTTCCAAAAGTACTTGGATGACTGAAAGACAGAGAAAGAAGAATTAATCCCACTGTTAGACATCACCTTCCACTTCAATGCTTGGAAGGTTGTACCACAGGAATGGTACCATGTTTAGGGACTTTTAATTAAAACAATTACAAACAAAATTCATCTACCAGATCTGTCTCCACTTTGAAGCACCCAGATCAAATGCACTGCTTTCACAGAGACAGGAAAAAAGGTACAAGACTTCAAGCGGTTGGAATAGTGGACAGTGTTTATCCCCAAAGAGCCAAAGTAATGGTGAGATTAAGCCACGAAATTGCAATCTTAAGAAGAAATAGGGGGGAAAAATGAGAAATTTCAATGATTAAATTGGTATAAAAATAGCTTTCAGGTGTTACAAAATAAGGGTAAAAATTACAACTCACATACTGCCATTATTGAAGTAAGATAATAACATTTTTCTTAAAAAGTCAATTTATTTCAGTTTCAGAACAAAACAGACAGGGAAGATACTCCCTAGGCAGGATTCACTTCCCCAAAGCGAAGTCCCAAGCCAAAGCTAGGAAACAGAACTATTCAGGACTCAGAGGAGTGCTAAGAATTCAATCACTTGAGTCATCACCCCTGCCTCCCAGCATTCACTTCAGAAGCAAACTGGAATCAAAAATCAGAGCCAGACATCAAACCAAAGGCAATCTAATATATGTGAGCATCTTAGTCAGAGACTTAATAATAGACCAAATATCTGTCCGGCTATACATTTTTTTAACAAGAAATCTGGAATTATCTTTAAGAAAAGTGAATTTAATTAAATGAAGTAAACTACGTAGTACTTTGAAAGTCTTTTACATAGTATATCAAAAATAACAGGGACATGGGCCCAGCGGTGTGGCTTAGTGGCTGAAGTCCTCGCCTTGAACGCGGGATCCCATATGGGCGCTGGTTCTAATCCCGGCAGCTCTGCTTCCCATCCTGCTCCCTGCTTGTGGCCTGAGAAAGCAGTCAAGGACGGCCCAAAGCTTTGGGACCCTGTACCCGCGTGGGAGACCCGGAAGAGGTTCCTGGATCCCGGCTTCGGATTGGCACAGTACCGTCCGTTGCAGTCACTTGGGGAGTGAATCATCAGAAGGAAGATCTTCCTCTCTGTCTCCTCTCTGTATATCTGACTTTATAATAAAAAAAGAAATAAATCTTTAAAAACGAAATAACAGGGACAGGTGTCAAGCGTAGCACTTAAGACACAGGGTAAGATACTGGTCTCCCGTGTTCTACCTTCCTGCAAGCAGCAGATGACATGGCAAGTGTTTGGGCATTGGCCAACCCGTGGGGAGACGCAGGCTAGGCTCTCTGTTCCCACCTCACTGCGTCCCATCCCTACCACTGCAGATGTTTAGGAAATGAGACTGTGCATGACAGTTCTATCTGTGCATAGTTGCTTCATTATTTGAATTTTCCATGGCTTTTTTT
Organism: Ochotona princeps; assembly: GCF_030435755.1. NCBI lineage: Eukaryota > Metazoa > Chordata > Mammalia > Lagomorpha > Ochotonidae > Ochotona > Ochotona princeps. The sequence goes on along the minus strand of NC_080839.1, from coordinate 56,009,889 downwards.
TAAGATTTTTTTTTTTTAAATTGGAAAGTCAATTTACAGAGAGAAGGAGAAACAAAGAGAAAGATCTTTCAACCATTGGTTCACTCTCCAGGTAGCCACAATGGCCAGAGCTGAGCTGATCCAAAGCCAGGAGTCAAGAGCTTCTTCCGGGTCTCCCACATGAATGCAGGGTCCCAAAGCTTTGGGCCGTCCTCGAGTGCTTTCCCAGGCCACAAGCAGGGAGCTGGATGGGAAGTGGAGCTGCCGGGATTAGAACCAGTGCCCATAAGGGAACACAGCATATGCAAAGCCACTAGCTTACTGTGCTGAGCCCTCCATGGCTTTTTAAAAAACACCTCTGATACAAATAGATTTCAAAAACTTGCCAAAATCAAATGAGCTTTTAACTGCATTTTTTTTTTTAAGATTTATTCTATGTTTACTGGAAAGTCAGATATACGAACAAGAGGAGAGACAGAGGGGAAGATCTTCTGTCTGATGACTCACTCCCCAATGGCAACAATGGCCAGAGCTGAACCAGTCAGAAGCCAGGAGCCAGGAGATTCCTCTGGGTCTCCCACAAGGGCGTAGGGTCCCCAAGGCTTGGGACCATTCTCGACTGCTTTCCCAGAACACAAGCGAGCTGGAAGAAAAGTGGGGTCACCGGGACACTAATCAGTGCCCATATGGGATCCTCGTGCGTGCAAGGTGAGGACTTCAGCTGCTAGGCTACCACACTGGACCCTTTTAATTGCATTTTTCCACAAACTTATTTGTAATTACCACTTAAGTCCTAACTATAGACAGAAAATGCATTTTGTATCATTTTCTATTTTAATTAGGATTCATATATATATATATGAAATAAACACCTACATCAAAGCAAATTTATCTGCACACATAGTATCTCTATGCAATTGCTGAAATCATCTTGAACTCCTTTGCATTCTAATATCCAAAAGGACTAGAATTCAAGTCACTGAAAAGTAATAATGTATTAAAAAAGAAAAACTAAATATGGTCTAAACTGAATATTTTTTCTGTTTCTCAATCACTTACTATGAAGGGAAAGAACTCAACAAAAATCCAAAATACTAGGAGACCTGACTGATTTAAGGTTCTCATCTTTCAGTTTGACCACTAATTCACAAATGTAAGAGAAACACTTGAAAAGCAAACATCAATAATATTATTAAAAAGCAATAAAATCACAATGACATTTTAATCAGCTGTTCTCTATATTAATGTCTTCCACATGACTTCATGTCCTTTCATCCGGGCTGTGAGCTGGTTTTCTCTGGCATAGGACAGCTCCTAGCCCTATCTCGAAGAGTGTCATCACTTGGTGGATGCATTAGACTGCATCATCAGAATCACCTAGAAGACTTGGAAAAACACAGATTGATTCGGCTCCACCCTTAGAAAATCTGCCTTTGCAGGTCTGGCAGAGGGCGGGTGAAGTTACTGCTGATCTGGGATCACTTTTGGAGAACCACCAGCTTACACCACTGATACAGGAGGCAAAACGTAAAGCAAACAGACCCATAAGGCACCAAGAGCTGATCTCCCACATTCCTAGCTATTTACTACTCAGAAGCATGCAGTCTCAGATAAGCCCACAAGTCAACAAACAAGTACATACTAGCTTCTTGATTCTTTTCCAAATTCCTCATTTATGTTTTTAGCAGTCTCCTGATATGGAAATAAAATCCATCAACATTTTCCAGTTCAGTCATGTTTGAGGAATACCTACCGTCCACCATGATCTAAACTGCTGTAAAAAATACTGCAGGGCCCCACGCGTGGCCTAGCGACTGAAGTCCTCACCTTGAACGCCCTGGTATCCCATATGGGCGCCGGTTCTAATCCTAGCAGCTCTGCTTCCCATCCAGCTCCCTGCTTGTGGCCTGGGAAAGCAGTCAAGGACGGCCCAAAGCCTTGGGACCCTGCACCCATGTGGGAGACCCAGAAGAGGTTCCTGGTTCCTAGTTTCAGATTGGCACAGTACCGGCAGTTGCGGTCACTTAGGGAGTGAATCATCGGACGGAAGATCTTCCTCTCTGTCTCTCCTCTCTGTATATCTGACTTTGCAATAAAAATAAATAAATCTTTTTAAAAAAAATATTGCAGAAAAGACAAATAAAACCAACTCCGTACTCACAGTGTTCTTTTAATCTATTGTGGGTTCAAGACCAACACACATGTCTATAAGAGGCGAAAAAAGCCCTACATAGCCAGTGCCACAGCTCACAAAGCTAATCCTCCCACTACAGGTACCAGCATCCCATGTGGGTGCCAGTTTGTGTCCCAGTTGCCCCACTCCTGACCCATCTCCCTGCCTGTGCCAGGGAAGCAGAGGACAATAGTCCAGGTCCTCAGGCCCCTGCCCACACACAGCAGACCGGAAGAAAGCTCCTGCAGCATTCAGACAGGCTCAGCTCTGTCGTTTGCAACCATGTGGAGACTAAATCAGCACACGAAAGATCTCCCACTGTCTGCTCTCTTCAAAACCGCCCTCCAAAAATTACAGACAAGATGGTGTAATCATCTAATAATCATCTTCATCTGTGTTATACAAATATTCACATTTATCAGTAAGTGATATAAACTGAATGTCCACATCCAGAAGGCACATCATCGAAGCATTTGGAAAAGCTAAACCATAAATTAAAGACTAACTGAATGAGACCAGGCAAGAGACCAACACTGTAGCCTAGTGGCTAAGGTGCTCGTCTAGAACACACCAGCATCTGATATGGACGCCGGTTCTAGTCCCAGCAGTCCCGCTTCCCACCCAGCTCCCTGCTTGTGGCCTGGGAAAGCAGTCAAGGACAGCCCAAAGCCTTGGGAACCTGCACCGGTGTGGGAGACCAAGAAGAAGCTCCAGGCTCCTGGCTTCAGATTGGCTCAGTTCTGACTGTTGGGAACACATGGGGAGTGAATCATCAGACAGAAGATCTTCCTCTCCATATATCTGATTTTCCAATAAAAATAAATAAATCTTTTTTAAAAACGATGAGACTAGTCACATATCAAGAACTTCTATCTCAAGTTCAAAGGCAGTAACTCTAAAATATTTAAAAATTGGGCCCGGCGGCGTGGCCTAGCAGCTAAAGTCCTCGCCTTGAACGCCCCGGGATCCCATATGGGCACCAGTTCTAATCCCGGCAGCTCTGCTTCCCATCCAGCTCCCTGCTTGTGGCCTGGGAAAGCAGTCGAGGACGGCCCAAAGCTTTGGGACACTGCACCCATGTGGGAGACCTGGAAGAGGTTCCTGGTTCCCGGCTTTGGATTGGCGCGCACCGGCCGTTGCGGTCACTTGGGGAGTGAATCATCGGATGGAAGATCTTCCTCTCTGTCTCTCCTCCTCTCTGTATATCTGACTTTGTAATAAAATAAATAAATCTTTAAAAAACATATTTAAAATTTTTTTTAGTTCTGTCTCCCCATTGCCACCATCAAAGAGAGCCAACTTGCTAGTAATGGTTACTACAAGAAAGAAAAAATAAGGACTAGGAGAATGACAGTTCTTAACTAGAAAAAGAATAGAATGTCAGAGATGGTAACAGCTTGTAGCTATGAACACGAACATGTCAAACAAATGTTCAAAACCAGATAATGTTAATAATAAACTAATTCAGCAAATGCTCCAACCTGAGCAAAATGATTCATCAAGTGAAACAGCTACCGTTAAATTTGAAAACAACACTAACTTACACAACAGCACATAACCAAGAAACAGGACTCCATATATGAAACAAAGAAAAATGTCCTACACAGACACCTCTGAACTTTCAAGTTTTAGAATTTGTAAAGAACTGAAAAGTATCCCTGCAAATGAAACTCTTCTATAACCCGAGTTTTTTATGCTTAGAAAACTCCAAAGGAGGTCTAAATATATTCAAAAAAAAAATAAATTATCGGGTTGGGCATGGTGGCCTAGCAGCTAAGGTCGTTGCCTTGCACATGCCGGGATCCCATATGGGCGCTGGTTCTAATCCCGGCAGCTCTGCTTCCCATCCAGCTCCCTGCTTGTGGCCTGGGAAAGCAGTCCAGGATGGCTCAAAGGCTTGGGACCCTGCACCCACGTGGGAGACCCAAAGAAGTTTCTGGCTCCTGGCATCGGATTGGCACAACACCGGCCGTTGCGGCCGCTTGCGGTGTGAATCATGGAATGGAAGATCTTCCTCTCTGTCTCTCCTCCTCTCTGTATATCTGACTTTGTAATAATCTTAATAATAAATAAATTAATTATCTTTTGATGAGAATACAATTTTTTTCTCGATGCAACACATCTTGCACTTACGCATTCTCTCTACATAAATTAAGAACCTATAAACCATAAGATGCTACGTAAAGCTCAAACTCCTGCAGGTAGAATAAGGCTATCCACGATCTGTTCCAGCTCCCACTGAGTTCTGACTTCCACAATCACCCCCCTCCCACACACACACACCCCTACTCCCCACCTGAAACAGTCTTCAGATACGGCTCAACTTTCACAAGTCCATGCCTTGGCTAGGGTGCGGTCTTTCTCCCTGATACTTCCTCAAAAGCCCTTTCATTTTCAAACTTTACCAAAGTCCAACTCTGTGCCAATCAGGCTCACAGTAATACCTTCTCTGAAAACCAAGACCACTTATGTTCCATTAAAAAAAAAAGAACAAATTTCAATTACTTTACCACCTTACGGGACTCACACTAATGCTCAATCAAAAGGCAAAACAATTAGCATTTTGCAGAATTTAATACATATCAGGAACTCTGTTAAACACTTATAATTAATCTCATTTAAATGTGACTAATACATAATTATTTTCTTGTTCGCATGTAATGTTCCAAGTGCTTATAGTTTATCTCAATCTGATTCAGATTATAAACCCCCTAGAGGGGGAGCAGCATTCAATCTCACACCACAAGCATTAATAAAGAGCCTACTAAGTATCTGCCATTTAACTTGTGTTGAGAACACAAAACCAGGATTCTTACATTCTACTACATAAGTTTATTGAGCAAGTTATATAAACAGACTAAATTGTTTCAAAAATACAATCTCTTGCAAATAGTGTAGCTATTTAATGCTATTTCAGTACAAAGATAAAATTTAGTTATATAGTATATAGTGAAAAGAATAAAAAACTAGAATAAAAATTACAATATTAAAGCTTCTGGGGCACGGAGCGATGGCGTAGCGGCTAAAGTCCTTGCCTTGAACATGCCAGGATCCCATAAGGGCGCCGGTTCTAATCCCGGCAGCTCCACTTCCCATCCAGCTCCCTGCCTGTGGCCTGGGAAAGGCAGTGGAGGACAGCCCATAGTGCACCCACGTGGGAGACCCAAAGAAGTTCCTGGCTCCTGGCTTCAGACGGGCACAGCACCGGCCACTACGCTCACTTAGGGAGTGAATCATGGGATGGAAGATCTTTCTCTCTGTCTCTATTCCTCTCTGTATATCTGAATTTCCAAATAAAATTAATCTTTAAAAAAAAGCTTCTATTCCTCACAATTTTTAAAACACTTAAAACTGTCATATAACAGACAAATTCAGCTTAAGCCACCACCTGCAATGCTGGTATCCCATAAGAATGCTGGTTTGAGTCCATGCTGCTCCACTTTCAATCCAACTCCCTGCCAATGCTGCTGGAAAGGCAGTAGAAGATGATCGGAGTATGTGGGCTCCACACCCACATGAGGAATCTCCTGGCTCCTGGGTTCAGAGTGGCTCAGCTCTAGCAGTTGCGACCACTTGTGGAGTGAATCAGTCGACTGAAGCTTTTCCTCTCTGTCCATCCTCCTCTCCGTATATCTGACTTTCCAATAAAAATAAAATAAATCTTTTTTTAAAAAAAGAGAGATACTAAAGTATGAAGACGTCCCTGGTATAATTTATACAACTTGATAGATGTATAACAAAATCATTAACAGAATTAAATAAAATTAAATAAACAGGAAGGGAAAATATAAGGAAAAATCTATATATTTTCAATGTAGCAATGGAAGAAAATACACCCTAGATTTTAAAATAAATGACAGAACATCTCACTCACCAAAACTCACGAACATACTAGATAAATTATCAAACACAAAAATCCACAAATATAAGACAAGATAAAAAACACAATAGAAAGGGCTGGTAAGTTTTTTGAAAGGGTTGCAAATGCAGGAGTTCAGAAACCAAACATCTACAGAGGGAATTCCAAATAGAATACTAGATTTCTTCCCAAAATGCCCTAGAGAATGTAAAAATTACTTCTGAAATTTCTGAAAACAGTGAAATACAAAAGATCTAACTGAATGATGTCAGATACTTTAGATACAAGAATGAGGCACACAACAAAATGACGAAACAAAAGATGAAATGCAAAGGGTTTTTCATTATTATTTTACATGATACAGTTCCACAGCCACAGGGATTCCCCTTTCCATTAGACCCACTACACTCCCTGCCAGCTTTCCCCATGTCATTACAAGAGCATAGTCTTCAGCAACAGTCACAGGTCCAACATTCTGCTACTTAAACGTATCATAGCTTTATAGGTATAGACAATGGTAAACAGTCTAGCATCTTATTTTCAAGGTATATTTAACAGATTGAAATGAAAGGTTTTACAGTAAGATATTTCACCTATTTTCTTAAGTTCCAACAATCTCAGCTATCTAGGTTCCTTCTACGGAAACAAATAACTAGAAAGTATCTACAGGAAAAATGAATAAATCCAGAAGTTGAAAAATTAAAATTAAATTAAATCTTTCAACAACAAAAACCATTTCAGGTAGCTCACTCGGTCCTACAATGACGGCTTACACATTCTTTCTGTATCTCTCCCTATTCCGTTCCTTTCTCTCTGTAAACTCTATATTTCAAATAAAGACATAAATCTTTTGAAAAAATCAGAATAACATTGAAGCTAAGAATAAACGAAACAATACACTCAAATGACATTCAACCTAGAATTCCATCAATCGGAGTCATTTCAAGATAGACACCGTCTGTAAAATCAAAGTCCAAACCCAAAAAAAGCAAAGATGGGATACAAAAAAACAAGATTTCTATTTAATAAGGAAGAAAAACAGGGAAGTTCTAGGTTATAGCTGAATCACAGTCCTGAACAAGGAGCAGATATTACAGCATGGCAGGAAACTCTTGGAATATAATTTTAAATCGGAAAAAAAAAAGGGACTGAGAGGGCCTGGCGGCGTGGCCTAGTGGCTAAAGTACTCGCCTTGAACGCCCCGGGATCCCATATGGGCGCTGGTTCTAATCCCGGCAGCTCCACTTCCCATCCAGCTCCCTGCTTGTGGCCTGGGAAAGCAGTCGAGGACGGCCCAATGTTTGGGACCCTGCACCCACTAGGCATACCTGGATCCCATACTAGAGTGAGGATTTGAGTCCAGGTGCTCTAGTATGGGATCCAGGTATGCCTAGTGGCATTTTAACCACTCTGCCAAACACCTGTCCCTATGATTTCATTTTTTTGTAAACATTGCATTACTTCGCTTCACATGTTTCAGTATCTTCTAGATCTAAATATATCCAGATACAAGACATTTTACATAATGTAGTATAAAGAAGATATACTCCAAAGAAAAATAAAAGATAAACATATGAGAAAAAAGTTAACAAAAAAGTGCTTTAAAAACGTTATTATTGGGACCAACACCATGGCACAGTAGGTAGAGTCACCATTGCCTGTGACGCCTTTGCATTCCATATGAGCAAGTTTGAGTCCTGACTGCTTCACTTACAGCCCAGGAAAGCAAATGGCCCACATGCTTGGGTACGTGGCACCTGTCACTCACATAAAGACTGGGAAGAAGCTACTGGCTCCAGGAATCACCTGGACAGGCCCTGGCTGCTGCAGTCACTTGGGGAAGGAACCATTATATGGAAGATTAACCTCCCCCTCTCTCTAACTCTGCCTATCAAATCAATAAAGTGAAAAATTTAAAAATCAGTATCAATAATCAGATTCTACTAAGAAACACATGAAACAGAAGGAGACCTTTGAGACTATGCAAAAATTAAATATCACATAGAAAACTACAAAGTCTATTCAGCAATAAAATAACATACTATTTAGTATTAACTGATGTGTCCAGGTGAAGTTCTGCACTCTTTTTGGAACTTGTCTTTAAGTTTGAAAGTGATTTGGTTTTCGTTGTTGTTGTTTTACAAAATAAAAGCAAATTAAAAGAAAGTTCAATATACATAATGAGACAAAAGTACAAATATGTTTATTATTAGTGGCAATATAAATCAATCTCTTCTGCAAACTGGGGCTATAAAGCTAAACATGTGTCTTGCAATCTGCTCATCTTGCTTTGGCAAACACAGTCCGAGAGAACACCAGCAGCTTTCCCCATGCCCACCTCCAGGAAAGTTAGATACGAAGCTGTTCAAAGACATGTTCCATTTTTGCCCCTATTTTTTATTTGAACTATTTTCCTTCTAATTCCCCTTTCAATAAATTTCCCCACAAGAACAGAACTGTGACACAAAATTTTATAATTTACTTCCTAAACCTACATTTCCTCTTTATACCATCATTTCTTCTAATTGTATTTCTAGTCTTTAAATAATCTTTCATAACATCTTTAATCACTGTTGAGGACATATTGCACTGCCTATTTAACACAGATACTCCCAGGCCATTTCTGTCTTCACCTTCCCACTACAAAATATGGAAAGCTTTCTTAGATTTCTGCTGTGGCCACGTAACCCACCAAGGTACATACAGTGGGCCCACTTCCAATGAGGAAAACGCAATACAGAAACATCTAATCAATAACAAATACACACTCTAAAACTCTTTTTGCTGCTTTTCACTGTTGTCTTTGAGGTCTTACCCTCAACAATCTATGATCATAATGTAACAAGAAAGACAACAAGCAACACATTACCATGAAGGCTGGCCAATACGAATGACAGAAAAAAAAAAACCACTTTTCAAAAGATGTATTTTATTTTTATTCAAAGTCAATATACAGAGAAAAGGAGAGAAGGAGAGGAATATCCTCCTTTTGATGATTCACTCCCCAAGTGGCCTCAACAGCTGGAGCTATACCCATCTAAAGCTAGGAGCCAGGAGCTTCTTCTGGGTCTCCCACGCGGATGTAGGATCCCGAGGCTTGGGGCCGTCCTCAACTGCTTTCCCAGGCCACAAGCAGGGAGCTGGATCAAAAGCGGGGCTATCAGGATTAGAACTGGATCCCAGCACATGCGAGGCGAGGACTTTAGCAGCTAGGCTAAGCATCAGACTCAAAAACACCACATTTTTTCTACTTAGTTTTCTCCTGAGTCACGGGCACCAGCCCTAGCTACCCATACATACTATGTCATCTCTATTTGTTAAATTATTGTTAACAGAATTCACAGGAACCACAATCCTCTGTTCATGTCCCAGCTGCTCCATTTCTGATCCAGCCCCCTGCTTACGGCCTGGGTAAGGAGCCGAGGATGACCCAGCTCCTTGGGACCCTGCACCCACATGGGAAACCCAGAGAAGTTCCTGACTCTCAGCTTCAGATCAGCCTGGTTCTGGCCACTGTGGCTGTGTGGGGAGTAAGCTAGCCACTGGGAGACCTTATCTCTGTGTACTTCTCCATCTCTCTCTGTAACATCTGCCTTTCAAATAAAAATAAAGAAATCTCTGGGAAAAAAATAGTTTACTAGCAGCCTAACACACTTCTAACACATTTCCCACCACCGAACCTTTATGTTGCAATTTTTCACTACTAGATAATAATTTGCCAAATGTGTTCTTCATGCATACATTGTCTTAATGCAAATTTCTATTTATTTCCATGGGGCAAACTATCACAGGTGGAACTGACAGGTCAAAATATATCTATTTCACATCTCTTGATAATACAAACCAATTGACAATATCACCAACAATATATAAGAGTTAAGTTCAACATCTCTCTCCAACACTGTTCTCATTAATCTTAAAAGAAGTAGACTGACTGGGCCCATTGCAGTGGCTCAATTAGCTAATCTTCCCCTTGCAAAGTACCAGGATCCCATATTGGGCCAGTTCGTGTCCCAGCTGCTTCACTTTCCATCCAGCTCCCTGTTTGTGGCCTGGGAAGGTAGTGGAAGATGGCCCAAGTCCTTGGAGCCCTGCACCCACATGTCAGACCCAGGAGAAGCTCTTGGCTCCTGGCCTTGGATGGGCTTAGCTCTGGCCATTGCAGCCACTCGGAGAGTAAACGAATGGATAGAAGATCTTTGTCTCTCCTCTCTGTAAACCTGCCTTTCCAATAAAAAATAATTCAATCTTAAATAAGTAAATTGAAAAAAAGAAAAATGTCTATTGATTTGATGATAATCATTAATAGTATTTTTGCCATGTTAACTACTGCCTCTCAAAAAATTACATAGATGTTCATAAAGCAGATAGCCTGTAAAAATATTTTGGTTGTCAGTTCCTCTGACAGGACAATGACCCTACAAATAAACGCAGGAAGCATGGAGGTAACCAACCCAGAAGAGGCTTTGGAAAGTGACCCACTGGCATACATTTGGCTCGGGTTGGGGCAGACAAGGCTGAGTCAGTTCACGTCATCCACTGGCAAGTCCAAGCGCTGGAACTGTGTGGGGGCCTGGCCAGGTTTGGTTGCGATAAAAACAGTACAAAACACAAAATGCCAAGGCGAAATGGCCTGTGCCAGTAGGAAATGCAGCACCCAACCAGCACACCTCCCACTGGTTTAGGTGAGGGACTAGTGTGTGATGGGCAGAGCCAGTGAGAGCTGCAATACTCATTGGTTCCAATGGAGGTTGGGGCTCAGAATAGATCCAACCCAGGGGTTACAACCACCAGCTGATCGGAGTGATGGACTGTGGCGGGCACTGTGCTTACTAGTAGTACATGTAGGAGCCTGGACTGGGAACGCCTCAAAGTTTCTTTGGGGATTCCCCTGAACAAAATGGAGGAATCAAAACATTAACCAAGAAAAGATGGAAGATGGAGTAGATCAATCAACCATCAATCAAGCTATATGCTTGCAGCAGAAAACTGGACAAGGGGAAACTCTAAGATAGACTACGTCAACCAGTGGACTCTGCACCAGTCTCATCATACCTGGACTGTTGCTGATGATATGTTGGAGCTTCTAATTGATGGAGGTGACGCTCTGCTGGCTCTGCCTTCAAACCTGAGAGGGCCTCCCTAAGAGGCCGTTGAACTTGACTGGACAGTGGGATGCTGGACTCTGTATGGTGTGAGCTTGTAATTAGGGAATCCCAACTGAACCTGAGCTGTGGTTATACACCATGGTGAAGGAATTCACCATGGGGGAAGGGTTTGGGGTGAAGGGGGGAGAATCCCAGTAGCTATGAAATTGTGTCATGTAATACAATGTAATTAACGAATAAAAAAAAAAGCTATGGTTCATCTACTCCATGGAATACTACTCAGCTATTAAAAAAAACAAAACGCAGTTCTTTGTGGCCAATGGGCCAAACTGGAAACCATAATGCTAAGGGAAATGAGCCAATCCCAAAGGGTTAGATACCACATGTTTGCCTTAATTTAAGAAGATATGATGTTATGCGTAACATGTTATGTTATGGATGTTATGTCATATGTAGTATATAAACTAAAATGGAAATGTGAATGGGGTGGTCACAGAATGTGGTTAAGAAATCGCATTTATTTTTAACATGTTGGCTGCTCAACACTATGTCAATTAATTCCATAACGATGTTAATTGTTGCTGATAATATGTTAGTGCTTTTATTTGATCGGGATGATACTCTGCTGGCTCTGCCCTCAGACCAGAGAGGGTCTCCCCAATAAGTAGTTAGACTTGAATGGACAATAAGATGCTGGACTCTATGCTTGGCATATACTTGCTAAGAGGGAATCTCAACTGAACTTGAACTATGGTTATGCAACAAGGTGGAGGAACCCACCATGGGGGGAGGGTGTGGGGAAGTGGGGAGAGAATCCCAGTACCTATGAAATTACAACACAATGTAATTAATGAATAAATTTAATAAAAAAAAAAAGGAAAAAAATATTTTGGTTGTCTTTAAAACAATTTTTATTAAGCCTTAAAAATACAGAAGAAAACTAAAAAATATATTGCATAAACATATAAAGCAATACTACAAATTTTACTCCTTGAACCTCATCTCATTCTCTAGAAGTATCCAGTGTGAAAAGCTCAATTCCTTTCCAAACCTTTCCACAGAATAAGAAAGAACAGTGAACAAAAAGAACATCTGGGGTACATAACTACTAAAAAGCATACAGACTACAACTACACATACAGGAAAACAAAATTAATAAAAGCCAAATTCTACCAATCTTTTACTATTTTGTACTGCTCTGAATGTTGTATAGATCCTATACATAAAGTTAGGGTTGTCTCCTAGCTAAATAATAATCTAATAGTGATATAACAATACAAACCTAAGATGAAGAATAAGAATAAGACCCAAATGTTTATATGTTGACTTTACCACTGAGTATTCAGGGCAGAAGGAAAACACATGACAAAAGTTTCAAAGTAGAGGGCTGCGGGAGAGGACGTCTAGCTCGGATCCCGAACCCAGTCCGCCATGTGCCCATGGCTCATGGCGGGCTGGGCCCGGACATGCCTGAGTGCGGCCTGCTTCCTTCTGGGGTGAGTACGCCGAGGGGGGAGGCCTCCGTGACTGGGCATGTCCGGGACCCACCCAACACCCTCATTGGGTGGTGGGTGAACGGGATTGGGGAGGGGCGCAACCTCGGGCCGGCAGGATTTAACCTCCGGCTGCCAGAGGCGAGCCGAGGGCTGCGGGAGAGGACGTCTAGCTCGGATCCCGAACCCAGTCCGCCATGTGCCTGCTGGCCGCCCGGCCGGGGAGCTCTGGGGTATTGGACATCTGAATCGCTGCTGAGATAGCTCTAGAGTGACCCCACTGTTTCTGGGATCTGAGTCAATCCTAAAGATTCCCAATGCCAGTAACTCTTCCTTTGAAGAACTTCCAATCCCTTAATAAGGCCGAGCTTTGAACACCTATCAAGTAAAAGATAAGCTCCGGCTTGTGTAGCAGGCTGGCACCTAATGGTCCTCGGAGCAACCACGTGCAGGTGCGTGATTTACAGCTAGGAACGGTCCCAATCTGGGATGCCACAGCTGGGATGAGGTTCCCACCAAGGGGTGTATGTGCTGGAATGGGGGCTGCGTTCTATCTAGGAAACAGTTGCAGTCACCCGAGGCACTAGTGTGGGCTGGGATTGGATGCACCAGGCCGGTTCAGATCCCAGCACCATCTGGTGTTATGGAGAAACAGGGTAGATGTGGGACTGACTAGGCTGGGTCTCAATCCCCTTCTGAGCCATGTGTGAGCTGTATGTGGGTATGGACGAGCCATGGCTGGGCTGAAACATCCAGCAACAAGAGTCAGAATGGGGTGAAAGCCAGCCAGGAAAAGCCACTGTTCCTGCTAGGACAGGAGGTGAACTGAGTAGGGTTGGCTCAAGAACCCCCTGGCAAGCGCAAAATCTGGCATTGGGAGGGGTTCTGATGGAGGAGAAACTCCTCTGGCAGGACACAGTCCCTGCAGGTAAGCGCGAGAAGCATGATTGGAAACAGCCCAGAATAGGCCATGGAAAGTTTCCCACTGGCATGCATTCGGCATGGGTCAGGAGCAGACCAGGCTGAATCAGTTCATGTCATCCTCTGGCAAATCCGATCACCAGAACAGAGTGTGGAATGGGCCGGGTTTGGTTGCGACAAAACCAGTACACATTATGGAACGCCAGGGCGTGATTGCCTGTACTGGATATGAATGCAGCACCCATCCAGCACATGTGAGATCCAGGAAGGGAGGGGCAGAGCTGGCAGGGGGGTTAAGGGGCTGGTCCCCTCGCTGGACAACCACTCCCACTGGAGAGTGTTGGCTGGGATAGAGACAGACACGACTAAGCAAGGCTACAACACCTGTGCGCTGCATGTGGACAAGATCAGGGCCACAGCATCAGCTGGCAGAAGCTGGCACTGGGGACTAATTCTGTCGAGTCAAATCACAGGACCACCTAAAGAGTGCATAAACCGGGACAGAGAGACCTGGGAGGGAAAAAGTGGGTTCCCCCTTCTTGGGTCACTATTCCCGTGGGAGGGCATGAAAACTAGGACAGGGGCTGGGATGGCTAGACAGAGGCACTCAACAACATCTGTGAGGGCTGGATGGTTGAGTCGATTAGATAGAACTAAGCTTTAATACCCATTGACAAGTACCAGAGCCAAATGGGATGGGGGACAGACTGGTCTTCTGCTACACAAATTGGCAAACCAGGGTAGGGGGCAGGCTTGGTGGGGGTTATTGTGGGTCGCCCCGACTAGGCTGCAGCTCCCACTGGATGATGTAAGGGCCGAACCAGACTGGACTGCAACACCCATTGGTTCCAGTGCAACTCGGGACTGAAAACAGAACCAACACAGCAATTGCAACCACCAGCTGATCAGGGTGATGGACTGTGCCGGGCCCTGTGCTTGCTAGAACATACAAGAAACTAATCTGGGAATACCTCAAAGTTTCTTTGGAGATCTCCCCACTTGAACTGCTGGACTCAGAATTCTAACCAAGAAAAGACAGAAGACAGAATAGGACAATCATTCATCTCAGCTACATGTTGGCAGCGAAATATGGGACAAATGGAGACTTCATGATGGACCATATCAATCAGTGGACCACCTCATCGAGCGAAACTGGCAGTGACTCATAACTGGAGAACTATTAACTCCACTTGAGCACATATCTCAGAGCATGCCCCACATCCGGGACTTGGGGTGGGCAGGAAACCGGGTGGGGCTTCTCCCTCAATATCCCCTTTTACCTCAGATACATGATGGAAACAATATGGACATAATAGCATTGCCCACCTCCCTATCCCCCTGAACCTTTTTTTTTTCTTCTCTTTCTTGATTTTCCTTCAACTATAGTTAACTATGTAAAGATTGTCAACAACAATACAATAAAATGGATTATTAAAAAAAAAAAAAAAAAAAAAGAAAGAAACTGAAAAAAAAAAAAAAGTTTCAAAGTAGTTTTCAGGTATTAGATATCTCAGGTTTCACAGACACAAATATATAGCATTTCTCTAAAAACAATTCAAGTAGCTATAGTTGGGCCCGACTGCATGGCCTAGTGGCTAAAGTCCTCGCCTTGAATGCGCCAGGATCCCTTATGGGCGCCGGTTCTAATCCCGGCAGCTCCACTTCCCATCCAGCTCCCTGATTGTGGCCTGGGAAAGCAGTCGAGGACGGCCCAAAGCTTTGGGACCCTGCACCCACATGGAAAACCTGGAAGAAAGTTCCTGGCTCCTGGCTCCATATCGACACAGCACCGGCCATTGCAGTCACTTGGGGAGTGACTCATCGGACGGAAGATCTTTTCTGTCTCTCCTCTTCTCTGTACATCTGACATTGTAATAAAAATAAATAAATCTCTTCAAAAAAAGTAGCTATAGTTGTATCTTTTTTAAATGTCTAACAGCAGAAAACACATCTTGTAAAAATTGAATAAATTGCACAAAACAGAGCCTGATAGTTTAAGTAATGATCCGATGATTTCGTCTTAACTTCTTTGACAAGAATTTATTTAGCTTTAATATAAGAAATCTATCATTCCAGTTTTTGTTACAACTGTAAAACCGAGGTTAGCACTGTGGTTTGGCATGGAAAGCTTTCTACCTGCACAGCAGGTCATTTGGACACTGGACAGCTACTTTACTTCTGATGCCCCTGGTAGCCTGGGAGAAGCAGCAGAGGACGGCCCAAGTGTTTAGGCTCCTGCCAAGAACATGTGAGACCTAGAAGCTGCTCCTGGCTCCTAAAACTTGAGCCTGGCCCTACTGTAGCCATTAAGGACGTCTGGGGAGTGAACCAGCAGTTAGAAGAATTCTAATTCCCCATCTATTTCTGTAAGGGACCTTCAAAATACTAACTTAAAAAAAAAAAAAAAAGCACTAACGTCAAACTTACCAAAAGTAAAGTATAGAACAACTGTGAGGAGTGACTTGAATATCGGCAAAAGCTCCCGCCATTTGGGACTCAGTACGATTCCCTACATTAGCTTCCTTAAGATTGGTGAGCTCTTCAGATTCAAATTTTGTTGTCTGCCAATTTATCGTAACTCTGTAACCCTGTTCCCACCAATCTGCTGTAACATCATGGCACCTTACCCGACAATCCTCTACACCAACCCCTGGCAGCATTCCTAATCCCCGCCCAACTACCAACCCCCAGCTGCTCCAACCACCCTCTTCACCAATCTCTCATGGCCCCATAATGCCTGCCTTCAACCACAGAAAAGGCACACTCCAGCGTGAACCTCTTCCCTTGGCCTGCTGCCTCTTTCCCCTTCGTCTTGCCCCCAACTTCTCCTCCTTTGCAGCCCCCTCCATCTCTCTCCCTCTGGCCTCCACTCCCATCCCTACCCTGCTGGAATAAAAGATCTCCTAGGTGCCTCGCTGCATCTGGTATTTTCACTTACTGCGTTAAACTTATCCCAAAGAGAACTTCCTTGCACAAAAGGACTAACAATAACAGCAAAAAGAAAACTACTCTTTTTTTTTTTTTTTTAAGATTTTATTATTATTGGAAAGCCGGATATACAGAGAGGAGGAGAGACAGAGAGGAAGATCTTCCATCCGATGAGTCACTCCCCAAGTGAGTCGCAACGGGCCGGTACGTTCCAATCCGATGCCGGGACCAGGAACCTCTTTCGGGTCTCCCATGCGGGTACAGGGTCCCAAAGCTTTGGGCCGTCCTCGACTGCCTTTCCCAGGCCACAAGCAGGGAGCTGGATGGGAAGTGGAGCTGCCGGGATTAGAACCGGCACCCATATGGGATCCCGGGGCGTTCAAGGCGAGGACGTTAGCCGCCAGGCCACACCGCCGGGCCCAAAACTATTCTTTTGAATATAGACAGACAGTCATCTCAATAAATGGACATATCATAATCTTCAATGGACAAAGGAGATTTAAAAAAAAGCCCTTCAGACAAGAGGAAACTAAAAGGGTAGCAAGCTCAGAAGGGATGATTAAACTTAGTGGTAATCACAGAAATATAAATTACTATAAGGTATAACTTTTAAAAAAATATATTTATGTAAAGATTTCATATCCAAAGCATAACAATACTTCCCAGCCTCACTCCAGTATGACTCTCTCTCCTTCCTTATTTTTCTTTTAATTCTTTGATTTTTACAGTAATATGTAAAAATTTAACTTTATAATCACAAGCTTAATCCCCCACTAAGTAAATAATTCAACAAGTAGAAAGAAAAAGACCACGCTTCCTCAGTACAGAAAAAAATTATAAATAATCAAGTTATCAAGATGTCAGTGTCACTCGATTTTACTTTTTTTTAAAACTGCATAAGCCAGCTACCACACATCAAAGAAAATACATTTGTCGTTTTGGGATTGGCTTATGTAACTACGGAAATGACCTCCAATTGCATCTCTGGGGTATCTCCATACTGTTTTCCATAATGGGTTTACCAGTTTACATTTCCACCAACAATGTATTAGGTTATCCTTCCCTTCCTACCTTTACCAGCTTTGTTATCTTTGGATTTTTGCATGACAGTCATTGAAACTGTCCTGAGGTGAAACCATCTTGCTGTTTTTAATCTGCACTTCGCTCATGGCTGTGATGATCCTGAGTATCTTCTCATGTGTCTATCGGCCATTGTACTCCACCCTCAGAACAATAAGCATTTCGGTTCATATTCTGAGCCTATTTCTAATCAGAATTGTCTGCTTTGCTGCTGCTAAATTTCTTGAGTCCCTTATATATTCTGGATTTTAATCCTTTATTGAATATAGTTCGCAAATATTTTCTACCATTCAGTAAATAGTGTCTTTACTCTGTGGAGGTCTAACTTTGCCGTGCACACTCTTCTTAGCTTGATGTAATCAAATTTCTCTCTGCTTGCCTGGGTTTGGGGATTCTTATCCAGGAAGTCCTTGTCTATGCAAATGTCTTGCGCAACGCCTCCCGTTTTCCTCTACTAATTTGATGGGTCCAGGTCTTGGGCTTAGATCTGTGATCCACTCTGAGTTGATTTTTGTATGATGGATAAGGTACTGGTCTTGTATAATCATTCTGTACGCAGAGATCCAATCCACCCAACATCACTGGTTGAAGATGCTGCCTCCACAGAGCTATTTTAGCTTGTCTTTCAAAGATCAGTCAGACGTGGATGCAAGAGTTATTAATTGCTGGGGTTTCTAATGTGTTCCATGTCTATTTTTGTAACAGTATAAAAGTGTTTTGATTATAACTGCTTTGAATATCTCTTGAAATTTGGCAATGCAATGCTTGCAGCTTTTGTTTTGACTTTAAAGACTGCAAAGAAGCTCCGGGCTCCTGGCTTTGGATTGCCTCAGCACTGGCCACTGCAGCCACTTGGGGAGTGAACCAGCAGATGGATGGAAGATCTTCCTCTTTGTCTCTACTCCTTCCTGTATATCTCACTTCCCAATAAAAATAAATAAATTTTTTAAAACTCAGCTATATTATGCTTCCACATTAAAGAGGCTGACTGTAATACGTGTTGGTGAAGGCGTTCCCTGTGTACCCTGTGCTTGGACAGCCACACTTCTCTCCAATCAGGGAAATTTCCTGCTGTTATTTCACTGAGTAAGTCTTCTATGCTATTCAGTCATCCTTTCTCACATACATTCGGGAACTCCCATGACATGGGTTTTTTTGGTGGTTCGATTATATCCCAAGAATGTTAAACAAGGTTCTCCATTTTTCTAATTCTTTTTTTTTTTCTTTTCCATCTGACAGATATTTGTCTTTCAGCTCAGGTTTTCTTTCTTGAATCTCACCAAGTCCGCTGCTAAGGCCTACTGTACTTCTTATTTGACATATATTCATCTTTTTTTGTGCATTTTTAAAATTATTATTATAAATGGGATAATCTTTACACAGCTAATTACGTTAAAACATATATTCATTACTAATATTTAATTTTTCTTCAGTATCTGTCTCCCAACAGAATGTCTCATTCATGTCTTCCATGGACTTCTCTAACTCATGTATTTGCTTCTGTGTATTTCTGATCATTCTTTAGACTGCCTTTTCAGGCATTTCATCTTCAAACTGCCTTTTGTCTTTGTCTTCAGATTTTAACATCAAAGTGCAGTTTTGTTCCTTTTGGAGAGTTATATTGTCTTCCTTGTTCATATGTCTTCTATTTCTACATTTGCTTTTATGCAGCTCTGGAGACAACTGTTGGTTTTCTCCTCTGAGGGCTTTGTTCTTTGAAATGCGTCCCTAAGGCCTAGCGGGATGCGTCCTCTCCAGGGGGTATCCAGAATATTCAGGAGCTCTGGCTCGGGTTCAAACAGTGAAGTTAAAGTTCAGAGTCACACACTTTGGGTGTAATATATTTTCTCCACTGTCAGCAGGGCCAAGAGTAATCATTCGGCAGAGGCTGGCACACAGCCCAGCCCTCTCTGCCAAGCAAACCAACTGCAGAGTAAATCCACAGCATCTGAGCACCCCACCCACTCAAGCGTATAAAATGCACAAAAGGGGCCCCAGTTCTAACCTCAGCAACCCCACTTCCCATCCAGCTCCCTGCTTGTGGCCTGGGAAAGCTGTCGAGGAAAGCCTTGGGACCCTGCACCGGTACAGGACACCCGGAAGAGCTCCTGGCTCCTGGATTCGGATCGGCGCAGCACCGGCTGTTGCGCTCACTTGGGGAGTGAATCATCGGATGGAAGATATTTCTCTCTGTTTGTCCCCCTATATATATATATATATATATATCTGACTTTGCAATAAAAATAAATAAATTAGGAAAAAAACAAAAGAAATGCATAAAGGGTCTATGTAATCCCTAATGTAACACAGATCGCGTCACTATGATCCTCTCGAGGATTCATGGAGTTTTGAGATTTTGGAGCCAGATCCACTGATCCTCCAAAGACCCAGCTGTAGCCACACACAGTACTTCTATAGGACAGAATGCTGGCTCCACATATACAGAATGCATCAGGTCCACTCCCGTCCTTCTGCATCCAGGGAGAACCATCTTGTACCCAGAGTAGCTGCCCATCCTCTAGAGGTCGGTCAGTGTTCCCATCAGCAGGCTGAGCATAGCACCTTTGCACAATGAGGGAACAAGAACAACGTGTCTCCTTGTGCAGAATTCAGTGGGAGACCTGCCCCCGTGAACTCTACAGAAACTCAAAAGTCAGTGGGCACCACAGATTCGTCCCTCTTAAAAAATCCACCAGCAGTCCGTGGGCCACAGAATCCACCCCTCATATTCACATGGCACTTGTGGAGCCAGCACAGCATCACAGTAGGTAAAGCCACCACCTACAACACTGGCATCCCATACTGGTGCCAGACTGAATCCAGATCCAGATCCCTGCCGATGTGGAAAGGAGTGGAAAATGAACCAAGTGCTTTGGCCCCTGAACCTAGGGAAGAGACCCTGAAGAAGTTACTGGCTCTTGCCTTCAGATCAGCCCAAACCTAGCCATTATGCCCATCTGGGGAGAGAACCAGTGGATGGAAGACGTCACTCTCTGTAATTCTTCCTTTTAAACATTCTTTTTAAAGATGGTATTTCCTCCCTGCTGGTTCCTCCCTGATGAGAGAAACAACGCACCCTCCCTTCAGAGAACACCACCCTGGGCCCAGCACAGTGACCTAGCAGCTAAAGTCCTCACCTTGAACACGCCAGGATCCCATGTGGGCGCCAGTTCAAATCCCAGCAGCCCAGCTTCCCATCCAGCTCCCTGTCTGTGGCCTGGGAAAACAGTAGATTAAGACCCAAAGCCTTGGGACCCTGCACCCGCTTGGGAGACCTGGAAGAGGTTCCTGGGTCCCGGCTTCAGATTGGAGCAACATCGGCTCTTGCGGTGGCTTAGGGAGTGAATCATCGGACGGAAGATCTTCCTGTCTTTCCTCCTCCCCTTATATCTGACTTTTCAATAAAAATAAATAAATCTTTCAACAAAAAAAAAAAAAAGAGAGAGAGAGAGGATACCACCCTACCCCAGCCAGTACTTCAAGCCAGACTCAAATTCAGTGGTAGGCACAAGGGTCTCTTGCAGACAAGCATCATCAGTGGTAAGGCCTGCTGCAGCCCCCTCTCACCTCACTCTGAGAAGATACTGCCCCCAACCAGATACATAACTTTACACTTACCACATTAGAAAGAAGAAAACGCTCAGAGACTCCGAGTGTTAACAGACATAATGAATCGTATATTTCTGATTGGAATGAAGATGTCATTCTACAAAGTAACTTGCAGTTCTTACATATACCCAACAAACCAGCAATTCAACTATCTGGTAATATTTGAAATTTAAACAACTCAAAGTAATGGACTTAATGAACACACAATATCACAGCTAGATTAAAGAAAGGTGGGGATGGACATCTGGCCAGTCAACATGCCCGTATCAGAGTGGCTGGTTCTGCTACTGATTGCAGCTTTTTGCTAACACACAGCGTTACACAAGAAATGGATTCCTGCAACCCACAAAGGAAACCCAAACGAGTTCCCAGCTCCTGCCTTTAGCCTTGGACCAGTCTTAATTGCTGAGGGCCTTTGGGGAGTGAACCAGTGAGTGTTCTCTTTACCTCTGTGTGTCTGTGTGCACCTTTCAAACAAATAAGTAAATGAAGAAAAATTTTTAAGGGAGAAAATGGTACAACTTGATTTTTGTAAATAAAAAACCTACAGAAAAAGTGGTAAGTAAATTATGTCAGAGGAGTACTCTATGGAGACCAATGATGATAATATATCACTGAATTGACAGTATTTGAGTTCAAAATGACTGTCAATAGGGTTGGCCTGGTTGCTCAACAGGTGGCTCAGCAGGTGGCACAACAGGCTAATCCTCCACCCGCAGCGCTGGCATCTCACATGGACCGGGTACTCCAGTTCCCTGGTCATAGACTGGAAAAGTAGAAAAGGACTGCTCAAGTCCTTGGGTCCCTGCACCCACATGGGAAATCTGAAACAAGATCCTGGCTCCTGGCTTTAGACTGACCCCAACTCCGGTAGCTGTGGCCAACTTAGGAGTGAACTAGTGGATGGAAGAGTTTCTCTTCCCAACCCCTCTTTTTCTCTCTCTGACTCTGTCTTTTCAGGAAAAAAAAATTAATCTTTACAAAAAGAAAAAATATATGATATAGCTCTTAAGGTATCTTCTTAAAGAGTTTTGCATGTGGGAGACCTGGAAGAAGTTTCTGGTTGCCTTCAGGTCAATCCAACCGTGACTGTTGTGGTTTGGGCAGTGAACCCACGGATGAAAAACTGTTTCTCTTCTCTGTAACTCTGACTTTCCAATAAAAACAAATAAATCATTTTGAAAAAGGAAATGTAATGGGAAAGAACAAGATACACCACTAATAAGACCTATATATTTTTTTTAATTGGAAAGGCAGACATACAGAGAAAAGGAAAGAAAGTTCTTCCATCTACTAGTTCATTTCCCAAGTGAGCTGATTCGAAGCCAGGAGCCGAGAGCCGAGAGCCGAGAGCTTCCTCCCAGTCTACCATGATGGTACAGGATCTCAAGGCTTTGGGCCAGCCTCTACTGCTTTCCCAAGCAACAAACAGGGAGCTGGAAGGGTAGTGGAGCAACCAGGATACGAACTGGTGCCCATATAGGATCCCAGCAGATATAAGGTAAGGATTTAGCCACTAGGCTATTGTGCCGGGTTCAGACCTATAAATTCTTCAACATTTAAAACATTTAAAACATTTTAAACACAAAATGCCTTTACTTAGCAAATCTGAGTTGAGAAGATCTAACCTGAAAAAGATCTCAATTATCCTCAAAGTAAATACAAGTTCAACAAAAATCCCAGGTGTGTATTTTATACATATACTTACATACATAAAATTTGGACAAAAAGACATTAAATTCTTAGTGTAATTCATCAGCAAACAATAAGTTTGTGAGAAAGACTGGAGAGAGGAAGGTATACTTTCTATTTTGTATATTTTTCAATATACACCAATTCCTATTTTAAGAATTTTATTTTATGATAAACCATTTCTACATATGTAAAATTCAGACAGTTTCTAAACACAAAATCTAAATTTAACTCTGAATTCTATATAAGAACTAACACAGCTTTTGTTTTGAAAAAATATAATGGTCTCTAATCAACAATTCATGCTCCAAATCATTCTCTAACTCATATTACAGCAAACTCACAAACCAGCCTTTTTTTTTTTAAGAATTTTTTTTTTTTTATTGGAAAGTCAGATATACAGAGAGGAGGAGATAGATATAGAGGAAGATCTCCCCCAAGCGGCCTCAATGGCCAGAGCTGAGCTGATCCAAAGCCAGGAGCCAGGAACTTCTTCCAGGTCTCCCTAGTGCGTGGGTGCAGGGTCCCAAGGCTTTGGGCCGTCCTCAACTGCTTTCCCAGGCCACAAGCAGGGAGCTGGATGGGAAGTGGGGCTACCAGATTAGAACCAGCGCCCATATGGGATCCCGATACATTCAAGGCAAGACTTCAAATTATTCTTTTTAAAAACTAACTGCTTAACTAGGACAAAAAAAAGTTTTATTAAATCAATGTTACTTATAACTACCTGCTATAGTTCAAACATGATTTGGCACCCAAAGTCATGCAGAAGTTTAAATCCCCAAAATGGATGAAGGTTAATAGCTGATAGATTAAGGGAAGAGCAGGCTTGATCCAATTAAATTGTCCTAGAGAAGGGCCAGCAGGAGGTCTCTAGGTCACTGGCAACGAGCCCTCAGAAGGCAACCTCATTGGACAGCTAGTTGTATGAGCCAAGTTCAGCCCATTGAGTCTGCCTGCTTCCTGGTTCTCCCCATCACCTTCCTTCTGTACACATTCTATCATGCACTGCCCTCAACTAATGAAGACACCTAATCTTGGACTATGAACCTCCAAAAACTGTGAGCTGCAATAAACCTTCTTCCTTCTCAAGTTAGCTCCTCTCAGATAATTATTAACTTTCTTATTTGAGAGGCAGATAAATAGGCATTTAGATAGAGTTTCCATCTTCTCCTCAATCCCTAAAAGCTTAAGATGGTCACAAATGGACTGGTGTCAAAGTCAAGACACAGAAACTCAGTCCCGGACTCCCAAGTAAGAACAAACCCAACTTCTTGAAACATTACCACTGATTCTCAAAGTCCATGTTAGCAAGAAACCAGAATCAGGACCTCAGGCTGGAAGATCAGACTCAGGTACTCCACTGTGAAATGCAGACATTACTGGAGTCTTAAACTCTAAAGAAGTACTTACCCCTCAGGTATTTTAGTTGAAGTATTAAAAAGTTGATAAACTAACTGACTTTCAGTTATCATAATATTCACCTCTGTCCAAAACTAGCATAAAAATTAAATTCTCAACACAATTTATACTCCGTCTGAAAAAAAAGAATATAAAACTGAGAAACTAGAAAAGTATTCAGTAGACATATCTAAAAATATTTTAAATAAACAGATTTAAAAACTTAAGTAGCTATGTATTCCTAGTCTTATAAAAAAAAAGTGAATATAAAACTTCTTGGTAACCCAGGATTATCACTATACACATCAATTACTGAACTATCATATATAAAACTTCAATGTTGAGCCCAGCACAGTAGCCTACTGCCTAAAATCCTCGTCTTGCATGCGCTGGGATCCCATATGGACACTGGTTCATATCCTGGCAGCCCTGCTTCCCATCCAGCTCCCTGTTCATGGCCTGGAAAAGCAGTCAAGGACAGCCCAAAGCCTTGGGACCCTGCGCCGTGTGGGAGACCCAAAGAAGTTCCTGGTTCCTGGCTTTGGATCGGCTCAGCTCCAGACATCTTCCTCTCTCTCTCTCCTCCTCTCTGTATATCTGACTTTCCAATAAAAATAAATACATCTTAAAAAATAAGCTTTAATGTTCTCTGTTAGAAAAAGCACTGAACAGGGCCCAGCGCCGTGGCCTGGCAGCTAAAGTCCTCACCTTGAAAGCCCCGGGATCCCATATGGGCGCCGGTTCTAATCCCGGCAGCCCCGCTTCCCATCCAGCTCCCTGCTTGTGGCCTGGGAAAGCAGTCGAGGACAGCCCAAAGCTTTGGGACCCTGCACCTATGTGGGAGACCTGGAGGAGGTTCCTGGTTCCCGGCTTCAGATCGGCACAGCACCGGCCGTTGCGGTCACTTGGGGAGTGACTCATCGGATGGAAGATCTTCTTCTCTGTCTCTCCTCCTCTCTGTACATCTGACTTTGTAATAAAACTAAATAAATTTTTAAAAAGAAAAAAAGAAGAAGAAGCACTGAACAGAGATTGGGAGGTAACTATTACTGGTTCACTTAGTAATCCATGAAACCTTATTTAAGTTACATAACTTCTCTGAACAGCCCAAGTTCCCTTGACTATATAAAATGCAAGAGTTTGACATTTATGATTGTTCGAACTAATGATATTATGTGGAAAATATAGCTAACCAAGTATTGATCCTGAGACAATGAGTATTTTTTAAAAGATTCCTATTTAATTGCTTGCATGCTGCTTTTAAATGTCCTTTTCATAAAAGACTAACAACAAACAGCTGGAATTACTATCTTCCAAGGTGGTATTATTTTGAACATTTTTTTTAATTACTGAATCAAGCACAAAAATAGCACCTTCCAAAGAGTTTCTTAACCTATAGAACAAACATCTATAATCATAAGTATACTTAGGGAGGCAGCAAGGTGTTGTGTTTTTATTTCTGGTTTTTGCCTGTATTATTAGGGAGGGCATTTTTTAAAATTTGGACTCAATTTTAACATCACCATGATTTAAACATACTGTGACAGGTGATGTAAATAATCAGGTTTTAGAAACGTACTGAGGGGACCCAGTGCCATAGCCTAGTAGCTAAAGTCCTTGCCTTGCATGTGCCGGGATCACATATGGGTGCCAGTTCCAGATTGTGTGCTGGCTGCTCCATTTCCCATCCAGCTCCCTGCTTGTAGCCTGGGAGAACAGTAGAGGACAGCTCAAGACCTTGGAAGCCTACGCCCCTTTGGGAGACCCAGAGGAAGTTTCCGGATCTTGGCCTCAAATGGGCTCAGCTCTGGCTGTAGCAGCCATGTGGGGGTGAACAACTGGATGGAAGATTTTTCTCTTTCCTTTTCTCTGTGTTATCTGCCTTCTCAATGAAAATAAATAAACCTTTTTTTTTTTTAAGTGATTTGGAAGGTAGAAATTCTCTTTCTCTGTGTCACTCTATGCTTTTCATCTACTTGAAAGACAAACATTTAAAAAAAAGAGAGAGAGAGAAAGTTGTACCCCAACAGGTCATAAATTGTCTATGTTGTTGACTGCCAGACATGCGCAATGCCTACATGCACATGTGCCTAGAACAGTGACTTTATACAGCAGATATTCAATACATAATCGTAAGTTAACTGAACATCTATAGAGAAAGAAATCAATAAACAGTAGAAGGTAACATACTCTAAGCAACGGATGATGAAAAAAATACTAAAAAAAGGAATACTCATACAAAACTGAGTAACTAAGCCTTGGATGTTAGAAATGACCCAAGTAAAATGTGGGTAAATATATAAAATGCAAAGAGTAATACAAACTGCAAACCGATCATGGGGAAATAAATAAAAATCTTTTTTTTAGAAACTTAGATGTCAGTACGATTGACTACTTTAGCCACGTGAGAAACCCAATGCAGAGTTAGAGTGGCCCCTAGGTTACTCAGTCAGGTATTACTAGCTATGAAAAAGAGAGTCAGGGTGTTTGAGAGAATCATAAAAAGAATGATTGAGTTTCTATTGGTAACAAGTCATTCAGGTGACGACAACAAGAGCTGAAAAATAAAGAATTGTAACTGAGGAAGAATTGGGATTAACGAGAGGTGTAACCTCATAAGCTATTGAAGAAAATTGGTAACAGTGGCAAGTCTAAATCAAAAGTCACTACCAAACAAGGTTGATCTTTGCAGGAATGGAAGCAAGACCACAAGAGACTGAAGAATGAGCAACCTAAAACAAACAAGAGAAAAAGGAGACAGGTAGAATACAACTGAAGCTGGTAAATAGGGCTTGTTCTGAGAAATTCAGAGTGAAACAAAGTGTCAGCATGTGATGCTAGAGTGACAGCAATGAAGGACGAGTGCTGAGAGAAGGGTTTTTTGTTGCGGGTTTGTGTTTTTAATTTTATGACTTATTTGATAAGCGAGAGAGAGAGAGAAGAGGTCAGGCAGACAGGCAGAGCTCAGGGTGCTGCTCACTCCCCAACTACGGCAGCGGGACCAGGCTCGGCTGGAGCCAGCAACCTCAATCCATGTCTCCAACTCGGGAGACAGGAACCAACTCGGCCTCCTCTTACTGGCTGCTCTGGCAGGAAGCTGGACTCAGAAAACGGAAAGAGAATTTGAACTCAACGTGGAGATTCAGGCATCCTAGCCACTAGGCTTAAACGTCCGCTCATGGCGTAGCTGGTTTTTAAATGGCGAATTCAAATGGCATGGCAAAAGCGGCCATACTATCACTACAATGAACTTGGTGTACCCAAAGCTGCTGCTTAATTACAAACTTCATGTGAGCTTGGGCCATATCTGTCATATCACTGTATGCCTGCTGCCTTAGAAAATACTAGAGAATCAATTAAGTACTGAGTATCCCAACAAGAAATCTAGAATAAAAGCACATCTTTATTTAAATGATGACATGTTCTCTATGAAGCTTCAGCAACTTACATTCCCGTGATTTAACCTTTTTGCGCTTCTTCTCACTAACTTGCAAGCTGCAAGAATCTAGAAAGCTAAAGCTCAGTTTTTTTTTTTGTTTTTTCATTTTGCAAAAAGAAGCAGGCTCACAGATAATAACATCAGTCTTTGATTCTAAATTTTGGATAATTACAGTATTCCTATATTCAAAACAAATCTAAAAAACTTAGATATCATGACATTGTTGAGGAAATACGAACAAAACTGAAATAGAATGCAGTAATACAACTAGACATGTAAATGGAAAAAAGCAATTAAGTAGCTATTTAGAAGAAATGAAAAAGTACATATAAAACTAGAAGAAGGCATAGTTTTTTTTTTTTAAGATGTATTTATTTTTATTGGAAAGTCAGATATACAGACAGGAGGAGAGACAAAGAGGCAGGGAGCTGGATGAGAAGCCAGGCCACCAGGCTAGAACCAGCGTCCACATGGGATCCTGGCAAATGCAAGGCAAGGACTTTAGCCACTAGGCTATCTGGCTGGGCCCAAAGGCACGGAATTTAGAAGAAAAAAAAAGTGTTACAGGAGTCTACCGATGAGAAAGACATTATAGGACAGGACACCAAAAACATTTTTCTGGCAGTCCACAAGAAGATGTGTGGGGGAAGCAACCCAAAGCCCAAAGACCATTTGTTGCAACTAGCATCAAGCAGTAATTATACAGCCACTGGCATCCCCAGAGTATGCTCTGCCAAAACGATTTGGCAAAGAACGTGTGTTAACCTAGTGGTTAAGATACATGCATCTCCCAGGGACTGCCTGGGTTCAGTCCCCATTCCAGTTTCCTGCTGACACACACCCTAGGGAGGCAGGGGTGATGGCTCCAGCCAGGGAGCTCCTGCCACCCCCATGGGAAACCTGCACTGAGTTTGAGTCTGCAGTTTCTGGCTTCTACCTCAGCCCAGTTCTGGATGACGCAAGCATTTGGAGAATGAACCAGTAGCCAAGCGCACTCATGCTCTCTCTCCTATCTCTCAAATAAATAAATACATGGGATTTGGCAGAGTACAGGCAATGCTCTAAACAACAGAACGCGGAAACTATTTGCTGCAAAAGGCTCTTCCCAATGGAAGTCATCTGGTGGAACTAGCCATCAGAAAAAGGAACAGACACACTGTTTTATGAATACCATTTACGACAAACACAAATGGCAAAGATGTGTGTGACAAGGACACAATCTACTGGGAATCAGAATATATATATACACACACACATATACAGTCACATATTTTAAATGCATTCCCAGTAACAAAGTAAACTAGTGTATCATTCATCATTTAAGAACCATTTATTAAGTACTTAGTATGTCCTAGTCATTCTACTGGACCTTCAAGAAATTAAACCACCCTTAAGTGACTCAATCTAGTGAGAAAACAAATACACAAAGTATGACATAGGTAGGATGAGAGAGATCCAGAAATTTTCACCACTAACTGTTCAAACCAAGCCAAGGGATTCGTTCAGTGTATAGACCCTTTGTTAAAGCACCCCCCCAAACCCACTGCACAGTAACTATGCAAAGCCAACAGCTCCCCCATACACCTCAGTTTCCACAGGAGAGTTGTGTAAGCTCATCAGAAGTCAACTGGGTTTCATCCCAACCTATTTATGTCAGCTGCATGTGTTACTTTAATTAGATAACTCAATTAAATATTACATAAGCCAATAAAATATACATGTGAAAAGAATGCTTTTGAAAGACAATAAAAAAGATCCACTAAAAATACTTCTGTCAAATTATATGTGGGTGAAACTATAAAAGAATGGGGAAAAGGTCATAAAAAAAATCTAGAATTCTGGATTCAGTTTGCTTTACTCAAGGAAAACCAAAACCAAAAATCATAAACAATACATTATAATTGTGGCTTATTCAAAAATGAGTTCAAAATTCTAATCAACAACCTAAAAAAACAAAATGAAGAATGGGTGGGCTTGGTCTGACGCTAACAAATATCCATATTTCTGTATTTTCAGCTTAAAACAATTCAGGTATCATTTGTTTATTTAGGATTATTTATTTATTTGTAATGCAAAGTCAGATTTACAGAGATAAGGAGAGACAGAGAGAAAGGTTGTCTATGGGCTGCTTCACTCCTTATATGGCCACCACAGCCAGAGCTGAGCCAATATGAAGCCAGGAGCCAGGAGGCCCCTCCAGGTCCCTCCCAGGGCTGCAAGGGCCCAAGACACTGGGCTACCCACTGCTGTTTTCTTAGGCCACAAGCAGGAAACTGGATGGGAAGTAGAGCAGCTAGGACAGGAACCAGTGCTCATATGAGATGCTAGCATTTACAGTTAGAGGACTAGCCAATTGAGCCACCGTGCTGGCCCCTTCAAATACCATTTGAACCATATTTCCTGATTAACTGATCAACTACCAATCTGAATGGTGCCGAATAATGCCACTCTGTCTTATACACACACAAGCTGTAATGGGGCTGGGACACTTCCTCGTGTCTGCAGGGCAGTCAGGTTTCCCAGACAAAGGAAACTCCATCATGAAACCTGATTAGAAATGGAGCAGTAGATAAGGAGGTGGAAAACATTCCAGCCCTGTACATTGACCCTGAAGCAGAAGAGAAAATGAAAATGTCAGCAGACCGAGGGAACAAGAGATAACAAACTGGGTTAGATTACTGGGACTAGGGATGCCTTCCTTCCCTCACTGACTACTCTTTCAAGCTCAAGAGCATGCTGACTCAGTGCCGGGGGCCTCACCCATTGCTTCCTTTCAGCTTTATTGGAATCCACATTCCTCAGGAGCAGGTTTCGGTTGTGCCTATAATTTAAGCTCCATTGTTCACTGCCTAGCCATCTCATTTAAGAAGTATAAACAACAGCAACAACAACAAAAAAGGGCAAGTCTGAGCTGTAATTTTCCATCAGGTGAAACTGGTATCACCCTTGTGGAATCTGACATCTTGTTGATTTATCTTAAGTAGATACACTGGTATTGGATCAATTTCCATCACACGTAAATAGGTACAAATGGAACCAGTATGTTCACTAACGTAACATTCCCCCTGGTCTTTTCCTTAGATCTCTTAGAGCAGTTATGCCAAGAGCCTACTTACCACACCCAAAAGAACTATTCCATCTAACCATATTCAATACTTCCAAAGCTCATTTTCCTTCTACTCCATCTCCAAAATCAAATACCTATTCCTTTTTACTTCTGCTATATTTCTTCCAGCAACCTACAATAACTTTTCCTTCTTACAGATCCATTTTTTCTAAGTTCATCAACTTACTCAGATAAGGTTCATTCACAGAAAAGCCAAATAGTATTATTCTGCCAAAGAAAACCATCATTCCCTCAAATAACTATGCCTAAGAACCACTTATTAGGGCCTGGCACGGTAGCCTAGCTGCTGAAGTCCTCACCTTGCATGTGCTGAGATCCCATATGGGCACCGGTTCTAATCCCGGCAGCTCCCTGCTTGTGGCCTGGGAAAGCAGTAGAGATCAGCCCAAAGCCTTGGGACCCTGCACCCATGTGGGAGACCTAGAAGAAGAGGCTCTGGGCTCCTGGCTTCGGATTAGCTCAGTTCCAGCTGCTTTGGCCGATTGGCTTCGGGCAGTGAATCACTGGACAGAAGATCTTCCTGTCTGTCTCGGCTCCTCTCTCAGTATATCTGACTTTCCAATAAAAATAAACACATCTCTAAAAAATAAATAAATAATTTCAAAAATAAAAAAGAACAAATACACAGTTGACATAGTATTCCGTTCTCACATAGCACATGAAAAACAGGCAGTCTAAGAACAACTAATAACCAAAGCACTACACGTCATTTAACATAACAAGAAACTGACTGCTAAAATATAAATACAGCACTTTTATATAACACATACAACTATCTCCAGTTCTTGAAGTTTACAAACTTTTACTACCTATTACTGCCATTTCTAGCCTGTTCTGTAATTCCAACGCATTTTACTGTCATCAAAATGTAACTTACAGCTAAATCAGAATATAAGTAGCTACTATACCAAATGGAACACTTAGACTGGGCCTTAACTTCAAAAATTTGACTTAAATAAAAAATACAGTCTAAAGCATTCTGAGCTTCCAGGCTAGCATGTGGTAGGTACAGTAGGTGAAGCAAGACTCTTTCTGTTAGATATAATATCACAAACATTTTACAGATTGAAATGAAAGAGAAAAATCGCAAATCAGAAGTTACAGAGCTGTATGACTCCAAGGCCAACACTTTTCACTGCAAAATTAAGACAGTCAAAAGATTCTTTGTCAAACTGTTTTGCATGGCCAGCCATGCCAGAAACTCCAAAGATCCCAAAGGCAATTTGATTTCTCTTCTTCAATTTCTACACCTGATAGACAAGCTATGCATCTCAGAAAACACTGAAATCTGTATACCACAACCATTCACAATCCCAAAAGCACAGGTGAAAGCAAAGGCTGGCAAAGAGAAATTAGTCCACGTTACCCGGACCTGGAATCACTTCTCAAAGACTACAGCAAGTCCCATTTGTTCTGCATTCTTAAGTAACCAGGATTTTGAAGAAAAATTATAGTTCTCCACTTTACATTGCAATTCACAGAAAAGTAGATTTAGAAATAATGTTAAGAACTAAATAAGTACATTTTAAAAAGTGCTGATCATTACTGGAGTCATTTGTCAGATATTTAAAGTAAGAACACAGGGTTTAGCATCATGATGGCACTATGGTGGCTAGCATCTAGTTGCTGTTACTGTGGGTGAGTCTCTGCCTGTAGCACCAGCATCCCCTATGGGCACTAAGCTACTTTGAAAGAACAAAGAGGGTCCAGCACGGTAGACTAGTGGCTAAAGTCCTTGTCTTGCATGCGCTGGGATCCTATACCAGTGCTGGTTCATGTTCCGGCAGCCCCACTTCCCATCCAGCTCCCTGCTTGTGGCCTGGAAAAGCAGTCAAGGACGGCCCAAAGCCTTGGGATCCTACACCCACTTGGGAGACCTGGAGGAAGTTCCTGGCTTCTGGCTTCAGATCAGCTCAACTCCAGCCACTGCAGCCACTTGGGGGAGT
Organism: Ochotona princeps; assembly: GCF_030435755.1. Lineage (NCBI taxonomy): Eukaryota > Metazoa > Chordata > Mammalia > Lagomorpha > Ochotonidae > Ochotona > Ochotona princeps. Next base: position 55,977,134 of record NC_080839.1, on the reverse strand, counting down.
GAACCAGCAGATGGAAGATCTGTCTCTCCTTCTCTGTAAAATCTGACTTTCCAATAAAAAAATAAATAAATTTTAAAAAATAAAAGACAAAGCTAGCAAAATAGTAAGGAAGGAATTATACAATCATAATTAAAGAGAAAAATGGATTTTAGTGAGGTAAAACAAAAGTTACTTTTGCTATTTGTGTACTGCCAATCAGAACAAATATGAACTTTAATTTGGACAGACTTGCAGCAAACAATGAAGAGAAAGCAAAGACCTAGATCATTCAGAAAAGAAAGTTAATAGATGACAGAGTTCACATTTACCTATGACCCCCAACGTGTTTATACTCCCAATCAACAACAAAGAAAGTGTTACTCACTCTCAATGTATGCTGAGCCAAAATGCACATCAGTTAAGTGGCACAAAATCTGAAGTATAAAGAATTTGCTTTAAAGCGGTCCTGGGCTGCTGCTATCCCCATACATGTAACAGAGGCAAACACACAGCGCTTTCAGAAGATACCTTGGAGAGCTAAGCCACCTTTCTCTTTTCTGAAAAATTTATTTTTGGGGAAATGCAGAATTACAGAGAGAAACGGAGAGATGGAGAGAAAGCTCTTCCAGCCACTGGTTCACACCTAAAACAGCCACAATGGCCAGGACTGAGCTGGTCCAAAGCCACCACTGCACCTATTAACTTTTTCAGTGACAGTCGGCAACACACCAAGATCAATCAAGAATTCAAGCCAGTTTTGTGATGCGCTGACCTCAACTGCCACGTGCAACACCAACATCCCAGATGCGAGTAACTACCAGGCGAGGCTGTTCTACTTCTTTTTTTGAAGATTTATTGATTTTAATTGGAAAGGCAGATATACAGAGAGAGGAGGAGAGACAAGAGAGGAAGATCTTCCATCTGAAGGTTCACTCCCCAAACGGCCACAATGGCTAGAGCTGAACCAATCCGAAGCCAGGAGCCAGGATCTTCCTCCCGGTCTCCCATGTGGGTGCAGGATCCCAAAGACTTGGGCCACCCTCAACTGCTTTTTCCAGGGAGTTGGATGGGAAGCAGGGCTGCCAATATTAGAACCGGCGTCCATATGGGATCCCGGCATGTTCAAGGTGAGGACTATAACCACTATGCTATCGCGCCAGGCCCAGTTGCTCTATTTCTAATCGAGCTCCTTGCTAAACTCCTGGGAAAGTAGCAGGACCACATTCTTGGGCCCCTGCCATCTGCCTGACTCAGCCCTTGCTTTGGCAGCCATGTGAGTAGTGAACCAGCAGACAGAAGATATTACTGTGTTTATCAAATAAATAAATCTACAAATACGTAAAAACTAAAAATGAGACAAAACAAGTCAATATGAGCAAAACCCAGCAGAAAAATCAGGCCACACAAAGGCATGCCTAAGACCTCACATATAGGAAATACAAAGACACCAAATATAATTTCTTACCAGATTTAAAAAGTTTATTCATTTTATTTGATCAAGTTAGAGAGAGAGAGAGAGAGAGAAAGAGATCTTTTCATCTGCTAGGTTAAGCTGTATTCTGTGACCTGGTATCCATTAGGGGTGCTGCTTCAAGCCCTGGCTGCTCTGTTTCGGATCCAGTTCCCTGCTAATCTATCTGGGAAAGCAACGGAACATAATGCAAATGCCTGGGCTCGGGCACCACTTGGGAGACCTAGACGAAGGTCCTGGTTCCCGGCTTTTGGTCAGTCCAGTTGTGGTCATTGTAGACATCTGGGAAGGGACCACTAGAGAGAAGATTTCACTCTACATACAGATGTCTCCTGCTAACTCTTTCAAATGATCAAGAAGTGGGTTTTTTTAGATGAACATAACTGGAAACTGGCTGTAATCATTTTTTAAAATATTTGCAGGAAATATAACATTACTTACATACAATATAAGCATAATAACCAAAATTTAAAATTCAATAGATAGCTTTAACAGGTATATTAAACTGAGAAAAATAAATTAATGTACTAGAAGATAAGCCAGAATAAATTTTCCAGAATAAAGCATAAGAAGAAAACATAGGGCCCGGCGCGATAGCGTAGTGGTTAAAGTCCTCACCTTGCACGTGCCGGGATCCCATATGGGAGTCCCCGGTTCTAATCCCGGCAACCCCGCTTCCCATCTAGCTCCCTGCTTGTGGCCTGGGAAAGCAGTCGAGGACAAACCAAAGCCTTGGGACCCTGCACCCGCGTGGGAGACCTGGCAGAGACTCCCAGCTCCTGGCTTCAGATTGGCTCAGCTTCAGCCGTTGCGGCCGCTTGGGGAGTGAATCATCAGGCGGAAGATCTTCCTCTCTTGTCTCTCCTCCTCTCTGTAAATCCACCTTTCCAATAAAAATGAATAAATCCTAAATATATATATATAGCAAATATACATATATATTTTATATATATAGCAAAGGGGTTTGTGCTGCAACACAACAGGTTAAGCCACTACCAGCATTCTGACACCTTTTGAGCACCAGCTCCAGTCACAACACTCCACTTTTCACTCAGCCTCCTGTTTGCAGCCTGGGAAAGCAGTAACGGGCAGCCCAAAGTCCTTGGAATCCTGTACTCGCTTAGGACACCCAGGGTTCCTGGCTTCAGATTGGCTCATCTCCTGTCATCGCGGTCACTCGGATAGTAAACCATGGATGGTGATCTTTCTCTCTGTAACTCCTTCTCTCTTTAAATCTGTCTTTCCAATAAAAATAAATACATTTTATTAAAAAAAAGCAATAATTTAGAATTCTGCAGAATAAGCTGCCAACCATAGATTCAAGGAACATAAAAAAAATTCAAAACAAAACATTCAGTACACTAAATCAGAAACAATCTTAAGTATAATCTTTAAGTAAACCAAGAAGGAGTAAAACACTGTAAAATCTCTGCAACTGTCACTTAAAACAAAAAAAAAAAGAGGGTGGGAGTTTGACCTTGGCAGCTCGGGTGACAGCAGCCCTCCGCAGTGGTAGCGACCTGCTTGCAGAGAGTACCCAACGCCTGGGACTCCGCCCATGGGCACCGTGGCCACATGGTGACCCAGTCGTAGGCTTTGGGTGGCCAGTGTGCCTATTTGGTGCCTGACTCTGCCTGCTGGCCACCTGGCAGCGAGCTAGGGTTTTCAGGGTATGTAAATGCTGCCTAGGGACATCCAGGAATAAGGCTAGTATGAGTGTAGGTGAGGGATGAATTCTGGGTGATTCCTAGTGATGGGGTCACAGAACTTGCTTGCAAGCATGGGGCCTGAGCTCTGAGGGTTTGGAGGGGAGAGTCCATAAGTTCTATTTGGGTCAGACTGAGTCACCAGCCCAAATGGGAGTCCTGAGATGAGCTGTTCGCGTAGAGCATCACTGACTACCACACATCAGCCCCCACAAAAGCTATGGCTGGGGGCCTGTCTGGCAGGGCTAGGTACCAGTACCTGACCGAGTGGTGGAACAAAAGATGGGTCACACTTGGCAAGGTTAGGACACTAACCAACACATGAAAGAACCAGATTCGGGGGTAGATTCTCTGGGGAAATTTTGAGCCCATCCCTATAGAAATACAAGTCCCGCTGGTTTAGCTCATGAGTTGGGATGGTGATGGGCTGAGCTAGGTGTGACCATGGAACCTGCCTTCACTTACAGGTAAAGGAACCGACAACAGTCTGAGCAGGTCAAGGAAGCAGCACCCGAATGTGCATCCTAAAACAGGATGTGAGGTGGGCCGAGCTGCAACTGGAAGGGGGCAGACCGGGCAGGGCCTAGCAAACCTTAGTTCACAATGCAGAACAGAAATCAGGATGGAGCACAGGTCATGCCGAGCTAGGCTCTTACACCGACTGGTCTGCATGAGCCAGGGATACTAGACCACAGCATCAAAGGCAAAGGCCAAGACAGGTGAGGGGCTATGCCAAGCTGCGCCATCTATGATTGGGAACAGGCCCACTTGGGGAGTTAAGACACCCTAACTGGATTTGGGTTCCCACTGGTGAGTGTGGGGCCTGGAGTGGGGGCTGTATTCTGGTCTGGATATGACTGCAGTCTCCCTTGGCACAAGTTGGACTGGGACTGGATGCACCAGGCCAGGATAGACTCCAGCACCATCTGGTGCTCTGGAGGACCAGGGTAGATGTTGGACGGACTAGGCTAGGTCTCTGCCCCTACTGAACCATGTGTGAGCCATGTCCCGGTAAGGACGAACCTTGACAGAGCTGAAACATCCAACAGTAAGAACTGGAATGGACTGAAGGCCAGTGAGGAAATGCCACTGATTCTGCTAGCACAGGAGGTGGATTAAGTAGGGTTGGCTCATGGACCCACAGGTATGCACGAGATCTGGCAATGGGAGAGGTTCTGATGGAGGAGCCTGGGCAACTACTCTGGCAGGACACAGTCCATGCAGGTGAGTGCAAGAACCACAACAGGGATCAGCCCAGACCAGGCCAGGGGAAGGTACCACCGGCATACATTTGGCATAGGTTGGGGGCAAACCAGGCTGAACCAGTTCACATCACCCACTGGCGAATCGGAGCATCAGAACAGAGTGTAGGTCGGGCCAGGTATGGTCAAAACACATACCAGTGCACATTACGGCTGGGACTGGATGCCTGATGGGCTGGGCTGGGCTATAATCCTCACCAGCATCAGCTGGAATTGGGGGTGGACCGGGCCAGGCCAGGCCAGGCTACAACACCCACTGGCAAATGCCAAGGTGTGGTGGGCCGTTCCAGACTGGGCTGCAGCGCCCTACCAGCACATGTGAGAACAAGGGAGGGAGGGAACAAAGCCAGTAGGGGGAATGTGGTGGGCTCCCCTGCTGTACCGCCAATCCCATTGGAATGTCTGAGCTGGAATGGGGACAGACCGGACCAGGCAGGGCTACAACACCTGTGGGTCTCAGGTGAGCTACATCAGGGAAAAGCCAGACTGGCCTGATTGTTCCTAGTGGTGCAAGCATAAATTAAGAGTGGGTGTGGGTGGTTGGGCTTTGCTGCATTATCAGCTGGCAGAGGCTGGGGGTGGGGCTAAATCTGTCAAGTTAAATTCCAGAACCACCTGCAGAGTGCATAATCCGGGAGTGGGAGTGGCTTAGGAGGGAAATAGTGGGTGCCTCCCTCGTGGGTTACCACTCCCACTGGAGAGCATGAAAACCAGGATTGGGGCAGGGGTGGCTAGACAGAAAGGCACCTAACAGTACATGTGTGGGCTGATAATAAGGCAGGTTGGGTTGCACTAGGCTACAATGCCCATTAACATGTAGGAGAGCTAAATGGGATGTGGGACAGACCGAACAAGTCTGCAGCATACACTGGCAAGCATGGGAATCAGGGTACGAGGCAGGCCTCTTGGAGGTTATGGGGAGTCGCCCCAACTAGGCTACGGCTCCCACTGGTTTGCACGAGAGCCGAGAGTGAAGTGGGCAGAATCAGGCTGAACTGTAACACCCATTGGTTCACGTGGAAGACAGGGCTGGAAACAGAACTGACCCAGCAATTGCAATCACCAGAATGTGCACAAGTTGACTGGGGCGACTGACTGTGCCAGACCCTGTACTGGCAAGCACTCAAAAGAATCAGATCTGGGATCACCTCAAACGAAGTCTCTCTGGGAATCCCTCCAACTGAGCTGCTGATCTCAGAACCCCAACTATGAAGAGACTATGTCAGCCAGTGGATTCTGAAGAGATTTCATCACGCTTAGAGCAGCAAGATTGGCAGGAATTCAGAACCGCTGAACTATCCAAACTGCATGAGCAGGACCCTCGGAGCAAGCTCCACGTCAGGGACCTGCAATGGGTGGGAGCCTGGGTGGGGCTTTTCCCTTTATCTCCTTCCTTACCCCGGATACAGAAAAAATAAAAATAATATTAATGTGGAAACAATGGTCTAACCCACTTTCCTGTAGCCCTTGACCATTTGTACCCTAATCAACTATGTACAGATTACCAAAATAAAAACATTTAATAATATAAAAAAAGGAAACAAAAATGAGGGACGAGAGCTGTGGCATAGTGGGTTTGATACTGCATTCCTTATTGGAGTGCTGCTGGTTCAAGTCCCCGTTACTCCACTTCCAATCCAGGTCCTTGCTAATGTGCCTGCGAAGGCAGCAGAATATGGCCTACATATTTAGGGCCCTGCCACCCACATCTGAGACCCAGACGGAACTGAGAGTTCCTGAATCTGACTTCGCCCAGAACTGGCTGTTGAGGCCCTTTGGAGAATCCATCATTCTCTAGCGTACTTGCTCTGCCTCCCAAGTAAAAAAATCTTTAAATGAAAAAATCTTTAAATCTTTAAAATAAATTGCTAGAAGAAAATCTTTAAAAGAAAAATGATAAGTATCAGTATGGCTATTTCACATTTTTCTTTTTATTAAGAATAAGTCTGATTAGCTTAGGAAGTTGCAAGGAACAAATAAGATATCGTATCTGAAAAGGTTTTTAATGATATCTAGCTAGAGACTGAAGGAGTAGAGTTTGTCCAAAACCTATTTCCTTTTAATCATTTAATTTCTCTTTAGGCTTCACTTTACCCCATAAAAGAGGATTGAAGCTGATTATTTCCAAGGTTCATTCCAGTGCAAAGAATATTATTACATCTTTCAATTAGAAGGTTGTGACGCAAATCGTAATTGTCTACTATCTAAAAATAAAATGCTAGCTATCATTAGAAAAAACAATGAAAACATAACAGAAATCACATCACAAATTCTACATTGCATCCTCCATATATGGAATACCACAAGTGTTGAAATCATCAAAAATGTTTACATATATTGTGTCTTCATATAACTGTGTACATGCAATTATACAAAAGCACACGTAGGTACACATAATACATAAATCAGCTATAACACTGGTTCACAAGCCTTGTATATCAGAAATATTAGAGCTAAAAAAAATACTAATGCTCAGAGACCTGATTTCCAAGATTCTGAATTAAATGATCTGAAAAAAGACAGGGAATATTATTTTTAAGTTGTCTCTTATTCTAACACCAAGCTAAAACTGAAAAGCACAGAATTAATGTGACAAATAGTGGAATATAACCTTTCCAAAACATATTAAAGATAATGAAATTATTGAGAATTTTCACACAACAACAAAAAAATGAACATCCTCAAATTATACCACAATGGGATTCATCTATTGCAAATTTAAGTGCCATAACTGTACTGCAGAGCAGCAGGTTAGGTCACAGCTGAGGATGGCCCCCTCACCCAGGAGACAAGGATGGGGGTGCTGGCTCCTGCCTTTGGCAAGGCCCAGCTCTGGCTCTTCTGTGAGTAGCAGTGGGGAGTGAATGGCAGATGGAAGAGCTCTTTGTCAGTCTATCTGTGTCTAAGTTATTCTTTCAAATAAATATATTTGAAACCAAAGCAAGAGGAGGCCGGCATTGAGAGACAGCATGTAAAGCCACCAGCTATGACACTGGCATCCCATAAGGGTGCTGGTTCGAGACCTGGCTGTGCCATTTTCACTTCAGCTTCTGCTTAGTTAGTGGCCCAGGAAAAGCAGCAGCAGGCCTACCCACTCGGGCTCCTGCCACCCAAGCAGGAAGCCCGGAGGAGCTTTTGGCCACAGATTTTAGCCTGGTCCAGGCACACCTAAATCCTGGGGAGTGAACCACTGGGTGGGAGGCCTTTCTCCTCTGTTTCTCCCCCTCTAACTGCCTTTCAAAAAAATTAATAAATCCTTAAACACACATACACACACAAAGAACATAAAGGGCCAAATAAAATCAAGGATTAGTTTTACAGAGTACTTAGCAAATGAATGCAATTTTTTTACTTATTAAAAATTAAGATAAAATAAGCCAGAAAAGTCCGTATGAATTCCAATATAAAGACATCTAGTCTTTAAACAGCCTATCAACTAATCCTCCTGCTTCTTTTACCCTTGTCTTCCCTTAAGTCCACTATGAATCCTTTTAAAGGGATCCTTACGGGGCCAGCGCATTGGCTCCACTGGCTAATCCTCCACCTCCAAGCATAAGACGCCATATGGCCTCCGGGTGTCCCGGCTATTCCACTTCCCATCCAATTCCCTGTTTACGGCCTGGGAAAGCAGTGAATGATGGATCAAGTTCTTGGGTCTTTGGTACCCATGTGGGAGATTTGGAAGAGGCTCCAGGCTCCTAGGTTCGGATCAGCTCAGCTCCAGCCACTGCGGCCATATGGATGGAAGACCTTTACCTATCCTTCTCTGTACATCTGCCTTTCCAATAAAAATAAACAAATAAATCTTAAGAAAAAAGGGGAGGACTTTGAAATAGTATCTGGTAGGACATTGTGACACAGTAGGGTAAGCCAGTGCTTAGGAGACACAAACCCCATACTGGAGTACCAATGGGTTACTAAGAAAAAAAATTCAAATTATGATTTTGATTTAGACAATGAAACCCACCAATCATTACTATTAAACAGTCCTGGAGTGTCAGGATCAGATTTAAAATATCAGGCTGTGTGGTCTAAGAACAGCACTTACAAATCTAGCCATAGAAAAGTGCATGAGTGAAGGTCATGTTTTTCTATGGGAATAAGGAGATAAAATAAGAGTAAAAGTTTAACAACACAGGCTCACTACCGCTTATTAATTCAATATTTACTCTGTGTTACATACAGGGCTTCATCTAAGTACTTTAAAATATTTTATTTAATTCACAAAATAATTTATTATCCTCATCTGACAAATGAAAAACTAAGGTTCTAAGAGGTCAGAATTATAGCAAATATGTACTTTGGAAGTAAAACACAATGATAATAAGGTTTTAGTGTAAGCATTTTTTTTTTTAAAGATTTATTCATTTTATTACAGCCAGATATACACAGAGGAGGAGAGACAGAGAGGAAGATCTTCCGTCCGATGATTCACTCCCCAAGTGAGCCGCAACGGGCCGGTGCGTGCCGATCCAAAGCCGGGAACCAGGAACCTCTTCCGGGTCTCCCACGTGGGTGCAGGGTCCCAATGCATTGGGCCGTCCTCAACTGCCTTCCCAGGCCACAAGCAGGGAGCTGGATGGGAAGTGGAGCTGCCGGGATTAGAACTGGCGCCCATATGGGATCCTGGCACTTTCAAGGCGAGGACTTTAGCTGCTAGGCCACGCTGCCGGGCCCTAGTGTAAGCTTTTAATCCCAGGTCTATGCACGTTGCCTTTCACAATAGCTATAAACAAGTTAAAATAATCACAAACAATAGTCACAGGCCCAGTGAGGTGGCCTAGAGGCTAAAGTCTTGCCTTGAATGTGCTGGGATCCCATATGGGTGCCCATTCAGCTCCCTGCTTGTGCCCTGGGAGAGCAGCTGAGGATGGCCCAAAACCTTGGGACCCTGCACCTGCATGGGAGACCTGCAAGAGGCTCCTGGCTCCTGGCTTTGGATTGGCTCAGCTCCAGCCACTGTGGTCACTGGGGAGTGAATCATGAGACAGAAGATCTTCCTCTCTGTCTCTCCTTTTCTCTGTAAATCTGCCTTTCCAATAAAAATAAATATTTCAAAAAACACAGTCATTGCATTTAATTTACTTTTTCCATATAAATGTACAGTAAGTCTTCTCAATAGCACTATGCAGCTGCTCAGCCAAAATACTTTCAAAGGCCAGCAGTGTGGTGCAACAGGTTAAGCCACTGCTTCCAACGCCCACACAGGATTACCAGTTCAGGTTCCAACTGCTCCTCTTCCAATCCCTTCCTGCCATAATGCACCTGGAAAGGCAGAGGATTGGGGCCCAAGGACTTGGGCTCCTGACACCCACAGGGGTAAGACCAGGACAAGCCCTGGCTTTGGCTGCCACTTGGGGGGGTGAACTGACAGGTGGAAGAGGAATCAATCTCTCAATGTCTGTCTGTCTGTCTGTCTGCCTGTCTCTTTCTTTCTCTCTCTCTCAGCTCTACCCTCTGCTGCTCTGCCTTTGAGATATTCATAAGCCCTCTCTAACTCCCTTTCTTTTGAAATCTCTTGTCTCATAGCACAGCATGCTGATTATACCTCAAAATTCAATTCAGAAGTCATTCTACTTTCAATATCACAATAAATGTTCACACACCTCATGGCTACCTCGCGTTCATCTCCAGTCTAAGTTGGTTGCAACAGCCTCCCAACCAGCCGTCCTGCTTCTTCCACTCTTGTCTTCCCTCAAGTCCACTACTGAATCATTTTAAACCAGTCCTTTCAGAAATGGTATTGGGAGGACACTGTGACGCAGCAGGTTAAGCTGGGACACCCACACCCTCATATTGGCGTGTCAGTTCTTGCCCTGGTGATTGTGTTTCCCACCAACACATCTGGGAGGCAGCAGATGGGGGTCCAAGTGCTTGGAGTCCCACATGAGACAGATGGAGTTACCGGCCTCCGGCTGCAAGCTGGCACAGCCCTAATTTTTGCAGGCATTTGGGAAGTGAACCATTTGATGCATGACATCTCTCCTTCTCTGTCACTCTGCCTTTTAAGTAAACAAATCTTAAAAAGATAAGAATGGTATCACTCTACTTAGCTCAAAATATTCCAGTGAGTGCCTGCCTTGCTGGGCTAAAATCCAAAATCCTCACAAAAAATAAGACTCGGCGCTTCTCTGACATCATTTCTTCCATTCCCTTCCTCTTCCAACCACATGCTCTTCCTCAAATACTGGAAGCCAGCTTCCTTCCTCCAGCTGCTCCCCTGCCAGAAGGCTCTTACTCTTTCTCAAACTTCACCTTTCCAGGTCTGCGCTCAGCTGGCACCTGACCAGTGAAGCCTCCCCTCCCCAGGCCACTCTCCTATGCACTTCCCTGCCCCAACTCTATCAGTGCCTCCCACCTTTCAACACCTTATCTATTGATTTGCCATTATCCATCTGCCCCCACAGTTCTGGTCCCCACCCCCCCACCCCCACCCCCCCGCAACTGTTTTATCTCCAATACCCAGAACAAGACCTGGCATGAAGTGAGTGCTTGAAAAATCTCTGCTGAATGAAAATACAAACCAGCAATGCCAAAACGCAGATTCCTAAACATTCCAGCACACAGCGCCCACACCACATGCCCTGAGCTACTCACCCTTCTCTACACAACTCTCGCATTTCCAGGTAATATCAGACCCTTCCTTGCTCCACGACCAGACCATCAAAAATCTGAGGCCGATCACTGTCATTTTCTACTTACATACTTATTTATACTCATCGTTCTTCAGACACGAAGCCTTAGGTTCTCACCTCAGAAAGTTTTTCCTTCCTGCTTTTCTGTTTTCACTCTTAGCTGCTTTACCACACCCTGAGAAAACCAAGCCCTTCCAACGGGAAATACTCTGAGCCTTCTACATGCGGACGCTCTATCATACTAACTAGACCCCACATTTCTTTAAAGGTTATTAGAACACATCTCACATACAGAAAATTTTTTCAATCATTCCTTTTCCAATTCCTTTCACAAATATAAAACTCAATAATGATCTTTCTTTTTCTTTCCTATGAACTGCCTATTCTCATCTGGATCTGAGCTGGGGGCGGGCAGATGAATATTATCAAAAGTACAGAGAGTCCTTTAATTAGACAGTCAAGCAAAAAATCGCAAGAATACTTCAGAAAGTGCAAGAGAAAATGAGATTAAAAATAAATTTATTTTAGTGCAAAATTTGCTTCAGTCCATGCAGTTGTTTCAGTGTGCATTTTCTAAAATCTCTTGTACCTACTATTCCAAAATTATTTCACATCAAAACAAATTTATTTTTTAATTATATTTTCAGCACACTTTTCCAAGTACCCTAGTCACTAACAAAGAAGCTTTTGGTACACTGTGGTATTCCCTTGTCCTCCAGATCTGAGGAGGGCAGTGCCCAAAGCCTGGGACGGTGAGAGCTGGGATTGGCTTTCGTAACTCTAACCTGGCAACCTGGAAGGAGTAGGACTGACAGGTTCCTGAAGGGACAAATTAGACCTAATCTTAAAGGCACTTTTGTTGACTTTGGTCTTAATGACTTTAGAGGAGATATAAAACTTAAACAGAATATCAACTGATCCACATTTCATTTTAACTCATCCAACTCTTGTTTCTTACTGGTTTCAACGAAATGAAGTGGAATTGTTAAATTTAGTAATCTGACACAAGGAAATGATTAATTTTTCAATTACATTAATAAGAGGGACAAAGATCATAGATTTTTTTTTGCAAAGATTTATTTTAAAAAATTCAGATATACACAGAGGAGGAGAGATAGAGAGGAAGATCTTCATCCGATGATTCACTCCCCAGGTGACTGCAACGGCTGGTGAACCAGGAACCAGGAATCTCTTCCAGGTCTCCTATGTGGGTGCAGGATCCCAAAGCCTTGGGCCATCCTCAACTGCTTTCCCAGGCCACAAGCAGAGAGCTGGATGGGAAGTGGAGCCGCTGGGACTAGAACTGGCACCCATATGGGATCCTGGCACGTTCAAGGTGAGGACTTTAGCCACTAGGCCTCACCGCCGGGCCCAGATCATAGATTATAAATCCAGTTCCTACAATACAGGTAATATATTTTCTTTTTTCTTTTTTTTTTGTTTTGTTTTGGTTTTTTTTTTTTGTTTTGTTTTTAATTGGAAAGGCAGATTTTACAGAGAGAAGGAAATACAGAGAGAAAATCTTCCATCCACTGGTTCACTCCCCAAGTGGCCCCCATGACTGCAACTGAACCAATCCAAAGCCTGGAGCTTCCTCTAGGTCTCCCACGTGGGTGCAGGGTCCCAAGGCTTTGGATCATCCTCTACTGTTTTCCCAGGCCACAAGCAGGGAGCTAGACGGGAAGTGGAACAGCCAGGACACGAACCCATATGGAATCCCAGAGCTTCCAGAGAAGATTCAGCCACTGGGCCATCACTCTGGGCTCCAATACAGGTAATATTTACCTTATTCAAATAATATGTAACTCATTTTTTTTAAAAGATTTATTTATTTTATTACAGCCAGATATACACAGAGGAGGAGAGACAGAGAGGAAGATCTTCCGTCCTATGATTCACTCCCCAAGTGAGCCGCAATGGGCCTATGCGAAGCCAGGAACCTGGAACCTCTTCCGGGTCTCCCATGTGGGTGCAGTGTCCCAATGCATTGGGCCGTCCTCGACTGCTTTCCCAGGCCATAAGCAGGGAGCTGGATGGGAAGTGGAGCTGCCGGGATTAGAACCGGCACCCATATGGGATCCCGGGGCTTTCAAGGCGAGGACTTTAGCCGCTAGGCCACGCCGCCGGGCCCTGTAACTCATTTTTTAAGCTTCTCTGTGGAAGCTTAATTTGTACAAAAATTAAATTGTATTAAAAAGGAACATTCAGGGGAAAATAATCAGCGTAGCCGTTAGAGCTGCTGATTAAGAATACCCACATCCCACAACTGAGTGCCCGAGTTCAAGTCCTGCCTTCCAGCTTCTGCATTCAGCTTCCTGTTACCACAGAACCTGGAAGACAGCAGGAAAGATTCAAACACTGGCTTCCAGCCACCTCCTGGGAAAATGTCCATTAGTTCTGACCCCAGGCCTTCAGCCCCTAAGCATCTGACAAGTGAGTCAAGTGGCTAGGAACTCACTCCCTGTAACTATCTCAAATAAACAAATAGATACATTTTCTTAAAAGTAGTGCCCTTGGGCTCGGCAGCGTGGCCTAGTGGCTAAGGTCCTCGCCTTGATCCCATATGGCCGCTGGTTCTAATCCCAGCAGCTCCACTTCCTCTCTATCTCTCCTCCTCTCAGTACATCTGACTTTGTAATAAAAATAAAATAAATCTAAAAAATAAAAAAATAAAAAAATAAAAGTAGTGCCCTTGATACATAAGCACTCCCAAAAAACCTACATTACATTTCACATATGTGAGTAAAAAACTGCAGACTGACAACCATCTCAGGTAAAGCGCAAAGCTGAAACATGACAGGAGTGAGCAGGTCGCAGAGCGGGTGGGAGTCCCACATTTCTACAGATACAAAGGTTAGCACCCACCACTCTTTCCTCTGTTTTTGATCAAATTCATGTAACTTCAATTCACTGTATTGGAAAACAAAATCCAAGAAGCCATATACAAAAATCATTTCCTTCAACTGTATAAAGTTAAAATTCAAATCTTAAGAGAGTGGTTTGTGGTACAGTGAGTAAAGCTGCTACCTGCAACACCAGCATCCCACAGGGGTGCTGGTTCAGGTCCAAGCTGCTCCACTTCAGATCCAGCTCCCCGGCTGGGAGAAGCAGTGAAAGAATGCCAAAACATCTAGGCCCCTTCCACCTCTGTGGGAAACACAGAAAAAGCTCCTGATTTTGGTCTGGCCCAGCCTGATCACAGCAACCATCTGAAGAGTGAACCAATGGATGGAAGATCTGTCTCCCCATCTCTCTCTGTGCGATTCTCTCAAAAAAACAGGTAAACTTTAATGAAAACACACAGAGAGAGAGAGAGAGAGAGAGAGAGACGGGGGAGGGGAGTAAAGGAGTAGAGAAAGAGAAAAATAAAAAAAGGAAGGAAGAAAAAAGGGCTCAAAACTTGGGGTAGGCATGCAGAACAATGAGTTAACTTGCCTCTTGGGATACCAGCCCTCCCCTGGTTTCTAATTCAACCTCCTGCTCACACGTGTGTGATGTAGCAGATGATGCTCCAAATATCTGCGTCCCTGACACTTTTATTGGAGATTCAGAGATTCAGACTTCTGGTCCAGCCCTGGCTACTGTGGAAAGCTGACAAGTGAACCAGCAGATGGAAGAGCTCTTGTCTCTATCAAATATAACACAAAACAAACAATTTAAAAGAAAAAAAAAGTTGTTTTTTTTTTAAAGTCACATCTTGGGCTTCATGCAATAACCTGGTGGTTAAATCCTCACCTTGCATACATCAGGATCCCATATGGGCACGGGTTCATAACCCAGCTGCTCTACTTCCCACCCAGCTCCCTGCTTGTGGCCTGGAAAGCAGTCAAGGACGGCTCAAAGCCTTGGGAACCTGCCCGCCTGAGAGATCCGGAAGAAGCTCCTGGCTCCTGGCTGCAGGTCAGCCCAGTTCTGCCCTTGCAGCCGTATAGGGAGTGAACCAGCAGATGAAAGATCTTTCTCTCTGTCTCTCCTTCTCTCTGTAAATCTGACTTTCAACCAAAATAAGTAAATCTTTAAAAATAAGTAAATAAATAAAAAGTCACACCTTGTCTTTAACACCCCGCTTGAAGCTTGAAATCCACAAGCTCATTTATAGAATACACTGCTAGGAGGGTAAATAGAGTGTTGCGGACCACAAACCCATGGTTATTTCTCATGAGAAAATTTAGGAATATCAACAGAGCAGTTTTAAAAGCAACCTGACGGCAAGGATGGGAACACAGCCAAAGCACATAAATACGCAATGGTAGACATAGACAGACAAGAAAGTACAAAAACTATCCCTCTTCCCTCCCTTCCTCCTGCCAGCCAGCTCCTGGAGGCCTCTGCTGGCCAGCCACCCTCCCCAGCGCTCTACCCGATGCCCCGGTTTAGGTTTCCTCTCGGCAGGTGCCACCGCGGGCCACTGTGTCCCGCAGCTTCAAGTGCTGACTGAGCGCCTCCCAGCTACCCAGAAGCTCCTTGAGGGCAGAAGCCTCATCAGCTTTGCTTCTCCCCAAGACTGGAAACTCAGAGCTGGCCTTCAAGGAGTCTGTGCGGAATAAACCCGGGGTGAAGCGGCTGCCCCGAGAGGTTAAGGATCTCCCCAAGGTCACACAGCTGACAGCCAACTCAGCCTTCACTCTGACCCAAGCCACAAGAACCCCGTTTGCTCCTTCGACAGCCAGTGCCACTCCACCGAAGGAGTCTGCATCAGAGGTTTCCCCTCTCCTTCCTCAGGGCCAAAGAAATACTTGTTACAAACAACAACGGCAAGGGCCACCCACTGGGCAGCATTTCACTTCAAGTATTTGACAAACCAAAAGCCTCCTCCAATTCCTTCAGGGTACAGGATAACCCCCTGAGACAGACCCAACCCCTCCGTCTTTTCCATTACTCCTGAAACTGGAAGTTTAAACAACTGCCATAAAACCTACTTAGAACTCAGAATGCCCTGTTCGGTATCAGCTGGCTTCCACTCTCCTGAGCGCCCACAATCGCTCCTCTGTGCCCTTCCTCCTCCTTGATCTCCCATTCTGCAAGGTAACGATCCCAACAGCGCAGCCCTGGGGTTCCTTCGAAACTACAGCTCAATTTCACACACACAAAACCTGAAAATTCACTTTTGAGAAACTCTGGATTCTGGCAACAGGAACCATCAGTTCTTCACTTCAAATCCATGAACCCATGAACGTGGAATACGGAGTGGCGAGGAGGGTGGCCAGGAAGGGAAGAAACAGTCACACAAACAAAAAAGGGGGCTGGAGTTTCTGAGAACACTTTTGCCCAAAGTCAGCTTTCAGCCCACAGTCAAGGCCTGGCTGACACAACTTCTGCTGTCTTCTTTGATCGCCTTCCTGGCAGAGAGAAGCTAACTGCCAATACCTCCTGCCACGGGCAGACCTAAGAGGGGACACGCCGGCACCGGGGATGACTTGCTCGGGGTCTCCCCAAACTACTGTCAGCGCCGCCCCCCCTGCAAACTGCCACGGGAATGCCCTCCGAGATGCGGCGGCCAAAGAGTGGAACCAAGCCTGGCAGTTGCGAGTGGGAAAACAGCAAGACGGAAAAGCAGCGCGGACGGTAAACAAGGCGTCAGTGGTTGGGCAGACCTGGAGTGCTAGAAGTGGGGACAGCGACAGGCAGGGGTGAAGAGGCTCCGGAGGGTGGGACGGGCGCGAGCCACTGGGGAGGGGACGAGCGCGGACTGGGGGAGGGGGGCGAGGGTCCGGGGCGGGGCGGAAGGCGAGCCGAGAGGCGGGATGCCGAGGGCCACGGCCGGGAGGGTCCTTACCTGCAGCTCCGCCCGCTCCACCTCCCACTGGGCTCTCTCCACCTCGAAGCGGGCCCACTCGTGCTGCAGGAAGTGCAGGATCCCCGGGAGGCTGTACTGGGCTCGAGCCGCCCCCGCCGCAGCCGCCCCGTCGCCGGCCGCGGCAGCCTCTGCCAGAGGCCCGAGCCCCTTGGCACCGCCGGCTCCCGGGTGGTTGTTGCTGAAAAAGACGCCGGGACCCGCCTGCTCGTCCATGGCGGCCCGCAGGAAACCCGGGGAGCTGCCCAGGCGCCCAGCAGCGGAGGCAACGGCGGCAGCCGGCAGCGCCTCCTCCTCCCTCCGCCGCTCCCCGCCCACACCCCAGTCAGCAGGGAGCAGCGCCTGGGCGCGGGGGGCCGGCCGAGCCCGTGACGGGCCGGGAAATGGGTCAACTGCGGCGCGCGGGCGGCCCGGGGCTTGCTGGGAAATGTAGTCACGGGGCGGAGCGCGGGCCTCGGCGGCCTGTGGGGCTTCGCCTCAGCCC